>NC_060891.1:21740628-22404378 GCF_014805685.1 Silurus meridionalis | reverse complement strand
GAGCCAGACATCCTGTAGAACATTCTGGCAGGTTGTCTATCATTCAAACAACCATTTTATTCCCAAACAGGCAATTATAATTGTAAACGAGCCTCCAAATAATAATCAGTTAAGCAGTAGTTTATTATAATGCCTGTATAAATTTAATTTCCTAGTGACATTAATTGCTTTTTGTATTCCTCAATGTGTAATCCGTTGTTGTTTATTGCACATTGTATATCCTTCCTCGAGACTCTCTCTTAAAACAAACTTTGCTTAGAGTCGCATGATATGAAAAAACGTCCTGCTCTGAAAAAGGATGTCTGGTTAGTCTTATCAGCCGAAGATGACGGCTGTTGCGGTAAAGCCTGTTAGCGAGAACTGTGTTCCATCAAACCACCTGTTTTATTGCTGTCAACGAGATTAGACCCACGAAGGCTCCCATGTAATGCTGTAGACAGAGATGTTAGGCAACATCGGCCTATTATTGCCAAATTGAGCGCACACCTGGCAGATCTTGTTTGCATTAGGCGCTTTGCAGTGCTGCAGGTTTTCTTGGGGAAATCCCATAATTCATTTCGCTCCATATCTGGCCAAATCGATTACACAAAATCTATACTAAACAAACTGAATGATGGCCTAGAATTAATGGTGTTCAGTGAATAAAAATTGCTGCTACTACAAAAGGGTCTAAGCAACAACCTTGACAGAATGATCACTGTGTGTATCACAATAGCACAATTTCACTGTATATAGATACTTATGCATATACATTTAACTGAAACTGTTGTAGACTCGAGAGACTGGAAGTGGCTGCTCAGTGGAAGCTCAGTAGATAAGATGTTGGAATTCTGATCAGAAGATCATGGGTTCAAATCCCAGCACCACCAAGCTGCCACTCTGGGCCCTTGATTAAGGTCCTTAACTGCTCAGCTGTATAACTGTAAGTGGCTTTAAATAAGCACATCTGATAAATGTAAATATAGACTTATACTTTTCTGATCATTCTTAAACCATATCTTCCATCTGCTATTCAGAAAACTCTGACTTTTTCTGACATCATGTCTTTAGCCAGATAAATAATTGCTTTTAAACTGTAATACAGGACCTGATAGAGAAGTCAAAAATCTTTATGATTGCCACTCGTCATGATATTACAAATCAAGCTTCTTTCACACAGTCATCTGTGATTGTCATTTGTACTCGTCTGGTCTATTAAAATGTCCTCTGTTATAGATCGGCTATTAACTAATAATTATATTGTTCTTCCTCTATTACATTACCTTAGTGTCTCCTTCATTTCAGTCATTGCACATTGTACTGAATGAGCCACATGACCTTTTTGTTTTACTCTATCGATACACCTTCTTAAGCATTTCGGAAGCTTTATAGAGCCAAAGACCTTATAATGTTCAGTCTATTTTTGTTTATTTGCCCTCTTGCTTAAGCACAATGTATGCACAGTGACTTCGAGAGACGCCTGTGTTTTGCTTGTTGGATGCAGCTCCAGGTAGTCATTTAAGCAGCTGCTTTGTATTCATGTGCTAACCTTGAGCAGAGAGCGGCGCTAATACGTGTTCCAGCACCATCTGATTTCTAAGGTCAAGTTGGCAAAAGCACAAGTGTTTACCTGCCCATCTATTGGTCTAGCAGTTCCATCTCTCTCTCTCTCTCTCTCTCTCTCTCTCTCTCTCTCTCTCTCTCTCTCTCTCTCTTTCTCTTTCTCTTTCTCTTATATCTTCCTTGCCTGATATAACCATCCAATCATGCAATCAGCTAAAGTGAAGGCATCTCTTCCAAAAGCTGGCAATTTCTCTCTAAAGCTATATGGCGACATTGCTTTTCATAAAAACATGCAGTCATGATAATGACCTCAGTGGCAGACGGCAGCATCAGGTCTGAGTATTTCCAGGATATTTCATCTAATAACCACGCACAGACATATGCAGACCTGCTAGCCATTATCTGAAGAGATGATGTAGTCTTGTTGAGTTTGCCATTAATTTCATCTGATAAACTTGCATCCCATTAGAGAACTTGTGCTTCGAGATTATATAAAGAACCACCAAAGTCTTCTTAAAAGGTGCAAATCCCAGCATTTTTAAACTGCCACCGCTGGACCCTTGAGCAAGGCCCTTAACCCTCAATTGGCTGAGATAACTGTAAGTCGCTCTGGATAAGGGCATCTGCTAAATGCCACAAATGTAATATGTAAATGTAAGAAACATAAAACAGACTTAAACTTCTCAACCCATTCTCACACCATGTCTTCCATTCGCCATTCCTTGCTATTCAGAAAACTTGGCCATTTTCTGACAGCATGCCTTTAACCAGTTAAATCTCCTTCTTCTTCTTCATTCGGCTTCACCCATTAGGGGTCGCCACAGCAGATCAGCCGTCTCCAGACACCCCTGTCCTTTACATCTGCCTCTTTTAATCCAACCTTTAACCAGTTAAGCCGTAACACACACTGTTTTTATGATAAGTAAAGTAGTGGTGATCTCCTGTCTCTGAGTATCTCCAGAATAGTTCATCTAATAGCCATACACAGACATATGCAGACCTGATAGTCATTAGCTGAAGAGGTGATGTAGTCTTGTTGGGTTTGCTATTAATTTCATCTGACAAACCCATTAGAGCACCTGTGGTTCAAGATTATATAAAGAAACACCAAAGCATCAAAGTCCTCTTACATAAAATTAAATCATACTGTGATCACATGTTCTCCTGGCAGGGTGGATGGACCAGGTTTCTACCAACTAAAGTTGGTTATACAGTAGGTGCGAGTATAACATAGGAGCAACAAGCAGCATTAATGTATATATACATTTATTGATGTTTTAACCACCGAATCAAAGAAAGCATTCAAATGAGTAACAGCTTTGAAAATTACGGGGTTGATACCTCTTAGCATGTAATTATCAAACACGCATCATGTGGTTAAATAGCATTCATTTCCCATTAAATATATGCAAATGATTGACATAAAATGATTATTATTGTTGTTATTTAAAAATGATATTTTACTGGAACACGCACCAAAGCGAGACAGAAGGCAAAGCAAGTATAAAATTGATGTTTGCTTTATATAGACGAATCTGAAAATCATTGAAGGGGTCTATGGCAGGGTTCAGACCACAAGCAGGCAGCATCAGATGGGACAATATTATACAATATTATAATGAAGGAGAATACAGGTGTAGATTTGTGGAAGTGGAAGTACAGCTGAAAACCACTGAATAGCTAATATGGGAAGGATAGAGATTAACAAATCAAGGGGTGAGACAATGTTGGTGAGCACTTTGAGTAACAGACCAATGACGAGACAGGGCTGAAACTGAATAATAATTTAAAAAAAACTCATTATAAAAAAAAAAACAAGCATAAAATCAATGCTTGCCTTGTTCAGATAAATCCTAAAAGCATTGGCAGGGTCAATTGCAGGGTTTATATTGGAATCATATACAGTATAATCATGAATGGGAATAAAGGCATGGGTCTAAAAGTGGAAGTACAGTCTAAAAACCACTGTACAGTGAATATGGGAGGCTTAGGACTTTGATAAGACAGAGGCAGAGACAGAGACAGGGATGAAATGGAACGAAATCTCATGTTGTAACAGACAGACACCTATAGTGTGATCTCAAACACATTGATGGCTATGAAGATTATATTTTGTTTGTGATAACTGGAGTTTTTTGTTTGTTGGTAACAGGGTTTTACATTCAAAGTAACCTTGCCAATCGCTGACATTGAAAATAAATTGGAACAGAAGAGCTTAGATTTGTTCTTTCTATGTTTTGCAGAAAATTTTTAGCAACTTTCTATTACTTATTGAACAGTTCTTGTATTTCATTAGGATGAACGTGTTCAGGTAGCAGGGTTGGATGAATGTTCTGACTCTGTAAAATGTCTAAATCTTTCTACACTGCAGGTTTCATAACCTATAATGGATTACTTCTAAGAAAAGGTTATTTATGGCAAATGGATTCCTACATTAATGGAAAGATTGTTATTTTTGAAGCATTTTAATGAATACATTTGAATAAAACGTAGTACTTAAAGCTACAATGAAGTTTTCTAAGTGCTCTCCAGATTTAATGACTGTTATGTAGCTGAAAAATGCGCAATGATTGCTTTAAAGATCATGTTATGTTGGTTTTAAATGTCTTTTTTTCTTTATTTTGGACATATGATGTGTAAATGTACAACCCAAGTTAAAAACAGTTGGGACACTGTGCAAAATGTAGATAAAACAGAATGCAATGATTTGCAAATATCATATTCTATTTACAATAAAACAAACAAAAACATATCAAATGTTTAAACTGAGAATATTTCATTGTGGGGAAAAATTAAGGTAATTTTGAATTTGATGGCTGCACCAAGTCTCATAAAAGATAAGACAGGGGCACGTTTACCCCTGTGTAGCGTAACGTCTTCTATACATATACATCTGGGAACTGAGGAGACCAGTTGCTGAAGTTTTGAGTGAGGAATGTTATTACATATGTGTCTAATACAAGATTCTAGGGTTCTTTGTTGTATTTTTTGTTTCATAATATGGCAAATGTTTTCAAATGGTGAAATATCTAGACTTCATGCAGGCCAGTTTAGCACCTGGACTCTTCTACTACAAAGTCATTCTATTGTAATAGATGCAGTATGAAATGAGCATTGTCTTGCTTAAATATGCCTGGTCTTCCCTGAAAATTACATTTTCTGGATGCTGTATATATACCTGTATATTCCATTCAGCAATGATGCAGCATTTCCAAATGTGTGCAGTGCCCAATCCACAAGCACTAATGCACTCCTGTACCATCAGAGATAGGTCTTTTTGACCTGAGCACTGATAACAAGCCAGATGGTCCCTCTCCTCTTTAGTCTGAAGGATGTGGTGTCTATAGTGTCCAGTTTTATGTTGAGGAACCAGTCCCAGTCTTTCCTAGATTGATGAAGCTTTGCCCATCTTTACTTCAGAAAAACTCTGCCTTTCTATAATACAGTATTTATGCCTAATCATTTCATTCAATTCAATTCAATTTATTTTAAATAAATAGCGCTTTTAACAATGAACATTGTCTCAAAGCAGCTTTACACAGATAAACATCTTACTGACCTAATTAGTTGTCAATATTTTTCAACTGTTTAATAACACTTACTTTTGTCAGGCGTTTGTTGCATCCATCCCAAATTTTTTTGAGACGTGTTGCAGCAATTAAAAAAAAAATAAAATAAAAATTGTTTTCTTAAAATAGTGCATTTCCTCAGTTTAAACATTGAATATGTTTATTATGTTCAATTATGAATAAAATATGGGATTATAAAATGTGCAAATCATGGGTTAACGGATTTTACGGATAAATGTTCAACCAAATGCCATCTTAAAAAAGCCACCCGAAATAGTGTTTATCCCCCAGGAAGAAAGCATGATAATAAAACAGCACCAATAAAGTGTTGTACGTACGTGTAAAACATTACCATCAGCTTCAGTTCTACATGTCTAAACTGTATACCGTGCCTTCTGGAGATGTTTCCCAAACTGTCCCAGAGTAGGTCTTGTTAATTCTTAGAGAAAATTGCTTTTTAGTGCCACCGATAGGGACAAATACATTATTAATGCTTAACTTATGGCACTTAATGGAGAATTCCTTTTGTTATATAAATACTAGATGAGCGAGTGAGTGTATTTCAAGAGTACTCATATTTAAAATAACTGCACTGGGACAATTCGCTGTGTGTATCAGTCTGCTGCTTTGTGTTTACCACATATAATTCCACTTTTTTATTTAAAAAGGTTCAACATGAATAGAACTTTTGGCTTAAAATATTGAAGCTGGTCAGATGGAAATGATGATGGGAAGCCAATTTCACAGAATGCAACTTTAACATAAATCAGTCTGAGCCAGTTATTTATTTTCGCTAGAGGAAAAACAATATCAACCAAACCTGATATTCAGTTATGCCACAGTAAAATAAAGTTTTATGTGGTAAAGTTTTAAGTCCTTTCCAGCATCAACTTGCTGTTTTATACACTCTGGCTACATACACTATATGCACTGAAGCAGTTCAATAACTGACTTTTTCAACCATGTGTCGTTCTTTCCCAAACTGTTACCACAAAGTTGGAAGCACACAACTGTATAGGATGTCTTGAGATGCAGTAGCATAAACTTTTTCCAGCATTTGAACTAGGAGACTGAAACCTGTTCTCACATTTCATTGCCTCTGCACAAAGCAAGCTCAATGAATATATGGTGTACATGGGTTGGAGTTGAAAATCTTGAGTGGATTGCTATAGAGTTTTGACCTCAAACTTATTTGAACACCATTTGGATGAATTGGAATGCTGACTGTGCCCCAGGCCTCCTCACCCTACATCAGTCCTGTAGCTGAATAAGCACAAATCTTCACAAGCACACTCTAAAATTGAGTAAAACATCTATCCAAAAAAGTGGGGGTTATTATACCAGCAAATAGGGATTAAATGTGGAATGGGATGTTCAAGAAACACATACAAAACATATGGATAGGTGTCCACAGACTTTTTAATATATGCAGGAACATTGAGTCCTCATTATTGAATTGTATTAGGCTTTAAAAATAAGAATGTAGAAAAAAATACAATTAAAATAAATATAAAAAACAAAATTTAGTATTTTTTTATTTGCTGATGGATCATTATAACTTCCTGAAGCAAATATAATCCCTAATAATTACCAGAGCTATCTGTTTGTGTGGTCTAGTATCAGTTACAACTGGATGCTATACAAAATGGTTTTTGCCAAACTTGGCAGCGTATCCACTGTTTTAAAAACGAATAAATCTTTGATTGATTATCATTATCCCAAAATACAGTTCATCCACTCCAACTAATTTGTCTGTTTTTTTATGTGAACGTGGTCTGCTGTGGTCCCTGCACTTTCATTTCCTTATTCTCTACTTGATGTATCCCACTTATCCTAAAAAAGCAGCATGCAATTAAGTAAACACTGAGTAAGTCTTGCGTTCAAAGTGAGTTAACTACAAAAGAAAAAAAGATGAAAATCAGTTTCAATGATTTTTTTCCTTTTTTTTAACATTGCTTGATTTCAGGTTCCCCTTGAATTTCCCTACACCTCCTACAAAACACGTAGTCAAGCCCTGAGAGAGTGGTTTTATCTCATCTACTGAGGCAGCAATTAACAGAATTAGATAGCTAAGTGCTCAGTTTGTTGCCAAATGCTTACGACCTAAAGCCTGCATTTCGCTGGTTGGAGTCAGATCCTGGGTGCATCTACACTAATGGCTCTCCCACAGAGTGCGCTTACAACTCTACCGACATAATGACCCACTCGCAGGAGGGAAGAACATCCGCAACAACGCTGATTTAACCTGTTATTAAGTGCTATTAAGTGTTATGAGGCAGAGTTGATGTGCATGACTCTGTACTTTTGACCCTTTTTTAGATTGACCAATAGTGAAGCTTCAAAACATGTAAATAGGTGGCTTGCCTTTTAACCTACTTAAAAGCTGTTAGGATTATACAGTGTTTATATTTTTTGGATGGCGAGAAAAAAAAAATTGCAATTGCAATGCATGAGACATATTTGCATGCATATGCCTGTACATTTGTGCAGACATATAATTATACTTTTTTGATGGTTTCACTATTTTAGAAAGTGCTGAATTTTCATACACACAACCTTTACACTAAATGCTTTGAAAAAAAAATAGTCATACACCTTGTTGATGATTGAGATGGCAGTAAGTACAAAGTACATAGTGAGCAGAAACGCATCACAAAAGGCATAAAACATCAAACCTTAAAGTGAACGGGCTACAACAACAGAAAACCACGTCCTGTCCGCTCCTGTCAGACAAAAGCAAGTGTTTGAAGCTGTCATGGGTACAGATCAGCCTAATCGGGACTGTTGAAAATTGGAAAAAGACTGATAATTTGTTGTTGTTTTTTTCTAGTGCGTCTGTACTGATTTCCTGACAAGAGTGACACCTAATATGTTTTTCTGCTATTGTTGGTCATCTGCCTAAATGCTTGGTGTATTGTCCAAGTAGAAATTATTTTCTGCTCATGACATTTGTACAGACTGATTATAGGAATTAGTATATCCTTCCTGGCAGAATTAATGTGTCCAATTTCTTCATATTTTTCTAATCAACAAGTCATTTCCGCCTACAGAACTGTCGCTCACTATGTGTATTTTTAGTTTTCGCACCAATCTCTAATGACTGTTGTGTGTGAAATTAACAGGAGATCAGCATTTTCTAAAATACTTAAACCAGTCCATCTGGTCCAAACAGCCATGCATCGGATAAAGTCACAGAGATCATATTTTCTTCTGCATTTTTATATCTAATATGACTATTAACTAATCATTGACTATCTGCATGAGTTAATGCATTGTGCTCCTGATACATAATTGGCTGGTTCGATATCTGCATGAAAGTGGTTGGAAAGTGAGTGTATCAAATCACTTCATAGAACCCTCATCTAAATAGCACAGAAAAGCAATCATGGACTGAGGTATAGAAAAATCGTGTACATCACCCAGATACACCGAATTACATTCAGAAAATTACATTTTGAACTCCCAGTAATAGTTAAAGTAATATATTTTGAACGTGAACATTTTCACACAATCATTACTGTTCAGTGTTTAATAACGAATGCCTTTCACACAACCTTGGCCTGTCAGCCCTGAGCTGCTGAGAGACCAGAGAAAAGGAAACGGAGGTAGAAGGAGCTGTGATTGATGGTGTGTTGATGTATGCATGGTGACTGGGTGTACATGACAGCTGAAAGGCAAGCAGTGGGGGATTCTGGGTAAGATAGAGTGTGTGACTGAGAGAGAGAGAAATCCATAGATGTTAGGTTGTGATAGACCTTTTGACAATAATAGACGGTCACTGACCTGTGAAGGTCTATTTCTGCATTCTTGAGAGGAAAGAAAAAGTGAGGAAATGAACAGGGCTGTGTATTCGCATTGGTGGATTACTTTCATTTTACATTAAAAAAAAAATTAATTAATTATTAATAATACATTTATCAGGCCAACATTTTTCTGTAAATTTTTTAGTGTAAAAAAAAATTGAATTCAAAACAAACGGAAAAATCTCCAACAGTCCTATAAATCATCTGTTGAAATTAAGTAAACAGCCTTAAACCAAAACAGAGCTGCTCAAGGACATCCATGTTAAAAAATATATAAACTTCAAGCAGCAACATAAATGACCGAAATCCTAACTGCTTGGAAGCAGCACCTCGACTCGAGTCAGGCGAGGCCTCCTTAACTCACAAGCTAGCCAGTGCTGGAAGAAACATGAGCACAGGGTAGAAAAGGTCAGGGATGGGATGGACATGATGTGTGGTCTTAAATCTGAGTGTGTTTGTTGTGGGACAGCAGCCAGCCAGGATTGTTTGTTTCCATGCCAATGTGATTGAAAGCACAAGGCAGGTGGCTTATCGGACACTGTGGCGTTAATCTACCCCACAGGCCTGCTGGAGTGCATTGGTGGCGATTCGGCAAGATGGAGTATTTACACCTAGAGGCAAGGTCCAGTGGGTCAATGCTAAACAATAATCATGCGGTGTAGAGCTTTGAGCAAGTTCTGGCAAACTACGGCCTGCCAGCTGGTTTAATTCAGCCTGTCGATACAGTTGGAGCATACTGTCCTCCAGCAAGTCAATACTTTCACTTAGCATAAGCCCATATACTTGTTGTAACATATGCTTCCAATATGCACAAAGAATTTGTATTTCTGACCGCAGACAGCATGGGCACACTTTTAATTTGGAAACCCTACGAAATATCGTTCTTATGGTATTTTGCAGCATATGGCCATCACCTCTACATTACTCAAATTAAATCAAATCAAATCAAATTAAATCAAATCGTTGTCAAATACACATACATACAGGGTATGACATGCAGTGAAATGCTTTTTATGACGGTCCGGCATTAGGGAAAAGGAGAATGTGGGGAAAAGGAGAATAAAAAAATTATATAAAAACAAAGAAAAAAAAGGCAGATAAATAAAGTATAAAAACTAAATAAAATAATATATGAGGAGCGGTTGGTATGACCGCTCCTGCTTCATGCTGAAGTCCACAATCAACTCCTTAGTCTTGCTGACGTTCAGGAGAAGGTTGTTTACCTGGCACCATCTCTCCAGGTTTTTAACCTCCTGTAGGTAGGCCGTCTCGTCGTTGTTGGAGATCCGGCCCACCACAACAGTGTCGTCAGCAAACTTGATGGTGGTGGAGTTGGAAGTGGCCACACAGTCATACGTGTACAGTGAGTACAGCAGGGGGCTGAGAACACAACCCTGGGGAGCTCCCACCCATGCGGCTTGTGGTCTGTCAGTCAGGAAGTTAGAGATCGATTGACACAGCGGCAGGCTGAGTCCCAGGACCTCCAACTTAGAGGTGAGTGTGGAGGGAATTATAGTGTTAATTTCCTATATAGTGTTAAATTATAGTGTTAACTCGTCCTCAGTTCTGCCTGGCACAGATCATAATGGAAATCAAATGCAATTTAGATCTTAAAATATGAAGTTGCTTATATTTTTTTGTAATTTGAGTTTTATTTGTGCCTCATAATCAAAATTCACACACAACCAAAAAACAGAAGGTGTATACCGTATTTTTCGGACTATAAGCCGCTACTTTTTTCCTATGTTTTGAACCCCGCAGCTTAAACAACGAAGCGGCTAATTTATGAATTTTTCCTGGGTTTTTCCCGGTTTCACAAACTTAAAGCCAAAAAACTGAACCCCATAACATTAGACCAATGAAATTTCAGAACGGAAACGA
This sequence comes from Silurus meridionalis, assembly GCF_014805685.1. Lineage (NCBI taxonomy): Eukaryota > Metazoa > Chordata > Actinopteri > Siluriformes > Siluridae > Silurus > Silurus meridionalis. The sequence goes on along the minus strand of NC_060891.1, from coordinate 22,393,583 downwards.
AAAAACACACCTCACCTGTGTTCTGAGCTGCACGGCATCGGGAGAAAAAATGTTTTTTTCTTTTTAAACGCACGACGATGCCAAAAGATAAACTCCCAAAAGAAATAGTTGTGAAAGGAAGGAGGAAGACAGTGAACAATGACTTTCTTGGTAGGCTACTGTTTAGATACAAGCCGTTGTAGCGCGTTGAGTCAGGGTCATGGGATAGCTCGCTAACTCCAGTTGCAACAGAAATCATATAACAGCATTAAGGATTAGTCAAAGAAACTTAGTAATCAGAATCAGAAAATATTAAGGACATAATCCTTGTCTTGAACACATGCAGTAATAGCGGAAAAATGCGGCGGCAGGCTATTCGCAAAATACCGCTATGCTCCTAAAAGACGCGCAACATATTTCACTCGTTACACCGTGTGTAAGGTGTCTTTCGTTAAAGCCTGTGTAAAGTACATTAGTGTAGACAGTGTAGACAGGTGCGGCTTAATTATTTTAAAAATAAAATATTTGTAAAATTCAGTGAGGCTTATATATAGGTGCGCTTTATAGTCCGGAAATTACGGTACATCTGAATGTGAAAGCAGATTGTCTGTAAATATTTAGGATTTCACAATAGTTTAGGCCGTGACTAACCATTACTTACTTAGTTAACTTGGAAAAATTCTATAAAGCAAATAGACAAATCCCACCAGCAAATAGTTTGCAATCATGGGGCCCAATTTGTGATAAGAAAACATTCCCCACACTAGCCCTCCACCACCAACCAACTGATGTCTCATGCCAGGCTGGATTCATGGATTCATATATACTAAGATTTATAAGATCATGTGATGTTATATGTTAATTTTTTATTTAATTTTTTTAATTTTGAAGAGTGTTAGCTGTGTTCCTTTGTAGTCTTGGATTCTTATTGTTGACTGACAGGAGTGGAACCTGTTGTGAGTAGTCTTCTGCTATTGTAGCCCAGACACCTCAGTATTTGATATTTTGTGCATTCTGACCTGGTTTTCTCCTTAGCACAGCTGTACTTAATTGAGTTACAAAACTTTCTGTCACCAGTTTCGCTTCTACTATTAACTTTTTTATCCATACGAAGCTCCACCAAACAGAACAAGGATGTTCTTGTTGTTCTCTAAAGTAATCGAACCAGCCGGTCTGGCTCCATCAAAAGCACTGAAATCACAAGATCTCTATTCTAACACTTGAAGTAAACATTAACCGAAACACATGTACCTGTATAAGTTTGTCCACTGGCTGTTGAAAAATGACGTACGTATGTGACCAAACAGGCATTTTGGATTTAAGCGGTAATTGAATGCATGTATGTGCTATAAACATCAGATGATGTGTTTTTAAACACAAGGGGAAAAAGGTGATAGTTATATTGTTTTAAAAAAATATTTAACCATTTTTTACTTCATGATAATACAGAATTATTATTCTTTTCAACTAAAATAAAAAAAGAAAGGGAAAAAAACATCTTTGGCATCTAATTTGCAGTCTGTATGCATCTAAAACCCATCCAACTCACCACGGCTTTCCAAACAAATGCTTTCTTGCCTTTGCATTATCCACAGAAATGCATTCTGGTGTCCTTGATAGCAAGCGCCGAGAACAGAATACAAAAAGTAACCCGAGCTGGGATTTAAAAAAAAAAGAAAGAAGAAGAAGAAATATTGTATGCTGCTGTGATTTATGAATGCACTTTGTGTGAATTCAAACTTTGCCAAATCTCTTCTTTGTTATTTCCTGTGTGTCTGAAAATGAAGGAACAAATCATGCTGGTGTGGGATACACTATTGTTTACTATTGGTGCAGATACATTATTGCTATTATTGCTGCTCTTTCATGCACTCGAATACTAATGCGTTCAAGTAACAGATCTTTTAGTAAACTGTAGCTGATTTTGTCATGCATGACAATTTGTACAATCATAGCAGACGTGGACGTGACTGTAGCTCAGTGGCCACAATGTTGGACTCAATGTCATCAGTCAAATATATGACTGATGTATGTGTAAATCATACATTCGTTTTTGATTTGTTTAAAACGACATTTAGTTTTTTAATTATGATTCTGTTTTAATATTGAATAAGTAAGCATTAAATCATTTACTTTATACACAGATTTCTTGCATAGGTAATTATTTATCTGCAGGAATAAAAAAGAGGTGGGGGTTAGACAATACCAAAACTAGTTTTAGCTGAGAAATCAGGCAGATTCAGCACTGCAAATAAATGAAAAAAATAAGAAAGAGAAGGAAGGCCAGCAGCTGCACATCGTGTAACCTGAATGCTCGCTGAGGTGGAGTGTATTCTTTTAATGAGGTCTCTGTAGGATGGGTTCTCGGTGAAAATGGAGTTTCGGCACATTGCCCTACCTCACACTCCTGTACTGCATGTAGTTGAATATGACCTGGAGTACAATACTTGAAACATGACATGAGAACTGTATTGCTGTGGGACTGAAGGCTTTGATAGCAAAAAATTTATAAATAAATAAATAAATAATGCCTGTGATGTACTTGGTCTATTATAACTATCACAAATAAATATAGTGTACCAATGATAGATAGATAGATAGATAGATAGATAGATAGATAGATAGATAGATAGATAGATAGATAGATAGATAGATAGATAGATAGATAGATAGATAGATAGATAGACAGACAGACACTTGAGCACTTGGGCACTTGAGCAAGGCCCCTTAACCCTCTCTGCTCCAGGGCTGCTATATAATGGCTGACCCCAGCTTCCTAACATTGCAGCATTGCATTGGACTGAACTGAAACCTTTATATTATCTATCTATCTAATACATTCACGAGGGGTGAGCAGGATCATCATTGTTGAGATCTTTAATGCTTTTCATATGTCAGCCCTGAAAATGAATTGCTGTCACTTTAATTGAGGAGGCCCAGTACTGGATGTTGAAGACTTTGTACTTTCCTGCAGATTATATTACTCAAGCCACGTAATTGTGGAAGTTTTGTGCAAGAACATGCCATTCTGCTAAATTCAGCTGCCAAAATGAAATGGAGACTTAGTATATTGTTTTATTCTTTCTTTTACCATGCCACTAATCGTATTAAAGTATATATTATAATGTCACAGGCTTATTATTTCTGTTTTGTGGAATCTATCAATGTTTCAGTGCTAATTTTTAAGAGAAAGAACGAGAGCAATATAATTAACATGAACAAAGAAGAGATTTTGGTTTAGTCAGTGTCCAGTGCAGTGTCCAGTGCATAATGTGTAAAAAAACATATTTACGGCTCTTTATGATCAATAAACTGACCTCTCATTCATCTCATTCATCAAGGTTATTGGAATTTGTCAATTTTCGCAATTAGTCATACAATAACTAACTTTTGAAAATAGGACCCGAGGGTTGTAATATCAAACATATCACTTATACTTAATTAGGCAGTTGTACAGACATTTTCCAAGTAGCTTCACCTACACAGTTTTTGTATATACTGAAACCATAACAGTTCATAAAGGTGAAATTGCAACTGCCTACAACTGATACAACTGGAAATTAAAAATAATGGGTGGTCTTCTACGCCTTTTTGTCACCCTATGCAAGATTCCTATTTTGACCCCCCAATGGCTCCACCCTCCTACCACAATGCTACACCCCCACACCATATAAATCATTCTCATCCTTCCATAAAAAAAGGTTAAACACGTTTAATATTGATTGAAAAATTGCCTCAATTCAAGTATGTTAAAAATACACTGTATAATAAACTTCAGCAGAAAAACAGGTAAATACAGTAATTTAACTGCAAAAAAATAAATTACTTTAACCCAACAACATATTACATTATCAGCAATTAAGTATTATACAGTGATGCAAAGTTCCCAGTTTTCAATAAATTAACTATGCAAATCCATATTCAAAGGAAGCAGAGGTGGCAAAAGTACAGAAATCTTTCACTTAAGAAGTACAGATACTCATGTTTTAAAAGACTCGCGTAAAAGTTGAAGTACTGACTACACTTTTTCACTCAAGGTAAAGAAATTTGTACTTAAGTAAAAAGTAGCCATTATTACTACCTGTTTTAGTGTCACGATGGTAAGTGGACCTCACATCATATGAATATCCAAAATAATTTCAAATTTCATTATCTAATGCAGTGGTCCCCAACCCCCGGGCCGCGGACCCGCACAGAAAGAATACACATCTTACATTATTTCCATTTCATTCTTTTCTGATTCTGACCGATGTTTAATTTGGAAAATGACCAGATTCTCTCCGCCACATCTGTCTATGACTCACTCTTGATGCATGTCATGATGTCTTGGTCACATGTCTTACCTCCATCTACTACCTTCTTAAAGAGGCTGCTCCGGCCGCTAACACATAATACATTACTGCTAAATTTAAACCCGCAAGCGAGCAAAACGAACAAAAACAACACAGTGGATTTACGTTTATTATTATATTTCGAAAATACCAGTTTTTATGCCGGTCGTTTCATTTTATTTTGTTGTATTTTCCACCACACCTTAAAGGCCAGTCCGTGAAAATATTGTCTGACATTAAACCGGTCCGTGAAAATATTTTCTGACATTAATCCGGTCTGTGGCGCAATAAAGGTTGGGGACCACTGATCTAATGATTGTAATCGTAATAAGTTAAATGAAAAGTTGTCCGGAAAAAGATAGTAAAGTAAAATACTGATACCAGAAATATCTATTTAAGTACAGAGACATCGTACTTCATTACTTCCCACCTCTGGTGTTGTGTGTGATAAATATATTACACAGGAGGCAGGACTTAGTCCTTAGCAGGCTGTCAAAAGGCAATGGAGCCTTGACAAATACTGCAGCATGCACAAAAAGGATAGATATGTGAGAAGAGATTGTCCTTAGTGTCCTTGAGCTGTCAGTGAGGTGACCAGTGTGTGGGAGGTAGTGAAGGCATGAGTGAAAGAGTGGAGGAATGACTGATTACAGTTTTTTTTTTCATGATGGCCTGCAGGTAGAAATTTCTGCTGGTTCTGGATTATGAATGGTGTAATGGCAAACAGTGTGCTGTTATGGATTTATTTAGTCTTCTTTAGACATGTGTAAATAAGATAGTTTAGAGTTAATGGCTTTAGATCATTTAATCTGCATACACAGTGACTGGCTAAATATATAATAGAGACCATGCAATTTCTGGTTTGAGAATGTAAAAATGAACATTAAATGTATTACCATTGTCCTCTGGCCAGCTTGTTGCTAAGCTACACATTATGGTATGTTGTTGTAGCCTTTTTATTTACAATTTTTTCAGAATGCTCTACGAATGTTTGACGTTCAATGCAGCAGAACAGAATCAGTAGCTACTGATTATATATATAAATATTTATTTATTTTTTTTTTTTTTTTGAGCTATACATTCTTTTACAGAGCAAATAAAAAAGCTTTCATAAGGGTGCCCATGTTTGCCCAACTTTGCATTTACATTTTGAGGTAGAAAAACACCTTATTAAAAGAATCAGCATTAGCACTTCAAAGGCAAAACTAATTCAGAATTCTACTTGTTTTTTGCATTTTCATTACCTGGTTCAAACCAGAATTCGGAGCCTACTACAAGAACATTGGGCATGGAATCACATTCCAGTTTAATAGATGGCAACATATTCACTTTGAGACTTAAGATCAGTGAGCACTGAGCATGCGCAAATTCTTTCGCCAGTGTAACCAGACCAGTGTTTCTATATGAATGAAATCAGTGAGACTCTTAACATTTGCAATTTGTACAATTTCCTTTCAATGGTGGACAGTAGGGAAGTAAATGTAATTCGTTACTATACTTAAGTAACTTTTTCGTATCAATCTCTACTTCACTGAAGTATTTCCATTTGGGGAGATTTTACCTCAACTTCACTACATTTCGAAGGCAAATATCTTACTTTTTAACTAAATTTATTGCGTAATCAGTCGTTTTTTTCTTTTTATTTAAATGGATAAAAACTTAACTGGTCAAACACACAGCAAGCCACCAATCAGGCTAGAGTGCGCTGTTCTGTTTTGATTAACATGTTTTGATTGCCACTTGGTTGGATCTACTTATCACTAACATAGAGTTCAGCATCAATTAAATGGCAAGCAGAACATTTAGAGAGGAAGAAATGATGGAAGAAACTCCCGACTCTAATAGACTTAATTTTATTCTATTTTTAAAAAAGTGGTTGAAAAGAAGATTTTGGGTTAATGATCATTTTAATAGATATCAATTAGTGTTTGAATAATTAATATCATTCCATTAATAGATTATTGTGCTAAGATTAACATTAGAGTCTTTTCATATAAACTGAGTTGATTAAGCAAGAATCTTGAGACATAAATGATAATAGGAACATTATCACTGTAATAAATCATAGTACTTTAGATACTTATATACATTTGAAGGCAAATAAGTTTGTATTTTCACTGAAGTTAAAGTTTAAAGGGGGCACTGGGTAATATTTTAGCTACTGTATCTCTACAATTATAGCTTTTAAAGTCTTGATTTCTTTCCTATTCACATATAAATCAGTAACAGACATTTAAAGAAGATATAAAGAAAACAAACGAGATAGCATACCTGATAAAATATAAGCAATGAAAGGCTTTAAAACTGTGTGATTGTCTGCTAAATAAAATTTGCGGTATAAAGTGAACACATATAACAAACAGACAATTCAATTTCATCCAAGAAAAACTAAAAAACAAAATACAAATTAAATTGGGTCTGAATGAGGAAATAATTATATCTCTGGGAATGATATTATATAAACATTCTACAAACACTGATTAATAAAAAATGCATATAAAATGTATTTTAAAGCAAAGATTCGATTGGATTAATCACATCTCAGCAAAAACATCACTTTCCCATTTGGATACAAATCAGGAATGAAATAGAAGGTGTAAAACAGGAAGCATACTGACTAATAAACAGTCACAAATTCTCTGTGAAACTTACAGTTATCATAGGAACAAACTTATAGGCAATGAACTTATGCACTTTTATACAACTACACTTTCTTTTGTAGAGCTGCTTTGAGACAACGTCCAACATCCACCTTGTAATCTTGAGCCCTATGGTCTTAAACATACTGTTTGAATGCCATAGGATACTTAAACATTTAATTCTGCAGTTATTGGCATTAACAAAGCTAAAGGAACTGTAGGGTAATCATGTGTGTATCAGTGTCAGAAACAATGTCCTCAATGTTTGCAAAAATATGGGTTTTCATGTATCTCTCTCTCTCTCTCTCTCTCTCTCTCTCTCTCTCTCTCTCTCTCTATTTATATATATATATAAACTTTCTTGCTACTTCCTCGTTAACATTTTTCTTTGAAATTGTTAACAAGTTTAATTATTTTAGGTTTCATCTTTGCTAACAATCAACCCCCTGCAAGCAAACACACACACACACACACACACACACACACACACACACACACACACACACATGGAGGCGTACTGTATATTATTTTGTGCTAAATGCTGGAAAAACAAACGTGGTACACTTATTTAAGCAGTGTATAAGCGGTGTCTTTTTGATTTATCGTTCTGCTCTTCCTCATTGTTGAGAAACACAACGTGGCAGAAAGTGTAATTTATACTAACAGCAAGTATAAAATCAGATCATTACACAAATTATCTCATTTCTATCTAAATGGTTGCCAAAGTTATTCAGTATCATTTAGGTGCCTTACAGCATTTTGTCCTCAGCTGTAAGGTTTGATTGCAGACATTATAGCCACTGTTTACTGTCCACTAGGACACTCTCACTTCATTATTTACCAGAATTCCTGCAGTGTAATGAATATTCATGTGCATGAATACGCTTTGACTTGTATGTTTTAGAGCTGAACCAAAATCACTGAAAATATTTTATTTGAGAAGCTGGATACTTTTTTTCTGCATTCCTGCTCTCTTCTGCATACAACACAAGCTCACAAAGACACCTATGATTAGTTTGTTTTTTCTGAATGACAAAGGAGAGACAGTATACCGTCTCTCCTGCCAACGAAAAGCATGGCAGATTTTTCATTTTTGACTCTTGGCTACAGATGGCTGAATGTTTAGTTATTTTTCTGGAGCCTATTTTGAAAAAAACTAGGTACAAGGTGAATTTGATTGTGCCACATCTGGAAAAGCCTGCAATTCAATGGAATGGATTGGTACCTGTCAAAAAAAAAAGTTGTTTTGTTTTGTGAAAAGGGAACTCGAATTTCAACAGAATTTAAAATGTATGGAGTCTGTTACTTAAAAAATGGACATGAGCCTCCATAATAATTACACAACCACATATAATACGCTATTGCTAGTGCCATGTCATCAATGTTATCATTTTAATTTATTATTATTATAATTTTATATATATATATATATATATATATATATATATATATATATATATATATATATACAGTGAAACCCGCTTATCTCGCCCTCGGTTACCTCGACAACCCTATTAAGTCGCCGTTTTTGAAGTGGAACCGCCAAATTCTCACTTTTTCTAAGCATTTTTTATCGGTTATGTCGCTTTTTTTATGTCGCCGAACCCTGATATCTCGAGCACAAGGGGGGAAAAATTTGCCATTTAACGTCGGTTATCTCGGTGCAGCCGCAGAAGAACTCGCGGAAGTGGAGGAAAAGTCAAGGCTTACAGCTGCTACAGGTGTTGTATTGTATACTGGTGAATCTCTGCTGTTAGTTAGTGCACATATGCCTTTTGTTGTTAAATGTTATGCGATGAACGGGAGGCGAAAGCCGCGCTTGGCGTGTGATGACCATCCAAAAGCATAGAATGAACACCAACAGGATCGGGGGGGAATCCGCGGTGCGCTTTGGGAAGAAAAGCGCAGCCGTTGAGAGAGTGCCGGTGGGAAGGCACGTACCGGGATACGCATGCACGATAACAACGACCGCCGTGAACCAACATATACCAACAATAACGGACAGTGAGAGTGTGGAAGTTTAAATAGGAGCTGGTGATGATGATAAACGAGCACCATATGTGCGCGATTGAAGCCGAGAGCTTCAGAGAAAGCGGCCGAAAGCACCTGACACGCTGAAGGGGCGAAGGGGCGTGGCAGGTGGATTCCTGACAAATAAACATGTACTGTATGTATTTTTATAGCATGCCTTCATCAAACAAATCGCGGCAACGCTGGTGTGTAAAAAACCCTTCAAAAACACGTGCATACATTCACTTTATCAGTTTTTATCAGAAACAAAATACTTTATTGATCTCCATGGAAATTGTTTGGTTGTAGTTTAATTAAATAAGAATTAAATAAATACAAAGATTTTTATATATTAGGTGCAATGAAACGTGTAACAGCATGAAATGAAATTTGTAGCAGCAGTGAAAACAGATGGCAGACAAGTCAGACTACAATAACAGTTTTAAAAGTTATTGCAAATGTAACAATATTAGTAGTAATAATAATAATAATAATAATAATAATAATTATTATTATTATTATTATTATTATTATTATTATTATTATTGTTGTTGTGAATTATAAAACAATAATAGTAGTAATGGTAATAGTAATCATAATAAAAATAATATCAATAATAATTATTAATATTAATAACAATAATAATAATATTTTATAAATATATAATTATTAATCACTATTATTATTACTATTATCATTGTTACATTATTATTATTATTATTATTATTATTATTATTATTATTAAATAGATATGTTGCTCTGTGTTTAAGGCTCTTGGTTACTTATTGTAAGGTTGGGGGTTTAAGCCCCGGTATCCCCAAGCTGCCACTCTTGGTCCCTTGAACAAGGCCCTTAACCTCTGTGCTTCAGAAGCACTGTATTATGGCTGACCCCAGTTTACTAAACATTTCTGGAATATGTAAAGAAAATAATTTCACTGTGTTGTAATGTATATGTGATAATTAAAGACTCTTCTTCTTCTATATATTGAAAAATGGCTATACAATATATATATTATTGACTCTTCAGAGTCTTCTACCTGAAAGAAGTAGACATGGTCTACCTGAATGAAGGTGGGTGTGGTATTTTCATGAAGCAGATTTTTACACTATGTGTAGCAGCTATTAGAGCTGGAATGCGGGTTGGAGAATGTGTAACAATGTGAGAACAGAGAAACCGAGCTCAGACCTTTGGGATAGTGGAGAGACAGGACTGAGAAAGCAAACGAGTGTGTGATCGAATTGTATATAAATCACACACACACACACACACACACACACACACACACACACACACACACACACACACACACACACAAACACACACATTGACAGATGAGCCAAACCACCAGATAAAAACAACAAAGGATTTCATCAGGGAGGGAAAGTGGAAGGTTTTGGACTGGTCAAGTCGATCATTAAACCTTAACTCAATTGAACATTCATTTTACTTCCTGAAGAGAAGACTGAAGGGGAAATCCCCCTGGAACAAACTAAACTAATATAAGCTGTGGCACACACCTGGAAAAAGCCTCCCAAACGAAGAATGCAGTTGTTTCTGTGTGTCACCAGCTTGATGCAGTTATTGATTAAGTGATATTTATTTTCATTTATATAAAATAACCTTTTCTGACAATTTTGATGACCTAGAAATTGGGTGGTCTGCCACGAAGAAAAAAAGGTGCTTTATACATGTCGCATATACCTGTTTACAGCACAATGAAATTCTTTCTTCACATATCCCAGTGATGTTAAAAAAGCTGGGGTCAGAGCGCAGGGTCAGACAATATACAGCAACCCTGGAGCACAGAGGGTTAAGGGCCTTGCTTAAGAACCCCAAGAGTTGCAGCTTAGCGATACCACGAATTGAACCCTGACCTTCCGATCAGTAACACAGAGCCTTATCCACTGAGCTTCCATCTTCTTCAGGTGCCATCTCCTGCTTGTTTAACACATATACATTATTTGGGTTGATAGTTAAGGGCCTTGCTCAAGAGCCCAGCAGTGGCAGCTTGGTGATGCTGGGATTTGAAACCACAACCTTCCAATCAGCACTCTAACATCTAAGTTAACACTTCCTGTATCATAGACAGAGATGGGAAGTAATGAAGTGCAAATTCTTTGTTATTGTACTGAAGTAGATTTTTCTAGATTTTTCATACCACTGGTGTATCATTTCCTGACTCTCAGACACCGCAGACGTAGGCTTGAATACAAAGCCAACAAAAAGCATGGCATACAGCAGCAAGAAGTCTGTGTTTAATTTGAATGAGACAGAGGGAGTCAGTGATCATGACCGAGAATAGAGACTTTCTTGATCACCTGATCATCATCTCTGCTCTGCTTGTGTTCTATGGATACATTCATTAGGCAAAAACAATGTAAATTCTTCTGTATTCATATATTAATATGATGTGAGGTCCAGTTACCAGCGTGACACTAAAACAGGTAGTAGTAATGACTACTTTTTACATAAGTACATGTCAGAACCCAAACTTCTTTACTTTAACTTGAGTGAAAAAGTGTAGTCAGTACTTCAGCTTGTCTTTTTTTTTGCCACAGTCGCCATGGCTTGCTCATCAGGGATAAATGCACACCATTCACCTTGACTGTTGATTTCTGTAAAGCTGCTTTGAGACAATGTCTGTTGTGAAAGGCGCTATACAAATAAACTTGACTTGACTTGACTTGACTTGACTCTTTTATTACATGTCTTTTATAACATGAGTATCTGTACTTCTACTTAAGTGAAGGATAGGTGTACTTTTGACATCTCTCTCCATAGATGTAAATATTAGGATACAAAGACTGAAATTCTGATCTCATTTATTTATAATCACTATAGCAATGATAAAAAACTGACCTTGCCATTCCAATACCTTTTGATGAGAATGCACTGTTCTTCTCCAGTTTCTCACAATTCTAGGGTCACAGTTTAATACCAAGTTTAGATTATAGTTTTGACTTTTACATAGTCACCTTGTGTCTGCCTAGGATCTATCCATGAGCTTTGGTTTCCTTCCAGTTCTCAAAGAAATTAGTGGTAGTTTCATTAGCTTCTTCCCTAAATGTCTAATCAAGAGTGTTAAGTATTTACTGGAAATGAATGAATGTATGATGATAATATAAATACAGAGATAATTTGGTTGAAGTATAGTATGAATGCTGTTTATAGTCTTTTATTGGATACCAGATTCATTCAGAATGCAGATATTCTGAGATAAGGACATTTTGAGATCAGATATGAGTAAACCTGTGTGCTGATTGGATTTGTGACATGATGCATTTATTTTTACACCTGCTAATCTTTAAAAGATAAGAATAATATGTGTGGGCTCAGGGTGGGAGATGAATGTATATTCTTGTGGGAGAAATGCATTGTGTGAGCTCTGCACTTATGGAGATGTCAAAATGCACTTGAAAAAGATTTTTTTATTTCAACCCAAACAGCCTGACACACAGTCAGTCCAAAAGATACGGAAAGCCGATTTCAGGGTTGCTTTATGTTGCAAATGCTTTGTGCTTGCCTTAGGGAGGTGGAACAGGCACGCGAGGCATCATGTTGGGCATCGGTTCTATGAAGTTGGATTGGTGAAGACTGAAGTTTTTGAAAAAGAACATCGAGCTGTGTTTTGATGGTTGGGTCACATGATTGCTAATGTTTACATTCTGGAAAATCACTGAGGATGACTAGTGGACTCTTTTCTTTCAAAGTGTAAACCTATATAATGTTTTTATAGTTTCTTGGCATAGCTAAAGATTATTCTTTATGCATTAGAGAAATTGATGCCACTGGGTGTTGTGGGTGGAAGGAGCAAAGATAATTAAATAAAACATTTTAAAAACCCATGACTTTTAAGGGAATGGCACGGCATTGCACCCTATATTATTAATAATGATAATAATAATAAAAACACAGTAAATGTCCACCATAAACACCTTACTTTATTGCACAGCTCATTTAAAAAGAGGAAATTTAGTGCGAAGGGTGAAAATCCATATGCGGTGTTTTAAACTTTGATTTTTGTTTATTAATTAGCATATTTTGTATTTATTTTAAACATACTTGAACATATTTTACCAACTTAAACAAAGCTTTATTCAGACTCACCACATGTTGTAACAGTCTGACAGGCTGCTTTTGTTCTGTAGATCTGGTAAAGCAGAAAGGATTTTTTTGGGGGGTAACCCCTAGTGCCAACTGCCATAGATACATATACATATACATATTCAGTACATATACTTAATATAAGCATATAATATCATATCCTATGTGTGAAAATGACGATCTCCTGCTTGGATTCTGAGATGAAGCCTGCTTAATATAAAGAAATGCAGATTTTTCTTTTCTTTTCTTTTCTTTTTTTAGCTCAATGTATTTCAGCTGGGTTTGTGCCAGCAAAAATAAATAAATAAATAAAAATTTACCAGAAATTTAAATCGCTAATAATCACACAGCGTGATGCTGCTTAACATTGTCATTTTTTTTTACTTGCTTGGTAGTGTGCCAACTCTCTCTCTCTCTCTCTCTCTCTCTCTCTCTCTCTCTCTCTCTCTTTCTCTCTCTCTCTTTCTTTCTCTCTCCCGTATTCTGGTATTGCACAGATTTGTTTAATAAACACACACACACACGCACGCACGCATCCACACACACACACACACACACACACACACACACACACACACACACACACACACACACGTGTCTAACCACTCACTTGTTACTCACTCATTCTCTGCTCACCCTGTCCTCCCACTCACAGCTGCTGCTTTACCACGCCCCTGTGTTATGATATACAGTAAGTAAGGAATCACACTCAACAGAACACACAAGTAATCAATGCTGAAGTTATAAGATACCCTTACCACATTGTTTTTGTTGTTGTTAAGCAATAACACATTTGTTGAATGCATGTGCATCATAAAAGTCCTTGTGTATGTTACTACAGGAACAATACTTGTAGCACTAATATCTGTTTCTATAGAAATAACATAAAATAAGCCTTTCGGGAATTCATTCATGTTACATTCACAACTACTGTCAGTGTCATTCTTTAGTACGGAAATACAGCACAGCTTCTGATTCTAGAATGAACAAGCTCTTTGCCAATGATGATTACGAAGACGATGATGACACTAAAGATGATGATGATGATGATAATGGCGCTACTGACGATAGCGATGGCGATCATGCCGTGGAAGAAAACAGTGAAGGATTATGGTGACGCTGTTGACAATAACAATGATGACAGTGGCTATGATGGTGCTGCTTGATCGTTTCTATCACAGCAGTGTTTAACAGCCAATTTGCCTCATACTGAACTCATCCATAATGAAGTTTTAAAGTTATACTATTATGATGGTAGTTTTTGGTTGGATTTAATCTAGTTTGTCCAGGTAGCTTGACATAGGCCATGTCACATATTTACTTTTATAGTCAGAAAGGCTGCTGCAGTCAAGTGGCTTCATGGTGTGTTTTTCCTGAATGCTAAACATAAAATCACACCCAGAAACAGAAAAAAATACACCGTAATGGTGGTTCTGTCATCTGTATAATTAGATTGGACAGTGTGTGCTTATTCTAACGCAGTCTTCCTATTATTTTCTTCCTCAAACACATTTTGAGAAGCAAAGAATGATATAACAGTATAACAGTATGCAGGTTTTCATTACAAATTGCCAGCCAGAGGGTATTGTTCTATGATGGAGTTCTAGAAATCTAGGAAGATACTTTTATTTAAAGGTGCAATAAACTTAGCCTTGGTTTTACTTTTGGGTTAGGTCTCTATTTAGTGATTTAGGTATTTAGTATATTAGTTATTAGTTATATTTTAGTTATTTAGTGATTTTGGCATGTACATGAAGCTCCATTCCCAGGATCTATTGTGGCCTGTGTGTCTATTAAATTACTAAAATTACATGAATCCAAATACAAGCAAGAATTTCACACCAAAAGTCAATGTTGCAAACAATTTTTCTTAGCAACCGGATAACGCTGGTTAATCCTTTTTTTTGTACCTTCGATGTATACAAAATCAAATAACAAATTAAAAGTAGAAAAGAAGTAAATAAAAGTTTGTGGAAACCTGACTATAGGATTTGTATGTGCTTTTTGAACATCTCATTTCACATTTAGTCCACATTTGTTGTTGTAATTACCTCCACTTTTATGGGAAGATGTTCCACTGGATTTTAAAGTGTGTTTATGGAGATATGTGATCATTCATCCACAAAAGCATTAGTAAAGTCAGGTTCCGATGAAGGTGAAGTGAGGAGGCTTGGGGTGCAGTCGGTTCTCTAATTCATCCCAAAAGTGTTCAATAGGGTTGAGGTTAGTGCTCAATAGCAGGCCATTAAAGATCTTCCACTCTATATAAACCCATGTAAACAATACTTTTTACAATTTACAATTCTGGATATTCTGATCTGAGACAAAATGTATATATTATTTATTTAAAAACATGTCAAGATACGCACAATAGCTCATATACTATAATGTATTTATTTATTAATACCTACATGAATCCGAGACTGTCATGTCTCTCAGCACTTTGATGAAATGTAACAGATAAGGTCAGCAAAGCAGTCAGGAAAAAATATCAGCTCAAATACAGATGGTAATCCTCCTGCCATGACTGTCACTAATAGTATAGATCAATCTACAGTCTGGTTTAGGATGAAGTCATCCTTATTTTAATGTGGCTGCCTTTGCTGCCGTATTTCATCAAGAAGCACCTGTGTTGCTTAGCTAATGAGCTATTTCTGTTTTTTAAACTATATGGTACCATATGTATATTTACTTATTTTCCTGGAGTTCTGGAGCTGGAAACTTTGAGCTGCTCTGATTAAATTAATGAAGCAGCTGACAATAAATTTGCACTTGTGTTTAAAAAAATAGTTGAAGTAAAAAGTTGCAGTGAAATGAAAAGTTGAAAAAAGAAAAATCTGGAGTTTTGAATCCATAGTGCTAGCATAGAGCCACTTCCTGATTAGCGGCTAACGCTAGTGTTATTGATTCTTTAGTGTTTTATGTCCAGTTTTAAGAATTTTCTCTTAAAGAAGAACAGATTCAGACAATTTTGCATGTAGAGAAAGTGAATAAATAAGGGATGGAAGGAATGAAGACATTTGTTAATGTAGGCTGAAGTAAGTAGAACAGTGAAGGAGATCATATCTTTAAAAAAATAATAATATTTAAATGTAAAACACAGACTTGCATATATATATATATATATATATATATATATATATATATATATATATATATATATATATATATATATATATATGTATTACCCAAACAGGTTCTAACAAATGTAAACTATTTCATTTTATCCATTTATTATTCAATACTCAATTACTCAATATAATAAAAAAGTGTATTGCATTAATCATTTATTCTATTGATATAAAATATTGTAAAATATTATTTTAT
The DNA here is from genome assembly GCF_014805685.1 of Silurus meridionalis. NCBI lineage: Eukaryota > Metazoa > Chordata > Actinopteri > Siluriformes > Siluridae > Silurus > Silurus meridionalis. Next base: position 22,377,190 of record NC_060891.1, on the reverse strand, counting down.
ATATTATTTAACCAAGCAGACATTTTATTTCAAATTGTTTTATAAATTTAAACTGTTAAAATATTGATCACAAATAATCATAATAATAATAATAACAATAGTAATAATAATAAACTGTGTTATAAAAAAAATTACAAGCATTTTTATGTTTTGCATTTCTTCCACCCAACTGTACCGAAATTGTACCTGAAATTAGCACTTTCCAAATTTGCTTTGTAGAATTTAAGAGTTATATTTATATTGAGATTGTAATCTTGCGTACCAGTGTAGATTTATTCATTGCTAGAGACTCAAAGCACTTTTGTACGTCGCTCTGGATAAGGGCGTCTGCTAAATGCCGCAAATGTAAATGTGATGTACCGAACTGTGGCTTAAAAACCGAAGTATGGACCAACCCACACCCCTAATATATATATTATCTTACATAACCCATGTATCATATTTTACTTAGTTTAGCATAATCTTTGCTTTTGATTTGGTCCTAGCTCATATATAACAGCATGTCTTGATTATGTCTTGTGACTGAATTACCGAATCTAAAATTGTAGCTGTAAATATCCAGGTCATACTTTGTCCTGTTTTGCTGCTTTCTCTTCCTCCCCAGACACATTGCAGTACCAAATACAGATATAATACGATTAGCTCCGACTGTGCTCTAACGCTTCCCAGTAGATTTAAACTAAACTCTCTGTGTTCATTATCGTGTTTCTGCACAACCACACACACATGCCACCCATGGAGCTTTATACACTTATGAGTCACCTTCTGCTTGTATGGACAGTTTCATGTAGCGAAGCACTTTATACGTAATAAATAGATTATGCCTGAGTCTTACACACGCTCCAGTAAATAATCTCATATAGATAGTCTACATTTCTCCCCAAGAGCTTTGCTGTTTTCATAAAAACTGTCAATTCTCATCGCAGGTCTTGAATACTGCATTTGGGAAAAGCTCGTAACTCAGATTCGGAAAACTCAGAAGCAGCTCTCTGTTTAAACCTTGTATGGTCTCCTTGTCCTTGGACTTAGCATGAAATCAACATGGCTGCTTACAGCGTTAGCATAAAATCTTATCATCAATTGCTGCATATTCTAGTATTTGAGATCAGCACATTTTGTACCAATCATTTTAATTTACTGTTGGTCTTAAACCTGTATACTGTCTGTATTTTATAAATACCGGCGTGACCCTCGAGAGCACTCACTCTATTGCTTCATCATGTTGTCTCAGGGAGTTTTTTGCCACTGTCACCTCTGATTTGTTCATTATAGATCTAAATCTACATCCGGATTTTTTGCAAAGCTGCTTCGTGATCAGGTTGTTACTGCATTAAAGTTGAATTAAATGTTACATTCAATATACCAAACGACTTTTTTTCTCTCTTTGTAATCCGTCTTGGCATCTCTGCTCTTCCGTCTTTTGCACTCCACATTTATGAGCTGATCCAGAAAGTAACACCTTTATATGTGCAGTGACATTTCAGTGAAGTTTTCCCACATATTTATGAGCTTCCACTGGATGGAACTCTCAACACATGGAATATTGATACTCATCACCACTGTGTCAGCATGCACTATTGCTGCAGGTTTATAGATGTGTTTCTTACCTTTCATGGCCTTCTTGTGGTTTCTAGTGAGCAGAGGAACAGGTTTGTCCTCAGTCAATGCCTACTGAAGGCTTTTTGGTTGTTAAATACTATCAGGGTCAAATTGAAAACGAACTTTTTTATCCATCCAGGTCTCAACAACTGATCACTGCTTCCACATAGTAACTGAGCTGTATTTTAAAGGAGAAATGATGAAATACTAAAATTACAGAGAAGGACACAAAGACTCCCGGGAAGCAGAACGCCATCATCACATGTTCAAGCACAGTTCTTCTGAAGATGGAAAATATGCATTTTTCCCCTAAATATCAAACAACACTTTTAAAATATTGATTATTCTTTTAAGAAACTTTTGCATTTCTTCTAACATCTGTCCATGAGTTTTCTTTTTCTCTGAAAATATTAACATCTGAAAAAAGAATATTTTAGAACAAAATGTGAAGAGTCAAAGCGTGATAGGGGAATTTTACCGAATCTCTCATCCTAGATCATCCTCTCAAATAGAGCAACAAAGGGGCAAAGCAAAAACACAAACAAAGAAACAGTCCAGAGTTCAAACCAGAACAAGGGAGGTAGAGCAGAACAGGGATCAGGATCAGGATCAATTACTGGAAAGGCACGAAAATGCTTGAGCCAGGGCATAAAGGAGGTCGGGTGCCAGCGGCGAACACAGCGGGACATGAGGCGGACCGCCACTCGGTAGAACACCTTCAAGGTAGTGAAAGGCCAGACAAAGCTTTGAGCGAGCCTCCATGTGGCTGCCCCAGCACTGAGGCTTTCTGGCCAATGTGATGAGGCAGATGTGTGAGGCAGAGCCACGCCCTCTGCGGAGACGTGAGGCAGAGCGATGGCCTCTGTAGAGGTGTGAGGTGGAGCCACGCCCTCGGCGTAGGGGGGAGTCAGGGCGACTTGCTGCTGGCTTGGCTTGAAATTGAGGTCTGGACTGACACCACAGCTGGAGCTGTTAGTGGATCCCAGTGCTGCGAAATTTAGCAAAATTCGGATGGTAATTTTCCGGTGCTGACGTTTTTTTCTAATGCCGAAGCCAGCTTTAGGGCGGTTAGCTGGGACCACAGGTTAATCGCATTTAATCGCATGATTGTCATAAATTCATGATCAATTGCAACTCAATCGCACATTTTTTTCCCTTCTTAATGTACCCCAAATAAGTACTTTTTAAGTTTTTTATACTCAAATCAACATGGCCATAGACGAATATTGATGCTTTATGCAAATGTATGTTTGTTATAAGTGAAACAAATAACAAAATATTCTTGTAAATGTTTTAAAGTAATTATGGCGTTTTAAATCACGTACATCATCAGGACACCAGACGGAACCTTTGCTAAAGAAAGGACGTCATGAATTAATGTCTGATGTGTTGAAGGTTTTAATTTTGCCTCCTTTATATTTATTGAATTATATTTTTTATAAAAAAAAAATATATATATATATATATATATATATATATATATATATATATATATATATATATATATATATTGACAATTAAGCTTATAATGACAATGATAATGCTGAAGATGACAAGGAAGATGTTGATGATGATGATGATGATGATGATGATGATGATGATGACAAGATGATGAAATGATGACAATAATGCTGTTTCTGCTGATGATTATGAAAATGATGCTACTGACCATAATAATAATATCCATTATGCTGATGATCACAATGATGCTACTGACCATGATGATGATCATGAAGATAGAAAGAAAGAAGAAATTATGGAATGAAGGAAAGAATGAAGAAAAGAACGAGGAAAAAATGAAGGAAACAATGAATGAAGGAAAGATAGAAGGTAGGAAGAAAAGAGAAGGATTATAAAGGGAGCACAAAAATTGAGTATATATATATATATATAAATTTGCTGCCAAAGACTGTTTTATTCATTCATGTGGAAATTTGTCATTGCCTCCTCTTTAATACCTTTAATATATTCTGCCTCAGCACAAAATTAAATAACAGTCCAATTATAAAGTATGCCTCATTTCCTTTTCCCCTCTCGTCTCTTCTCTTCTCCTGTCCTGTCCTGCTGGGTTAGAAAATGTTAACCCAGATAAATAAATAGTAGATAAATAAGATGTAATCCTTTCTGCTAATGCCAAAATGGGCTTTTTTTCATGTTTTTGAGGTTGTTTCTTTCTTCCATCCTTCATAAGAAATAGCTGAAGGCTTAACATTGCTTTTTTTTTCCCTGGCAGTAATTTTCCTCGGATCACGAAGCATAAGCGAAAGAAACAAGCACTGTGTTGTTAACTCTACACCACTGGGAATATTAGTTAGTGCATTGTGTAGTCACAAATGTTGTTCCAAGGTAAGTTTCCACACAGAAAATGGCTTTGGTTAATTACTTTGGGGAAATGCAAAGAAAGAAACGAAAAACTCATTTATATTTTGAGTTTGAAGGCTCATGTTCAATTTCATGTTGGATATGCTCTTGATAGTGTTGCTTATATTCAAGAGGCATCACTGCATTGGTTCTTTTTTCTGGATTTTGTTTGTTTGTGTGCAGTTTTCACACGTATTAACATGCATCGATGGGGATCGGATTGTGAGTGGACTCTGCCAAATACAGCTGTGAATGGGGTCAAATGCATCTCATAGATCAAGGCTACATTAACATATTACGAGGACTGATGCGAACACTGCGCTTTTGTTTTACAAACGCTCTCCATCTACACTGCTGTTTTTTAAGCATTGCTCGTCCACACTGAAACGCCTGAAACTGTTTCCATCCCTATAGTGTGAATACACGTGTGAAAAACAAGCTTTTACTTGTCATTCCATCTGATGTTGATTCACTTACTTTCTCTCTGCATTGGGGAGAGGGAGGAAGGATGAGAGGAAGGATAAAAGGAGGAATGGGAAGAAGGGATGAAGGACGGAAGGAAGGAAGGAAGGATGGGAGGAATGGGACGAAGGTATGAATGAAGGAAGGATAAGGGATCAGAGGAAGAAAAGAAGGAGGGATAGGAGAAAGGAAAGAAGGAGGGGAGAGAGGAAGGAAAGAAGGAGGAATGGAAGGAAGTAAAGAATAAAAAGAGGGAGGGATAAATACAAAGAAAAAAGGAAAAAATGAGGCATGGCTAAGGAAGAAAAAAAAGATTGGAAGAAAGTAGGAAAAGAAGGAGGGATCTAAGGAAGGAAGAAAAGAAGGAGGGATGGAAAGAAGTAAAGAAGCAGGGGTGGCAGGAAGGAAGAAAATAAGAAAGGATGGCACAAATGAACATAAAAGAAGAGATAGAAAGTAATAGATTGTGATGGGTGGAGTAATAACTTGCACTGGGACTTCTGCTTTATTGGTATATATTTAAGCGACTGAGGAGCAGCAGATCGGCTGTATTTTTACTTTGATCAGAAAATGTATTAAATAAAAATTGGAAATCAACTTGTCACTAAGCATATGGGTGACACTAAAACAACATGAACATGAACAGCTACAGATTTAGCTTCACTTATCATCTGCACTCTCATAGCAAGCCATGTGATCAGAACATATGAAATAGTGCATACATTTTTCTCACAACATTTTAGCTAAAAAAAATAGAGCACCGACTGTAACACAATTTCTCAACTAATCCATTTGCAGGTGGCCACTGAGGACACATGCATTACTGCAGGTGTAAACGGCACCTACATATCTCCCTATTTCTGAAGTTAAATAGATTCTATTCAGTGGCTGGCCATCAAGGCTATCAGTAGCTTATGTTTTATTAGATTTTTGTCCAGAAATGTAAATTACATTATTCTCAATAATCTATTTTCTTCATTAAATTCAAGAGCTTTTCTCTTGGGTTTTCTCTTGGGTGTACCTTTCAGTATAATGTTTACATGCTGTTTTTGCACCTTTTATACTACAGTATAATGTTTACATGCTGTCTTTGCACCTCCTTGCTGCTGTTTTTTTGCACTACATTGCTCTGTTCTGTTTGTACTTTCTCCTGGGTATAGTTTTTACATTTCTCCTCACACAGTACTGTATATTTAAGTATACAGTAGGTTTACTAGTCGGCGCTATACTTGGTTTTTGTCTTTTGTCTTGTCTTGTATTGTCTGTCTGCACTCTGTCTGTCTGTACTGTTCTTTTGTTTGCACTGTTTGCACCAGGCTGCACTCGATGCACTTTATGTTGTTTGTTGTTTAGTGTAGCACCAGGGTTTCGGAGGAACGTTGTTTCGTTTTACTGTGTACTGTGTACCACTGTGTATAGTGAAAATGACAATAAAAGCCACTTGACTTGACTTGACCTTATTTTAAATTCCCAGGAAAACTGTAATGCACAAAAAAATGCACAGCCTGGGTCATTTTCTGAAGTTAATATTGATGCTTCTGTTAGAGATGATGTATGCGGATGGTGAAGCTGTGGCTGCAGTGAAAAAAGACTTTTATTGCGTTGCATTCATTGGGTTTCTTGCTTTAGTAATGCCATTTGTTCTCACTGTATGAGATACCTGTCTGTCATACAGCACTCTGTTATACTCCATTTCTCTATAATACTGATGGTTTCTATTGTCGTGACATCATAATGATGGTATTAAGAGTTGGATTAATTCAGGTAGGACACCACGCAACTAAGCACAAACTGCTGTTTGCACTCTTCTGTTGAGCCAAAAGTTTACATCCAGCCAAATGTTTACATGTACAGTATTTATTTTATTATTTGTATATGGACAATCCTTCTTACGTAACCTACTGTACTGGTTAGTGCTACTCTTACTGTTTTTACTCGTCCCATGTTGTCTCAACTGCTTTTATTTATATATATATATATATATATATATATATATATATATATATATATATATATATATATATATATATATATATACTTGACTTGACTTGACTTGACTTGAATTACACAGACTGCCACTGGTAATATTATGTCTTTTTTATTTTTTTTTGTTTGAGGAAATTGTTTGAACATTTTCATAAAGATGTTTGATAAGATGGCAGCGTCACTTTCCCTGATACAAGCAGTTAGCATGTAAATCATGTTCCAGCACCAAAGTCAAGACTTAGGAAATAAATGTAACTGTCGCTAACACACACACGCACGCACACACACACACACACACACACACACACACACACACACACACACAGACAGCTGAAAAAAAAGCATTATGCGTTCATGTATGACAAGGAAAACACGACATATAAAAAAAATCACAACGATACACAAAAGGGTGTGATGTTAGAAAAGATAGCGAGCTAGCGAGCAACTAGCGAGCTGATTATGTCCCCAAAGAACACTATATGATAAAAAGTACTAGAACACCTGACTTTTCCAGCCATATATGGTTCTGTAACCACTAAATTGGAGACACATAATTGTATTAGATGTCTTTGGATGTGATTTTACTGTCCCTTGAACTTAGAGACCCAAACCTGTTACAGCATGACAATGCCACTGTGCACAAAGCCAGCTCCATGAAGATATGCATTACATAAGTTAGACTGGAGGATCTTGATTGTCCCACTATAGAGCTTTGACCTCAACCCTATTGAACCTTTGGCAAAAATTGGAACACTGACTGTACCCCAGGCCTCCTCAACCTACATCAGTTCCTGACTTTACTAACACCCTTGTGGCTGAATAAGCAGAAATCTCGATAAGCACACTCCAAACCACCTGAATGTCTTCCCTCACCAGATCCATAAACCTCCTCCTTGGCCTTCGTCTTTTGCTCCTGCCTGGTGGCTCCATCCTCAGCATTCTTCTACACATATAACCAATGTCCCTCCTCTGCGCATGGCCAAAACATCTCAATCTGTCTAACATAAGCCTCATTTTTTTACTTAATTAAACATATTTTTGCTTGTTTACTGTGTTGCAGGAAAATTGCGAACCCAGATTTAACATGTCCATATCGGGAAATGTTGTTCCAAACCCGGACTGTGGATAAATCTCTCTTCTCAGAAAACATCATTTTTTTTTTCATTTGTGTTATATATATTTTTATTTGTAGAGTGTTAGTCATATTTGTCTCTTTTAAATTTTTTTCTATAGTGATTTGTCTTACAGACATCACATCTGTCAGAACTGCTGTTCTTAAAAAAGATCATTGAGTGTGGCCAAATACATATGAATTAACATTTTAATTAATAAAGTGATTAAATATCCGTCGGATAGGTATAACAATGAAAGCACAAATTTGAAGGTCTTAATAAAAAAAAAGTCCAAATTTCTTTTTACAAAAATAAATCTAGAAGGGAAAGAAAAGCTGATCAGCAAAAAACCTGCCAGTCATTTTTTGTCTGTAGGTGTGTTATTACTGCATTGCTGCCTGTAGTGGTGTGGCTTAGCACACTAATTGCATCCATTAGCACTAATTTTGAGGGACAAACCAAATGGGAAATCATTAGCGGAGCCACTATTGTGTAAAATTGCTAACCATGTCATATCTTCAGTACCAGTTGAGCACATGGATATTTGACAACACCTCAGTTCAGAGTTTAGAACTCTGACTTACTTTTAAGAAAGCTGAGAAAACAAGCTGCAAATGAACCACCGATTATACAGATTCATTTAAAATCCATTATAATGTGTCGCCCTCTTGCATACAAACAATTTTTGGTTGAAAAAAAATTCAATCAAGAGTAGAGTCATCAAACTGGAAAGGAGATAACACAATTTGTACAAATGTGTCAATTGCCAACTGTCCATACTAATTTCTTTTGTGTAGGTGAAAGTTCATTTTTGCTTTCAGTCTCTCTCCAAGCAAATGACCACCAGGGATCTTCCTAACCATCACATTAGAAGCCATGATTTCTCTCACATAATAATATTATGCCATTAAAAAAGGCATCCTGATCTCACTTATCAACGAGGTTCTTCAGCCTGTCAGACCCTCTGCCTTTGATTTGTTTGTTTTTACACCATTTCATGTAAACTGTGCATTTCGGAGGTGCTTTTCTACTCACCACGGTAGTAAACAGTGATTATTTGAGTTACCGTGTCGCTCCTGTTAGCGTAAACCAATTTTATTCTGAACTTTATTATTAACAAAGCGTTTCATTTTACACATCTTTGACTAAGTCATGTCTCCGTTCATTGCATCACTCTGTTTCAACTCTAGAGACAGGTTTGTGAGAAAATCCCAGGACGTCAGCTGCTTCTGAAATACACAAAGCAGCCCATCTGGGACCCTGATTCATGCCATGCTTAAAATCACAAACCTCATACTAATTCACTTTCTAAAGTTTGATGTAAACCTGAACTGTCTATCCCTGACCTGTGTCTGCATCTTTACAGCTGTTCCTAATAAAATGATAATGACTTCACTATGTCTTGCATTGGCAGATGTAAAAGCTCATAGATCAATTAGTAACACAGAAGCACTCTGTATGTGTTTTGGCTTCCCTGTTGTCAATCAATAGCATCAGGGAGACATTCAAATGTAAATGAGCACTTCTTTAAACAGGAGCGAACTTCAGAATGACCAGCAGTGACCTTGAATATTGAGGTCTAATCCAAACAAAACATGGCTCGTCTGCAGCTTCAAAAAGGAGATTAATCGAATTTGAAACAGTTGATGAACCCCCACGCCTCAGATCGCGCTGGTCCGTGCTCAGGAATCGAACAGCGTTATTAGGTAATGGGTGAGCATTCATACTGTAATGAAACCCACACCGTGGGAAGAACAGAGCAGGATGCTTCACCTGAAATAATCGCATAAATTATAATGTGAATTAGAATGAAGAAAAGTGTGAACAGTAACTGTTAATAGTATTAATAGCACACACAGGGAAGATTTTAAATTTACCTCTCGGACAAGAAAAAAAAAAAAAAAAAATATATATATATATATATATATATATATATATATATATATATATATATATATATATATATATATATATATATATATATATATATATATATATATATATATATATATATATATATATATATATATATATATATATATATATATATATATATATATATAAGGTGTATTATTCTCTTTAGAAATGGCACAATACCATTTTTGTTACTGATACTTACAGGATCCACCATCCAATAAGTTTTTCCAAGTTGCAGTCCACACCAGTTTGTCTTAGTAGAAATAACAATATTAGACTTAAATCAGTGCCATCTCTAATTTTAGATGGTATTGCAAATTCTAATTTGTGGAACATTTTAACATTGTTGAAATTAATATATACAGTACAGACCAAATGTTTGGACACACCTTCTCATTCAAAGAGTTTTCTTTATTTTCATGACTATGAAAATTGTAGAGTCACACTGAAGGCATCAAAACTATGAATTAACACATGTGGAATTATATATGGAATTATATACATAACAAAAACATGTGAAACAACTGAAAATATGTCATATTGTAGGTTCTTCAAAGTAGCCACCTTTTGCTTAGATTACTGCTTTGCACACTCTTGGCATTCTCTTGATGCCTACTTTGAAGAACCTACAATATGACATATTTTCAGTTCACTTTTTTGTTATGTATATAATTCCACATGTGTTAAATCATAGTTTTGATGCCTTCAGTGTGAATCTACAATTTTCATAGTCATGAAAATAAAGAAAACTCTTTGAATGAGCAGGTGTGTCCAAACTTTTGGTCTGTACTGTAGTTTATTCAATATACACAATTACTTATAATGAAAAGTAATTCAGGCTACTCTTTATAATGTAGATATATTACTACTACCACCACTACAACTACAACTACTACTACTACTACTACTACACAAAAAAAAAAAATAATAATAATAATAATAGTCAACATCAGAATTATTAACATCATTTGCACTCTGATTTATAAATATTTTTATAACATTTTTATGAATTTAAAATTATTGCACTATTCTTTTCAGTAGCACTTTTCTAAATATATATCTATTTGTATTCATCTGTATCTTCATCAGTAAAATCACATCTCTGATGAAAAGCTGAAGGTAGCTTAATGTCTAAAACAATGAAATGTTCCCTGCATGCTTTATCACATGTTACCGTAGGTTGGATATAACATTAAGCAGGACCTTTTTTTTCCTCTGTCACACAACACAGTTCCCTCAGAAAACTACAGATAAATAGGTAGACGTTTGTAACAAGGAAGCTTGTTCTCTAACAGAATCCTTTTCTCACAGTCTGAGAACTGAACTGGAAAGGTTTGTCTTTTTTTTATATATATACTGCTACAGTAACGGGTTTGACAGCAGCAGCTTCAACATCAAAAGAGCTCATACAGCCAAATACTTCATGTACTCCTAGTGAAAACCTTTCTCCAGAGACGGTACTGCTGCAATAGCTCGGTAATGGTGTTCCTATTCACTTACACTGTCCAGCTCCTCCTGATTTATATGCAACCAATTCGGTTCCCACTTAAAATCTGTCTCCATCTGCATGTTTATTTAGAACAACTGGAGATGCAATTTTGTCATGCTCCTCAGATCTAATTCACACTGAGTGAATCGGATGTCAAGGGAAAATCCTGTGCCGAGATTAGAGGCCTGCTAACAAGCATGCAAAAACACAACAACCAGGTGAACACAGAGGGAAAGAGGGTGGGGATGGTCAGGGAGGATGGAGGGAGGGAATGTGAGTGTGTGTGTGTGTGTGTGTGTGTGTGTGTGTGTGTGTGTGTGTGTGAGAGAGACAGACAGACAGCTATGAAAACAAAGAGGGAGGGAGTGATGAATGATGAATGAGAAGGAAAGTCATTGGTTAGTCAGCCAAAGGCAAAGTGAAATCTATTCAATTTGCTTAATAAAATTTGCCTGCACACTGACTACATTATGACAGGGGGTGTTTGGTAAAGCCAGATCACTGAGCATCTCTCCACTCGTCCGTACATACACTCACATCTGCTCACATCCACCGAGCCAGAGCAACAGCTGGATCTCGGTTTTGATAGCGCATGTGTGACACGGAAACTGAGCCTAAAATGGCTGAGGGAGCAGGTTTGGTGTCTGAAAGAAAGATTCTCCCTCTGCCAGCTCTCCAGAAATGACTGAGCTAACCCAGGGAGAAGACGAAGGGTACTCAGGGCCTGCTCTGACCCCAAACAGCTCCACTTCACTACTTCGTCGACTTTTATGCCTGCTCCTGATGCTGATCTTGCTGGTTTTGTCTTTCCTTGGCAGCTGGGCCGTGGTGCACCTCAGCCTGGGGGCTCGGGAAACACCGTTCAGGATTTCATCCAGTTACGACCAACCTGGGGAACTCGAGACGGCTACGTATGACCAGCTCTTCATCACCAACTGCACCATGGGTAAGAAAGCTGGTTTCAACTTTCAATGCTGTGTAAGAGACCTGTGATTTTTTTATTCTCTAATTTATCCCTTTAAAAGCAGGTTACATTAACAATGATTTTATGAACACGTCCTATAAAGTCTGTATTCACAGACTAGGAAAACTGTGAGTTTAATAAAATAGTTATTGTATAGTGATGATTTGAATGGACAAATGCCTCATAAAGGTCTAAATATAATCAATTATAACCGGCTTGGAATGTAAGTATCACCAGTGGTGCGTTACAAAAAAGGGAAAACGTAAGATTGTTTACGTCTTACATGAGTGATAAAGCAGAAATATTAACTGCATTTGCAGACCAACACTATTAAAGAATAAAAAAGGTTAAAATTAAACAATTTAGGACGTAGTGTTATAGGAAAATGATCTGCTCTGTGTCTGCAGACATCAGATATTTCCCCATAAAAGCATCCCCAATATGTCTTTATGCTGTCAGTAGGTGTTAAGGAATAACTCGTGTGTTAACATATGAAATGTACATGAATGTAAGTCCTTCAACTATTTTGCAATATGGCATAAGTAATGAAACAACTATCACACTATATAATTGCATACAGTATTTCTTTCTAAATGGGATTTCACTACCAATTTGCGTGCTCATTGCCTTTATCGTCCCAAATTGCTTATATAACATTTTATAATGGCCCTTAAACTTCCACACAGATATTTATAGACCATTAATTCGGAAGAGGGCCTGACATCATTTCCAATATATATTATATTTTTCTTTAAAAAAATTAAATAAAATATAGGATGCATTTACAAATGACCATAACCACCTCAAAAGGTAATAATCATCATCATATAAAACGGATCATATTCTACAGTTTATTTACCATTTATACATTTATTTCTTCATTTGAATATTTTATTTTATGCTTGAATATAAAGCGGTCATTTCCTGTACTCTTTCAGGTTCTTGTAAGTGGCTTTTAGGTGTAACTGAGGATTGTTTATACTTATGGTTGTTTATACTGCGAGCACATTTTCTAGTGAGATTTTTAGAAATATACAGTAGATAAAAATATTGTATGCCGTGCTGTGAGATCAGAGTGGTCGCTCCACTCTTCTTTTGTCTTGTAGAAAAAACCCTGTGTCTCTTCAACAACAGCCTTCAATAGAGCTTTCACTATCATTATCTACCGTAAGCCGTCACACCGAAGCCCGCGATCTCCTTTTTATCCCCAAAATGTTTGCGAAGTTTTCTGACATATTTTTTTCTTTTTCTCTGGGTCAGAATCCCACAAAGACAGCAACACAAAACCGTTTTCATCACCACTGATTTGTCACACAAATAGAAAACAAAATGCATTTCTATAAGTGATGGATGAAAATTTGGAGTTTATATTTCATATGTATTTTCTAAGTATTTTCTGTATTTTTTAAGTGCAGGAGTTATGATGTGAAAAATACTATGTTCTGACAAATTTTAGATTTCTTCTTTTTTTTTTGTTAAATCAGTTTAATTCCTTTAATAATCGGTTTTCTTGTAAATACAGTATGTCAATTTAAAAAGGTCAGCATGGCAGCACATAGGGTAGCTTTATTACCTGCAATATGTCAAATCAAATCAAGTCAAATTTTAATTTGTCACATACACATACATACAGAGTACGACATGCAGTGAAATGCTTTATACGACTGTCCGGGATGAGGGAATAGGATCGGGAGAATAATAAACCAAGAAAAAGAAGGCAGATAAATAAAGATTATAAACTACATAAAATCTAAAATGAGTAAAAAATAAAATTCAAAAACTATAAAGATATATATGAGAATATATATGAGAATATATGTGTCACATGCTCCCCTATTGCCTGCGTGGGTCTTCATCAGGTTCTCTGTTTTTTCCCTGTTCGACCTCCCAGAAAGACCTCAAACAGGGCATATTCCACTATACCAACAACCATGTTAAATAGATATGTCCTGAAATAAAAGGATAAATACGTTAGTTTGATGCAACAAATGATCATGACTAATTTCTTAATATGAAAAAAAGTGCTTATTCATAACTTGATATCATGTCCTTGATATTAAAAATCTCATTCAGATTCCCAGACAGTTGCATAAAAGATGTAAAGGCATTGAATCTGAGTGCTGGGCTGAACACGCTGCATTTGGAGACGCTGGCCTTCGAAATGAAGTTAAACACTAATATTATGACGCTGAGTCATAATCAGATCGCTTAGAATTCTTTACCGATATTTCATCATTTATTTCTCCTCAGTAACTGAGTTATCCTGAACAGAGTCTAACCTGAATATGCTGGAGGTGAGACAGGAATATGATCTAGATATTTCCATAGAATTCACATATTCTGGTGCAAGATGTAACGACTGCTAAAACGTTGACATGAGTTCACCATGGCAAAGTGATAATGTTGTTGGTAATTCGGATAAATCCAACAGGTTTTTTTATGTGTACGATTATGCTGAAGACAAGCATATTTAAATGCAGTGTGCCAAATGTCTGTATTTAGGGTCATTTTTGTATTAGGAAATAAGTCTCCAACTTTCCCTGCTCCAAAACAACCCCAGGATTGTATAGTTTGTCAAGTTTTTGGTTATATATTTATAATATAATAGTAATAATTTTATATTATTTATTATCTATATATAGCTAGAAACTCGACAAACTATACAATCTTGGGGTTGTTTTGGAGCAGGGAATGTTGAAGACTTATTCCAGGTTTGAGAAATACTGAATACCATTCCATAATTCAAAACTATGTAATTTTGTCTGGACTTTGATAATTGGTATAAACTTTATCATACAATAAGACATTGGACCGAAATATACTGCCAAGCTCTATAAGTGTTATTTAGAGAGCAAACAGTCAGATGGAGTGTTATCTATTATGAAATGGCCTGCCCAGTTACTGCACCTAAATCCCATTGAGCTGCAATGGGGTGAACTGGATCGCAATTTCAGAAAGAAATATCAAACTAGTAAAAAACCCCTTTGGCAAAATGAATAAAGGAATTTCAGCTAAAAGTTTAAAAGACAGTGAACTGTCTGGATGCCAAGAGTGTATAAAGCTGTTATTCACTATAAAATATTTTTCTCCCTTTATGTAAATATAAAGTTTAACATTTGTATATTTATTCGTATTTTTTTCAGCAGGGTAAATCTTCATACTATTAAATTATCTAATGTACATGCATGTGTCTTTTACAAAAGATAAAATTCTTTTCACAGGTAAACTGTATAAATACTGACACTGTATAAATAACTCATTCCAAACACAAACAAACCATAAACATAAAATCCCATAAACAACTAAATAAGCAAATTCTACCCTATTTTAATACATAACTTGTATTTGTGTATTATACAGTCTATTGCATGCTCGATCAGAGTGCTAGGAACGTTTGGTTATCTTCTTCAAAAAGAAACATTTGCAAAAAAGAGATCTATTATCAATCATTCAATCACGATAAAACACTGAGCGTTTCTGTCTGTGACTTGAGATATCTGAATAAAGCATAACTGCTTCTGTGTCACTTCCCCATTTATTGTCTGACAAGTGCAGCTCAGGCACTAAAGATAAAAGCTCTTCCATGCAAACACAGACAATGTATTTTTTTTCCTCCCACACACACACACACACCCCTTCTGCCTCCCTTGGGGTTTTAATTCAATAAAATTGTAGCACTCTATTAAACATCCCTTAAGACAAACCATGAGCTATATCATTTATGAGCTGTAAGTACACTAAATTAATGCCATAAATACTGATAATTAAAAGCAGCTTAGTTAAAAGGCATGGCAATGAGAATTTGTTGAAAAGTACACATGTGAGGCTTAAGAACGAAAAAGGGAATGAAGCAATAAAATCAAAATAAATAAAACAGAAACACACACACACACACGGGCTGTCATGCAAATGCAGCTTCAGACAATTTCTAATTGTTCCAGGGATCTGGAGCCCAACCAGTTCCCTGTATTTGGACAATCAAATCCCCTGTGTCACTCTTCAGACAGTATGTACTTCCCTGAAGCACTGCGTGTACTCACGTGTTCTGGATGCTGTCCTTTAGACTCATCAGTGTCCTGCATCAGACATTAACAGATTGACATGCCTTATCCCTCACACACCTGCCACCGGAGCTCAAATTACATGCCACACAGCATGCGTGTGATGGACTTGGTCTCTAACTGTTCGGTGTGGGGAGGAGGTGTGTGATGGGGAAAGATGAGAAAGAGATCTGGCTGTTTTTTTATCTACCTTTAATGAAGTGAACATATTGCATGGAACGATGCACTAAAGATGTGGTATTCAATGTTTTTATATTGTTGCAGAATTCTGTAATTAAGCCGTAGAGAATAGGGCTTTCAATATATTCATGTTTTAGATATTAAGCAGTGTACATGTGGAATGTACATTGTATATTTTGTACATGTATAAAAAATGTACTCAAAATAATTTGCTTTGAAAATCGTGTTACTGGTCTCAGTGAAAGCAGGACATTAGAAATAAAGTGGTTTTGTGTATTTTAATAAGATTTAATTCCGTTTGGGATTCATGCAAAAGGACAAACACATTAAATATTACACAAAAAAAGTTTCTACTATTCTTCTATCGGTTGGGAGACACCCCCAAACATTTACAGCTAAAATTCATGGTAATCTACCCAGTTCACCTACTAGCATGCTTTGAGGGAATCAGAAAAAAAAGGAAAACCAGAAGTTAACCCACACAGTTATGTATGTGGATGTGAAGTCCACACAGATGATAACCTGAGTACAGGAAGGGAATTGAACTCCTGGTGATATGTCAATTAACCCAGGGATTAAAATAAAAAAAGGCTCTTTTTAGAACAAGTTTCAAATTTTTATTAATGAATTTAAAGAAGTTTTGACCAAAGTGGTGCACAATATGTAAATTTTTGAAATATTAAAATTGCTTTTTTAAAACATATTCTGAGAATATTGTATCTGGTTTCGAACTGAAAATTAATTATAGTATGATTATATAATATAATATAGGAAGTGTGTGTGTGTGTGTGTGTGTATATATATATATATATATATATATATATATATATATAGGAGAGGTGATACTTATGCTGTGTACATTTCCAACTATTAAATATAGATTGCCATAGACTTCCTGCCGCAAGGCCGAGAGTCTCCCTTCTTTACGAGGCATTGCAAGGGTCTGGCGGGAATTCCTCTTTCGCATCTGCCGTATTTCTTTATTTTGACTGTAGTGAGAGAAATAGGAGCACGAGTCGCCATTAGTCGGGAACCCAAGGTTTTATACCTCACCGTCCTCCTGGCAGCCTTTTATAAGCACCGCCGGCCTTGAAGACAGTGTGGGGCCGCCACACTAATTGAGCTCCAGCCGTGTCTTTTAAGGATGCCACGCCTCCTTGTTTGCTGCGCTGGGCTGCACCACCTCAGCGATGTTCTTCCACACCATGCTGACGGTTGAGTTCAGAGCGCTTGCCCCTTTTGGTACACATATATATATATATTTAAGTATATATATATATACTTAAAATACTATATAATCTTTTATCTCAGTGAACCAGTGCAGTATAAAAGTGCCAGTATATCCAGAATTTTCTTTTACCTGCATCATTTCATTTTGTGAGTCAGGTACTGATCAGCCATTTAACATTTTATTTTCATAAAATGTTAAGTCCTCTACCATTCGTTTTCGTTGCCCACCTTAAGTGACCCCTGACATACCTGATTTTGATTAAACTGACACCATAAAAACCATATCTGGCAGCCCGAGTCAAGTTCTGGGCAAATTTGAGGAGATCCATTTATATTCGCAAGGTCTTCCCTGGTTTTGAAGTGCATGAGTGCATGCAGTTAGCACATACCGATCCCTGATGGGGAGGGGAATGGAGAGACATTCAATCACTAATTTATGCTCTCTATTGGTCTACTGATTAAAGCAGGAGTGTCCCTGAGATGTGTTTCTTCTTCTCATTTATTCGACTTGTCTTTACAATTCATCTTTCTTATTTTAAGCGAAAGGTGGCACAAGTTCAATAGAAAGGATGGAGAAATACATTACAATACAGCTGTGATCAAATGGGTTAGTCTATTAGGTGTGTTTTTCACTTGCAAGCTTTTTTTATATTTTATAGGATATATCTTTGCATTCAGTGTTTCAAAGCTAACATTTTTATATTGCTACTTGATATCTACTAATCTACATTATATGGACAAAAGTAAGGGGCACCCGACTTTCTCAGCCATACGTGGCCCCTTCCCAAAATGTAATCGCAAAGCTGAAGGGTGTGTCTTTGGATGCAGTAGCATAAAATTTTCTTTCATTTGAACTAGGTGCCCCAAACCTGTTCCAGCATGACAATACCCCTGTGCACAAAGCAAACTACATAAAGATATGCTTTGTATGGGTTGGAGTGGAAGATCTCCTGCTATAGAGCTCTGACCTCAACCCCTTTGAACAGCTTTAAATTGGAACACTGACTGCACCCCAGGATTCCTTTCCTCACCTTCATCAGTACCCGACTTTACTAACACCCATGTGTCTGAATGAGCACAAATTTCAAAGAAAGAATGAAGGGAACACTTAATTTGCACGTTGTATTTTGATGAATGAAATATTCAGGATGAAAATACTACTAACATACATTGTGTAATTAGTTGAGAACAAATTGAAATAACAGTGCTGAGTGTCAACCAAAATCATCAACCCTTAGAGGGCTGGATTCAAAATCGCACCATAAATCGAACAAAAAAATTACAGGTTGATCCTGATAAAGTTTAGTCAGGAACCAATAGCCTGCTGGTGTTTTTTTCCAGACTCTGGCAGTGCTTATTACGCCATGCACAATGGAGCAGATAGCAGTCCTGTTGCTGGGTTGTTGCCCTTCTACAGCCCTGTCTTTCTATTGCCCCTCCAGTGCACATGTGGTCACTTTCTTTTGCACCAACTCAGGTGAAACTGATTCAGATTGATATTTTTAAATATAAATGTATGTATATAAATATTCATGACAGGAAACATTACCACAGATAGAGTAAATCAACATACATACATACATACATGAACTTAACAATAAATGAATAACTGCATCTTCATGGTTGGCAAAATTGCAACTTTCATGCCATGTCTGTACACATTCATAGCAATATTAATAATTTTATTCATAGTTTTAAGTAATTAAAAAGTACCCAGCCTAAAAGTTTTTATATAAGATATAAGCGTTTTATTGTGTAGGCGCATTTTGAAACTGAGAAAGTTATTCTAAGTTTAGGTGAAAATAATTAACGAGTGGTTTTTGTGTGTGTTTTTATTTGGTACCCTGAAAGTCATTTTTGTTTTTTTTCTGCAACTTGTCAGATAAAAATAATTATATCTTGCACAATAAGAATGTGTTAGTGCAGCCAAAATTATCATTCCCCTGTAACACCCTATCAGCACTTTCTAGCAATTTCCAGATTAGATCCTTAGCAATTTCCAGATTAGATCCTTGGCCTTTTTTTTTCTTCCACAAACTTTTATCCTATTCAAAATAATAAAGTAAAAGGAAGAAGCATCTCACGCATTGGAATTCCTCATAGTGCTAGACTGTCAATCACAGTCTAGCACCCTTGTAAATGTATGAATGTCAAGTGCACTTGAGATATATGGGTGTCAAGGGCATGGTAATAGTAGCTGAGAGCGCCATCCACCATTCGCACCTCGTTCACTCCTTCCGTCAGCACATGTTTTTGGGTGTATGCCTGGAGCTTGTTGGAGCTGATTTTCCTCAGGACCACTAGTATATTTTTCAAAGCATATTGGTGTATTGCAAAATCAGTTTGTTTTGTGAATACATTAGTATCATAAAATATTGTAAATTGCTGAAGGTAGTAACATATTACATACTCAACAATAATTTATCAAGAGCAACTTACAAGTATCTTATTTATACAACAGTTGAAGGTTAATCCCTTGCTGAAGAGCCTAGGATCTGCAACTTGGTCATGATGGGATTTGTCCTTCTGAGCAGAGGTCCAATGTCTTAATTACTTTCCTCTACCATTTTGTAATGATTCACAGTCGATATCAACAATACTAGGTTTATATGGATAGAAGTTTGTGGACACCTGACCATTGTAAACATCCCATTCCACAGTTAGTCCCGATTTGCTGCCATAATAATCTCTACTCTTCTGGGAACATGTTAAACTATATTTTGAAGTGTACTTATGGAGATTTCTGCTCTTATAATTAAATGCTACCACCTCCAATGACATCCTATACAATTTTGTGCCTCCATCGTTGTGGTAATAGCCACATACGGCTTGAACAGCCAGGTGTCCCAATGCTTTTGCCTGCATTGTGTAAATCCTGCTAACTGCCAAAGTGCATACATAATCCTCTCCATCAGTTAGCCATACAGCAGTGTACATACGTTTATCTGTGGTGGCAACTTCCTCCATCTGAGAATTGCACCCCTAACCTCGTGCTTCCTCATCTATTTCCCTGCTCACTAAATCATGCAGCTCCCCGAGTCTAATACAGTGTTACACCACTGCTTCCCACCCGCACTTTGGGTACGCGAGCATGGCGAGCTTTCCCCTAGCCATCCATCATCTTGCCGCAGGAGACGGGGGGAAATGAGCTGTGCCGAGGATGGACGAGCAGAAAACAGGGGTGCAGAGAAAGTCCAGTAGGGACGGCAGTTAGTGGGTCTTGAGCAAAACTTGTATATGGAATTGTACTTGCTTGAAGCGACCAGAAATGGATTCACAATACGACGAGATGATTGACAGGAGAATTCCATGTTTTGATTGACTGAGTAATGGAGATCTCTACATCATTGTGATTTTTGTTTTTTTTAATTCTGTTTTAAAGAGACTGGGCCTCCAGTGAATTTATTAACAGCTGCTTAAATGCAAAGAGAAATGTTTATAAAACATAATGCAAATACACTGACCAGGCATAACATTATGACATTATAACATTATGAGCGGGGAAGTGAATAACACTGATTATCTCTTCATCATGGCACCTGTTAGTGGGTGGGCAGCAAGTGAACATTTTGTTAATGT
Source organism: Silurus meridionalis (assembly GCF_014805685.1). Lineage (NCBI taxonomy): Eukaryota > Metazoa > Chordata > Actinopteri > Siluriformes > Siluridae > Silurus > Silurus meridionalis. The sequence continues at coordinate 22,356,250 of NC_060891.1, read as the reverse complement.
GTTAGAAGCAGAAAAAATGGTAAAGTGTAAGGATTTGAGCGAGTTTGACAAAGGGCTAAATTGTGACGGCTAGACGACTGAGTCAGAGCATCTCCAAAACTGCAGCTCTTGTAGGACGTTCCCAGTCTGCAGTGGTCAGTATCTATCAAAAAGTGGGGGCCCGTGTGGTCCGATCCATCACCATCTTACCTAAGAGACCTCAACACACCTTACACTGCACCACGCTGTCTGAGATCCTCCAGCACTGCTTGACTGGTACCACTTTCTCTCAGAATGAGAGTTAAGTATACTTCAAGGGTCTTCTCTGTTCTGGCACCGAGGTGGTGGAATGAACTTCCCCTAGATGTTCATACAGCGGAGTCCCCAAAAGTATCTTTAAGTGATACTTTTGTACGTCGCTATGGACAAGGGCATCTGCTAAATTCCGCAAATGTACATGTAAATGTAGACGAGCTACTTGAGCAAACTGCTGAAGAAGGCCAATGCTGTTAATGCTCAACAGGTCAGGACTGTTTTGGCAGCAAAAGGGGGACCAACACAATATTAGGCAGGTGGTCATAATGTTATGCCTGAATGGTGGCCATAAACTTATGCCTGGTCATTGTATATGTAGAAGTAATTATTTCGGATGTGACATGCAGTTGTGTTCCCCTATCTCACACCTAGTGTACCTGGGAAATGTGAAGCCACCCTGAATTGGTTCCATACTATCACACTTATTTTAAATATCCAGGACGTAGTTATGGGAAGATCGGATCATTTTTGTGACTTGGTTCATTCATCAAATGAACAAATCTTTTTTTTATTTTATAATCATTACGTTCATTTTGTTCTTTTGTTCAGAAATAATACAAAAGGTTACATTTTCAATACGCAGATCCCCCAACATGTCTACATACACAAAATTTGACTTTAGTTCCAATAATGAAAATATGACAATGCAGCTAAGGACAATTTATGATAAACTTAATGAGTAGCTCACCTCATACATCTTCTGGTGTGTATCATTAGTTATTTTGTAGAGTAACTCCCATAAATATAGTAACAAAAATATCAAGATTTGGACCAGAGGACTGGAGATGAGATGAGACGAACAACTTAATTCTGTTTTATGTGTAATGCACTGCATAGAGTATATGGGATTCATTTGATAAAAGAACGAATGATTTAGACTAGAAGAGTTGAGAGATGATCGACTCAATTAATTTTCCTGTAAATGACAACAAGAGATTTTGTAACCCTTTGCTCATGCAGTGGAAGATGAATTAATACCCCATTGAGATTACTTGTTCTTCTGAGTCACATTAAAGACTCATTCAAAATGAGTCTACCATCACTACCAGGAAGCTTTATTAAACATGACCAAACACTTCTCTGTGATAGTGCCCAGTCTTATACAGTGCCCTCCACAATTATTGGCACCCCTGTTTAAGATGTGGTCGTGGACTTCTAAAAATTCTCCTTTTTTTTAAAACAACATAGAACCCAAATGCAAAAAAAAGAGAAAAATCCAACCTTTTATTTAAGTACATTACTTTGGTGGTAAAAAAAATCACACATTTAGAAAAAAAAAAAAACTTGAAATCATGTGTGCCACAATTATTGGCACCCCTGATGTTAATACTTTCTACAAACCTCCTTTTGCCAACAAGACAGCACTTAATCTCCTCCTATAACATTTCACAAGATTAGAGAACACAGAGAGAGGGATTTTTGACCATTCTTCTTTGCACAATCTTTCTAGATCATCCAGTGTCCTGGGTCCTCTCTTATGCACTCATCTCTTTAGGTCGCCCCACAGGTTTTCGATTGGGTTGAGGTCTGGGGAATGAGATGGCCATGGGAGGACCTTGAGTTTGTGACTGCTGAACCACTTTTGTGTAGATTTTGCCACATGTTTTGGATCATTATCCTGCTGAAAGACCCAATGACGACCCATCTTCAGCTTTCTGGCAGAGGCCATCAGGTTTTTATTTAAAATATCCTGGTACTTTAAAGCGTTCATAATGCCATCCACCCTAACAAGGTTCCCAGGGCCTTTGGAAGAGAAACAGGCCCACAGCATCACAGATCCTCCACCATACTTCACGGTGGGCATGAGGTGCTTTTCGGCATACTCATTTTTTGTTTTACGCCAGACCCACTTAGAGTGTTTGTTGCCAAAAGCTCAATCTTAGTCTCATCTGACCAAAGCACACGATCCCAGTTGAAGTCCCAGTACCGCTTAGCAAACTCCAGACGTTTAAGTTTGTGAGTGTTAGTGAGAAAAGGCTTTTTCCTTGCATGCCTCCCAAACAGCTTGTTGGCATGTAGAGAGCGTCTGATGGTTGTTTTGGAGACTCTGTGACCCCAAGGTGCCACTCTTTGATGCAATTCTGTGACGGTAAGCTTGGGAAATTTTTTTACTTCTCTTACCATCCTCCTCACTGTGCGTTGTGGCAAGATAAACTTGGGACCTCTTCCAGCCTTGTTTGTCACTGTTCCAGTTGTTTTAAACTTCTTAATGATTCCTCTGACTGTAGATACCAGCAAGTTAAGGCGAGTGGCTATATTCTTGTAGCCATTGCCTGACTTATGAAGGTCGACACACATCTGCCTTACTTGAATGGTGTGTTCTCTTGTCTTTGCCATGTTGACAAATGGGTAAGAGAATTAGGCCTCTGTGTCACGTCATATTTATACCCCAGGGAAACAGGAAATCATGAATTACTAATTAAAAGTCCCTAGATACCCTGACCAACCTTAGCAACTACAGAAAAATATATAAAAAAACAATTAAATTTTTCAGAGGAATTGTTAGGGGTGCCAATAATTGTGGGACACATGATTTCAAGTTTTTTTTTTTTCTAAATGTATGATTTTTTTTACCACCAAAGTAATGTACTTAAATAAAAGGTTGGATTTTTCTCTTTTTTTGCATTTGGGTTCTATGTTGTTTTAAAAAAAAGGAGAATTTTTAGAAGTCCACGACCACATCTTAAACAGGGGTGCCAATAATTGTGGAGGGCACTGTAGCTTTACCACCGGAAATTCATTCCCAAACACTCTGTCTACTTTATATTAAATATAACCAAAGTGGAAAATTCCACTGTTTGTTTCATGCCACAGAAAATCACAATTGTAGTGAGAATTTGCTAAGCTAAATCTACAGTCGAGTTAGCGACATCATCAGCAGACACGGCAAACAATAACTTTTTTTTTCATTAATATCACTTTTAACTAAAAGCATGAAAGCCCATTCGATGAAGATAAGACAAAAGAAAGGATGCTAATTTCTAGTCTTTTGGTTGCAATGTACAAATCAATGTAAGCTACTTAGCCAGCTAGCTGATCATTTCTAAAGTTGGACTCTATACATTCAGTTCAGTTTAATTCATTTTAATATGTATAGTGCATTCAACAATTAACATTGTCTAAAAACAGCTTTGCACAGATAATGTAGTGATAAAAATGAATAGGATGTTCTTTATAAGTGTAAATTTGTCCCTAATGAGCGAGCCGGTGGCGACTGTGGCAAGGAAAAACTCCCCGAGATGGCATAAGTAAGAAATCTTGAGAGGAACCAGGCTCAAAAGGGAAACCATCCTTATCTGGGATTCAGGCAAGACTCGCTCTAGCAGCATTACTAAAAGGGAGAACCGGGAGGTAACACAGACATGAGGGATCTCTTGGATAAGAGACGACCCATCACACCAACTTCAACAAACCTGAGTGAGAGTGAGGGGACGACAGCATACAAATATCCCAGTTCACCAAACACTCTATATCCATGATTCCTTCAGATGTGCTCCTTTACCGAAAAAAATATCTTCTGATAAAAGACTTGAGTAAATAAATAGGTTTTCGGCCTCGACTTGAACACTGAGACTGTGTCTGAGTCCCGAACACTGATTGGAAGGCTGTTCCATAACTGTGGGGCTTTATAAAAGAAAGATCTGCCCCCTGCTGAAGTATTCATTATTTGGGGTAACAACAAATAGCCTGCACCTTTTGATCTAAGTACGTGTGGGGGATCATATTGATACTAAAGTTCACTCAGATACTGCGGTGTGAGACTGTTAAGTGCTTTATCTTGTAAGGACTCTTGCTGCTGCATTCTGAACCAACTGAAGCTTATTTATGCCCTTACTCGAACACCCAGACAGTAAAGCATTAAAGTAGTCTAATCTAGATGTAACAAAAGCATGAACATGAACTTTTCTGCATCCTGTAACGACATCATATTTCTAATTTTAGCAATATTCCCAAGGTGAAAGAAGGCGATCCTGGTAATATTATTCATGTGAGCATCAGAAGGAAAAAGACTAGGTTCAATAATCACACCGAGGTCTTTGACTGCTGTAAACACTGAGACAAAACACCATCCAGAGATGCTATGTAATTGGAAAGTTTACTTCTAGCTGCATGTGGTCCTAATACAAATACTTCTGTCTTATCCAAATTAAGCAGAAGGAACTTATCAAGCATCCACTGTCTAATGTCCTTTACACACTCAACATTTTGTAGCTGATCTCTCTCATCTGGCTTTGCAGAGATATACAGCTGTGTATCATCAGCATAGCAATGGAAACGAATACAATGTTTATATGTAATTTCACCAAGAAGCAGCAGATATAAACAGAAAAAGCAGTGGGCCTAAGACAGATCCTTGCAGAACACCAAACTTTACCTCTGAGAGTGTGGAGAACTCACCGTTTACATCAACAATCTAAAAGCGATCAGTCAAATAAGACCTCAGCCAGGAGAGAGCTGTTCCCTTTATTCCAACAACATTCTGTAGTCTAGAAGCAGGATAGAATGATCAATGGTGTCAAAAGCTGCACTAAGGTCAAGCAAAACAAGTAAAGACTTTCTGTTAGCAAAGCAAAGATGAACAATTCATTTGTCCATAATGTGTCTGGAATGTCACTTGATATTAATTTCTTGTTGTTTCTGTTGCATTAAAGCAATTCCACACCACTCACAGTTTTACTGAATATTGACTCAGCTGTGATTAGCTAAAATACAACCATGAAGATATATACTGCACAGTACCCACAGTCTTGCTCATGCAAACATTGCCTAATTAACAAGCAGGATGCGGAATTGCAATAATTAAAAAAGAATACAAATATTAATCAGAAGGGACTATGCTAAGAGCAGTAATGATATTTATTTATTCAAGCAAAGCCTTTAGGGACATTTAGGATTATTAGGACGTGTGTTCTGAAGCCCTTTGACTAGACATAGACTACAGCGAACACAAACTCACTAATAAAAACTCAGTCCAATAATAAATAAAAGCGTTTGCTTAGATAAATAATTGTATTAGTATCAGGGCCCAGTATTACATCCAGGCTTGTATATGCCTCGGGGGTCTTTAGCCATTGTGAAACGCCACAGTTATTGTCTTTTTCCTTTACAAGCAGCATGTTTGGCAGTGAAATAATCCAAATCTCCCCACACAGCTATCGTGCCTATTTACTAAAATCATCGAGATGATATAAACCTAGCCTTATACATGATTAAAGCCTTGAGAACCTGTTTTTATTCTTCTTTTGACAGCTTTGCAGTAGGACTGAAAACTCAATTTCTTGCAGCATAACACACATGATGCAGCCAAATGGTTCTTGAAACCATGGCCTAGAAAAACAACAAATCATGATGAATTTAATAGCGCACAAAGTGTCTGTGATATAATTTTTTATTCGCCTGTATTTAAAATGTCACCCTCATAATTGTTAAACCTATTGTCCCAGAGTGTTTTAAATAAATCAATAGGAAGGGGCTGATCTTATGGGAAAACAACTTGGCTTGGGTGTTGTGTGTTCTGTGATCTGAAGAAAACAGCCTGGAGAAATACACTCATACACACTCACACACAAAACATGCCAATAAACAGGCAAAACCATTAAATTGAACCCGTCCTTTTAACAGCTGTTGCAGCATGTGCATTTACAATGTCTGCAGACACTCATGCCCTTTGGCCAATGTTTATTAGGCATCCATTTCGAGGCCCTAATTTGCACAACTTTGTTTATTTATTTATTTATCGTACCATTTACTCGCATGCCAACATAATGTGAAAAATTTCCAAAGGATGATTCAAAGGCTAATTGCACTCCACTGTAAAAAAAAAAAAAAACACAAAAAAAGCAAAGCAGCTTAATTAGCAGGGAATGGAAAAGCATCCCTGATTATTTTGTCTCTGATTCTTCTCCTCTTCATCTTTCTCCCCTGCTCACTTTCACTTGTTGTCCCCTCAAGCTACCCCCGTGAATCATTCGCGGAGCCATCATTCTGCTTTGTGAAGAGCAAAACCATTTGTAAAAGGCAACCTTTATCTGTCTCTGTCACTCCAGGTTTTGCATGATGATATTGAATATCGAAGCAGTCTACAATGGCTCAGAGGAGAGAATGATTAAATGAAGATGAATCTGAAGCAGATAATGTATAGAAAGTGTGCTGCTGTGCATAACACATTCATAGTCTTCTGCAAAATCATCAAGCAAACTATTTAATTGAACCTTGCAGTAGTATTGTAATGGCTCTCAGATGTCTATGAAGTCTCAGCGTTATTCATCCGTTTGTTTGCTTCACTTACTACATTTTTTACTAGCTGCGTAACAGTACACGTCTTCGTACCAAAGTTCGCACGTGTACCGAATGCAATCTTTTTTATGTGCGGAACATAGTTAAAATCCGACTTTCCTCTGGAACGTAAAGTAAGTTTGTTTAGCCTTGCACTTTGAGCGCATTTTTCATTATTATTATCAAACTTAAAATACTCAACAATGCCCTGGGTATAAAAAATAAAATAAACTAGAGTTGGCGTAGTGTCCCTGTGGCTACTTATTCCATACCAGCAAAAAGATTTGTTTTGCACATGCATTAAAACGCTAAAGAATCAATAGCTTTAGCGTTAGCCGTTAACCAGGAAGTGGCTAGCGGCTAATGCTAGAACAATGGATTCAAGAATTTTTTTTCCCAAAAACATAGTTACATGTAGGATACAACTTGTATCCTATGTTTATATTGACTGGACATCATTATGAATTTAACTTTCTATTTGCCCCTTTTCTTAAATATAAAGCAAAAAGCCAACAGCATTATGGATGACCCCACTCACCCCTCACACACATACTCTTCACTCTCCCACCATCAGGAAAGAGGTACTGAAGCATCAACAACAGATTTTTTCCCTCAAGCTATCAGCCTCCTTAACACACAGTACTGAACTGAAACTCTCTCACACACACTCACTCACTCAATTATTTCTTACTGAACTGCTTTAAACCTGAACTCAATCACACACTCAATACTAATTTCAATTCTACAGCACCACCCATATTATAATTGTTTACATGCTGTTTTTGCATAACTCTCGAACGCTGCTGTTGCTGTTTTGTACAATGTTTTTGTGTTTATGTTTACAAGTACACTCTTGTTTACAGATTTCTTTTTGACTTTATTTGTATATTTAGTTTGTATTTTGTAGGTTCAGTTTTGAAGTTGTTGTCCTTCTTTCATTCCAGTAGGACGAGTAAAAATCTTATCTGAGAATCTGATTTGAACAGTACTTGAGTAATTGACTCGTATTTAACGTAGGCTCAAAGATGTGCTAATCCTCAACACCAAAACATGTTGGTGGTAAACAGTTGATTTGTGAGGTTTTATTCAACAACTGCCTCTACAACATGCCAGAATAAAACAATGATCAAACATGTCGGTCTGAAAAAAATTTGGAAAAAAAAATCTTAATTTAACAAATAAAATCGTTGACTTGTCACAAAGTAGAAGTACTTTTAGTATTCAATAGACAAATACAATGCTGATGGCGATATCACCTCTTCTGCAGAATAAATAAGGCAGGTAAAGCTGACGTGCAAAATGTAATTGGGAACGGTCATTGTCAATTAAAATACAGTGGTCTCCCGGAACTCCCGGGGGTTACGTTCTAAGACTCGCTCCAAAATCCACAGCCCCTATGGTACGATAGTGAATTCATCTAGACATTGTCACTTTAGTAACGTAATAGTGTACAGTATTTGACCAAATACATCGTTTAAAATGTTATTCCGAACATTCGGTCCCGCTGCGGATTCCCGCGAATTTTAAAATAATCCGCAACTTGCCGTTAGTTAGGTTTCAAATGAGAACCCGCGAATTTTCCCAGACGCAAATTATCGGGGGTTGACTGTATAGAGACTAAAAGTTGTTTATATCTTTAAAACTAGACAGTAGCCAAATAAAGTACTTATCTAAAGTAAAGAATTACATTCACTCTAATACTTTACACCACTAGCAGTGGCATGACTGTGACATCATTCAGTCTGCTGTAATAGTGTTGCTCTAAGGACTTGTGATACCTGCAATTTCCTTGTGTTTATGTGTATTAAAACTTTTCTTTTGCTGAAAAACATCTGCCAGATTTTTGTATGTAGATAAAAATTCCAGACCAAGGTCTCACACTTTATGTACACTACTAATCCGCCATATACTCTAAATATTGTGTCCTATTTAATATTTGTATCGTCTCGGATAGTCTGATTTGTCTTGTATAGTCCAAGCTCAAATATTATTGAGAGTCACCAACATCTAAAACCAAATTCTTTGTGTGTGTCAACATTCTTGTCCAATAAACCGGACTCAGATTCGGATTCTGATATCTGGATTTACTACAGTGTGTGCTTCAAAGCATTAAAGTGCTGAACAAGATTTATGTTATGTTTTGCTTCAGGCAGCATGTTTCTCTTTGGTCCCTAGAAGTTTAAAGGGGGTTTTGCTTAAACAAGGTGAACTGCTTTATTATTTAGTTAATTATATATATATATATATATATATATATATATATATATATATATATATATATATATATATATATATAATTATGCATAATGCATAATGTTTGCATAATGTTTTAGTTTTTAGTTTTTAGTTGTTTTGTTTGCATAATGTTTTAGTTTTTTTAATCTCTCCTACTTACATGATTTCTTCCACAAAGCAAGAAGCACAGTTTTCAGATTTTCACAGCACATTTTGCATGACTAGATTTAGGTTCCCTGGTGGTCTAGTGGTTAGGATGCGGCGCTCTCACCGCTGTGGCCCAGGTTTGATTCCCGGTCATGGAACCAACCCCAGCCATTAGGGTTGCACAAGTCAATGCACTCTTAGTGCTTGAATGGAATGTGAGAGGGTCTGTTATTGAAATACCTTTTTCTGAATGTACCTTTACATTTTGCTTTCTGTGGAAAGACCGCATTGACAGCTGGCCTATCCCGTTACCCAGTCCTCCTTTTTCATCTAAAAATCCAAAGTGAGCAACTTGTGAAGAACCTTATCTGACATCCAGAAGTGACCAAAAAGCTTGCTCATAAAGAAAATAGTGGCTACTAAATGGTTAATGTCACTATGTATTTGAAATATTTGACATTATCCAGGCATTCTATTTTACTTCTAGATTATGTGATATGATTGCACTTGTTTGGAAGGAATGCTGTGGATTCTGAGCATTGTCAGCCATATTTGGTGCTTTCAGTGTCATTTTGACTTGCAACGATTAAGAGGTTGAGTCTGTTTCGAAGTACAGTAGAAACCAGTCACTTTAGCTCGGATGCCATTATCCGACACTGCCGGGAGTGTATTTCATGGTATTGATTCTGCGTTGAAACTGCTGATTGCAAATGACTGATCTCTGCTTGATCCACAAGGGTGTTAAAGAGAAACGGGTTCGTAATCAATCACTGCGCAGTAAACAGGAACAAGGGAGGATATTCAAATAGCAAAAGTAAACAAAGACAGACAGGAAAACAGTAATCAAAACACAACCCAGAACTTACAGAATGCATTTGTCAAGACTCCGCAAAGTCAGTAAGCAAGCATGAGTCCTTAGATAATGCTTTGTAAATGAGGTGCAGGTGTGAATGAGCTCGAGTACAGCATTAAATATTCAGGTGATGTTGCCCTCTGGTGGGCTAAAGGCGTTACTGTGCAGTTATTTTGGATGATGACTGACTGAGTGACTGATAGAAGAGTATAAAACTAATGATAATATACAGCATTTGTTTAGGTTAGAAAATGACTGCTTTGCATAATCTTCACCGCTGTAACACAGGTGGTGATTTTTTTAGTATTATTTTTTGGTTTGTTTTTGCTGTCCTTTTATGGAAGCCTGTTTCCGCCACATTTAAAACCTTCTTGCCTAATTGTGATTTTACTTTAATGCAGACTTTTTCCTCGCAATTCTAACTTTATTTCTTGCAATTCTGACTTTATTTCTCACAATTCTGAAACAAAGACAATACAGTCTTAATCAAGAGAAATATAGTCAGAACTGCCAGAGAGAAAGTTGCAATTAGGCAAACCTAGCCATTTTTTTTTTTTGTCTGTGAAAATGTTCAGATTTCAAATGAAATGTATTTAATGAAAACATCCACCTCATGTGCCTTTACTACATCCCCAATATTGTCTTCCATCAGTTTCACACAGTTGTGTAATTTTTAACTAAACTAATAGTCTTCTTTTTATTCTTTCGGTTTCTCCCATTAGGGGTCGCCACAGCGGATCATCCGTCTCCACACCCCCCTGTCCTCTAGATCTGCCTCTTTCAAACCATGTCTTCCCTCACCACATCCATAAACCTCCTCCTTGGTCTTCCTCTTCTCCTCCTTCCTGGTGGCTCCATCCTCAGCATTCTCCTACCAATATAACTCATGTCCCTCCTCTGCACATGTCCAAACCATCTCAATCTCGCCTCCCTCACCTTGTCTCCAAAAGGTCCTACGTGCACTGTCCTTCTAATAAACTCATTTCTAATCCTGTCCATCGTCGTCACTCCCAACCAAAACCAAAACTAATACTTAACTAAACTAATAGTCTCTCATTCTTTTGAAGGTACAATATTTTTTCACAGTAAACGCATTTTATTATTTTTTTCCTCCTTTGTCAGAGCCACAGTGGAACAGTCTGACAGAGAGTGATGATGCTATGGCTGTTTGCTGGCCAACCAACCATGACTTGGTACAGTTAATTGAATTCCTATTCGTATTGGATCAATTGTCCGGAGGGAGAGGGGAGTGTGATCCACAGGCATTTATCTTCAATCCTTTCTTCTTTGCAGATGCCTGTAGTCTTGCTGTTTATGCGCTATAATTTCGACAACGGCACAATAATGATTCAGAGAAAACATCATAGAGCGAGGGCTTTGTAAATGTGTCTATGTATTATGGCTTCTAAGGGATGTCACTTGTTGAAATTTCACACATATGAAGTATGTATTGAATTATATATATATATATATATATATATATATATATATATATATATATATATATATATATATATAGAGAGAGAGAGAGAGAGAGAGAGAGAGAGAGAGAGAGAGTACAGACCAAAAGTTTGGACACACCTTCTCATTCAAAGAGTTTTCTTTATTTTCATGACTATGAAAATTGTAGAGTCACACTGAAGGCATCAAGGGCTATTTGACCAAGAAGGAGAGTGATGGGGTGCTGCGCCAGATGACCTGGCCTCCACAGTCACCGGACCTGAACCCAATTGAGATGGTTTAGGGGTGAGCTGGACCGCAGAGTGAAGGCAAAAGGGCCAACAAGTGCCAAGCATCTCTCGGGGAACTCCTTCAAGACTGTTGGAAGACCATTTCAGGTGACTACCTCTTGAAGCTCATCAAGAGAATGCCAAGAGTGTGCAAAGCAGTAATCAAAGCAAAAGGTGGCTACTTTGAAGAACCTAGAATATGACATTTTCAGTTGTTTCACACTTTTTGTTATGTATATAATTCCATATATAATTCCACATGTGTTAATTCATAGTTTTGATGCCTTCAGTGTGAATCTACAATTTTCATAGTCATGAAAATAAAGAAAACTCTTTGAATGAGAAGGTGTGTCCAAACTTTTGGTCTGTACTGTATATATATATATATATATATATATATATATATATATATATATATATATATATATGCATGCATAAAGGCTGTCAATCTATTCAAATATTTAATTCAGATTGATAGCATGATTGTTATAAATGTGCCTTAAATGAATATTTTTCAAGTTGTTAATACACTAGCTAAATGTAACATGTGTTATATTAATTTTGCTCAAAATCTCTCACTTTGTTATTAAGAACTCTTTATTTATTTAACTATTTTACACTCTGGAAATTATTATTTTAATATATATTTCTGTTGAAATGTCATGTTTCTTTAGTTATATTTAATTGTATTAATAATTTTTTCTGGTTGTTTTAATTGTTAAATATGGTACGTGGCTCCTTTAAGAATTATGTTCTGGTTCAGTTGACAGTAATGGCAGTTGAGGAAATTCAATGCTAAAATTGTCTGGGAAGGCAAAGTTTAGTGATTCAATTAAATTATGATTCGGTGGAGTTTGTTAATATTTTTAATATCTGATTAAAGAAAGGACATCGTGAATAAATAAAATCGCCTCTTTTATATTTATTTAGATTTTAAATAAAAATTGTAAAAAAAAATTTTTATAAAAATGGTAAAAAAAAATTAAAAATTAAGAAAAAAAAATGTACTGAAGCTGCATGATATGTAGATGTAAATTAATCTTTATTTCATTTTATAAAAATATCAGCAGTATAGTAATAAAAATAATACTGATCATTATCAATAACATCTAAATTGTAAGTTAGACTAGTAGTTAGATCTTAAAAAAAATTATACAAAAATAAATACAAAAAAAAATTTTTTTTATACAAAAAAAAATACAAAAATAAATCAATAAAATCAGTACAAAAATTTATTAACTCATATTTTTGTATAACAATGTAAATTTCCCAGGAAACAAAAGTTCTGGATATTATAGCACTGAATAAACAGGCATTTCCTCACTGGTTGGCATGTTAGTAACGGTTTCCATCCTGAAGACTTCCATATGTGAAAAGGCCTAATGCTACATTTTTACCTCTAGCTTTTACAAATCTTTAAAACTGGTGACCCTTACATCAATGCAGAATACTCATCATTATAGAAATGCCAATGTATTAGAAATAACACCTTCGTATAAACCAATGACTCGTCTTACAGCTGGAACTACGATCAGATCTGCTTTAACAGGACCACTGAATTAATTAACACCTTAATTCAAATCATATATAAGCCATTAGGAGATGTTTTTTTCCACCCAGAAAGATTAATATCATCATAATGTAGCACCAATCAGGTTAAAAATGGTTGTGCAAAAAAGTAAGAAAGAACAGCATGGACACTAAGCGGCAGTCTACGAAGAGATTTATGATTTGCGAATGGGAAATATTTCATTGGCAACATTCCAACATTGAAATGGAAATAAAGGAAGCAATTAAGCAGTTTATTGGGTATGCAGTTGTATTTACTTGTTTGCATATAAGTTGATCAGAGAAATACGGTGTGCGAGAGTGTGTTTTAGAGAGATGAGTAAGGGATCTAATGATTAAAGAGATGTGTGTGTGTGTGTGTGTGTGTGTGTGTGTGTGTGTGTGTGTGTGTGTGTAAGGAAGTAAGAGAATGCAGCCCAGCATTCAGCTTTTATGTTTTCTTCTAATGAAATCTGTTATCGCTGGGGTCAAGGACACTGTGCTCTGCTGAAGAGTGTCACGATAAACAGTGGCGCCATTTTTTTTAAAGATTCAGGAAAGTAAAAAAGATCGGCGAGCACATTTTTCTTTTTTTGTTTTTGTTCGGCTACACTTTATCTCATTTAGTGGTAGATGAACCAGGCTATAAGCGTGGTTCATATTTACAGCTACAGACACGGCTGACTTGCATTTGCATAGATATGCAAAGCACCGGCTCTGTCTCATTGTGCTCGTTGATGCTATCAGGTGCCAAAGCACATAAATACAGGCACCTCGCTTTACCTATCTGGTTCACTGTGCACAGTTTTCCTATTGTGTCTGATATCGCGTGGCTAACGTACCGTATGCAAAAGAAAATTCAAAAGGTAAATAAAACGTTCTCTGGCTGGTTCTGCTGCGTTTTTAATGCGGCATGTTCCTTTTCGAATCGCTCACCTTCACATGTTCTATAGTATATGGTGTACTAGACAGGAAAGGTTTTACCTTTATTCTCTTTCTCTCTCTCTTTTTTTTCCCTCACTTTGCCATTACTTAGTTGCAAACACTTTGGCAAGTATCCTTTGCTGTCATCTGTGGCTATAAAGAACCAGTGACTTTGCCTTTAAGTGCTTTTATGTTCCATTTCACTGGTGTTTCAGCTTAAGATAATGGTCGTCTCTACTGAGGCTTTAACCAATGGCATCTGATTTATGTTTCTATTGGAGGGTCAGAGAAAGCATTTACACAGTCGTTTCTTACATTTGTTTCCTCATCAACTGCTTTACAAGCAGCTAAAAGCAATATAGTGTCTTTTTGCTATTTTAAACTGCAGAATATTGGAGTTGCGGAACATTGGGGTTCTTGTAATATTGTGATTTTTGACAAATGTTCCCACTTTTTACGTATTATTTGTATTCTAATATGTATTTATGTGATCCAACTCTATAATGTCTACTTTTATAGAAAAATTTATTTTACTGTATTCTATTTGACATTTTTTTTGTTGACATGTTTTTTTTTTGTTTGTATGTTTGTTTGTTTTGACTGGAATTTGCTCTAATTGTAATTTAATATTCCAATTAAACTCAAATAACTTAATGTCTTTGGAAAATAGTTTTTTTCCCTTTTACTGCTATACTAAAATAGCCATTTTTAACAAATATTTGTTTGTTTGTTTATTTGTTCATTTATTCTTTCATTCATTCGTTTTTAATGATGTCAATCCAATAAATTCAGATTCATCCTGATGATCAAGGCCGTTTTGTAAAACCCTGTTTTGTGCTGTGCGTGTGTGTGTGTGTGTGTGTGTGTGTGTGTGTGTGTGTGTGTGTGCGCGCATGCATGTGCTTCTGTCTCTCTCACCATTCAGAGATCTCTCGAAACGTGACCTTTGCGGGCCGCTACCACTGCAAGCGAGGTCAGGAGATCAGTCTGGAGCGCTTGTGTGACTTCACTCCTGATTGTGCTCAAGGGGATGATGAAGGAGAGCCATGCCGTGAGTATTACAGCGACCCACAGGGAAATGCTGGCATAAAGTCTCACAGAGAGTGGAGGGCAGAGAGCAGCAGATCTCTAATGAACACTACATTGGTCATCCTTATAGACAAAAAGATCTGGGTGCTATAGATGCAGCTGTTCAGTATGAAGCGCTGCTTGTCACATGTACTTTCAGAGGGTGAAATCCATTACCTTTCTCACCTCTGACAATAGCTGCCCTTTCTGTTCTGTCTCTTTCTCTCTCTCTCTCTCTCTCTCTCTCTCTCTCTCTCTCTCTCTCTCTCTCTCTCTCTCACACACACACACACACACACACACACACATTCACTCTCTCGCTCCTTATTTCTTTTCTTTTTCTGGCTAAGAATTAGCATATTACATCTGACTACTTGTCCATAATGGATTCTTGGTATGTGTCTTTTTTCCAATTATAGGCAAATTATGCATGAAAAATGAGGTTTGGCACTGTTCGGTTATTCCAGTGGGTACATCTTTTGCACTTTTAACACTTATTTATGCAGTATAAATGCATTGTTTCTTTACAACTCATTTAACAGAAACCTTTTGATCTCGAGCAGCATTAAATGAGCTTTAGATGTGAAGTCACCTTTGTAGGTGAAAATATGGACGGAAAATGTAACTGAATAATGTTGGGTTCTTTACCTCCTAATGACAAGCAAAAGTTCTCTCTTTCTCTGGATATTAAACTTTCACTCTTCTGGAAATAGTTTCCACTAGATTTTGGAGTGTGGCTATATCATTCAGTAACAAGGGCCTAAGTCTTCTTCTTCTTTCGGCTGCTCCCTTTAGGAGTCGCCACAGCGGATCATCCGTCTCCATACCACCCTGTCCTCTACATCTGCCTCTTTCATACCAACTACCTGCATGTCTTCCCTCACCACATCCACAAACCTCCTCCTTGGCCTTCCTCTTTTCCTCATACCTGGTGGCTCCATCCTCAGCATTCTCCTACCAATATAATTCATGTCCCTCCTCTGCACATGTCCAAACCATCTCAATCTCGCCTCCCTTACCTTGTCTCCAAAACGTCCTACATGTTCTAATCCTGTCCATCCTCGTCACTCCCAACAAAAACCTTAACATCTTCAACACAAGGGCCTGAGTAAAGGATGAAAAACAGATAGTAGTGTGGGTCTCAAGATCTTCCAGTCCAACCCTTGTAGCTCATATCTTCACAACGCTGGCTTTGTGCACAAGGGAATGCTATATTGATACAGGTTTAGGAGGCCCAAACCCCAAAGTTCAAGTGAAAGGCAGATTGGTGGTTTGAGTGTTAAAACATATATTTCAGAATATATTATTTGTTTATTACATTTCTTCTTAGACCTGCATGTTCTCCCATTGTGTGTCTGTTAAAAAATAATTGACTTTAGCAGATCGTAGCACAGTGGCTGCCTCTATACTCGCCCTTTTTATCGTTCTATTCCGCGCCATCTTCCTGTCAAACGTGTCAGTCACGTCATGCCCAATACAGCAACCTGCAGCATTCAGAACATTCACAGGCGTTTGTCATGAACAAAAAAACAACAATAATACATCACGGTATTACAGGCAGTTTGGATTTATGTATTTATTTAGTTTAGTAGTTGAATGTTTAGAGTGTGTATTGACTGACTTGCACTCAATGACTCAATCATTTCAAGAAACAGATTTTTCAACTGAGCCAATGTTTCACTCGTTATCTCAGGTGTAGATATGTTGAACAGACTTTACCCTCATATTGCTTTGGCTTAGTGTAAAGCAACACATTATAATTATTGTATTAATTCAATAAAAATGTAAAAATATTATTTCACTGACATCTACAAAACTCTACAGCAGCTTCTGCTCACTTTTATTTTTTTCTGATTGGATATTTCAGAAGAGACCTTTTTTTTATCTTAAATAATGTAATAATAAAGAAACATTATTTTTTACTCTTTTATTTTATTCTTTTATTTTTCTAAGAATACATTTATTTATTTAGTTTGTTAGTTAAAGCTTCATTTTTGTATCTAAGCAAAATTGTTTATTTTATTATTTAACTTTTTCATTTATTTCTTTGTTTGTTTGTTAATTGACTGATTCGTTCATTCATTCTCCCGTCTCCAGAGCCGACCCCTTTAAGGAAAATCTGCTTAATGTTTTCGCTTTACATAAAATAAAATGTCAGCATCGTCAGTGTTTGATAATTATAAGGCCATTCTATTGTGCTCCAAAACGATGCTGCTTCCTTTGTCATGAGAATCATTAGTTATAAATTCACATAAAGCTGCAGAAGCGTTGCACGAATCCGATCCCAACCTACAGAAAGTCTGATACCATGTAATCACCCATAACCACGCGTGTTTTACCAATGAGATATTTAGTGTGTTAAGTATCACACTATTATTACAATCAGTTTTTTGTAAATGTAGCAGCCTTGAAAAAACCTTAACTCTTAAACAGCTCTTTATTTTTTTTCTCTGTATTTGGAAGAATCCCAATCACAAAGTGTCATTCAAACATTTCTTTAAATTACCTTGCCAGCTTGCTCTTCTTAGTATTGATGATGATGATGATGATGATGATGATGATATGACGGTGCAAATGCCTTGCATTTCTGACATCATGGATCAAATCTTGACATTCACTTAGCCAGACATTTATTTTTTGCACACTATCTGTTTTTACTGCTTTTTTTAAAACTGCCTCCTTCCATGATTTGATCTGACAGCCAAAGCAAAACATTTACACATTATTTCAAGTGAAGTACATTACAGCAGAGCAGAATCCAGCCACGGTGACATCCAATGAGTTTTCCCAGGCAGCTACAAATAAAAAAAACCCAAAGAAAACGCTCATACTAATAAAGATTTAATCCTGCAAGTAAAAAAATTCTGAAAAAACAATATAAGCCTAACATTCAGAGGAAAATGAATCACATCCACCCAAGTTGTATTTTAGCTTCCTGAATAAGTTCAACTTCTCTTTCTTCTTTTTTTTTCTGCTTCTGGTGAGCACTTTGCTGAAGGATGACACTGAGCAGGTCGATATGTTTACACTCACCCGGTTAATAGTAGTCACCTCCGTTCTGCCTCGTCTCACCTCAGTGGTTGATTGGATGCTCTTGAATCCTGCCTCGCCGATCGCTGATGTGCACCAGAAGTAATCAAACTTCCTTCAGCTACATTTGAGGGCAAAATTCTGGATTTCAAGGCCATTCGGCTCGTTAATCAGCTTATATTAAAGTCCAACCGAATTCTTACTTTTATTTACTTCTTTCTTTTTTCATCCCATTTAACTCATAATCTTATAAAAATTTGAAATAACTTCTTTTAAATTAGCCAGCCAGATCACTCCAGTCTAACTACCACTATGCAAGCATGACATATTCCTTTGAAATCAATTAAAGCTGTAGTAATCGAAACCTCAGGTGTGTGCATGCAGTTTTTTTTAAAATAGCGATGGAGTCTATTGCAGAAACACTAGAAATCCTTTTTCCCAATCCCCCCCATTGCTTTTGTTCATTCTTTTTCTCCTTTTATAATGAAACACATATCAATCCTAACAGTATTACATAAATCCACAAGGATTTCCTAGTGGATAGGATGGTAACTAATAAGGCTTTCTCCCCCTCTCTTCAACTCCATTAAACAATCTTCATCTGCATTCCGTCTTTGTTGTCTCTGAGTTCCTCACGACTTCAAAAATACGTGTCCAAAACACTCTTGTCAGAATCGCACAGATCGCCTCAGGATCAAGCTTTACTTTTTTCTTTTGAGTTACTCTGTTTCCTAGGCTCTTTTCTCATTTTGTCCTTTTCACTTGTCTCTCTGGGTGTCTTCACGTCCCTCTCTCTGCAGGTCAGTTCCTTAACGGAAGCTACTGCTCTTTTGAAGAGGATGACTGCGGGTGGCAGATGGTGTCAAGTAAAAGTTTGTACAAAGCAGTCCATCTTTCTCTGCCCAAAAGACTTACAAACAGCTGTCCTTCCTCAGGTAGGTTTTCTGCAGGTTACACACGTTATGATTTGAGTCTATGTTGTTAAATTGTACTGAATCCTATGAATATAATCCCACCATAATTGGTACTATAATCTAGTAATTCTGGCTACCTTCATCTCTAGAAGTGCTTCAAATAACTGATGTTTTTTTCTGTTCATGTCCTGGCTTTCATTTCATCAGATATTTCATCACATCTGGCTTTTTTCCTTTCTTGACAGGTTCTGTTTTGGCTCTGGAAAATCAATCCAAAGGTCAACGGGGGTCAGTAGTTGTGCGGAGTCCGCTGTTCCTCTACCCTCTGCGCAATGCCCCGTGCATGGTAAGAGAGCAGAAATTCTGCATTCCGCCCGCGGAGCTGAGCGAGAGAGCGAGAGAGCTGTGTGGCCAGCTTTATTTGGATCTCAGAGGAAATTATGTTAAGAGCATTTTTCATCAGGCCCTCTTTCAAATTTCCAGCAAATGTATTCCGCTCTCATTTGAGTACACAGGCAACAAAAGATGCAGCCATTAGCAAGGCACTGCATACTGATAAGAGGTTCAGATACTTAGGGGAGGGTTTGATCAGCAAAGACAAGAGGGGTTGTATGATTAAAATGCCAACTTCTTTCTTGATAAAATGTCAGGGCTAAAATCGAGACTAGTTGATTAATTGAATCACCCTGTAATGTGGTGCGATGATCTGCTTTTAATTCTGTTTTATGGTAATTCCTCCACGCCATCATTTTACTTTATTTTAAGGTATAGTGAAGTGTTTTGCATATTCTATAGATCAGGGTTAGATTCTTTTTTTTCTGAATTAATTAAATAACAAAATATTCTTAAAGCTTAGAAGGAGTAATGGAGACATTCAATTCAGGGTAGAGATTATTATTATTACACACTAATGCAATTAGATACATTTTCACTGTGTCTGCGAAAGAAAAGTCGAAAGCGAAAGAAAGTAAAGAAGTAAATGGGATCAGGTAGAAATAGACACAGATGGAGGTGGAGGACTCAGCTGGCCGGAGTTCCTGATTGACAGCTCCTGATAGACGGGAGGCATGGGCTCTTTGTTGTACGTATGGAACCAAGAGCACTGTGCAGCAGCTTGGCTACGCTCCCAGAGATGAGTAAGAACTCTCAATGAGAACTTCGGTCTCGCTCACCTTGTCTCCTACTACTTGTCTGAGCAGCAGAGCTGGAAAAACCTTACTTGCTCTAACAGCTGGCTGTGTCGCCCTCCACAGTGTGCCACCTTAAATTCTGTAGGAGGTGCAGTAGCAGAGAATAAGGACTTGGTGTCACACTGCATTACAATGAGTGAATTCATGAGATAGGAATGGATTCTGCTGAGGCTCCTTTCTACATTTATTTAATACACCTAGCTTTCACATTATGCTTCATGTATGAGTATAAAATAACAGATAGGTTTATATATATATATATATATATATATATATATATATATACATGTGCAAACTGCTACAATATATACATGTGCAAACTGCTACAAATCGCTAGCAAGAAACCAAAATGTACAAATATAGAAGGATATAGAACTGAAAGTTGTAGCATGTATGTTAACTGCTGACTCGGATTCAGACTTGGCTCAGATCAGGCTCTCAGGTGAGACTCTATAAAAAACACACACACTAGAATCCAAGTCCAAGGATAGAAAATGTTTATTCGACTGTACAGTCTTTAAATGTGTAGAAAAACCAGTGTCCAACAGGCTGAAATGCACTCTAATTTGAACATAGTTACATTTTTCTGGTCATGGGGTTGGTGGATCTGTTGTCTATCCCAAAACACTGGTCAGAATACCTCCTGAATGAGATGCCAGTCTATCACAGGGCATCACACTTATTCACAAACTTAACACATACAAGCAGGATTGAAGGATGTGTGGGTGGTGTATCACAATGTTTTTTGTTTGTTTTTACTGTGTACCAGCCAGTGAGGCTTTCTACAACGATTGTGATATGATCTGCAGGTACGGTTTCAAGTATGTGGAAGTCCAAATGGACGTCTTTCTCTCTGGATCATTGAAAACAGCACAGGACCCGAGGGCCAAAGAAGTCTATGGAACTCCAGCAGCGAGAAAATGGACAAGGGATGGCGACTCGTCACTTTCCCTCTGTTCGGATTAGTTGATTCGTAAGTGCCTAGTTAGTAAACATCTAACCGAATAGAAATACAGTACATTATTTAAGTAGAACAAATGGTGTGTATTGTAAGGAAACAAATTAAAATGTGAAGACATTAAACATTTATAAATACTTATTAATATCACGACTGGTTCATTTAAGCTACAATTCGTTTAGTGTTTTTTTTTTTTTTAGAACCATTTGTTAGAAAATGTTGCAAGCAAGAAAAAGAATAATGTGCAACTGAGAGGAAAAAATGCCTCTGGCACATTGACAGTTGCAATCATGAACTTGAATGATGTAGCTGAGGTGGAGGAACTGTCATAGGAAGAATTCCCAAACCATGCTGACAGTTCTGGCATTTCTACCTCAGTTGGTCGTTTTTTCAGTGTTTTTTAGTTGTTCCTTGTGGATGTCTGGTTAAAATGTCATTTTAATATTTTCAAATAAACAAATTAATACATAAATCTTCTTCAGGCCTTGCCCACTTCAGGTTTATTGCATAATATAGTACATAGGGTGTATTTAGACTTCCATCATTCCAACAATAGCTCTATCTGAACCAAAAGAGGTGGAGGAAAAAAGTAAAAAAAAAAACAAACCCAAAAACAGTTACTACTCCATGCTTCAATAGTTTGCTGCTTACCGGCTTTTTTCCCCAGAATGCACAGTTGTGTATTCTACATTCAGTTTTGTGCTAAACCTCATATTCACCCTAAAATCTTAATGAATCCCACTGAGATCAGGTCTGTTCTTTGGTCTCGCTCCGCCATATCATTCGCTCGTTCAGAAAGCAGGCAGAGAGAAGAAAAGAAAAGAAATCAATGTACAAAACATTACCATTCAAGCACATTTTCACTCCAATTAGCAACCGCACTTGACTTGCGAGACAGTAGAGCCGAGAGAAAAACAGTGGGCTGATTCATCTCCGTGTTCTTGATTGGGCTCTTTCGGCGTTCGTGGTTTGCTAATGCCCATCCTCAGAGAATGATTAAGATTTCAGTTTTGCCCTTTTTCTTGTACTTCAACTTTTTTTTTTCTTTTTCACTTTGGCTTAACCCCCCTACGTGAATTCTCTACCGTCCGGTTTAATATTCTACAATGGAGCTTCACAGGGTGATGTCGCCCTTTAACATATGCCCCCACCTAGATGAGCTTCCAGCCAGGTTGCATATTAACCTCATTCTCATATTAGATTGACGGGAATTTTCAAGGTTGTATAAAATAAGATTTATAACCACAGGTGCTGCAGACATCATAATCATTTCTGAGCATTTTCAACTTCGCGTAATTTTTTTGAAGAATCAGAATCAGAATTTTCCTGAGAGCCTGCTTGCCTTTTAAGTGTTCTTAAATCTCACACACAATCAAATAATAACAGGTCGGCTCTGAATATTGTACTCCCACTCCGGCGCAAATCGTCTTTTAAACCCTTGCAATCAGCGAAGCACTGACTAGTAGTTTGATGTGTAGTTATTGAATTGATCTCCTCTGTTTTTTTGATGTTGGCCCATTTGTTTCCTTTAGCCATGATAGAAAGCGTTTCATGTCGAAACAAATAAAGAACAGAAAAAAACTCTGTGGTTCTGTCCAGGTTCTACCTCCAGTTTACAGCCGAGATTTCCTCTGGCTCTGACGTGGCATTTGCTGTGGATAACTTCACTCTTACTATGAACTGTTTCTTAGAAAGTGAGTAACCTTTTTTTTTTCCCCTAATAAAATTATCCTGAAGGAATTTTGCGAATTATGGTTCTATTTATATTTTTATATTTATATTTTAGTTGGATACATATTTTTGTTGGTTCTTTACTATATTAAGATTTTTTTTTTGTTCGAGATTGCATTGTTTAAAAAAAACAGTAGATTTAGTCATTTTATTATATTTATTTATTTTTTCATTAATTTCTCTATATTCCTGATTTACATTTATAAATGATTAATTTTTTGTTTGTCTGTTTTACTTAGTTACTTGTTTGTTTTTGTTTTTTTCAGCAGAAAAACTTAACTATAATAATGTTAACATATCACACAATAAGTCAGATTTGGAAACTTTGCTGTTTTTGTCCTTTAAACTGACTGATTGTCAGAACTTTATGGTCTAATACCTAAGTTATCAAACTATAAAACCTCCAGCATCCTGTTATCTATGGCCTTCATAGCAGATTATTCACATTCAAGGTTCAGGCTTAGCCTACACAAATTTTTCTCCTGCCCACCCAATTGAAGCTGGATTTTATTTTAGCCGAAGGGAAAAATAACACAGAAAACTCCAGCATTATTTCTAACTTCTGATTGGCTCAGCAGCCTACAGCTAATTAACAATGATCAGTCTCGAACTGTCCTACCCAAAGCCCCTGCAGCACAGTATATACTGTAGTTCTTCACTGCTCGCCTCATGCTACTTTCTTTATGACACGCTTATAAGCTTTAACTTCATTCTGGCTTTAAATTAAATTGTATTACACTTTATTAAATTGCCCCTACATCTTAACATGTGTAATGTATGTTTTTTAAGCCTATAAGCAAGCCTAGTGCTGCAAGTATCTCTTGTTTTAATTTCAGTTTAACCTCCACAAGCACTGCTCCTCCCCAGTAATCAAAAAGTGCCCCAAAGCACACCCTTCTCTTGACAGTTTTAGCCACAGTTCAGGCGGTTAGAAACTGCGATATAACTGATAAACAATACAAATGAAATTTTTGGTTATAAAGTAATAAAGTGAATGAAAAAAAAAACGACACTTCTTTGTATAGTTCTGATATTGGCTTGGGTTTAGTAAAAAAAAAAAAAAAAAAAAGGAAACGTTCTATAAAAGTGGAAAAAAAGAAACTTTTCTATATAATGTTCTGATTTTGTACTGAAGTTTGAAAATAGGCCTGATAAGTTGATTTAGGACTTATCTGATCCAATACAAACAAGATTTATGGAGTTTAAAGTTAAAATACAGTTAAAGGTTTTAAGTTTTTGAAGTTGGTTTCGTTATCACTGTTCAGTTCAACATTGAATTAGATTTTTTCTAATTTTGTAAATATTAGTTATTAGGGTGAACTAGATTAGGTGTTGAGGCCACTACCATTGATTGCCCACCTATTATTTGTACCAGCCCATCTTAATATAATTGGCTAGAACTGGCCCTAATTCACATATATCAATGCAACAAGTATCAATGCAACATTTCTTGCTCATCCCTCAGTTGAGAGGGAAGCTATACTCCGCTTGTTTTGTTCTAATAAGCATAATAATTATAGTGTTTGCCTGATAGCAGGTGGACTATAAATGTCCAACAAACCATACACATCAGGTTACACAGATGCAGGTCCCTGAATGACAATTGTCTATAATGATAGACGTGCTATAATCACAACCCCGATGTTGTTATGCCTGACATATATGGAGGTGTCTAATGCCATTGCAATGAGTGCTGCCCATTTTGATATTTACAAGCCATGGTTAATCTGCATGGAATCAGAAATTAATTTTTTTTATCAAGCCTGTCTTGTAAACTGATTTGTTCTTCAGTTCAGAAATGATAATATTGCCCTGTCACTCAACTGTCACCTGAATTCACAGCCACGCCTGGTCATCTATATACAGTATATCTGCTTTTAAGCCTAAAACTGCATATTTTATTTGCCTTGTGCAGTATACACCACGCTCTAATTAAGCAATAATGCAAATTCTACAAGTGCAATAATACGATTAGACTAAATCGGGCGAGCGTGTTGACGCCGAGTTCTGAGCATCGAGTTCCCGTTTGCAGCTGTGAACAGAATAATAATCACGCCAGAACAGGATTTTTTTGGAATCGTTCAGAGGAGCCTCTGTCTGAATACGATGCAGCTGAGAGAAGAAACAGAAGTGCTGCTCATTAACACAAAAGGGTCGCGTTAAAAGACTAAACCCATTTACATGTGCAATTCGAGTGAGCTCTGCCGTGCGACCCGTAAGCCAGATTTCATGGTTTCAATGATTTTAAATCATTCAGCTCAGAACTGAATCAATAATCTGTAAAAGAAACAGGAAAGGTATTATAAGATTATCACACATTATTATCATTATTATTATTATTATTATTATTATGTTTATTATTATTAACAGGATCTCTTTGTCTGTTTGTTCTTATGCATTAAGGATATATCAGATATATGCATGGGAATGAGTGTGTAGAATTGTATGCATGTAAGTAATGCATGGCTTTACATCTAGTTGTTATATTTTCTATGTACTGTATATATAATTTTTCCACAATTTACCCAAAGTGCTTCTGGGCTTGTATAAAATGTTTAAAAAAATTAATAAAATTGTGACCTAAAATACAGAAACAAAAAAGCTGCCACACGAATTAAGGGGATCATCAGTCGTACTATCAATCTTCGAATAATAAACTTCCAAGAGGGGCGTTGTTGCGATCATAATTCATTATTGATGCACGGGAAATGGTTGACATTCATTGTGAAATATTTCTCCTCCAATTTGGAGCTGATAATATTTGCCAGCTTAAATTGATTTGACATGGTGGCACTAGGATGTCCTGCCTCTTCCAGGGCCCACAGATGGCTCCTTTTAATTTCAAGTATGTATGCATGCAAGAAATAAAGTAGTCTGATATCTCAAATTCTACCCCTCGTCCATCAGTGAGAACTCCATCTGGGAGAAATTTGAGAAAGTGCATGTATATTCTTAGCCCAAGACATGCTGGCATCATGTAGTGTTGTGCTACATGCCTAGTAGTTCAGTGTGTGTGAAAATGTGTGTGTGTGTGTATTTGTGCATCCTCTGAAATCCATCCATCTACCTCTTGTCTGCATTGTTCTCCAGCTCAAACTGAATGCTTCGGTGTGTGGGTGTTTGCTCTCATTTTTTTTCCTCACCTTTTCACATCGCAGCAGGCCTCCATTTATACCGTTTTTTCATTATTAGTTTTGCTCTCATATGATGCTTTGGACAGGAAGCCATATCAATAATAAATGGAGGACGGAGGGCACAAGTGCCAGCCGCAAATGATAACAAAGCTAACAAAAAGGAATTTAAAAAAGCCCAAATCCCCCTTTTGTCTGCAAAGGCCTTGACTCTCTAGCAGGTTTTATTTATTTTTTGGTGATGTCTGATGCACAGCATTAGAGAAACCTCTCATTAATGAATGTCCAGAAGCAGAGCTCTGTCTCTGGCTGCCTTGCAGCATTCATTAATGTGTCTGCAGTAACCGTTCCTGGTGTTGCTGTTTCGTTTTTAACTGGAGAGAATGGAATTAGGCCAAAATGTACAGTGTCGCTGGAGAGATTAGAAGTATATGAACAAAAGTTTTTTTGTTCGCACAGAGTGTTACTAGTCTTCAGGTATTCAGTTACAGATATTTCCAGGCTAATTAATCAATCAAAAATAGGAATTCCATTTGAGGTCATTATTACTAATACTTGTTAGTCAATATTGTTGACTTTTGTGAACACAGTATGACAATTTAAAAATTGTTTATGTTTAAAAATATAATGGTTTGGGTTGTAGATACACAATAAACTGGAATATCATTGAGGTCAATAGTATTTGTTTTATGTTGGACATAATATTAATAGTAATAGTAGTGAGCATTGATATATTTTTATAGTACATGTTTTTAATAAAATAGCATTGCATGGCACTATGTTCTGGTTTGTAAATATGCTACTAATACGGAATAAATTGTGGTCACTGTTAAAAAAAAAATCCTTTTAAGTTAATATTACAAAAATATACTTATCAGACATATTTGTTTCATGCTTTGACAATCTACAAATAAGGTTTTGTGTTTTAGATACACAAGAAAATATATGAAAATGATCTAATATTTAATATCTTTAAATTATTAGGTCAATTATAAATATATGATTGTATATATATATATATATATATATATATATATATATATATATATATATATATATATATTTTTTTTTTACAACTTAAACACAATATGACAGTCTAAATATATGTTGTAGATGTAAATATAAAAATATGGAATTACATTTGTGGCCAATATTAACAATGCTATTGGTGTATAACGGTATCTATTTATGTATGTAGGTATATTTATATATACAAATCCCTCCATTGCCAAGCTGCCACTGCTGGGCCCTTGAGCAAGGTTCTTGACCCTCAACTGCTCAGTTGTATAAATTTGATAATTGTGAGGTGCTCTGGATAAGGGCTTCAAATACCGTTAAAAAGGATGTCAAACAGCCCTAGACTTAATTCTCATCTTCAATCAAAGAAGCTATTTAACTCCAAGTTTAGAATCGCACATAATAGAGACATATACATTTGTTTCTGGCCTCCTACATGCGTAGCTCTTACATAATCTGTGTATAGCACACAAGCCTGTAATTAGTTTTGCGGTCTGAATACTGATGTACTGGCATTTCTCACTGCATGTGGATAACTCGGCTTTAAACCCTGCTCAATATACACATATAACCATAGAATTTTTATAGAATGAATAGAATAAAAGAATAAAATAGAATTAAAGTTATTAAAGTTATTCTGTTAACACATGAATCATAAATATAGCAAATAGCAAGCTTTTATATGTGTATGTCTGTAAATGCATTAGAGTAAGGATGTAAATATAATGTAAAACTACCAGCCTGTTCGTCTGTGTTATAGAAAACTAATAAATGCATACTGACCAACCAGAAACAGAAGAATTTAACAGAGCTGGTGTATAATGGTGTATGAATGCATCATTGCTATTAGCAAACGTAACCTTTTTTTAAGTTCATTTTAGTTCTTTGTAAAGAACATTACCATTTTTCAATGCAGTCAATTTGAATTTTATTACACAATCCCATTGCTGTATTTGAATGACTTTCCTACAAATTTACATTGATTCATAGCTTTAAAAAAATGATTGAAAACACACTTTAGCTCTTTCTGACCTCACCATTAATGGCAATTTAATGTCAAATTGAGAAATTTCCTTAATATTCAGACTGCGCAATGACTCTTTACAATTCTTTGGGTAAGTACTAGTGCTTTCCTTCACCTTCCACCGTAATTGCCAACAAGTTTTAATACCGTACTTAATGAGAAATTTGATAGATTAAACAAAGAGAGCATTCACTGAAAGAATTTTCAAAAGCTTTCCAAATGGTTTTCATTTCTCTTTTTTGTCTCAGTGGGCCGATAACTCAGAAAACAGTCATGATTAAAATATGGCTCAGATTTCTTTTTTACCCTAATTCTTATTAAACTTGACGATCTTAATAACTACAAAATGATGCATGTCTTAATGAAATATTACAAATAAGGACTAACCCCTTAAATTATGTGTATTATTTACTTCTTTCATTATAATGTATGTTTTTTTTATGTATGTGACAGAAGATAAGTCTAACAAGGTTTTGGGCACCTGAACACAACATCTGAATGTGCTTATTTAACATTTAGTCCCTATTTGCTGTTATGACAAGCTCCAATCTTTTGGGAAGATGTTCCACTAAATTTGTTTTGGGATGTGGTTAGCGTTCCAATGCATTCCAAGATGTTCAATAGGGTTAAGATGAAAACTCTATTGCAGGCCACACAAGATCTTCCACTCCAACCCATATACAGCAAACCATATCTTCATGGAGCTCACTTTGTGCAGAATGGCATTGTCATGCTGGAACAGTTTCTCAGTTCGAGGGAAGGAACATTGAATTAACTAAAGGGATTCACATGGAGGAATCCTATACAATTGTGTGCCTCCATATTTGTGGTAACAGTTTGGAGAAGAAACACATATGGCTGGAAAAGTCAGGTATCCCATTACATTTGTCTATATAAAGCAAAGTTCAAAGACAAAATAATAGTGTGGACCAACCAATGGTGGCAATGACTTAAATGGGTTTAAGAGTTTTAATCATTTACCTGAAAAAGGCTAATCATAACTCAGCCAGCTCAGCCAAGACAGCAACAGTGGATCTTGCTCTCTGGGTGGGAGGGATAGAATTATTCTCTACCCTATCAGCTAAATTGACATAAACTATAAGACACACACACACACACACACATACATATATATATATATATATATATATATATATATATATATATATATATATATATATGTGTGTGTGTAACTGTAACCAAAAATACTCTTAATAGTTTACTTCTTTCTTTTTACTATATATATATATATATATATATATATATATATATATATATATATATATATATATATATAGAGAGAGAGAGAGAGAGAGAGAGTACAGACCAAAAGTTTGGACACACCTTCTCATTCAAAGAATTTTCTTTATTTTCATGACTATGAAAATTGTAGATTCACACTGAAGGCATCAAAACTATGAATTAACACATGTGGAATTATATACATAACAAAAAAGTGTGAAACAACTGAAAAATGTCATATTCTAGGTTCTTCAAAGTAGCCACCTTTTGCTTTGATTACTGCTTTGCACACTCTTGGCATTCTCTTGATGAGCTTCAAGAGGTAGTCACCTGAAATGGTCTTCCAACAGTCTTGAAGGAGTTCCCAGAGAGATGCTTGGCACTTGTTGGCCCTTTTGCCTTCACTCTGCGGTCCAGCTCACCCCTAAACCATCTCGATTGGGTTCAGGTCCGGTGACTGTGGAGGCCAGGTCATCTGGCGCAGCACCCCATCACTCTCCTTCTTGGTCAAATAGCCCTTGATGCCTTCAGTGTGACTCTACAATTTTCATAGTCATGAAAATAAAGAAAACTCTTTGAATGAGAAGGTGTGTCCAAACTTTGGTCTATACTGTGTATATATATATATATATATATATATATATATATATATATATATATATATATATATATATATATATATGTGTGTGTGTAACTGTAACCAAAAATACTCTTAATAGTTTACTTCTTTCTTTTTACTATATATATATATATATATATATATATATATATATATATATATATATATATATATATATATATATAGAGAGAGAGAGAGAGAGAGAGAGAGTACAGACCAAAAGTTTGGACACACCTTCTCATTCAAAGAATTTTCTTTATTTTCATGACTATGAAAATTGTAGATTCACATAGAAGGCATCAAAACTATGAATTAACACATGTGGAATTATATATGGAATTATATACATAACAAAAAAGTGTGAAACAACTGAAAAATGTCATATTCTAGGTTCTTCAAAGTAGCCACCTTTTGCTTTGATTACTGCTTTGCACACTCTTGGCATTCTCTTGATGAGCTTCAAGAGGTAGTCACCTGAAATGGTCTTCCAACAGTCTTGAAGGAGTTCCCAGAGAGATGCTTGGCACTTGTTGGCCCTTTTGCCTTCACTCTGCGGTCCAGCTCACCCCTAAACCATCTCGATTGGGTTCAGGTCCGGTGACTGTGGAGGCCAGGTCATCTGGCGCAGCACCCCATCACTCTCCTTCTTGCTCAAATAGCCCTTGATGCCTTCAGTGTGACTCTACAATTTTCATAGTCATGAAAATAAAGAAAACTCTTTGAATGAGAAGGTGTGTCCAAACTTTGGTCTATACTGTGTATATATATATATATATATATATATATATATATATATATATATATATATATATATATATATATTATTTATTAGAGGTGTATTTATTAGAGGTTCCAAAATTCATGGTTCGGTACATAACTCGGTATTTAAGTCACAGTTCGGTTTAATTGTTGTATGGTTGTGGGGAAAAAATGCATACCATGAAATTGCTTGTCATTTGTTGATTAACGCAGTTATCATATTGATAAGTTATTATTATCAATATTTGCGATCATCAACAAGTCATTTTTAAAACAATGTTAAATAAATGCCTGGTTGGTTAAATAATATTTAAAAGAATATTTTATAATATTTTATAAAAATAGAATAAATAAAATTCATGCAATACACTTTTTTAAATTAAATTGATTCATTTGAAATCAGCACAAAATAAGTTGCTTAATAAATCAAATTTATTAAATGAAAAAAAATTGCTAAAATAGTTTCCATTTGTTAGACCTCATTTGGGCAATACAGACGTGTGTGTTGTGTGTCTGTCTTCATTCCTTCCATCCTTCATTCATTAACTCCCTCAATATGTAGAACTCTCAGGATTTGTGATAAATAAAAGATAATGAATCCATAGCTCCAGCGTAAGCCGGAGCGATACAGTTATAGTGATAGCAATATTGATTTTAGCTTTTTCATGCATGTGCAAAACATATCTTATTTCTGTTACGGAGTAAGTAGCCACAGTCACACGTTGCTAACTTTAGTTTCTTTTATTTATTTTTTTATACCCCTGGCATTGTTGTGTATGTTTTACATTTTAATAATTATAAAACAAAATTGCTCAAAGTGGAGACTAAACAAACTTGTGGTCAGCCAGTTTATAAATTCCAGAGAAAACGTTATTTTTCATAGAATTTAACCATGTTCCGCATTAAAAAATGATTGCATTCATGTGTACTAACCTAAAAGAAAAATTTTGGTGTAAATATGTGTACCGTTACATTCCTATATACATATATTTATATATATTTATATATATATATATATATATATATATATATATATATATATATAGCACATAATGGAGCATATAATAAGCATATAATGAACATCTAATATATATGTAAATACATATCTAAGCTCATTTTCCTAATCAGAAACATTGCTGGCCTGTTTAAATTGAGAATGAGGCCAGCAAAAGTCTGGGCCACTCTTTTAACCAATCGTCTGCTCCACCACTGATGTCTCAAATGGGAGAACTGATAATAGCTTTGGTGGCAGTGTGCACCATGAAAAGCTGTGAGCAGTAGGGAGCACAGCCAGATGATGAATATGATGAATGATGCCAGCCCAGGCTGAAGTGCTGTGGGAGTTGCTTTCATGTGAGGGTTTTATTTTTGTTTTATTTTCTTTCTTTATGATGGGGATTTTTACACAGCCCCAGCACTGTTAGTTGGACTACATTTGAGGTGATGGGTTACCTGGTTTTTGGAAACTTGCATATGGACTAATAGCTAGAGCTCATCACTGTAACTAAGAAATGGGCAAATGTGTCCTGAATTTGGTCAAATTAATACCTAAACATTGTTTCTCTGTTTTTTGCTATTGTTATTATCTTTTGATTTTTCAGATGTGATTACAAATTCATATGTGTACTAAATGAGACCAGGTTACATAATATAAATTTTTTTCTTTAATTTATGATTTATGATTCATATCTTGTCTATCTATTTCTGCTTGGGCAAATTTAACCCTCAGTGACCCTCACCAGGCTGTTACATAGATCAGCTAAGACTTTCATATGAAAGTTGGCATGAAATATCTTCATTTTCTTTTCAGCTAATGGAGAATACCCACCAGTGGCTCCAACAAGTGTTACACCAGTACCCTTCAGACCGACTAATCACATGAAGACCATGACACCAGCAGAGGAAGGGGCAGGGGCACTGGGTCTTCTTCCCATGCTTGTAAACTGTGAGTTTTATCCTCTTCACTTTGGAGTTCATCAACGTCAAATGTTCCTCTAATATTTAGGCTAGAAATTTTTTTAGGCTGTTTTTATAGCAAACCGTTTGTATAGTAAAAAAAAGATGATCAACTGTTCAATACAATATAAAGTATAACAATTTTGGTAATTAAGATTTTTTTTTTTACTAAATTGTTAAACGTTTTCACAGTTACTTATACCCAGGACTTTTGGTTCATGAATCTTGAGTATTCAATTTTTCTAATAAAGGGGGCTAATAAAGTTGTGTAGTGTGAATCTTAGAAATAGCATAAGTTGCAGAAATGAATAGCATTATAATCTTCGTTATCACTTACGCTTGTTTGCAAAGTCAGTGAAGTACTAATACATTTTTTAAGGAAAAAAGCATATTTTATGGAGAAAGGCATAATGATAAAAAAAAGAACTAGCAAACTACGTCAGATTGTTCACTTGTTTGTCTATTCCTTTTTTTTAAACATGAAATTGTCTTCACAAAACTGACGAAAAAAAACTGGAGAGAAATATGTCAGTTCAAGTTATGCATTTTAAATGTACAAATGTATCCCTAATGAGCAAAACTTACAAGCTGTGTTAGTTTGTACTACAAGAAAGAAATGGCACTTTGTACAAAAGATTTTTATAACCTTGAACATTGCTACACTCTTTTCCAAAATTCATTTTCCAATTGTCCAATTTAGCTCTAGTTTCACACTTGAAAATTCATACCAATGACATTATCTGGGTATTATTAAATTATTGGAATTATTACTTTTTATTTCTGTGTTGCATTTTGAAAGCAATTAATGTGAGTAATTTGCTACATTTTCAGCGGGAAGAATGAGAGGACAGGGAAATGTTTTTCTCAGTGTTTTTACTGCCAGATTGCTTTACTACCTTTACCTCACAGACCATAGAGAGCTCTAAAAATCTTTCTCTACCTGCATACTAAACCCCATAACTGGAATGAAGATTTTCTTACATGTGTCTTTTACCATGTGACTTAAGGTCTTGGGAAACATGAAAGTAAAAGCCATCTCCATCATACACTGGACAGGTTTAGTTGTGTGTATACAATAAATTGAAGTCGTCCCTAAGATTCATTTAGTTCCTGGTTAATGGAGCCGAATGGAAGCACCATACTGCACATTATTTTTATTCCTCTACACGTCTGATCTTTCTATTTATTCTGATTTATGGTCTTTGGGCAAGGATTTACTCTCATCCAAGTAACTGCATTAATCAAGGCTTTTGGCAAGGACCCAGGTGATGTTTGTGACAGGGTTCCCATGCAATCGCAGCCTTAATAAATCTGAATAGGATCCTAATCTGCAATTCGTTAAGACCCATTAGAGGAAGGCGGCTCAATCAGATATGGTCCCCTGTGGGACAATGTGTTTATGGCAGCTTGCCCAACTCAAAACGCTAACTATAGGTTATTTGAATCTGAATGCTTTTGGGTCTAGAAATCCTAAAAATTCAAGACATACCCTGTGTTCTGTGCATGTACTATAATATTCGGTCATTTCATATTGGCAGAACAGCCAGGGAGGGCTGATTCTACAATAAATGCTAGGACAGGCAAAATCTTCACTCGCGGTAGTCAGACTGTAAACCTGGCAGTTTGGATTTGCCTGAGCTCATTGAAAAACATTTGTGCTATCATAACGTATCAGACTCCGAGAGAGAGAAGAGATCCGTGCGCAGAGGCACTTTAACAAACAATCCACATCCAAATTGAAATTGTAATCGAAGTCGGTAAACAGGAAGTAGCCTAAAAAAAGAGATATCACAGTGCAAATATTCCAGAGCATTATCCAAAAAAAACAAACCATGAAAATGAGCAACGAATAAGCGCTGAATAAGCAATCAGGGGAATACTAAGGCTCAAAACAAGACTTTGTAATTAAAAGTCATGGGTTTTTTTGCATTTTTATATATACTCAAGCACTGGTTCCTGGAAGCCTGAGTTGCTAGTGATGAAAAGGGAGAGGATCTTTTTTTTTTTTTCTTTGTTTTGAAAAAATATATATTTATTAGTTGTTTATGTATACATTTTTTAACAGTGTTGGAAATCACAAACTCACCAAAATATTATGTTTATTATGTAAGTTATTGAATTAATTAAAATAATATAAAAAAAAAAAAACTAACTTGGGTCGAATGTATTGCGCCTATGGAACGTTACAGATTGAACTATTAATTATCAGTGATCAAACAAGCAAATAAATAAATAAATAAATAAATAAGCAAGCAAGCAGGCATTATGGCTGTAATAAATAGACAAGTATCTAAAAAATATTGTATGAATTTATGTAATGTTTATGAAAAAAAAAATGTTCTTGA
Source organism: Silurus meridionalis (assembly GCF_014805685.1). Taxonomy (NCBI): domain Eukaryota; kingdom Metazoa; phylum Chordata; class Actinopteri; order Siluriformes; family Siluridae; genus Silurus; species Silurus meridionalis. The sequence goes on along the minus strand of NC_060891.1, from coordinate 22,321,259 downwards.
AATGCTATATGGAAAAAACTAAATGCGTTCCTGTGTAGAAACTATGAAGTAATAAACAAAGTTTTGGGGTCCGTGTTGGAATATATAGAGGATATATGTGATAAAACATTGTTCCAATGCAATTTTGCTGAGAGTCTTAGGTTTATTTATTTGTTGCATGGTTACTAACAGTTATTTATTCTCTCAGAAGAGCCAAAATACACTGCAATGAAACATGTTTGCTTCATTTTATATGAAACATTAGGTTTATTTATTTTTAGAAACACCTTCAATAGCTGCATCTTGGATAGAGAAACAGTTGAATCCTTAATCCAAGGTACACTGACAGGCTGAATTAATGTGTGCTTAATTTGTGTTCTTTTTCTTCATTTCTGTTTTTCCTTTTTTCCTGATTTATGTTTATTTCAGAGGTCTTGCAATGTTTAATTAACGCCTACATTGTTCACCTACAGCGTTCGAGCCCAGCTGGACACAAATGAGCACTGCGATTGTTAATACAATGCTACGTCTTTTGCTGTGTAGGTGGTTAGCCTGAAACATTAATACAATTTTGAGTTTTTTTGAAAAGATGGCACACTGTGATCTCCTGATGTATACCAGACTGCAGAGTGAAAAAAAAAGACAATCACGCTGTCAAATGAAGCATACAGTTCATTTCTTTAACTCAATTTTAACATGAATAATGAGTAAACTTTTAGATAGGGCTTCATTTCATCCATCTATTTCTCTATTGCAGCAGCACTTTATTTGATTTCCAGTTTCGGTGCAGAAATCGAGCTGATATCTCGATTCTGCTTTGTGTGAATGAGAACAGAGGACAGTGTAGGGTACTCTCGTCTACACAAGGGCTTTTTTTCAGCCTTTGTCTGCTTGATTACTTTGATGTGTGGAGAAAAAATGGCCACATCACTAACCTTGTGATGCTCTGTGCTCTCCGTGACCCACGTCTAAGCCAAGCATTTTTTAACAATAGAAAAATGAGATGAAAAGCTTGTTCTGTGACTTGTTTATGATCGAAATGATCACAATTCTCTGCCTAATTTTGCTCCAGAGGATTGCTCTTCTCACCTGGACAATTGATAATTACTACCATCCTGTTAGCTGTTGTGTGTTTAGGGTCAAGGCTAAAGATTAGCTGTCATTAGCTGTTAAGTGTAGAATATTTTCCAATGAGAAATTTATTTTATTTATTTTATTCAACACACAACAACTAAAAGGATGTGAAATGTGATCATTTTGATAATAACAGATACAGGAGGGTAAAAATTGTAGCAGTTCAATGTGTAAAAAATCGAATTCCATATCTAGTTTTTGCTAGAATTTTGGAATACTTTATCACAAGCATTTGTGTGAATGATTTATTTTATTGGATGATTTGCTGCAGGAATATATAGGTCAAAATTAGGAGAGTTAAGTATTTATTTGTTTGTTTGTTTCGTAAACTGATCATTTGGTTAGTAAAATCTACTGACAAAAACAGAATGCTAACAAATGAGCATGGAAAAATGTATTCATCCTCAAAATATGTAATTTATCTGTTTACTACAAAACACACGAACATAGCAAAAATAGCAAATTCAGAACACAAACAACAGCAACCCCAAAATCAATCATTAGAAAATAACTCATTGTTATGTACTGTTATGTTTTGGTTTCTCAAAGCCCAATTTTATTGGGTTGTTATTGTGTTTTGCACATATGAGCCACTTTAGTTCATAATTAGCTTAACGTAGCTCTCTGCTGTTACCATTTATGTATGTAATGAATAACATTTTAACTAGGGATGTGCATCTACATACCTGAGGCTGGTGAGATTTGCATATCAAAGCATAGTCAACCATACAATACATTGTAATACGGTTCACCCAATTATGATGCAGTGTGATCCGATTTCCGATTTGATTCAACACAATGTGATTCAATTTAATGCAATGCATTAAAAAAACATGCTATGCATTTCAGTATGGGACAGATCATTTATTTTTATTACTTTTGTTCCTACAGACAGCAAATCATACATTTACTTAGGTGACTTCTGACTTTCAATGGCCCTTTTACTCTCCAGGAAGATGCATCTCTACCTCTGCCATGTTAATCTCTATTATCTGTGACTCTCAGGACACGTCTCGGTCTCTGTGATGTTGTGATTTGTCAAATTCACGTAGCAGCAGTGGTGCTAAGAGAACGCCCTTAAGAACCTGTTTAATGAGAAGATATACATATATAACGAGAACTACATATATACATATAAAATAATGGTCACTTCATCTACTTTATATGTTAAAAACTTTGCATAGCGATACAAATGCCAACTTGTATCCCACTTTTCTAAAAAAATAAAAGTATAGCGCATCTACTTACAATTAATAAATAGTTTTTTACTGATGCAAATACGTTTAAAATGATGCAACGTGATACAAATCCAAACTTGATGCATCACTTCTTTAAATTTGATGCGAATCAGGAAATCTTACATCCCTAATTTTTGACTGAACGCCCCTTAGTATAAAGAGAGGGCTGTGTGTTTGCACCAGACCTGGATCAGAGTTATTTAGTAGCCTGATCCTGTGGGTTAAAGGAGCTTAAACCCCATTAGCTTTTATAATACATAGTACATAGTATAGTACCACCTGGCTTTTGTATTTTTTGTTAAAAGTGCCAGTGATTGTGTATTTAGCCATTCTGTCTTTCCCACACACTCTTAAGCACTTTTTGTAGCTGATTTCTAAACATAAGGCAGAATCATAGGTTATGTGGAATCATGTAGCTTTATACCCCTTTGGGTTGTACACAGAATATAAAAAACCTTTCAACTTTTGTTATTTGATGAGGTCTGTTGCACTTCTGCAGTGCTTTGTAGGAGTGTTTATGGCTTGCAAAAATTGCAATGCCCTCTGTGTGTGTGTGTGTGTGTGTGTGTGTGTGTGTGTGTGTGTGTGTGTGTGAGAGCGAGAAAGAAAGAGAAAGGATTAGTATAGCCATCAGCACCATTCAGTCATCCCGACCTGCCCAAGTGCCATAGCAGTCATATCTTAATAGAATATTAAATAATGCAGGTTCATAAGCGCAGTTTTTTCCAATGTTATATTTTGTTGGGATAAAAAAAAAAGAGAGCGATAGCTAGAAAGAAATAAAGGAATGTCAAAGTTTTATTTGTAAGTAACTGAGACTTCCTAACTCAGTTTTAAATCAGTGTTGCTTTACTTTTATCTCTAAAGTATGGTTTTGGTTCTCAATGGGTTTTCTGCTATTTAGTGTAACGCCAGACCCAATACAGTAAATGCATCATTCCCAGCATTCCTGCAACTTCTGGAATACCTCCTGAAAGTCTTTATTTTAAAATGTTGTAAAAACTGCAACACCGGATCTTCATCTTCAGGAAGAGGGCGAAGTAAGCAGGAGACAAATTTGGCGAGCAGGGTGGGGGTGGAGATAAGATCATGTGGATTGTTCTCCGACGATCATAATGGACAAGTTGCCAAATGGTTTCTACGTTTACGGTGGTTGAGCTTGTTTAGAGTCTTCCTGATCTCTTGTCGTCTTCCATTGATGTTCTCCCACTCTTGAAGCGCGCGTTCCACTCAAAACACTTCGAACGACTCATTGCAGCATCACCGTAAACTTGCCGAATCTCATCAAACGTCTCCGTGGCAGATTTGCCCAGTTTTATGCAGAATTTTACATTTGCTCTTTGTTTCCGTCCATCATGAAATCCCTGATGTGGTAAGATATTTGTCAAAATAGCACCAGTTGGAACCATTAGTTTCGAAACCTTTTGATACCACCTTGTACACTCTCATGAATCGCACAGCTTGTCCTCCCTTGCCTTGCAGCTGATGCTTGATGGCACCCCTGCAGTAACACACCACTAGCACATTCAAGTGAAATGTATATCTACATACAATCCAGTTGTACTGTTATGATAATTGCAAAAATGTCACCGTCTCGTTCCACTCAGTTTTTTAAGGATTAAGAAGAGCAGACTTTGAGTGGGTATCACATCAGCATGCCTAGCTGCACTCCCTTTCTCCTCCTCACCCCTTATTAAGGCCAAAATATACACACTTTCTTGAAAATGAAATGTTTTTGGCCCTCTGTTTAAAAATAAAAAAAAGAATAAAAATGAAGAAACTTGAACATAACAGCCAAATTGGGTGGCTAAAGTATTTCATAAGCTGTTAGAACAATGTTAATAGCTGCACATTCAGGGCTAGAGACGAAGAAAAAAAGAAAAAACCCAAAGAAGTCTCATTAATTCAGTAATCTTTGCTTTATCTTGGTCAAGGTCACTTCGACTAAAAGAAAAATGAAAAATACCAAATATTCATATGTGTGGTCTCACAGTGAAGTGGAACTACATAGGATTACACTTAGGTCTTTATCCAGAATCGCAGTTGATTGTACAGCCAGTTTAATGGATTCTGATTAAATGTTATTAAATGAGATACTCTACACAACATGCCAATGATAAATGGAGTCCAAAAGCAGTCACAACACACAAGAATTATTGTTTGGAAACATTATTTTGAAATATCCATGTACCTGTGGATGAGCACACATAAAAATAGCACACAATGTACACCGTAGTATAATTTAAACCTATTTCTAAACTTGCACTATAGTTTAGATGGAGTAGTACTTCTTTTTCTTATAAAATGAGCAAATGCAGCTCCTCTTGCCTGACCTTCTTATCTTCTTCTTCTTCTTCTTCTTTTCTCCTTCCGGGTACTGCCGTTAGCCGATCATCTGTCTCCATGCCACCTCTTGGCTGACTTTCTAAGAACTTGATATCAGGTCCAGACTGTAGCTCAGAGCAGTGCCATTGTGCCCATCTGACAAGTGTCTAATCTCATGGCTAATGGCAAATGCGGCAACTGCTGTCAGGCCTCCATATGGGGGCCATTATGGCCCTAATAAGGAATAATAGCCCTTGTCTGTGGCGCTTTTTTAAAACATTGGAGATTGTTCAAAAGAGTGGACATCTGCATTGTTGTTGTTGTTTTTTTTTCCCCTGGATGATTGTATCAGGAGCCAGACTCTCATCCTCCTGTAGTATAACTGAGATTTCAGAAGCCAAACATTAAAACCGTATGTCAACTACTCCACTTCTCAGCTTCTCTTATTTTATTCATCTCTTTCAGATAAGTGTGCCATCTGGGATGAACTAGCCCTGTCACGGCACTAAGCTTCTAATGAAAATAATATGAAAATCTGTTTTTTTATGAGAAATGATTTCAATCTAAGATATAATGAGATTATATTAGTTGTTTTTTTTTTTTTTATATAAATTCAAAGTCTAACAGCAGATCCCAGCATATAAACATAACAATGCATATCCACAATTTAACATAACCACATATTAAGGAATAAACAATTACATCAATTTTCAAACGTTTTAATTTCTTTTTTTTTAAATACATTTTTTAAATAAATGTTTCTTTCCTTTCCCCAGAGAAAGAAAAAATGTATATACGTATAATAAAAATACATGTAATTTGAAAAGCATAGCAGAGGAAAATACTTTTACACAGAATTTCTACTTAAGATTAAACAAATCTTTTTTGTTGTTGTTGTTGATAAACAATAAGGACTTTTCTCTATTAAGAATAATTCACATTTGGAAAGACAATTTGCACATTTTTGTTTACGGACATAATATCTACCAGCCAGAATCTAAATGTTCTCAACATCTTTAAACATTTGCGTTTACTTGTTTATCTTTTAAAGATCATTTATAATTAACATTTCTTTTGTGTGCATTACGAAAACTGCATTTGTTGCCAATGTTAATGAATTTTGATGAACAAGCTTTACATGGGTAGATATTGTAAAATATTTTAAAGTGCACCTCTTTAACTTTAATCAACTTGCAAAATGTATATTGATATACCCATGCCTCTTTCCAATGAATATAAGCAATCTGTGCATTTCAAAAACATTGATATATATGAATATATGAAATTAAATGAACAGATGTATGAAAGTGTGTGTGTTTTTGTTTGCAGCCAAGTGGTTTTTCCGCACCTGTGGAGCTACAGGACCGACAGGTCCTACTCCCTCTCAGTGCAGCAATTCCTACCGTAAAAGCAATGTGAATGTGAGCGTCGGGACAAAGGGAGCACTCAAGGGCATCCAGATGTGGAGGGTTCCTGAAACTGGATTATACAGGTATGTACTGTACTGAGGGAAAACCCACAATCTTCATATACAGACTGTATACATAATCAGATTGATCACATGTAGTGTTCAGCATGATCTTCTTACCAATCGCATTCCAGATGTTCTATCTTTCTATCTGATAATTTAGTCCTTATAGCTTCTATGATCTGTCTTTTAAAACTGTCTGTGCGACTTATAGGATCACGGCTTATGGTGCGGCTGGCGGACGCAGCGTTCTCAACATGTTCAGGTCACATGGGGTCTGTATTGCTGGAGATTTTAGGCTGTACAAAGATGAGGTGCTGTACATTCTGGTGGGACAGCAGGGAGAAGACGCATGTTCTAAAGTGAGTGGCTTTCTTCTTACATCATTCTGTATATGTACATAAAACCAGTCCAGGTGTTATGATTGTAGTACAGACTGAACAAAGGTAGGATATGGTACAGTATCTTAGTATGGTGTAGTGCATTAGCTATGTGTAATGTACAGTGCAATAACCATGTAAGAACAGTGCAGGACCTTAGTGTACAGTTCTATAGCCCACTGTAGAGTCCAGTATTATAGCTGAGTGAACAGTACTGTACTGTAGTCCAAGTTTCTTACCTCAGTGACCTCATCACATCTCGCACTGCACCACGCTGTCTAAGATCCTCCAGCACTGCTCGACTGGTACCACCTTCTCTCAGAATGAGAGGTAAGTATACTTCAAGGCTCTTCTCTGTTCTGGCACCAAGGTGGTGGAATGAACTTCCCCTAGATGTCCGTATAGCGGAGTCCCTGATTATCTTCAAGTGACGACTGAAGACCTACCTCTTCCTGAAACACTGAAATTAGCACTTTCCAAGTTTGCAGAATTCTAGGGTTATATTTAGATTAAGTTTGTAATCTGGCGTACCAGTGTAGATTTATTCATTACTAGAGATTTAAAGCACTTTATCGCTCTGGATAAGGGCGTCTGCTAAATGCCACACATGTAAATGCAAATGTTAATGTTTAGTGCAGTAAACCAGTGCAAGGATTAGTACAGTAACCAAGAATAGAGTACATTACTGTAAGCTGGTGTACTGTAGTTTATATAAGAGTACATTATTCCAGTGTAGCACATACTGTAGTAGCCATAGTAGAGCATTATCATTGAAAAGAAGCTTAGCAAGTAAAATTAATTACCCGCTGGATCTCTGCTCTGCTCTCGTGCAGCCTGAGGAGTCCCTGCAGAAGATCTGTCTTGAGCAAAAAGGCCCTCCAGACAGCAAGAGCATGCTGAAAGGAGGAGGTGGAGGAGGCGGTGGTGCTACCTATGTCTTTAAGGTAAGACTTGCACGATATTTTAAAAATAAAAATTACTGGAATAAATCAGGAGACGAGTGGGCTGGAAATGTGCACAAGTAGACACTTACTTTCTATTAGATGTATTAAGTCCATGAGTTTGTACACGTGTGATTAGTTACATGTTATTAGCATAACGACACAAAACTTCCTGTGAAAAACGGACGCCAACCCAAAAATTATATTGTATGTATACAGTACTTTACTGTATTCATATTTTATAATTAATAATTATATTTTTATTAATACATTTCATTATTTCAACATAAAACTTCGTAAAAACTATTCCCAATACGGTCTATCGCGCTAACAGCGAAACAAATTAGTTATGTGGCAAATGCAATTTCGCGATAAACTTGTGGGGCGTGAGATTCGAACGGCGGTAAAGCGGTGAATTACTGTACTCATTTTACTTACAGTTGGATTGAACGTTTTTCTTATTTTATTAAGTGCAATTGGGGATATTTGCAACCTGGAGAGTGTAGCTAATCGTTCACACACCACACTGGTGTTTTTTGAATAATGAACTCAAAGTCTGTATCCTTTCAGGCGGAGAAAGGGGTTCATATCCCTCTTCTGGTTGCTGCCGGAGGCGGGGGTCGAGGCTACAATGGGCAATCGGAGAGCTCGACTGAGCTGGTGGACCATGATTTGAGTGTTCCTGGCCTCAATGGCATGTCAGGAGCTGCAGGTGGGGATACATTAGAAATGCCTGCATTGCACTATTGAGTGTGAATCTGAATATTATTCGAATAAATCCAAAAATCTACATCTATGCCACAATCCACAAACAGTTAAAAAATAAAGTACGAAAAAAGTAAATACGACTTTAAAGACTTGACTCAACTCTGTGTCTCCTGTTGATCGATTGTACTGAATACTGAAGCAGTTTTAGGTCAAGAAACTAGCAAGTCTAGACAAGAAAAATATTGGCTCTTGGATGAGATGTTTGACTTGAGGTCCCAGTAGTGCTGAGAGTTTTTAGGATGTTCATTTTAGAAATGTAAGGATAAGCAATCTCTCTTTGTGGTTCTTTTGAGAGTTTTTCAATTGGAGCAGCAAAATATAGATGGTGTGTGACAGCATGAGTTCGGGTTTTTTTTTTCTGATTTTGAAGAGTATTTTTGTCTGAGCACACATTTGAGAGAGTGTATGAGAGTCTTTGTGCATGCATACGCTCTCTCTCATGGTCATCTCTTGCTGCATGCGCCGTATGACTTCTATTACAGCCTTGCTTTTCAAAGGCCAGCTCCCCCATTGTGTTCTATTTACTGCTGCTGGGAGTCAGCACAAGAGGCCAGGGCATGGCCCGTTCACAATCCCTCTTCTTCTTCTTCATTCCCTGCTCCCTCGCAGACATTTATTTCTGGTTTTTGCCTTGCCACATGAGGTATGTCTAGAAGATGTAGAGGCTGATATTTTAGTTGTGTTAAGCCTTATGTAAGCCACTATTTCTAGATGTGGATGTATATGTTGTATGCCATAGTCTCAATCTACAGTATACTCAAACAAGATTCAGAGAATTTCTAAAACATCTAAAGACAACACAAGGCAGTTGGCAAATATAATGAGGTGTTTTCAGAGCCCTAACTGTCCCAAGCATTATTCAATATTCTTGTTAATGTCCGTGAGACATTTTAAAAGGTTAATCAATGGATTATGTTCAATTTAGTTTAGAAAATGAATAAAATCTCCTGACAATGGAAATGGTTTATACAAAAACAACACAAATAGTCTATCTTTGTGATATATTTAGGAACGTGATCTGGGCAAATTCATGTTTGCATTATGCGCTGCGATATCATCGCATTATCCTCGCATGCATTTACTGTATATATGGAAACCTTCAATTGTGGGAGTGTGAGACTTTATACAGGTTTTTCGCTGTCATTATAATGGCCAATTTAATCAGCCTGCTGTATTAGACTGTCTTTTTTGCTTTACTTTTTCTACTAATGGGCTACTAGCAAAGACACCAAATGTTGGTGATGTAACCTCCAAAGCAGCTGGAGATAATACCAAAAATGGCTGTGGATTTGAACAGGATTTTGGAAAGTTTCCAAGTTCCATCCATGGCTGTTTTGCTTATTATACACAATATTTATTATCTAGATTAGAAAGAATTGAATGAGGTCTTTACTTGTCACAAAGTGTATTACTGCACAAATCTTAGACCGTTAGAAAGCTGGGGTCAGAGGGCATGGTCAGCCATGATACAGTGCCCCTGGAGCAGAGAGGGTTAAGGGCCTTGCTCAAGGGCCCAACAGTGGCAGCTTTGAGGTGCTGTTGCTTTATTTTAAAATATATTAGTGATTTTAATATATAATCAGTATTGTGCAACGTATTATTATGTTGTTGATATATTTATTAAAATGTGTAATTAGTTAATTAGTTTAAGAAATTAAGAATACGTGCTTAAATACCTGAAACTACACTCCATAAATATTCATTCATTTCTTTCACTCATTTATTCAGTAATTTCTAGTATTTAGCTGTGCTAGGCCATGTGTTTCACACCCAGGCACACCCAGGACTTGAAAATAATACTACCACTTATTAATACCATTGTTATGACACCACTGCTGTAAAAACCATCAATATTACACAGAAATGCAAAATAACAGAACGCTGCATCACAGGTGTGGTTTGCGACCTCTGACTATTGCGATCTCTGACCCTAATCAAAGGATGTAAAACTGGCGACATTACTGTACACCTGCTAGATGGCCCCAGTGCGGTCTGGTTGATTAAACCAACACCCTTCGAGCAACATTTACGCTACTATTGTGATGTGAAGGCTGCAATCTGATTTGGATTGAAACTTTGTAAATAGACAGTACAGAAAACAGGGCAGGATAGAGATAAAGAATAAACTGTTGGCAATACTTTAATACATCTTCATTAAAAAAAAATCTTAAAAACAGTCCCAATCTGGAGATAATATTTCTGCATTGCTAATAAGACTTTCAAATGTAACCAAGTTGGAAATATCCAAAATACTGACCAAGATCATTATTGATTTCATATCTTTATTTTAGCTATCTGATAAGTACTAGATCTCTTCTCCTGTCTATGGTCTTGTTTACAGCTCTCCATGCTCTACTCTAAAATTGGCAGGAAAAAAAAAAGAAAAGAAAAGAAAAGAAAGAAAAACAGGGCAGGTCTACCTTGCAGAATAATTTTGGGTTTTCTTGGTAAGAAAAAAAAAAAAAAAGAAGCAATGGTCTGTGTTTGAAAGCTGAAGGAAGGCGGCAGTTGAGACAGTCTGACTCAGTCGGAATCATCAGTATGTGTTTGTGTTTCCAGACATTCCGTGAAATGCATGAACCATAACACTCAGAGTGTCATAGCATCTTGTCTGAGATAGGATGGCTAGAGCAAAAGAAAAAAGCTAATTTCGAAGCAGGAAAGCAAAGGCTCTGAAAAAGTAATAGGACCGTTCAAGAAGTTGACAAGGTGTAGACGAGTTTGCTCATTGCAAATTCTCAGGCAGACAGCAAGCTGTATCAACAGATGAATAAATAGATTTCAAACATCCTCATTTCTCAAACGCGTTCCCCTCTTTTTTCTTCTTTAGGTGGAGGTGGAGGCTGGAATGATAGCTTTCCTGTGGCTCAGGGTGGAAGACCCCTCAATTTGGGAGGTCAAGGAGGAGAGCCATGTCATAAGATGGGCTTGAAGTCTTATGGTGGCTTCGGAGGGGGAGGAGGAGCTTGCACAAGTGGGGGTGGAGGAGGTGGCTATAGAGGTTAGCCATCATTTCCTAGAGGCTTTTTTTTACGTCACGCCATGCCACCAGAACCGCTCTGCAGTGTGCTATATCTTGCTCTATCACTTTGAACCTGTTACATCACATTGCATCAGAGCTTGTTTGCTCCTTGGTGGTTTGTAGGTGGGAGCACTTCACTAGACAATGACCCTGAGCAGGATGGAGAGGACGGATCTTCCTTTATCAGCCCCGATGGAGAGATATTCATGGATGCACTTAAAGGTAACCGATTCGCTGAGGTGCCGGCAGGCATGTGAGGTCTTGCATCATTTGATTGACTAACATTTTGGCCATATGTTTTGTTGATGTCAGGCATGGAGGGTGATGGGGAGGTGATCATCAACCCAGTGCAGAACTGCAGTCACTGCGAGTCAGGAGAGTGCCATGAGACTTTAGAGGGAAGCGAGTGTTACTGCGACGAGGAGCTTGTTCTCGCCGCTGATAGGGTCTCCTGTGTCAATTCTACAGGTTAAAAAAACATATATGAAGACAAAACAATGATCTTTCATTACTCTGTGTGATCGCTAAGATTGTACGATGTGATACGCTTCAACATTCTATTCTCTTTTTTTGGTAATATCAAGGACCTAGCAGGTCTGTCTCTTAAATGTTTCAAATGTATGTTCATTTTATAAGAACAACCAGATGTAACCTTACACTCTGTGTTCATATCTATCATTATTTTTGTACCAAAAACATATATTAGAGTGCATTATTAATTACTAGTTACTAAAACACCAGCATGATAACAGCTCTGTGTAATAAGCAGAATGCCTGGTCAGTTTAAAGCCAAATGGTGTCTCCAAAGCTTGTACGCAATTTTAAAGAATGTGTTTAATGCTGTGTTTTATTAATGATGAGGGATTACTGAAGTAGCGGTTAATAATATCATGTAATACCGAAAATTATACACATTCTTTAGGGACTCTGATACTGTACAGCTCATTGCTGGCAATCCAAATCATTATAATGCTATAATCTACCGACCTCTCTCTCTAGTCTTGGTAAGGTATTCAAATATATATATATATGTATATAGAATGAAATCAATTAAAAAAAAAAAAAAAATTATATATATATATATATATATATATATATATATATATATATATATGAAACAGACATTTCCAATTATTTGGACATGAAAAATAGGATCTATACAATCTACAATGTACTACATTTCTGAATAACCCATTTTTTAATAATTAGGCATGAAATTATTATTTATGGATTCCTACACAAATCACAGAAAAAGAAAAAGAACAGTACAGTACAGTAAATATCTACTTGTATACAACAGAATTTATAGAATTCACTCATATTTTCTTAGTATTATATTGTAATATTGATAAGAATTTTAATGAATAGGTTTGATAGATTTGAAATCATAAATCATAATAATCATCGTTATTAACGTTTCCCTCAATGGGCTACGCATAAAATAGCCAGATTTTTAGGATAACATTTTACAAGAATTTGGATCTTAAAGATGCCAATGTGCTTATTTGAATTTGTAAATATTAAAAAAAGAGCGGTAGATATATGAACAGCTGGGCAGCACAATGGTGCAGCCGAGGCAACAGTGGTTTAAGATGGATATAGAGCAAAAATATACTGTGTGTGTGTTTGTGTGTGGTTTCAGATACATCAGTGCTTCTTCAGCCCTCTCTCTCTCACCTAGCATTGGGGCTCTCTGTAGGAACCTCAGCACTCATTGCAGCTCTGTTGCTGGCCGTGTCTGGAGTGATGATCAGTAAGTCACAGTTTAATTCAACTGTGTTTATTGGTATGGTGATCTTATCTATAGACAAAAAGCAGTTTATCTACCAGTGGTGACAAAGAAAAAACTTTCTGAGACAGTTTTTTTTTTTTATTATTATGACTGCTCTTTTTATACTTTGACATTACATTTACAGCATTTGGCAGATGCCCTTATCCAGAGTGACTTTAAGTTATCTCATTCATAAAACTAAGCAGCTAAGGGCCTTCCACAGGGGCCCAGGAGTGGCAGCTTGGTTTGGCTGGGATTTGAACTCATGGCCATCTAATCAGAAGTCCAACTGAGCTAGTCTTATCTAGTCTAGTCAATTCTACTCTAATCTTCCCCACTCTAATCTTATCTAGTCTACTTTACTCTACTCTAATCTACTTTACACTACTCAAGTCTAGTCAACTCTTCAGTACTCTAATCTACCTCAAACTACTCTAGTCTTATCTTTTTTTTAGTATAGTCAATTCTACTCTAATCATATTCAACTCTACTCTAATCTCCTCTGCTCTTTTCCAGTCCTCTCTGCTCTACTATTTTTTAGTCTACTCTTCAATCGTTTAGTCCACTCAACTTTAGTCTACTTTTCTCTACTCTTTCAAATTAATTTTTGTCAAGTCTATTCAACTCTACTCTGATCTACTCTATTCTACTCTACTCTTTTTTATCTCTGCTTTAGTCTACTCCACTGTTGGGGGATTATATGGGATTGTTATCTACATCTTACTTAAAAATCTGTTTGGTGGGGGGATTAAGAAAAAAGTTTTGGGGAAACTTTAAGTCTCTAGAGAATCTAGGTGAGATTACTCACTGTACCAGTCACAAGTGCAGATAACTGTTAAACGAATAATCAGCAGAAATAGCTTATCAGGAAGGTTAAATCTGCATTTTCCTCATTAGAATGATGACCACTATGAAAATAATGAATGAATAAAATGAGTTTTTCAGGTTTCCTAAATGTCACTTGAATATAGGACGCATACTCAAGGTTTTTTTTTTGTGATGTGTGACAAAGTTTTTTAAGTCATGGGAATCTTGAAACTCAGGGTGCACTTGAAATACCAAACGGATATCCAGGGACTCAAACTTCCGGACTTCAGAAAGATCATCTTTTTCATCCTCTGTGGGTACAAATATGTGCAGTATCTGGGGATATCTAAGAAAAAAAAATCTGCCAGTGCAAGCATTTCAGTTCTGAACTACAGTAGGTGGATACATAAATGTCCAAGACTGAAAGGGATGAATAGGATGCACAGATATTAAAACACAGACAGACAAAACCACTAACAAGCCCCCTACAAAAAAATTGCACATGACATCTCTGCATGAGTTGTTGTTTTTAATGAGTGTAGCTGAGTGTCAGGTAGATCTGCCCTAACGGCCATCCCTCACACTGCGTCACATCGGTATGTGTGTACCAGTGGCGGGCGGTCAGGTCCAGCAAAGCCTTCTCTGCTGGCCTAAACACTATCAGAAGCACTGACCTACAACCTACAACCATACAACCATAATTCTAATATTTGTTCCATGAAATTTTATTTATTCCCAACAGTTTATTCTCTTCATTTTGCAGCGTTTCTCTTGGCTGCACTGCTTCCAGTATGTGTATGTGGATGTTAAATTTTTTGTTCATTGAGATTTCAGCCTCTATGTGCTGCCATGTCAATCTAATCCGCCCAGGGCCTTCAAAGTCTGTACTGCTGGTGCTTTTACCTTAGTCTTTATTAACAACGGGTCTGTTTCTTTAACCAATCAGATTTTAAATTCATCTCACAGGGCCAGCTAGCTATCCCAGAATAGCGTCAGCATTTTTCCTCCTCTGATTGGTTGGTCAGAGGGAAACTGTTACAGCCAAGTTTGACTGGCAAAACACGTCTGTAGCTCTGCACACATTTATACATCTGAGTTAGACTTTTTTTATGCCTACGGAGGAATAAAAATTTATTTGGTCTCGGACATACTTAAAAATACATTTTCAAGAAAAGCTAGACATCGTGAGGAGGTCGGCCAAAAAAGCTAGCCTGCCTCAGCCTGGGAAAGGGTTTGTTTGCCACTCTCAGACCAGTGAATACGAGTGTTATCACTGGCTTACAGCCTCTGGGGAGCGGTGCAAATTATGAGTCTGCATCTCTGGTGAGTAGGTTGTATTTTAATTAACTTTTTAAATGTTTTTGTCATTGTTATTAGACAAATATTGATTCTGAACTGCACCAGATGATGTAGGTGCACAGTTGCAGTTTTAGTGTAGAGGTTTGGAGATGTCTTAACTGGGTTTCTAGTAAACTGGGTTTCTAGTAGTAAAATGGTTTTCACCCTCCATATTTGAAATTCCTCTCTCTCTCTCTATAATGTAACATGCTTTTATATTGCGTTTTTGGAAAGTGTTGATGCTTTCTAGAAATACGACGTGATAGTTGTGGTATTAAGAGGTGGATTAAATCGAGTAACCTCCCACTGAAGGCCGAGGTACCAAATGCACGGCCCGCCACTGGTGTGTACTGTATGTGTGTGCAGACTTGTGTTTCTTATCACACCTACACACACATTGAGCCATCACACCACACATCACATCTGCCAGCTCTGTCCATGCGGTGAAAAGTAGCAATCAACTATTGATGAATTAAACAGAGTGATGACTGATGGCCAGTTAGCCGTCCCCTGACAAGCCTCGTCCATTACCAAACTGTGAATAAATCACTTTCGCAGCTAGTGCTAATGTGTTTACAGCTGAGGGTCACGGCCACCAAGCTTTCAGTGTGTGATGAGTGTGTTGGTGTGCACGCACAAATGCTTCGGTCTTTTTGTTTACACGTTTGTTCCAAGGTGTTTACAAGGCTGTATAGTTTTGTACATGAGTTCTGCTAATGTGACTCTAATATCTCTAATCTAAACTACTGGCCTATTTAAATAATAAATCTCACAGATCACATCCAAAAAATGACTTAAAGCTGAGCTGATTATTTGAGGGTTAGGGTTTTTCCTCAAGTGTTCAGCAGATGCTATCAGGCAAAGCTGAGATTTCCAATTTTTAGATGAGAATTATAACCACTAAGCCATCAAGCAGCTACATGGTGCACTTATAACCAACCATATTGAATTCTTGAATTCCATTTGAGTTTTTTGGCTTAAAAATTGTCCAGCTCTAAGATCTGATACATATCATCTGAGATACTTGAGGTTTTTTTTCCCTAAAGGCAGCTGCTTTATTAACCTCAATGGGCACCAGTATCACTTTTATTCATTTATTCGTCTTCATTAACTGCTTTATCCTTGTCAGGGTCATGGAGATTTCCCCGGGAGGCTGGATGATGGTCTATATAAGGACACTTTTTATATACAGGGGCAGTTCAGCCTAGCTAGCCCACCTAGCTGAGTGTTTTGCAGAAATGGGAGGTATCTTAAGGAACGTGAGAACATGGGTAGAGAAGACAGTAACCTAAGGTCAGGATTTGCCCCTAAAATCTATTTTAGAACTGTAAAACATCAAGCAGATTTGAGTCTTGAATATTGTAGGTATATAACAAAAATTATCAAAAGAAATCTTCAGTTTAGATCAAAATAAGTAACCTCATCAGGCAGCTGCTTTTCTTTCGGGGATCTCTGGATTGTTTAAGTGCTGCCTGTGGATGCTACCCACCTAATAAACAGGCTTTTAAATAATTTACACTTAGTTCTAAATCAAATGTGACTTGGGACTGATTTATCTGCACCTTTGCAGGTCACCAACAGGCCATCACTCACTTGCTATCTTTGAAACGTTTATGTGTACAGTGTACAGGCGCAAGCACACTGAGCTGCAGTCCATTCAGCTTGAGCTTCAGAGTCCAGATTGCAAGTTGAGTAAGCTGAGAGCCTCAACCATCATGACTGATTACAACCCCAACTACTGCTTCGCTGGAAAGACGGCCTCAGTTAATGACCTGAAGGAAGTACCACGGCGCAACATTTCACTCACAAGGTTAGCTAACGTTGAACTTGTGGGCAGTCCAGCCGCATGCTTTCTGTTTATTAATCACTTTCCAAGAAGGTTGAGGTGTTCTTTTTTAACATAGTTAGAGATTTGCACTGTGGGGTGTAGTAGAATCAGTTCATTCATATGTGCAGGGTAAGACGAATGCATGAAAGTGCAAGCGGAAAAAAGGCAATTAGCCTTTTTTTTTAGCAATTAAGAATTAACATCCTTGCCAAAGGTTCTTTAGTAGGGTCTTAATTACCAGTCACTACCATAGAATTTTAACAAGTGAGAGGTTTATTTGTTACAGAAACATAGCTTAGGTAGAATCTATTTTACTAAGTTCCATGCTATTTTGCTGCATATTGCTGTATAATGCATATGGTGTGTGTAGGGGTTTGGGGCATGGCGCCTTTGGAGAGGTCTATGAGGGTCTGGCTGTGGGAATACCAGGAGAACCCAGTCCTATGCAGGTAGCTGTTAAGGTAAGCCAAATTTATATGCAGAATAATAGAGAGAGAGAGAGAGAGAGAGAGAGAGAGAGAGAGAGAGAGAGAGACATGGCTGGCGTTTTTAAGCAAATCTTTTTGGGACTTGTGATTCTAATTAGACGCTTCCTGAGGTGTGCTCTGAGCAGGATGAACTAGACTTTCTAATGGAAGCACTCATAATCAGGTAAGAATAGTTTCAAAGACAGACAATGTATATATATATTTTTTTCATATACCTCCTTGACCCCCCCATTTCTTTGCCAGCAAATTCAGCCATCAGAACATTGTCCGCTGTATAGGCGTGAGTTTGCAGGCTCTTCCTCGCTTCATTCTGCTGGAGCTGATGGCTGGAGGAGACCTCAAAACATTTCTTAGGGAAACCAGACCCAGGCTGGTGAGCACACACAAAAAAAAAAAAAAAACATACACTCGTAGCCCTTGTTTGGTTGGTCAGTTTTATACCTAATTACACCATATGTCTTTATGCAAGTCTTACTAACAGACCATCTGTCGAGTTTCCTGTTTGCTTCCAAACTTTAAATGTTTCTTTCTATCTCAGGAACATCCCTCTAGTCTGACTATGGTGGACCTTCTGAACATTGCCAGAGATATAGCACATGGCTGCCAGTACCTAGAAGAGAATCAGTTCATACACAGGTATAACACACACTCATACACTCTGCCAGTCCATGTCTAGCAGATGGCGTCTTTGCTATTCCATAGACACAGCAATTGTGTTCCTCTCACTCACCTTTTTTTCTCTCAGCATGAGACGGTCCTTTCTTGCTGATGCAGAATTTCCTCTTTGTCGCTGTACCCTTGCTCAGGGGACCGTGACAAACGAGTCCAATTAGAGCTCATTTACACTACATGTACAATCCAATCATTAATCTGGATAATGCGGAGGAGACATAAGACACAAACAGCTTTATTTACAGACATATTTACACCAAAAACCTCCCCTATGCTGTGCCTACATTCATGTCTGTTTTGGCCACAGAGATTTGAAGTTGGCACTGTCTAGCTACTGTAGGTTTTTGATTTGCAATAACAAGATCAAGGAAATCAAGACTTTTTGTTTACTAAATAGAGTTACATTGAAAGAGTGACTTGAGTGTTAAGTGCCTTGCTCAGGGGCCCTTAAGTGGTATATTGGTGGTGCTGGGATTTGTACTCACAACCTTCCGATCAGAAGTCCAACATCTTATAAATTTAGTTCCTCCATATCGTTCTTAGTGGATAAATTGATGTACCAAGTATAACTATGACTTGTATTTCCACTAAACTAACTGAGAGTAATGTAACACGGTGACAATTAGCAGCGGAGTAAAATATTTTCTTCTTTTGTTTTAACTGTAACAAAAAATAAATAAAAAATGAATGCATACACACATAAATAAAATATTAATAGTATACACCAGTGCTAGGATCAAAAATTATTAATTAATCAGCAGTTTTTTAGTGGTGCTGCCTGAATGATTACTTACTGGTTTATGTTAATGTACTAGTAAAAGCAGTGATCACTTTTCTAACAAGCACCGATTCTTAGGGACTGAAACAGCAGACTTTTAGTTTTTTGAATATTGACCTATTTTTTAAAGCTATTTGTTTCCTAAATTGACTAAATAAAAAAGACTAAAAGAAAAGCAAACATATTGTAAATGTATATTTTCCTTAAATTACACAATTATTAATTTGTTTGTTTATTTGTTTGTTTGTTTATAAGGATTGTGGGGAAACCATGAGCTGAGCCTAACAATATCCTTATTTCTAAGCTTTATTTATTCAAAACACTAACAAGCATAATAACAACTCAATCAATAGGTAATATTTAAAACTTTTGGATTTAGTTATAGTTTAATGAACATTCCAACAGTCTATTAAGAGGTCAAAGTCAGCTAACAAATTGAAAGAGTAAGAAATATTTGAGGTGAACCACAAATTTTTAACTTCTCAAATGTTAGCTAGCATGATGATAACTACGTTGTTGAAGAAAGCTGGATAAAGATTATTTGAAAAAATATGATTGTACAGTTCTAGTGAAATGTTGATGGAGAATGCAATGAGGAGTAAGGAAAGAAGGGTCTTTGATGTATTACGGAGAGAGAGAGAGAGAGAGAGAGAGAGAGAGAGAGAGAGAGAAGAAGAAGAAGAGAAAGAGATAAATGGTGATGGATACACTGTTTATAGCTGCAATAATGTAAGTGATAGGAACAACTAACATTTTTGTGGATGTCCCACATCATTTAAAATAAAGTATAAATCTAAAATAAACTTATATTGTGACGTTCTATAACAAATAATGTCTGTCATTTTTGGCAGGTAATTATGATATAAGAGGAGTAATGCATTTAAGGCCTGTATTGGATTCAATAGCTTCCTTGTATTGATTATTTTACTATAATTTAACTGTCACGGATAGACCAGGCCTCAGAAACCAGGAGTAAAACTGGTTGTCTTTTATTGGTCTAAACATGCACACACATCGAGAGCTTGAGAAGAGACTGTAGCAAAAGGGTACACTTAGCTAAGCGTAGCCAGGAGCATGGAAGCACAGGGAACAAGAGCAGTAGGAGGTCTGGGTGATCTATGGTCATAACTGTTAGATTGGACGGTGAGTGAAGGGAAATAGGGACCTTATAAAGGGGACGGGTAAATGGAGGACAGGTGTAGGTGATTAGTAGGAGGAGGACAGGTGCAGGTGATTTGTAGCAGGGAGAGGCTGAGTGAGAGTGTGAGCATTGGAGGGAGGCGTGACTGGTGACTCCCTGACATGAACACCAGGTTGATTGTTGCTTGCATTTTATTGCTTGCATATAGAACATTAGTTAAATGAAATCTATTAGTATACACATGAATAGCAACTACAGATCATTTTAGTGCAATTATAAGTCGTAGGACAGTGTAATAACACTATTATTATTATTTCAATTTTGTCAACATTTCTTTAAAAAATATATTTATTTTTGCTTACATTTTTTTCAAAACCCTGTTTTATTATTAAAATTCTTATCAAACATACAGAATCTCACAGTTCATTTTTCAAGGCTGTCACCATTTCATCATTCAGGGTGTGCTTGTTCATTTGCTGATCAGATTAGTGCAGAATGAGTACAACTCATCTAAAATAGTAGTTTAAATAAAATAAAAATTATTAGAGAAATTGTAAAAGTAAAAGTGCAACTACACATTCTAATAAACAATGCGGTAAAGGTTTCATCTCCTTAATCGTTGCAGTAAATAAAGTAGGAAAGTAGAAACTGGTAAATTTACACAAAGACAGCTAAAAGAAAAGCAAAAGTACAAGAAAGATTCACAAAAGAAAAAAAGTTAATCTCAAATCACACAATGATTTTATTGCCTTATTTTTTAAACCAATTAATGTGGGAAAACGTGCTGAGCCTAACAACATTATTTTTAAACTCTCAAACAATAGCTAGCATGCTAATAAATTGAATGATACAATCAAACTGAATGGTGATAGATATCTAATATTTGCGACATCTTTGTTCGTTAATTCGAATCTTTCAATGTTAACTAGCAGGCTAATAACTCTGATGATACAGATTAGTTAAAGTCCAAAAGCTTGCTAGCATTTTATAAGCTAGGAATTACTCAGTAACAACAGATTTCTATTATTTTATAAAGACACGCAACTAGCTAAATACCCCGTAATGTTGAGAATTAGCTAAGGTTAAATAGCGCATAGGTTTATTCCTATTCTTTCAAATATTAGCTTAAATGCAAATGTTACAAACTAGCTAAATGTCTTTGGGGAACAGTTTCATTTTACTGTGTACTGTATTGTATTAAAAGCTTATTTGACTGAAAATTGGAATGTATTGGAGTAGGAATTTAATAATGGAGGGTCTAGTGGTTAGGATGCGGCGCTCTCACCGCTGCGGCCTGGGTTCGATCCTCGGTCATCGAACCAACCCCAGCCACCTCAGTGCCGGTCCCAAGCCCGGATAAATTGGGGAGGGTTGCATTAGGAAGGGCATCCAGCGTAAAAACATGTGCCAAATCAAACATGCAGAGGATCCGCTGTGGCGACCCCTAACGGGAGAAGCCGAAAGAAAGGAATTTAATAATGAAATTTTGTAAGAAACAGTTAAAAGCAATCAAGTGAAATGCAATGAGAAATTGAGATACATCTACAAGTTGTAAGGTACAAGTTAAAATTAGGTACATCTAGCTCTAAAGCTGTGTTTGTGTTCCACAGGGACATTGCAGCGAGAAACTGCTTGCTCACCTGTAAAGGTCTAGGAAGAGTGGCCAAAATCGGAGACTTCGGCATGGCCAGAGACATCTACAGGTATTCTGCTGATTATCATCAAATGTAAAAATCCCAAAGCATGAAAGGATAGAGTTTTACCTGACACTGCAATGAATTTAAACTACTGAGTCGAAATATTTTAACTTACATTTGACCTCAATACATTTGACTTATTTTGTAAATTGTTTTATTTTATTTTTTCCCCTTTTTTTAGGGAGGTATATTTGCACATTAAACCTGAAGAGACACATTGCATATGAATAAGTCCTGTGAAATCACTTTTGGCCAACCAAACAGTACTGTGCATACTGCTGTGCAATATGGTGCAACTTTCTCACAAAGTACACTGCATACAGTGTTCACTTGCTCCCTACTATCACATGGTCTCATGTATTTTACAACGTTCTAGCTTAAAAAAAACATTCAGCATAATTTTAAAATGTACTCTTAGAGGTGTTTCTTCTTCTGTTTATGCCGATACAGTTAACTAGTATTAGCTAACAATTTAGCATAGCTTGTTATCTGCATGAGCTTTATTCACATCAGATACTCTGCTTATGAGGAGGTTGTTTGAGATGATTGCTTGCCTTCACTATATCTTTCGGAGGGAGGAATCGACAAGCTTTTGAGTTGTTTGTGCAACTCGATTGTTTGCAGCCACACAAGCAAGACGGGACATCACATCATGTCCCCAAAAATAACCGTTATTATTTTCAGTTCTATTGCAACATTGGAATATTGCCAGTGAAATATTTCATGACTCTCCTTACAGGCACTCACTAACAAGACCAGCAATTTCTTTTTCACCAGCACTCTCTCCTTAATGTTTGTTTTTCTCACTTTCCCTCTAACTTGTGACCTGGTGGACTAAAAAAGAAAGTTGAAAATGTCCAGATGCTTAAAAACAGAAATTATATAAAAAAAACAAATTAAAAAAACATACGCTGGTAGTTCATCAAGTGGGGTGAATCACCATCATTTTAGATTTTATAATATTTATTTGGAAATTAACTTGCTCCGATCATATTTGCAGTTACTTAGCGATGAGAATCTGGAATGTTGTTGGAATGGAATAAGATTTAATGGATTCGACAAAAAATAATCATTTTATCATCCAAATAATTCCGTCTTAACATTGATTAAATGGAAAAAACATAAAATAAAATATATATACAGTACAGACCAAAAGTTTGGACACACCTGCTCATTCAAAGAGTTTTCTTTATTTTCATGACTATGAAAATTGTAGATTCACACTGAAGGCATCAAAACTATGAATTAACACATGTGGAATTATATACATAACAAAAAAGTGTGAAACAACTGAAAATATGTCATATTGTAGGTTCTTCAAAGTAGCCACCTTTTGCTTAGATTACTGCTTTGCACACTCTTGGCATTCTCTTGATGCCTACTTTGAAGAACCTACAATATGACATATTTTCAGTTCACTTTTTTGTTATGTATATAATTCCACATGTGTTAAATCATAGTTTTGATGCCTTCAGTGTGAATCTACAATTTTCATAGTCATGAAAATAAAGAAAACTCTTTGAATGAGAAGGTGTGTCCAAACTTTTGGTCTGTACTGTATATATAATATATATATATAAACTTTTGGTCTGTACTGTATATATACTTATGTAAAACTTTTGCATTTACATTTGGTAACTTTAAATTAAAGTGGCTAAATGAATAACTAATTGGAAAAAAATCTATCATTATCTAAATCATCTATCATCCTTATGTAATTTCCCTGCAAAAAGGAAGTTAAATTGTTTGTTTTCTCTCACTCTCTCTCTTTCTCTCTAGGTTGCAATTAATATAGCTCTCAAAGTATAAATGGAGTGCTGCTTTTACATTTCATGTAATCACACATAATCAGAAACTAATGAGGCTCACTTAAAGGCAAATGAAACTATATGTTTTACAAAGTGCAATCTTGGTACTGTTAGTTTCTTTTTTTTTTCTTCTTTCTTTTATTTTACATATTTATTAATGCAGAATTCATGTGAAATATTCTTTTATGCTTAAAAAATAGATTGAGATGGAAAACTACAATCCCTATTCCAAAATAAGTAGTAATCAAGTCCAAATATCATTGACCCATAATATATTTACAATAGAACATTAAAACATTTCAAATGTTTAAACAGTCTGCATAAATCTGGGAATTGAGGACACTAGCTGTCACACAATGGTGTCCCGTTCTTATCCCATTTAGGACTCTTGCTGCTCAGCAGTCCTGGGTCTTCTTTATCATATTTTTTTGTTTCAATAGGGAAAAGGGTTGGACTACAGGCTGGCTTTATTTTGATTAACAGACTGTTAAAAACTGTCATTCTATTAATAGTAAATGCATGCACAAGATCATTTTTCTTGCTAAAATATAGTTTACAGCATTCCCAAGTAACATGATGAAAACCTAACCTCATCTAGCTGATGCCAAATCCTCAAGTCCTGAGCTTTATGAAACGTATTTTTGCTTATTTTTTATACTTTTCTCTGGGTGATTAATAAGTCTCAACGGTTCTCAAAAATCTGTCACTTGATTGCAGTTTTTTGTCACCTTGACATCAAAGCAATACAATGTCGAGATGATTATTGGAATAAATGTTCTTCTCGAAGAAAAAAAAACTTAATGCAGGTGTCATGCAGCCCTGTGAACACTATTCTTGAGTAAAGTGTTTTCACTGTGATTGTTCACATGGCGATACATTTTGACAGTTCTGGCAGTACTTCTAGCTAGAGGCAAATCCCAGGGTAATATTATGAGCTCTTGTTTCCATAGTAACAACTCATTCACAAGGACTTGTATAGTGGTCAGATTTTTTTAAGGGTAATTGCTGAATTTACCATTTTTGTAAGGAGTCTCCTGTGCCAAAGTCAAGTCAAGTTTATTTTTATAGCACTTTTCACAGCAGGAATTGTCTCAAAGCAGCTTTACAGAATTTAACAGTTCAGGTGAATGGTGTGTATTTATCCCTGATGAGCAGCCGTGGCGACTTTGGCAAGGAAAAACTCCCTTAGATGACATGAGGAAGAAACCTTGAGAGGAACCAGACTCAAAAGGGGAACCCATGCTCATTTGGGTGACATCAAGAGTGTGATTATAAATCTTTAAACAAAGCTTTGTAACATTTTTGCAATGAGAAAGTTTTTAAGAAAGATTACTTTTTTTTGTGGATTCTCTGTTGTGTATCTTAAAGAAAGAGTGCTTAAGAGAGAGTCTGGAGAAAGACTGACATTTTGGAGCTGATTTTTTATTTATAAAATTCTTCACCTTGGCAATCTGCTGTGCTCTAAAAGGAATGTAACACTTCAGTATGCCCCATTAAAACAAAATAATCAACTTTATACGTTATAACTCTTACTTCATACGGGTTTCTTCATGCTACTGCATAGCAACTCTTTTCAGTTAAAAAATCAGGATGCACATTATTGTTCTTTTTTAAGAAAAACTGGAGGTAGCCCCTGACAGCTTCTAGTGCAGTAAGGCTGAAGATGACTCTGGTAAAAAGAAGCGTGCTGAGTAAGCAGAGCCGGTGTCATGATGCCGTAAAGCAATTTTAATCGCTGAAGACGATTTCTGCATGTCTCTGCTAAACTTCAAGAGCTCAGAACTCTAGAGCAATGAGACAAAGCTTTCAAATTAGGGTTTTAAGGTTGTTTGGTGCTTCTGAGACCAGCAGTTTTATGTAATACTGTTTTGGGAATCGTGTGTGTGTATGTGTGTAAGAGAGAGAGAGAGACGAAGATGGATTGGTTTAATACATTTGATTAACCCCGAGTTTGTTCGTTTATACTCTGTTTTGGTAAACAAGCAGTCTTTCAGTTCTTTAGTTCTTTTTCACGATACAATCCGACATAAAATAACTCCATGCAGTTTTTGGCTAAAAAAAACGAGGAACAAGATGCGACATGCACCAACGTTAAAACTATAAAGTCCATCATTTACTATGCGCCATTTACTCCGAGTGCAAGCGGTATTCGCATTTATAGCTGTAGTATGTATATGAGCGAACCAGATCAAATTTGTTATGTAAAAAAATTCTAATTTTGCTCGTATACAACATGGAAAACAAAGCAAACACACTTCCTGGCTTAGGGGTTTTATATTATGAATTCAAACTTTATTCACTTTGTTGTCTTATGAACAGCTGAGGATGAAGTACACCATTCCTTTATTTGAGTACTAATTCCCTGCTTAAATATGACTTTATTCAAACTCAAAGTACTTTTTTTGTACACATTTATACTTTCGTAAATGTAAGTAAACAAAAGTACTTGAATGAGGAAAATTAGAGAAGGAGAGAAGGTTGGATGGTGTGGAGATGGTGAAGTAGATAGGATTAGAAAGGAGGAAGTGAGAGCAGCTATTAAGAGGATGGAGTGGAAAGTCAGTAGGACCAGACGACATAGTGGTGGAAACATGGAGATGTTTAGGTGAGATGGCAGGGGAGTTTTTAACCAGATTGTTCAACAAGATTCTGGAAGGTGAGAGGATGCCTGAGGAGTGTGCTGGTACCGATCTTTAAGAATAGGGGGATGTGCAGACTTGCAGTAACTACAAGGGAATTAAGTTGATCAGTCACACCATGAAGTTATGGGAAAGAGTAGTGGAAGCCATGCTGAGGGAAGAGGTGAACATCTGTAAGCAACATGGTTTCATGCCGAGAATGAGGCAATATTATAACGTTCAAAATGATTTGCTTTTGAATGAGCAGTCATGTGAAAAAGAAAATACTCCCCTTTTGTATTCTAAGCTTAAACGTATCAGGACATAGTCATTAAAATCATTTGGTCTTAATTAGCTCTTAAGATTAGATAAAACCAACCAGCGCATGGCATATACACCATGTCGTAAATTATTTTACAGAAATAAAGCCAATACTAAGAAGCCATGTGTGAAAAACTAAGTACACCCTGTAGAAGTAACTTCAGCAGCAATACTTTTAAGTAATCATTTTCTACATGACTTTTTTTAGGCTCTCAGGATGGGGCATGAGGCTCATTCATTGTTCCAATGTTGCTTTAGTTTTTTAAGGTTCGTGGGCAGTTGTTTATTCACAGCTTTCTAAAGGTCCAACCACAGGATTTTAGTCAAGCTGAGATCTGGACTTTTGACTTGGCCATTGCAAGACCTTGATTCTGTTTTTTTCAGCCATTCAGTTAAAGATTTGCTGGTGTGCCTATGATCTTTGTGCTGTTGCATGACCTTATTTTGTTTTAGCTGTCAGACAGATTGCTTTATATTTTCCTTTAGAACAGTGGTCCCCAACCCCCGGGCCAGGAACCGGCACCAGTCCGTGGGTCATTTGGTACCGGGGCGCACAGAAATTATACATAACTTATTGTCCGACATTAATCAGGTCCGTGGTGCAAAAAAGGTTGGGGACCACTGCTCTAAAATACTTTGGTATACTCAAAGACTGCCCTGACCTTGGAGAGAATTTGCTGGAATGTCAGCTTCCATGTATTAATAATCTTCCTCAATGTAGAATAATGGGCTTTCAATTGTTTAAAAATGGCCTTATAA
Organism: Silurus meridionalis; assembly: GCF_014805685.1. Taxonomy (NCBI): domain Eukaryota; kingdom Metazoa; phylum Chordata; class Actinopteri; order Siluriformes; family Siluridae; genus Silurus; species Silurus meridionalis. The sequence goes on along the minus strand of NC_060891.1, from coordinate 22,293,978 downwards.
CCCTTTCCAAATTGATGGGTAGCAACAATTGCTTGTCTGTGTTTGCTGCTAATGTCTTTCCTCCCTATTGGTAACACACACATTAACAACAAGCAAACTGGTAAAACTTTGGTTTTTATAAAGGTGATCACACTTGCTGATGATTAATCAAAGGCATTTAATAAGCAGAACGTGGCTGCTACTTAACCTCATAAATCTTATGGAAGCAGTTAAGGTGTACTTACAATTTTATATATTGCTTTTACATTTTGGATTTATTTTCGTAAAATTAATAATGAAATGATGTTTGGCCATGCGTTGTTTATCTGAGTGAAAAACAAGACCGGTTCGAAGGACTTTGCAGAGACAAAATACTTATCATAACACAGGCACCGGTTTTAGACACTATTCCTTAAGCAGCCTTTACTCACCACTCAGATCAAGTTTGATATGAAGGGATTAATCTAATCCAAGTCCAGATTCCCACAGCAATACATAGCTGAGAGGTCTGCCCATGCTTTGCATGATCCCTTTCCATTTTAGCAAGGATTGTCCTGCTTTATTTTTCGTCCTGGAACGAGAGACGTGTGGCTTTTCCATGAGCAGGATTATACAAGCATGATATATATATATATGTGTAAAGCCCTAGTAGAGCAATGTCTCCGAGTTGGTGTGGCTGTCAGTTATCTCAAAGGGCCACACATCAGCTCTTGCAGCACCAAGACATGATAAGGCTGGCAAAGCTCTGATTTTTGTCAAGAGTATAAATGTCTTTGTTTGGAAAAAAAAAGGTAATACATCTTTGACTCTTCGCTTCCTTTCTATGATAAACAACCGGTTTCCCTCGATTCTGTCCCACCAGCGCTTAACGACATGGCAACAATCAGGAGCTTTCTGTGTACCTTTCCCCCAAAGTCGTTTTTTACTCTTTTTCCCTTTCTACTCTCTCTAGGTGAGCACAGTTATCGTGAGCAGATCTGATACAGGAACACATCTCAGATAAGAGCTGCTCTGAAAGGAGGAAAAGTGACTGAGACTCTCGCTCGTAGGAGCTATATTCAGTGCGGCTTGCCGAGTAGAATTATAAGCGTCTGGAAATTGAATCATAATCCACTTTGAATACACACTTATCAGTGTGGATACGTGCGAGTCATCACAATAGCGAGCTTTCCTCGTGCAAGTCAGTCTTATACATAATCCTTTGCTATAAATCATTTTTTTTTTTTTTTTTAAGTACTGTATATTGCTTGTGTAAAACCCTTTTTACTAAAAGGAAAAAAAATGCCATTGCAACATTTCATTAAACCAGTGAATATCTAACAATACAACTGTTTTGAATTAATCACATATAACAAAGGTATTGTTTTTTGTTTTATTGCCAAAATAAACTACCAAATACTTATACTTTCATATAACACTTCATTCAGATATTGTTTGTAAAATACTATTTACATGACAAATGCAGAGTTTGGGTCATTTATACTTTATTAATGCCTCTGGTTTACACCAATGATGTAGCAGAGTTAATGGCTAAGAAATACAGAAAATAGGATAATCCTATAAAATCAAATTTTCATTCGGGTATTATCATTAGTGGTATGTGTTTATGTATATATAAAATGTAACACACATACAATCATTGCTTTATCTTGGTCAAGGTCACAATGGAACCAGAGCCTATTCCAGAAATACTGTGAGGGAAGTGGGAATGGAATAGAATCCATCACAAAGCATTATATACACAGATATTTACACCTAGTGGCAGTTTTTCTCAGCCATTTTAGTCAAATGCAGGTCTGAAAAGATCATCTTTTTGTTGTTGGAACGATTGTAATGAAAAATAAATATTTCCTCACACTTGCCCAATGAATATGTTTCTGACTAAGACAGTATTCATGAAGATTTCTACTTCCTACTGACATCTTCCTCTCTTTTCTCTTCAATCTTAGAGCATAGTTAATCAGTCAGCATGCTGCTGTGCCTGGCTGTTGTGGGCATTGGAGCTTGTGCATGGATGAAAAATGCAGTATGTGCTTGTGTCTCTACAGAGCCAGCTACTACAGGAAAGGAGGTCGTGCCATGCTGCCAGTTAAATGGATGCCCCCAGAGGCCTTTATGGAAGGAATCTTTACCTCCAAAACTGATACATGGTAATAAAAACACCGCATCATGTAAAAAAGGTTTTATCATTCTGTATGTCATCTAAAATTTATACTGTATATTTATACTTCTAGTTGTGATTGACTCATTCCCTCTCTTTTTTTTTGCTTTCCCTGATTACACGGCTCAGGTCTTTTGGCGTGCTGCTGTGGGAAATCTTCTCAATGGGATATATGCCGTACCCCAGCCGCAGTAATCAGGAGGTTTTGGATTTTGTCACTAATGGAGGCAGGATGGACCCTCCAAAAAACTGCCCAGGACCAGTGTGAGTGGCATTATGCCCACCATTATATATATAATATAGTATATATATATACTTTCACAGTAGACATTGTCACAAAGCTGTTATACAGAAATCTGAAGGTGGATTTAAAGATCTAATCAGCAATCGAGATATAACAGTGATCCCAGAGATTATCAGGACATTTGGGATCTTTTTTTTTTTTGTGACCATGCCTTAACTCTTCCTCAATCAGTTCTCTCATTTGTATCAAATTCTAACTTAATCAGTGGAGGCATTGACTCAGAATTAATAATGCAAAGTCCCAGCCCAATATAAGACAACGATACAGAAACTTGTTTAAATTGTCTGACCAGATTTATGTTCTACATTGAAATGAATCGACCTTCAAATAACACGTGAGCTCTGTGCGATGGATGCATTGGAAAAATTGATGTGTGCAACTGAAATGAAAATTGTAATTAGCTGTTTTTTTTGTTGTACTTTAACAACAACAAAAAAAGCCTTGATTAAATCAAATCTCAGTTGGGTGCCTTTTACTCTAGTTTGGCTCTCAGCTATCGAAACGCAATCACCCACACAGTAAATAGCCTCGCTTGGTAAGGGAGAAATCCAGTAATGAGGAAATAAACAAAACACCAAATTTTAATGAGTCAACTTTTTTTGTGTGCTTGTGTGTGTGTCTGTGCGTGTGTGTGTGTTTAACAGCTATCGGATAATGACGCAGAGCTGGCAACACCAACCTGAAGACAGGCCAAACTTCTCCACTATCCTAGAACGGATTGACTATTGTTTGCAGGTGCAGAAATGGTTCTTATGAGGGTTCATGAGCACATTTTGTAACTGTGGAGTCAGTGACGCTATTTTTGTACAAAGAATATACACTGTATAGCATGAATCTGCATTGCTAATACACAAAAAATGATTTGGTACATTATCTTATTCTAATTGTTAATATACTCAGTACTTTGCAAGGGTCCTGGTTTTTGCGACACGGACAATTAGACCCTAAAATCATTTAAAAGACATTAAAATGCAAGACTATTTAAACTTTTACTTCCTTGCATTGTCAATGCCCATATATTAAATATATATATATTAAATGCATCTACCAGCATTTTTGGAAAGATACTTGAGTAAATCTCGGCTTTGTATTTTCAAACTCAGGAAGTAATTATTTGGTACATTTTCCTGTTTGCAATATCCATCTCTTTTGCAGGATCCAGATGTGGTAAACGTACCTTTACCTGTTGAGTATGGGCCGATGCCCGAGGAGGAAGAGCGGGTACCCATGCGTCCGGATGACCCTGCTGCACCCTCTTTACTAGCCACTCCCCAGGGAACAGAGGAAGTGTCATCTTCCACCACTGTGACCCGCTCAGAGGAGGCCAAGAAAGCTGCTGAGGCTCTCCTTATGAATGCTCACTCCTCTGACAGCAAACCTGTTCCCAGTGCTGCCTCCCAGCTCCATCCACCAACATCCTCAACATCGGCACTGCCAGCCTGCAGCAAGCCCTCCTCTGTTGTCCCTGCTCCCCAAGATGGAGGCCATATCAACTTGGGTTTTGCTCAGGCTCCTACAGGTGAGAAGGATAACCGTAATGGGAAGCCGACCAATTTGTGGAACCCAACATATGGCTCATGGTTCCTTCAACAACAGCAGAAGAGGCGGCAGGCCCAGGCACAGAGGCAAGCAGGAGGTCAAGGCCATGAGCTCTCTGGCCGGACTGGGGGTATGGCTGAGGCTTTAAGCCTGCAGCATCAGCACAAACAACAGCAGATACAGATCCAGCAGCAGCAGAAGATACAAATTCAGCAGCAGCAACAACAAAAACTTCAACAGCAACAGATACAGATCCAGCAGCAGCAGCAAAAAATCCAGCAACAACAGCAAATTCAAATCCAGCAACAGGGGCAGTGCAGGCCTCTTTTGCCCCCTCCTCCCCAACCTGGCCCAGCACCTCTTTTGCTGGATTCATCAGCCCTGCCCCCTGTACCTCTCTACAGACTTCGCCGATTCCCTTGTGGTAACATCGGGTATGGCTACCAGGAGCAAGGTTTGCCTTTGGAATCATTGTCTGGACCACAGAATGCCATGCCACCTCCTGCCCTCACCAACCAGCAGAGACCCATCTCAGTAGGCCGGACTGGCACTGCTGAGGACAGCCGCCCCCTGCTGGTGACAATGGGAACAGTTCAGGACTCCAGACTCCCTAAGATGGATGGGCACAATGCCACAGTGCTTTAACCCTCCTCTTTCTTCCTGCTCCCAGACTCTTTTATTCAGTGCCCGCTTGAAACACTGTGCCATCCGTCTGTGCCCACCTCAGCTCACATCCACCATGCATACCCTCCCTCCACTCGCTCTGCTTCTCGACCAGACCAACATTGACTCCTCACTACCAGCGACTTTTAAGATGAGAATGACTGTTTTACATATCTAAATCTTTAGGAAGTCAATGGATGGAGGGAGCCCTGGGAGTTTTATAGACTTTAAAAGTTTAGAGACAGTGCTGGAGTCGCTCATAAGAACTTTACCTGCAAAATGCTCTCATATCCTTTCTCACATTCACAGGGAAAAACAAGTTTGTTGATGTTTGCTTGCCTGCTTGTTTATTTATTCATTTGTTAATTTATTATTTGGAAGCTGTGTAAATTATTAATGGTGTGCTTCATAAGGCAAACCGCTCCACTCATCTATGCCTCATTTGGTTCACTCTTGAATTTGGTTGGCTTTTAAAATTCTACAGCAGTTTTCATCGGACTTGAAATTTAATAAATGAAATAAATCTTTAATGGTTTCTGTTTAGCAGATCGGTTCATGTTAAAGGCGCCTGACATCTATTAGCGGGAAGGCAATCAGTTGCCTTGGTATTTGAAAAAGGGTTAAGTGGTCAGGGAAATTGTCATGTTTGTGAATAATTTTACTGTTGTATGAACACTGCGAGGATTTGTGTGACTTGTGTGAAAGAGGTGTAAATTTGTGTATTTAACTCAAAGAGGAATTGAGGTACTGAACTCTCTCATTCCATCTATTTTCAGTTAACCTGTGGCTTCTAAAGGAAGCTTTTGTGTATATAAGAGCTGTATCCATCTTTGCAGAAAATTTAATTATTGCTCTTTGGTCTCTTTGTTTCAGTTCAATTGAATTCAATAAATGGTTAATTTTAAAAATATTGAACAGGGCCACACATCATTTAATAATACAGTGGTACCTCAAAACACGAATTTAATTCGTTCCGGAACACGATTCGCACTCTGAAATATTCGTATACTGATACGAATTTTACCTATAAGGAATAATGTAAAGTGGGATAATAAGTGGGAAAACACCCAATATGCACTACTATTATTTAGTATTTAGCATCTAATAATGGTGCCTTAACATCTAAAAGAGGAAAACATTATCTTTACTGGGTATTCTACCTTTGGAGAAGAGTGAATACTGACGTGATGGAGATGATGTTCGGAGGAGAAGGAGGGAGAATTATTGTTTAAAAGGAGACGAATCTTACTACGATATAATAGGCATGGTATAGTGTATGCGATACTGTTTAGTGATAAATATTAACGAAACAAAGACACAGTAATAAACACAGCGCTAAGACAGTGCTCTCACAATGAATTGAAGACGCTAACTGAGGGTTGAGAGGCGTGGGAGGCGGTATGAGAAAACCATTGTCAATTCAAATTTTAGCCTGCAAGATTCAGACGATTCCTGTTCTGAATTTTTATGCGTAAACCGATAAGAATTTTTTTATGAATTTCGATACGTATTCTGAATTATACATATTTGGGGCATTCGTATTTAAAGGTACCACTGTACAATATTTTCTGCTAACCTATTGTCTCAATCTTTTCTTATACTGTGATGTTTCAAATGGAGTTTGCATAATTCAATGCTCTTAGTATTAATTCAGGGGCATTTGAGCTTTTTCCCCCAGACCTTAGGAAGGCTGGTAAGTATGGTTATGGCAGGATCTTTTTTTAATAGTAAAACTTTCTTTCAGCTTCTCCCATTAGGGGTCGCCACAGCGGACCATCCGCATGTTTGATTTGGCACATGTTTTTACGCTGGATGCCCTTCCTAACGCAACCCTCCCCATTTAGCCGGCTTGGGACCGGCACTAAGAGTGGCTGGGGTCGGTTTCCTGACCGTGGATCGAACATGGGCCGCAGCGGTGAGAGCGCCGCATCCTAACCACTAGACCACCAGGGATCTTTTAATCAATAGTAGTAGTAGTGAATAAGTAATCACTTAGTACCAATGAAGTAATAAGCAGGTAAGCAATTATTTTATTCCAGTTCAGTAATTGTGAAAGTCTATTTCACCCAACCCCACACAATAAAGCCATGTTATACAGAAGTGGTGGCTCAGTGGTTAAGAAGTTGAACTGTTTGGAAGGTTGCAAATTCAAATTCCAGAACCAACAAGCTGCTACAAATGCCCCAAATGTAAGTAAGCAAACCGGTCCTCTTATTTTTCGATCTACTGGACTCCAGCAACATTCCAAAAGAATTCGAGGTTGAATCAATACTGAGGATATGAATAGAAACTTCCTTCTTTGAATAAAACAGAGATGTTGCTGTTGGGCACTAAGTCTGTCTGTGGTAAGGTTGTTTTGCCCTGGAGCTTGACCGCTTTTATGTAAAACTAAAAGCTTCAGTTAAGAACCTCGGTGTAACCTTCAATGCTAATGTCTCTAAAACTGCTCATTATCATCGGGGAGACAGAGCCAAAATAACAAAAATGCTAACCTTACATGGCACTGCAAAACTAATTCATGGTTTCATAACTCCTATTGTAATGTGTTGCTGGCTGCCTGCCTGCCGTGCTGCATATTTAAGGAAGTTTCAGCTTGCTCACAATGCAAAAGCCTGTGTCCTTCTCATAAAAAGAAAGCATAGAGAATCTTATTGCATTACCGAACATCACTGTTTTGTCTTCGTGTCAAGCTGCACTAACTGATCGCAAACATCTTCATTAACTCCAGTCTAAGAGATGATATTAAATGTTGTGAATCGTTTAGATCCGGGATATTCAACTGATCTTTCGTACGTAGTTTAACCCACTAAAATCATTTTACTATTAGTAACTTAGGAACGTAAGAAATGCCACTTTAATTCATTTTAATGCCCATTTATCTTGGATGGTTACATCTCCTATAGAAAATCACAAAAGTAAAAAAAAAATGTAACTGAATACTCCCAATAGTTTGTATGGAACGGGTAATTGAACCTTAAAGCAAAGCCCCCAAACAGAATGTGAGGCTGTATTTTAGCAAAACTTTCCACACCAACACAAAACTTAGTAAGCTTCAGTACCAAGATAAAAATCTATTGTTAGCTACAATGACTTGCTACAAATACTTACACCTAATCTCCATTGTTACTACCTCTCCAAATTCTGCTCAGTCTTCACTAGGGATGTAAATGTACACGTATTCGTACAAAAGTTTTTTGGTACACGGCTTTTGGTTCGGTACTTGTGCACCAAATGCAATTCTTTTTACATGCGGAACAACCTGAGTTCCTTTAGGAACGTATTGCGTTTGTTTAGGCTCCGCCTCCCACATTTTTTTATATTATTAAAATTTAATAAACTTGAAAACAGCCACAACAATGCCAGGGGTATAAAGAAAAAAAACACTCCGTACCAGAATAACGATTTGTTTTGCACATGCATGAAAACACTAAATAATTATTTAAAGAATTTCTCTTAAAAAGAGAAAATCATAAAAAGTCCACATATTTTCCACAAGGATGGAAGGAATGAAGACATTTGTTAAACTATGCTGAAATAAGTAGAACAGTTACAGTAAGTAAATAAAATACACACACACACAACACACACATATGTATTGCCCAAATGGAGATCTAACAAATGTAAACTATTAATTAATACATTTATTTCATTTTATTGAATTAATTAATTTGTGCCAATTTAATTAATTTCTTAATTTAATCAATATAATAAAAGAGTATATTGCATTAATATAATTTATTCAATTTTATTACTCTTCAAATGTTGATCACAAATGTAAATAAACTGTGTTAATAAAAAACAACAAGCAGTTTTATGTTTTGCGTTTCTTCCCCCAGCCGTATCGAAATTGAACCGAACTGTGACTTAAAAACCGAGGTACATACAAAATATTAGTGAATTTAGTTGTTTCCAAATTTGGCTCACATCTTTTTGACCCTCTTTTGCTCACTCATCCATCCAGTTGATTTATTATACTGTATATGTGCTGCTTCGTTCTCTAGTGCCCTCAACCTTTTAATCACTGAAAACAAAAACTAAAATTGTGCTGATAGTCTACATCGAAGTAGTGAATGCTGAGTAGGTACTAAGCTGATTATCAAAAAAAAATGGAAAACTTTATTGTATAATATAAATGTTACATTTTTGTCAGCTTCGAATACACATGTGTGAGCGAGAAAACCAGCTTTCATTTTATCATTATAACATTTATCATTATTAGTAGTAGTGGTAGTAGTAAAAGTAGTAGTAGTAGTAGTAATAGTGGTGGTAGTAGTAGTAATAGTGGTAGTAGTAGTAGTAATAGTGGTAGTAGTAGTAGTAGTAGTAGTAGTAATAGTAGAAGTGGTCGTAGTTGTAGTAGTAGTGGTAGTGGTAGTAATAGTGGTGGTAGTAGTGGTAGTAGTAGTGGTAGTAGTAGTGGTAGTAGTAGTAGTAGTAATAGTAGTAGTAGTAGTGGTAATAGTGGTGGTAGTAGTAGTGGTAGTAGTGGTAATAGTGGTGGTAGTGGTAGTGGTAGTGGTAGTAGTAGTAATGGTGGTAGTAGTGGTAATAGTGGTGGTAGTAGTAGTAGTAGTGGTAGTGGTGGTGGTGGTAGTGGTGGTAGTAGTGGTAGTGGTGGTAGTGGTAGTAGTAATGGTGGTGGTAGTAGTAAAAGTAGTAGTAGTAGTGGTGGTAGTAGTAGTAGTAGTAGTAGTAATAGTAGAAGTGGTCTTAGTAGTAAAAGTAGTAGTAGTAGTAGTAGTAGTAGTAGTAGTAGTAGTAGTAGTAGTGGTGGTAGTAGTAGTAGTAATAGTGGTAGTAGTAGTAGTAGTAGTAGTAGTAGTAGTAATAGTGGTATCAGTTGGACATTTGCCAGGGAGACTTTAATTCACTACCTATAGTAACAACAAACCACAGAACTTAGTATCTGCAACCAAAGCTGCTCATTTAAATTCAGACAAAATACACAACAAACATAGCACAGACGTTATCGAGAGCACCGCCTTATCTCGTTGGAAAGATCTGTGCTCTGTTTGGATTTGAGTATCAATAGGAGAGCACCATTCTTTTTACCAACCCATTTTACTTTGGAATAGAAAGTACATGAATTAGACTGGCTGTTACTTTTGTATTTTTTGTAATCATTTCTGTAAACACTAGGATTTCTCTAAAGAAATGCTGCTTCTCTGGAACTATTTTCCAAAGAAAGATTACATTTTATCCTGCATTCTATTACAGAGAATTCCAGTTCAATGCGAGAACAAGTCCATTGGACTGTAATGACACCTCAACAGCAAATAAATCCAAGTCATTTAATGCATTAAGTGAAATAAGATGACTGGAGAGCAACGCTAAATGGCATTAGCGATGCTGTAGTCTTAGCAGAAGCGCTTCTTTTTCTGATTAGAAAACTTTATCTGCTTATTCAATCCTGACGTTTTCATACCCGTCCGTTTTAATGTCCATTTCTTTCAGACTTTTTCAAATGAATACACAGCTGCACCTGAGTCATTCTTCTGGAACATTTATTTTTTGAAGATGCATTCAGAAGGAAATCAGGAGAGCAAATGATAAATGTGAGTTCAATGGCTATGACTAGACAAGTTAAAACAAGGCTTTGAAAGAAAAGCTCCAAATATGTTGTTTTGTTTTTTTCTTCTCTTTTTTTGAACAAAATGAACATAGTCAGATTAAAAATAGCAACACTAAACATAAGTGGATATTCAGCAACTGTTTAAAAATGACCCTTGGAAGGGACAAGGAAAGTGTGGGAGTTCAGTAGTAACACAATTATAGTGCAATTGTCATGCAGAGATTTTTGCCTCGTTATCATATATCAGAAGAAAAAAAAATTAAACGGCAAACATTGAACAGCTTTCTATGAAACGCTTATGTATAATGACCTTGAATACATGAATTTATTTTTATAATGCATTCAAAAGGCATTTGTAAGACAAAATTTGCTTATAAATGCATTGAAACAGGTTATAGCACTGGAAAAAAAAAATCTGCCCTAGTTTAAGTGTGCTTGGTAAAAGTGTTATCATATGAATATTATATGATATAATATGAACACTGTTTCATCATGTAATTCAACAAGTTAACAATGTATGATTCATGGTAAAGACAATTTTTTTTATGAAAATGTGATGCACTTTATAGGAAACCTTATGAATGCTTATTAACATGTTTTGAACATATTTCTAGTTTATTACACCACAAGCCTGATGAAAGTCATTGTCGTAATACGCAGGATTTTTCTTTAAAGTGCTTACAAATTGCTACCGTTCAGCTATTCCTCCAACAATACAAATAAAAGTATTTTGCTCTCAGAAAACAAACAAAAAAACTAAAACTAAATTGGACTTAATAATAATTTAATTAAATATAATTTAAATAAATGATCTCACTTGCAAGGTGAACGTTCACTAGGAAGAATACAAATGACCGAACTCGTTTCTTCTAGTAAACTTCATCCAGGACCCAAACAACACACAATAAATCTCATTACACAGGCTGAATTGCTGACTAATAACCCTGTCCTTTGTGCTTTCAAAGTGCTTCATCTCACCCACTGGCAGCATATTGTCTCTCCATCCATCCAGCTGCTTATTTACTAGAAAAGAAAAGAAAAAAAAGAGCTGAGAGACAGGTGAAAAAAAAAGATAATAGCTTGTGGTCTCAGCTGTTTTCGTCCACCAGCTTGGCTCCGTTAATACCGCGATAAGTGACCCTGCTCGGGCGCACCAGGACACCATGGAGAGGCCGACAGCTGAAATAGCGCCTTGAGCCAACCGAACCATCATTCTTCCCCTTTGGGCTGCGCAGCTCCAGGCCCAGCCAGAGGCCCGGTGCGAAGTCAGCAGCGCCAACGTAGCGGATGGTGCACATTTCATTGGCACTGCTAAGCAGGACCTGCATGCCCAGGTGCAGTTTGACAGCACTGCCCATGCCGGAGGTGCTGCTGGTGCCACCTAGAGTGCCTGGACCTCGAGGAGAGGCTACGGCTGAGGCACAACTGAGAGAGTTCCAACGTCGGCGTGTGCTGGACAAATTGTTGCTGTACAATAAAAAATAAATAAATAATATATATATATATATATATATATATATATATATATATATATATATATAAATAAGAATATCATAATAAATACAGTATATCAACAAGTGATTTTGGACACCTGACTATAAGTATGGTATGGGCTTTTTGAACAAGGGAAAAATGTTCCACAAGATTTTTGGATTGTGCTTGTGGAGATTTCCCAAGGCCAAAGTAATGTAGGCTGAGGAGGCCTGGGGTGCAATCAGAGTTCTAATCCAAATCCAAATGTGGTCAACAGGGTTGAGGTTAGAGCTCTATAGCAGACCACTCAAGATCTTCCACTCCAACCCATGTAAACCATCTTCATTGTCATGCTGGAACAGGTTTGGGTCTCCTAGTTTTGGTGAAGGAAACATTTAATGCTCCTGCAACTTAAGAAAATGGTGAGCCTTTAAGTTTGTGGTTGTGGTTTAAGTTTATTCCTGAACAGTTTTAGGAATAACCGTGAATGGCTGGAAATGTCATGTGTCCCAATAATTATAGTTCAAAAATGCACATAATGGTAATAGGCTAATAATACTGATAATGTAAAATATTAATAAATGTTTAATGCATTGTTTACAAACACAATCAGCCAACTGTTTACTTAAGTTTTCATTTATACAACTTTTATTTCGATTATTTTACTCATTGAAATAGGTTTAAATTACACTAACACTTCGATATAAGATGATCTTGGTACTTGAAATCCATAGGCGCTAGTGATAGTAGACTCCACACACCTGTAAGATGTAATTAACCAAACATGAGAAGGGATTTGTTGCTTGCATCGTAAAAAGTCTTTCTAATTATGGAACCTCAAAAACGTTTCGATCCTGAACTTGATTTTTTAAATGATTCTCCCAAAATACATTTGATATGTTTGCAGGAATGCTGTAGGTCCCTTATAAAATGAGTTAACTTCACCTGTAAAGAATTCCAATAATGGCGAGTAAAAATCTGCTATGATTCCACGTGCAACTCAAAAGCCCCAAAGTTATGAACTTATAACTCAATTAGTTTGCTGTGGTAGGGACTCAATTTTTCATGATTGTTTTTGCTTGCCTCTTGGCTACAATCAGGAAGGTCCTGCCTTTCCTATGCATTTTAATAGAAATGTCAAGTGTAAATTTCTCACTATAAATTATTGAAAATGGACATGTCAAAACGGCTATTCATCACTGTGGCCATTTTTGACTAGACTGCTTCCTCACTGCACATTTTGGACAACCTAAATCCGCACCAAAAGCCTGTATACAGTTGGGCACATATCTAGATACTGACAATTTTACTGTGATTTAAGTATATACCATGTACTGTATACACCAGTACATGAAAAAAAAAATAAATAACCCCTTAAACCACATTTTCATTAATGTGGTTAGAGTTGCATTGACTGTCTGGAATTTCGAATCCATACACATTATTTGATGCAGCTATCATCAGTTCATCATTGTAATTGAGGTGAAACGCAATTCAGTTAAATCCAAGTCATGTGGCTTTGTTGACTTTGTCAAAAACATTCCACTTCTTTGTCTTAACAATAAAAACAACAAATCTTGAGCTGCTTTCAAACTTAGTTTCAAGTCATTTGCACTGGAAACCTTGTAAGTTATGAAGAATTTGTTATAGCAATATACACTTTCTTGCTAGTTTTGCCAGCAATTATTAAATATAAAGAAACCACATTCACTAGATGCTATATATGTCCACAGTATAGGATGAGATGATCAGAACATGAGCAGATCGGATTTGCCCATGCTCTTGATGGTGGATCCAGTTGATCAATCTTTAAGATTTTATTTTTGTATAGTGTAAAATAAATTTCCTGTCATTGAGACTTACCAATAATTTACATTTTGAATTAAACCCTCTTTAATTACATTAGCGAAATCTTTTTTTTGGATGAAAGAGATATGCCTACCTTCTGGACAATGCTCCTAATGTGGGCAACTGTTATAAAGGTTTTAAACACAACAATAAAAAGAAGGTTTCTTTTATTTACCACAGTAATGTTTAAAGCACTCCAGAGCCCACCAGGATGTTCTTTCTTTGTAATCATGTACAAAATATTTTATATGGCCATAACTGTTTATTCATTCCTAATTAAATTTTTTTTAACGCTTCATCTAAATAGCATTTATTTGTATTTTTTGCTTTTTAGCGTAATCCTGTTTTGCTTTCGCCCGGCAGTGACAGCTTTATTAACATGATTACATGGAATAGAAACCTTCCAAATGATTTATCACCTTTCATATATCCAGAATATATTAAATAACTATAAGTCGATATTCATTTGAACCCACACTTACTTCTTTTTAAAAATTTTATCAGAATATTTGAACGTATATTTTATATTTTTTCTTGCTCAGAACTGAAACTTCAAATTCAGAGCAAACGTGAAGAACGCATTCTTTTTCGGCCCATATTTTCTATCCTGTTTTTGATATTTCTTTCTTTTTGTCTAAAAAAGAGTGTTTTTCTTTAAAGGGAGTCATTTATACACAACTGGGTTCCCTGGTGGTCTAGTGGTTAGGATGCGGCGCTCTCACCGCTGCGGCCTGGGTTCGATCCCCGGTCAGGGAACCAACCCCAGCCATTAGGGTTGCACAAGCCAGTGCACTCTTAATGCCGGTCCCAAGCCTGGATAAATAGGTAGGGTTGTGTTAGGAATGAGCCGCTGTGGTGACCCCAAATGGGAGAAGCCGAAAGAATTTAGACACAACTGAAAAGCTGCTCGGCCAAGAGTTCTGTCATTCAGCACTCGAAAATCTAGCAAAGTGTGTAAACTGCACAGAGGTACTTTTAATAACCAGACTGAACCGTTCAGAAGAATTTATCATGTGAATATTAGGATATGTTTTGAACTGAATGCGATATAATAATGCATAATAATTGCTCACCGGTTAGCTTGAGTCCTCCGATTTGGCTCTCGCTGTGTGGCAATGGTTGACGTGGTGCTCAAACTACGGCGCATTCCTGGAACACACACACACACCCACACACAGACAATGACTTTATTTTCCCATTGCAACTGCTGTAATCTTTCAAAGCACTTTAGAGTTTATAGCATGTGAAACCTCAGGAGGAAAGAGGACAAGCCAGCGGCGTTAGCTCACCGGTGAAGGTGTGATTGTATCGGGAGGAGGACAGTTCTGACAGGCAGTCCACAGAGCCATGGATCCTGGGAGCAAAGTGCATGTCCAATATCAGTTACTATTATTTTCAGTAAACATCCAAGCCACCCATAAACAAACTGCTATTATCCCCTTGCTGCACACCACACAGAACAGAGAAGCATGATAGATTTGGGTCACGGTTGAAGTTTCCCAAATGAGTAAATAGTGGACAAAAGGCAAACATACAGCATGTGTATTGCTGATTGATTCTCAGAACCGGAAACTTTCAGCATTCAATATTAAAAAGTTCTCCCCACTGCTTTGGAAACAACCCAAAACTACAGTGCGGTGAAAAAAAGTATTTGCCGCTTCCTGATTTAATGGACACATTTTTTGGCATATTCTTCACTTATTTAAATAATCAAGCACATTTTATTTTTGCAAAGATATTCCAAATAAATACAAAAAAACTGTTTTAATTTTTTTTTTAATGATAATTTTATTTATATTGAGAAAAAAAAAGCTGTCCAAGCATACCAAGCATGATTTTTTAGGTATTAGTGTGGCATAGTTATTTCTTAAACCCAATTGAGATGCTGTGGCATGACCTTAAACAGATGCTGGAAAACCCACCAATTTGTCTAAATTAAAACAAACTCACGAAAAGTCAACCAAAAATCCTCAATAGCAATGTGAAAAACTTTTTTCAGTTATCACAAACACTTAATTGCAGTTGTTGCCACCATGTGTGGCACAACCAGTAATAAGGTGGGGGAGGCAATCAATTTTTTCACATCGGGGCTGGTAAATTTGAACAGCTTTTTTCCTGTAATAAATGATTAAAACTTTCTTTCAGCTTCTCCAATTAGGGGTCACCACAGCAAATCATCCGTATTCATGATCCGCATTTTCGATTTGGCACATGTTTTTATGCCAGATGCCCTTCCTAAAGCAAATCTCCCCATTTACCCGGGCTTGGGACCGGCACTAAGAGTGCACTGGTTGGTTCCCTGACCGGGAAGCGAACCCCGGGCCGCAGCGGTGAGAACGCAGGAATGTAAAAAAAGGAAAAAGGAACTGCTTTGTATCGTGTTGAAAATATTGGCACTCTCCACTGCTCCATCTCACTACTGCCCCCAGGGTTAATTAGGGAAAAATCACAGAACTTCTGACAATATATCACCAATTGCTCAGAAGTGCTAAAGATGGCTCCTACAGCAAGTTAAGCAAAAGTGTGATGCTGAACATTAAGCAGAGGCCTGCACAAATATGCAGAGACTATATGCTTAAACAACAACAACAACAGAAGTATTGATAAATCGGCAAGAAAAGAAAAAATAAACGGAAAGAAAATATGAGTAGCCAATGGAAGAGAGATAAAAGGGTGGTGAGAGATAAAAGAGGTGAGCTACCTGTGAAAAAGGAAATGGACAAAAAATATTAAAGGAAATTGACGAACAGAAAATAAACTGGACAGCACAAAATGGAAAAGGATGATAAATGACTCGAGTACTAAGTAAAGACTTGCTGGCCTGTTCGCAAATAAAACACTGTCAGGATTTAATGTATGATATTACACAGCCAGGAAATCATGGATTTGCTGCATAAGTTTGATGAGGATTTGAAGACTCACTTTAGAAAAAAAAGGCGTGAAAATACAATAAAGGGCAAGTGTTACAAAAATGTAAGTCTTATAATTATAATCTGAAGAAAAAAGACAGAAAACCATGTGCATGAATTGATATGCAGAACAAGATTGTAAACACGAAAGAGATTACCATAATTTTCCTGACTATATAGCGCACCCAAATATAAGCCGCACCCACTGAATTTGACAAAGATTTTTATTTTAAACATAAATACGCTGCACCTGTCTATAAGCCGCAGGCTAGGCCTACACTGAAACTAATGAACTTTACACAGGCTTTAACGAAAGACAGTGTCTGTTACACGGCTTGTATCTAAACAGTAGCCTACCAAGAAAGTCATTGTTCACTGTCTTCCTCCTTCCTTTCACAACTATTTCTCTCGAGAGTTTTTCTTTTGGCATCGTCGTGCGTTTAAAAATCACCATCGGTGAATCTTTTCTCAGATGCCGTGCAGCTCAGAACACAGGTGAAGTGTGTGTTTTCATGCCCGGTTGTTTTCAGCGTGACGAATGATTCTCCTTTCCTGTAGACAGTCCGAGTGAGCGGCAGGTCAAACATCAGAGGAACCTCATCCATATTTATGATGTGGTGCGGCCCGATTCAGTGGGAGCGCATCTGATTTAATATAAAGAGTTTCATTGGTTCACCTGAACCCGATCGGCAATTTCATTGTCTAATGTTATGGGGCTCAGTTTTTTGGCTTGAAGCTTGTGAAACCGGGAAAAACCCATAAATTAGCCGCTTTATTGTTTAAGCCGCGGGGTTCAAAGCGTGGGGAAAAAAGTAGCGGCTTATAGTCTGGAAAATACGGTATTATTGGTATCTTTTTAGCATAAGTATCTTTTAAAGTATATTAATCACTACAGCCATTAATTATATTAACCCAGCCATTAGAGTTGCACAAGCTAGTGCACTCTTAGTGCTGGTCCCAAGCCTGGATAAGTGTGGAGAGTTGCGTTAGGAAGGGCATCCAGCGTAAAAACATGCCAAATCTTGGAAGGTGAAAGGATGCCTGAGGAATGGAGAAGAAGTGTGCTGGTACCGATCTTTAAAAACAATGGAGATGTGCAGACCTGCAGCAACTACAGGGAAATTAAGTTAATCAGCCACACCATAAAGTTATTGGAAAGAGTAGTGGAAGCCAGGCTGAGAGAAGAGGTGACCTGTGAGCAACAGAGGAAGAGCACCACAGATGCGTTATTTGCTTTGAGAATGTTAATAGGGAAGTATAGAGAAGATCAGAAGGAGTTGCATTGTGTATTTGTGGATTTAGAACAAGCGTAAGACAGGGTGCTGATAGAGGAATTGTGGTTTTGTATTAGGAAGTCAGGTGTGGCAGAGAAGTATGTGAGGGTGGTGCAGGACATGTACAGTGCCTTGCAAAAGTATTGACCCCCCTTGGCATTTTTCCTATTTTGTTGTCTTACAACCTGGAATTAAAATGGATTTTTTGGGGGTTTGTATCATTTGATTTACACAACATGCCTACCACTTTGAAGATGCAAAATATTTTTTTTTGTAAAACAAACAAGAAATAAGACAAAAAAACAGAAAACTTGAGTGTGCATAACTATTCACCCCCCCAAGGTCAATACTATGTAGAGCCACCTTTTGCAGCAATTACAGCTGCAAGTCTCTTGGGGTATGTATCTATAAGCTTGGCACATGTAGCCACTGGGATTTTTGCAGCTCCTTCAGGGTTATCTTTGGTCTTTTTGTTGCCTCTCTGATTAATGCCCTCCTTGCCTGGTCCGTGCGTTTTGGTGGGCGGCCCTCTCTTGCCAGGTTTGTTGTGGTGCCATATTCTTTCCATTTTTTAATAATGGCTTTAATGGTGCTCCGTGGGATGTTCAAAGTTTTGAATATTTTTTTATAACCCAACCCTGATCTGTACTTCTCCACAACTTTGTCCATGACCTGTTTGGCGAGCTCCTTGGTCTTCATGGTGCCGCTTGCTTGGTGGTGCCCCTTGCTTAGTGGTGTTGCAGACTCTGGGGCCTTTCAGAACAGGTGTATATATATATATATATATATATATATATATATATATATATATATATATATATATATATATATATATATATACAGTACAGACCAAAAGTTTGGACACACCTTCTCATTCAAAGAGTTTTCTTTAATTTCATGACTATGAAAATTGTAGAGTCACACTGAAGGCATCAAGGGCTATTTGAGCAAGAAGGAGAGTGATGGGGTGCTGCGCCAGATGACCTGGCCTCCACAGTCACCGGACCTGAACCCAATCGAGATGGTTTAGGGGTGAGCTGGACCGCAGAGTGAAGGCAAAAGGGCCAACAAGTGCCAAGCATCTCTCGGGGAACTCCTTCAAGACTGTTGGAAGACCATTTCAGGTGACTACCTCTTGAAGCTCATCAAGAGAATGCCAAGAGTGTGCAAAGCAGTAATCAAAGCAAAGGTGGCTACTTTGAAGAACCTAGAATGTGACATTTTTCAGTTGTTTCACACTTTTTTATTATGTATATAATTCCATATATAATTCCACGTGTTAATACATAGATTAGATGCCTTTAGTGTGAATCTACAATTTTCATAGTCATGAAAATGAAGAAAACTCTTTGAATGAGAAGGTGTGTCCAAACTTTTGGTCTGTACTATGTATATATATATATATATATATATATATATATATATATATATATATATATATATATATATATATATATATATATATATATATACTGAGATTATGTGACACTTAGATTGCACACAGGTGGACTTTATTTAAGTAATTACGTGACTTCTGAAGGTAATTGGTTGCACCAGATCTTATTTAGAGGCTTAATAGCAAAGGGGGTAAATACATATGCACGCACCACTTTTCCGTTATTTATTTTTTAGAATTTTTTGAAACAAGTTATTTTTTTCATTTCACTTCACCAATTTGGACTATTTTGTGTATGTCCATTACATGAAATCCAAATAAAAATCAATTTTAATTACAAGTTGTAAGGCAACAAAAAAGGAAAAATGCCAAAGGGGGTCAATACTTTGCAAGGCACTGTATAAGGACAGAGTGACAGTAGTAAAGTGTGTCACAATACAAATAGTGTATAGTGTATAGTGAGTACACCCCTCACTTTTAGCAACTATATTAGTATAATCTTCTCAAAAAACAATACTATAGAAATAAAACTTGGATATATTTCAGATTAGTTAAAGTGCAACTTGTGTAGCAGTACAGATTTACTTTCCTCTGAAAATAACAGCCATTACTGTCAAAATACCTGGCAACAAAATTGAGTATATATATATATATATATATATATATATATATATATATATATATATATATATATATATATATATATATCGTTTGTTTTTTATTATTAATATATATATATATATATATCTTTTTTATTATGGAGACAGATTACATGATTAAAATGTTAGTGGAAGTAGTTTTTCTCTTTCCACTTCATTTAATTGACTAAATTAGTCACCCTGAGAGGAGAAGCTGAAAATAGAATGAATGGGGGGTCAAATACAGGGAGGCACAGTAAGATTAACTCTACCACATATAAAATTATGTTATTATACCCATTATTTTAAAATCATAAACAATTTTATGTATCCAATGAATTTTCTTTCCCTTCATTAGCAGCTGTTTGGAGTCTTTATATTTGCACAACCCTTATTTTTAACACTGGATCACAAATGAATGCGGTGTTAAATCACAGTAAAAGCTATGTGAATGCAGGGCATTTAATATTCGATAGTTAGATAACAAACCATGTTTAATTCTAATTCAGTAAATAATACAGCTCATGATGACATGCTAAGACGTTAGCATTAAAGCTATAACAGAACTGACTGTTCAACTGCAAACAGACTTGCTTATCCATGACATTCTGAATATATTTTCTCCACATGTGCTTTTCCTTTAGGTGCTCCGACTTCTCTAAATGTCACACGGCCAAGTCTGAAGATGCAGCACATACAAATCTAGATGAAGAACAGCTCTCTGAAGCCTGGCTAAAAATCCGACGCAGCATTAGCAAAAAGCAGTCGCCATCCTCGAAAAAGGCCTTTTAAATAAATCAAAACCCCTTTTTTTATTAGTGCTGACATAAATCTTTTTTTTTTTTTTCTCTTGTGCGGAAAAAAAAAGCCAGAAACGGTTCGATGTGTTTGACGGCAAACCCCCAATATATCCCATGAGTGCATTTCAATTTCTGCAGGAGATATACCACTGGTACACAGCAGTACAGAGAAGAGGTGAGATTTGGTGTATGTTTACACCAATAACAGACCTGTCAAACCCTAAGAGGAATACTGCTGAACCCCAGCAAGTGCAGGAGGAGTAAAAAATAAAGTAAGGGCATGTGGGGGGAGAATCTGTAATCGCTTTATATGTTTGTCCAAAATTATTTGCAATTTTTTATTTCCACTTCCCCGAATAAATAAGGGACACCTCCATTTCCCCAAATAAATAAGGGACACCTCCACTTTCCAAAATAAATAAGGGACACCTCCACTTCCCCAAATAAATAAGGGACACCTCCACTTTCCAAAATAAATAAGGGACACCTCCACTTCCCCAAATAAATAAGGGACACCTCCACTTCCCCAAATAAATAAGGGACACCTCCATTTCCCCAAATAAATAAGGGACACCTCCACTTCCCCAAATAAATAAGGGACACCTCCACTTCCCCAAATAAATAAAGAACATCTCTGTTTCCCATAAATGAGCGACATCCTTACTTCACAAAGGAGTATGGGACAGTACTGTTTTCCAAAGAAATAAAGTACATCTCTACATCCCCAAAGAAATAAGGGACATCTCCACTTCCTCCTTACTTCATAAATTAGTATAGGACAGTTTCGTTTCCCCCAAAAAATAAGGGACATCTCTACTTCCCAGAGAAGTACAAGACACCTTTGTTTCCCAAATAAACAAGGGGCATCTCCCAAATTCCAAGTAAGAGGAGTGAGAAAGAAGAAAAGAAAGAAAGAAAGAAAGAAAGAAAGAAAGAAAGAAAGAAAGAAAGAAAGAAAGAGAGAGAGAGAGAGAGAGAGAGAGAATTACATGCATCTGTAGCACTAAAGCTATTGGTGTTAATTCCATAATTCATTGTGTGCCTTGGCCCATTTTTCAAATGCACTGCATTCAATATAGAAGTTGAATGGCACATACAAAACCATCCATTTAGCACAATAAGGTACAGGAAATACAATATCTCTCTCACAATCTATGCCACTGTATTTGAATGTCACTAGGTTTACATTTGTTTATAAGGCAGCACATTTATTAAGAATGATGATTAATTTGACCAGCAACCAGAACGCTCAATGCTTTAAAGGCACACCTTCCAGCCAATCAGAATCAATTATTTAGACAGGCAGTTATTATATGGGTAGGAGAATGCTGAGGAAGGAGCTACCAGGCAGGAGGAAAAGAGGAATACCAAGGAGGAGGTTTATGGATGCAGTGAGGAAAGACATGCAGGTAGTTGGTTTGAAAGAGGCAGATGTAGAGGGCAGGGGTGTGTGGAGACGGATTATCCGCTGTGGTGACCCCTAATGGGAGAAGCCGAAAGAAGAACAAGAAGAACTAAATAAAAACCTTTAATTGATTTTAACTCCACAAGAAGAGAAAAATATATGAACAGACTGTTGTCTGAATGACAGACTGTTATTTATGTATTTCTAGACCTCCGATATTAACTTTTACAACTCAAAATCCCACCCCTTACCCAAAACCTCATCTTAGTAATATGTTGGGTAGTCTTCTCTCCTCAATTTCTGGTTATGTGTAAATGTATGTAAATCTGTAATGTAACGTCTTAACTGCTTGTATATAAAAAACTAGCAGACTTACCGCTGAACTCGCGAAGGCGGAGCAAATACTCCGTGTTTGGGCGGACAGCTGAAATACGTCACCCCTCCAACAGAGCCATCGTTCTTCCCACTGGGCTTATCCAGCTCAATCCCAAGCCAAATTCCTGCACCCACATGAACACACACGTGAAATAACTCAAAAATAAAAAAAAAACATACATTTAGGCAATATCATACTTTACATTTATTACATAGTTTAATTTTGAACTCCAGGCCCTAATTATATTTTGCTGTAGCACACTGTGTTGTTTCAGGGCCTTTCCACAGCTCTCATATTATCAGTGTTTATACGTTATATAAGCCTGATAAATAATGTAGGCATAGATCCTCATGAATAAAGCAGCATAATGATGACATTATCGAGTAGTTTATATGTTGATTGAGTCAGCTTATTCCTGACTGTGCCCACACACACTAAATCCACTTTTCTTTCGACTGGCAGCGCGCTGCACAGCTTCAATCAGCCTGCTGCACTAATGCAAAAAATGACCTCGAAGGACAGACGTTTAGATAAGAAGCTTTCAAGCACTTTTTATTCACACCTTGAGACAGAGAAACACAAGAAACACGTAAAAATGCTTTTAAAAGAACAAATGTATAGGCAGAGAATGTAAACGGAGCAACTCTTTTAAAAATTAAGAGTCTATTGTCTCTATGTAAGGAAGGAACCTGCACAGGAAATGAAGCAACAATTTGTTAGTAAGTTACAAAGTGAAATTACAGCTAAAAAACAAACCTGATTAATTTGCAATTACATGTCGGGACGTTTCATTGCGCAACAATAATACAATAAAAATTATACGATTGCATATTTATAAAAGCATCCTTTTTTTTTTTTTTTACTTTTTTTAAGCAAAGTTTCTGTAATCACTTATACAACAACTCATTCACAGGGATTGTATAATAGACAATGCTGACAATCTATTGCTGTAATCAATATGAATCAATCAGTATTTTCATACTTATTTTTATAGCTGACAATGATATTTACTGCCATTTCATGAACCATTTATAGTAGCGGTTATGATCTTTTTCACTATTATAGCATGTTTAGAACAGTGCTTAATGTTATGTATGGGGTAGTTACAGTCATTCCCACTTTCTTTTTATATTTATTAGTCCACAAACCTAAAACACATGTTAGCGAAAAGCCAAAAAACAGTTGATTTGAGGTTTAATTTTCCAAAATACAAATCAAATTGTACATCTTAACACTGCTTATACCAAGATCAACACAACAGCCTCTTCAAAATGCCTGAATGAAACAAAGATCAAACTGCTTCTTCTTTTGGCTTCTCTCATAAGGGGTCGCCACAGCGTATCATCCGTCTCCATACCCCCTGTCCTCTACATCTGTCTCTTTCAACCCAACTATCTCAATCTCGCCTCCCTCACCTTGTCTCCAAAACGTCCTACATGCGCTGGCCCTCTATCCATCGTCGTCACTCCCAACAAAAACCTCAAATTCTTCAGCTCTGCTACCTCCAGCTCCACCTCCTGTCTTTTACTCAATGCCACTGTCTCTAAACCAAACAACTTCGCAGGTCTCACAACAGTCCTACAAACTTTCCCTTTCACTCTTGCAGATATCCTTCTATAACAAATCACTCCTGCTATCACTCTTCTCCACCCTGCCTGCACTCTTTTCTTCACTTCTCTAACACACTCTCCATTAGTTTGCACTGTTGACCCCAGGTACCTGAACTCCTCCACTCCACTCTTCTCTCTGCAACCGCATCACTCCACTGCCCTCCCTCTTATTCACACACATGTACTCTGTCTTACTCCTACTGACTTTCATTCCTCTTCTCTCCAGCGCATACCTCCACCTCTCCAGGCTCTTTTCCACCTGCTCCCCACTCTCACCACAAATAACAATATCATCTGCAAACATCATAGTCCATGGAGACCCCTGTCTGACCTCGGCTGTCAACCTGTCCATCACCACTGCAAACAGGAAAGGGCTCAGAGCCAATCCTTGATGCAGTCCAACCTCCACCTTAAACCAGTTTGTCATTCCTACTGCACACTTCACTGCTGTCACACTGTCCTCATACATGTCCTGCACCACCCTCATATACTTCTCTGACACACCTGACTTCCTCATACAATACCACAACTCCTCTCTCTGCACTCTGTCGTACGCTTTCTTTAAATCCACAAACACACAATGCAACTCCTTCTGACCTTCTCTATACTTTTTCATCAACATTCTCAAAGCAAATGATGCATCTGTGGTGCTCTTACGGTTGCTCACAGATGGTCACCTCTTCTCTCAGTCTGGCTTCCACTACTATTTCCCACAACTTCATGGTGTGACTGATCAACTTTATTCCCCTGTAGTTACTGCAGGTCTGCACATCTCCCTTATTTTTTAAGATCAGTACCAGCACATTTCTTCTCCATTCCTCAGGCATCCTCTCACCTTCCAAAATCCTGTTAAACAATCTTGTTTAAAACTCCACTGCCATCTCTCCTAAACATCTCCATGCTTCTACCTGTATGTCATCTGGTCCAACCGACTTTCCACTCTTCATCCTCTTAATTGCTGCTCTCACTTCATCCATACTAATGCTATCCACTTCCTGCTTCACCATCTCCACATCATCCAACCTTCTCTCTCTCTCATTTTCCTCGTTCATTAGATCAAACAAGTTAGTCAAAAAATAAATATAAAAAATAAAAAAGACAAAGTCGAAAAGCAATCTTTCAAAAAGGGATCTTCAAATAACAAAATTACAATGTCATGTGACAAAGTAGAAAAAAACATCAGTATTTAATGGAAAACAAAAATAAAGATGAAGCTGTCGTGCAAATTGTAATTGTAACAGTCATTGTCAATTAAAATATAGTGGAGAAAAGCAGATATATTTAAACATAAATGTAGTTGATGAGAAAGTAAAAGTTGCTTATATCTTTGATACTCAGTAAAACTAGAAAGTAGCCAAAAAATTGACAATACAGTAACAGAGTACATTTACTCAAATACTTTACAACATTACATCTTATGGAAAATGTCATTATATAAAAAATGACACGTTTTTAACCAGCAAATTACATTGTACTATAGGAACCATAAGGTACTATAGGACACAAGAATGTAAGGAGCACATTAACAGAAACCTTGCAGCTGAAAAACACCCTCTGACCCTCAGCAGAAACAGAATGAGTGGCGTGGATAACCTGCTAGCACAACTGAACAAAGCATACGGGATCTCGATCTCCACCAAGCAGTTTTCAATATCTCACAGTTCTACTGAACACAGCCGATAGCTCTTCTGCTTTGCTTTATGCTCCTGATAGTGTCGTAGCCCTGCTCCATTACGCCACCAATTACACTGAGTAAACACTTATCTGCAATAAGTGCTGCTAAGTACCGCACACACTGATGTGCTCTGCAATTCAATAAGATGGCACTGAGACTACGTCATATTCCTAAAAGGGACAAACCTAAAAGTTTTGTTATTGTAGTAAAGCTTTCATGACATGAGAAGAGTATAGTCCACATACTTATGATAATAGATATTCACAATGATGTATCTATAATGACTGAAAATTATACAGCATATTCAATATACAGTGTAGATTATAAGAATCACAACCAGGTTTATTGGCCAAGTGTTGACACACACAAGGCATTTGGTTCCAGCCATTAGTGACTCTCAACAGTACAGACATAAATAACACTACACATTTCGCTTGGACTATACAAGACAAAACAGACAAGACAAAACAAACAATACGAGAAAATACAGACAATGTGAAAATAATTATAAATTATTTATTCTATTAATTAAGACAATTTATTCTTTGATTTCATGTTACTTATATGCTGCATTCATTCATTTTTCCCCTTGAAAATAATGATAAAACTTTATGAAATGAACTGTTTATAAACTTTATTTGCTTAAAATGTAATTTTATATACATTTATAGTTTCTTGTTATCTTTGCACATTTGGACTGGGTTTTGTGGTACAACCATCAACACCTTATCCATCAGTGGCTTTATCCAACAAGCTGGCTTCATTTTAAGGAGTTCATATGGATCACCTCAAGGGTTCCCTGGTGCGGCCCGGGTTCGATCCCCGGTCAGGGAACCAACCCCAGCCGTTAGGGTTGCACAAGCCAGTGCACTCTTAGTGCCGGTCCCAAGCCCGGATAAATGGGGAGGGTTGTGTTAGGAAGGGCATCCAGCGTAAAACGGACCAAATCGAATATGCGGATCATGAATACGGATGACCTGCTGTGGCAACCCCTAATGGGAGAAGCCGAAAGAAAGTTTACATGGATCACCTCATGCTTTTTAAAAACAATAAGAGAGTGACAGGAAATGGGAATCTGAGACATGTCTTCTTATAATGGTATGGCTTCAACAAAATCTTCGGACACTCACTGCAGAAGAGCCCCAACCTGCCCCACCCCACGTTTTAATAGGTTGTCTTGCAATCTCTGAATATGAGTATAACTATAGATTCCATATTATTTATCGTGTGCAAATACTTTCAGAGTGAAAGTTCTTATTAAAAAAAGACCGCCACTGAAATTGACTTTCACTTCCAGGTTAGGATTGTAAGATTGGAAATATTTCACTTTACGTTTTCTCAATTTTCTGCTTTCAATGATTAAAAAAAAAAGAAGAAACATGTAATTTACAATTAGTTTTTGTAATTGCAAATCAGAGAAAATAAATAAACGCAACATGCACATGACCTTATCACAACGCTACAGAATTCTCTATTCTGACTGGTCAGGAAGTAAAGTAATTCACAGGTCTCTGGTTTCCATAGTAACAACTACAGGTAGTCCCCTGTCTTAGGATGGTGATGCATTCCGATGACCCCGTTGTAAATATCTTACCCAGCCTACCCAGGACTCTTCAAGAATTAATTTGTCAATAATAATTTAACAAACGACAGTACATAATTTACAGACCGTAAATAGTGGACGAGCACCAGTGCATGGGGAAGCTAGCTAGCACACCTGTACCTGATGGGAGTAAACACTGCGCTCTGATTCAGTTCGAAAAAGGAGGGAGACTAGAGATTAAATTTGGCTTGAAGATCAATAAATTGTAAGTCGATATGGCCATATAGTAAATACTGTTTATATTGGTTATTATACTGAATATCTTTAATAGTCAATACTGTTTGTAATTTGTATAATTTATAGCCTATATTGTGTCTAGTATTTATAGCTACAATATGTTATACTGTTTAAAGTCTAGGTTGTTTATATATTTTATATATATATATATATATATATATATATATATATATATATATATATATATATATATATATATATATATATATATATATATATATATATATATATATATATATATATATATATATATATATATATATATATATATATATATATATATATTAGTGTTAGGAAATCCCAGTGAAATAGAATGAAGCATTTCAGGACTTGTTTTTTTTTTTTATTGGAAAATAATGAATGTTCAGGTGGATAGAGTGACTTTGAATTGGGCGTCATCACTCCACCAGTCATTAATAATTTTTTTAAAACAGCAGGTCACCAAAATGTTTTACTCCTTAATTATAAAACACGCTTGGAGTAAAAATGGCACTGAAACTCAGAAAGGTTTATTTATACTGTATACTGTACATCACCTCACCTGACAGCTCTTATAGCAAGCTATCTCCATCCATGAGGAAGCTTGAATATATTTTCATTAAGTATTAAAACCGTTTCTCGTACACAGTCAGGGAATAGTTTCAAGATTGTTCTGCGTGTCCGAATTGTCAGTCTGTTAAAACCTTGAATATACTGAGGAAATGCATTACATTAGGCTGATGCTCCTTTGGGCTTTGTTTATTCTTTGTTTCTTTCTAAAGTTCATGCAAATTCATGCATAATACTTTTTTCAGAGCTGTAAAATAAAGCCCAGCTGTGCTTCCTTGCCTGTCTAAGTGATTACACCATTAGGGACACCATGCCAAACTTGTAAAGTATTCTTAGTGGTGTTAAAACACCCAAGAAAGGTTTTGGATAAATGTCGCTTACTCTCATAATGAAAAACTAACACGTCCAGTCAGATCGGGATACATATAAGAGGGACGCGTATATATTTTTTGCATAACAGCAAAACAAATATGCTCTTGACTTAGCTGTTAAGTAAGGTCATAAGAGCAGCATTGTCAATAGTCTAGAAGCATAAACATGAGCCAAATGCAATATTCCTGGTGCTGAGTGCAAGACGTATCTGATCGGCCTGTGCAGAACGTAGATACGCCACTCTGCGTCACGTCTCTTTCTCGTGGTTTAATGCGGTTGTTTTTTGTTTTTTTGAATCTTATAAAAAAAAAAACAATATGGCCACTGGTTTTCATTCCAAGCAATCTAATGCTGCTTGTTTAATCAATTCAGCTTGGTCTATAAATGACTGTTAGGCGTGGCTCCTATTCGGCAGTAATGAAATCCTGCAGCCAGACATACTTACAGATAAGATTGGCCATAGCAATGTAGTATAAATATGGGATAAACTGCACTTTAAAATTGCATCACATTCATTCTGTTTATCTTGGGAAAAATATAAGCACCTTTTCTTACACTGGTCTTTTAAAAACAAAAATATGAGGGTGTGAAAGAAGATTAAAGAGTTGGACTTCTAATCGAAAGGTCACCACCAAACTGCCACTGGTGGTCCCTTGAGCAAAGTTCTTAACCCTTAATTACTCTAGACAAGGGCATTTGCTAAAAATGTATGCAAATGTAAATACGAGTCATACTATACAGCATCAATTACAAAGCAAGTGAAGTGATAACATTCTCTTCAACTGGAGACCACTTTGTGCAGCTGTGAATGATGCCACATAAACAGCCTAAAGATCCATGAAATTACTGAGCAACTCAAGGACTTTGAGGATGGATTTAGACTGTAATTAATATCAACAGTCTACCACAATGGCTCAAGACCACAGTTTGCATTTAATTGCCTATTACTACCTTAACAATGATGGAACTATAATGAATGGGCATTCGGTGAAACCCAGATAAGGATGCAGTCCATTTTGAGTCTGGTTACTTTCAAGGTTTCCTGCTCATGCCATCTCAGGGAGTTTTTACACAGTTACCACTGGCTCACTCATTAGGGACAAACTTACAATTATAAGGAACAAACCTATACATTTTGTTATGAACACTTCATCAATGGAAAGCTGAGACAATGTACATTGTTGAAAAATGAATTGAAGTAAATATTTCTATATATATCTATATATGAGATTATATTATTTTAATATAAACCAGTTTCTACAATCAAAGTCGTTAGGCCAGATTTCCTAACCGAGTGATGCTTGCACACAGTAGTACTATACAAAAACCTGCTCTGCAATATTTCTTCCCATTTTTAGCACTGTGGCATCCGGAGGTCCATTTCAAATGATTCAAAAACCTGCCATGCTTTATGGTCAGTGATTTAGCCATGCAGCTTGAACAAAACTTTAAAGGCTGAATGTGTCCGTCGATCGATTGCACTCGGTATATGGAGAAAATTGTTTATCTAAATACTGGCTATAAATCCTGGATTTTTCAGAAAGCCTTAAAATAGCGATGCTTTCAAAAAAAGGCATCAATGATTCCAGTTATGTTGGGAAGTTTGTGCTGTATGTTTTCATGTGGTTTTTTTCTGTTATTTTTGGCTTGTAATTTAGGCTTTTATCAAGAATGCAGTGTTACATCGAAGCAGCCCAAAGTTTTCATTTATAAATAAAATAAGTTTCCAGTGCGCAAATTTAAGAGTTGCCTGTTAAAGAAATTACACTTGCATTGTTTCCTAAAAGAAACCACTTGGAGTTCAATGTGAAACGTTTAGGTTCTCATCCGACGATACCTCCTCTTTCCTCAAACATACTACCTTTAAAACAAGCTGCAGCTTTCACACACATTCATCTGGTGCTTGGAGTGTTTCTGAGATGCTTTTCTGCTAACTATGGTTGTTTTGAGTTACTAGAGCCACTAAACTTGACTGCTTAACCCATGCTGGCTGTTTTCCTCTGACCTTTCTTATCTATTTACAGAACCGATACTCAGTGGAAGTGTTTTCTGTTGTTTTTTTTTGCAACATTCTGTCTAAATTCTTGTGCACAGAAAATCCAAAAAATTGGCTGGATCTACTATTCAATTTTCTTTTGTTTGTGCATAGAAGGGTCATATACAATTGCATGCAGACTTCCTCATAACGAACAGATCAAAATGACCCACTGAACTCCTCCAAACACCTCAGATTAGCTCAGAACTAACAACCCATCCTGTATCATACATGGTATATATCATGCTGTAGCTATATGTTATATGGCTAAACACTTTTTGAACCATGAAGATAAATTTGGCCCACAGTTCTGCAACAAAGTTTTAGGGTTACAACTGACACTAAAAGTTTTACATTCAAGTCTTCAACAGTCGACAGTTGATGCCCTCATTAGTTATGAAACTGTAATTAATGGATTTTTTAACCATGATGAGGATGGGTTTTCTTTTAAACCTTTGTTTCTATCATCCAGGGGAGTGTTTTGCTTACTACCTTCATGTTCCCTCATTAGAGATAAATATATTAGGACAAATTGATAAAATGAATTCTAAATTCATTTCTATAAAGCTGATTTTTGACAACGTCTATAGTAGGGTGTCCAATCTTTCCACAAAGGGCCGGTGTGGGTGCAGGTTTTCACTCCAACCAAGCCACACCAGATTTTAACTGTTTACATCTTTAATTTCAGTGGACTATCAGGTGTGGCATTTGTTTGGTTGGAATGAAAATCTGTACCCACACCGGAGGGGTTTGTGACACCCCTGGTCTATAGTTAAATGCACTTTTTAAAAATTAATTAATTAGATAATTGCAAGAATGTCCACTGTGTAAAGGTTTTCCTGATTAAAATACCTAACGTGGAGTTAATTTGGATATTAGTGTAGCTGTGCTGTGATATTAGTATAAAATGAAGACGATGGTAACGATTGAATTCTATAAATAAATAAACCTACCTGGGGCAAAGCTGGTCTTGCCATGGTACCGGACAACTCCTGACCTCTGACCGATCACGAGAACCCGCTCTCCAATTCGCAAAACGGGAACATCTGATACTGAGCTGCTGGCTGATGGGGTCCTGCTGCGTGCCATGCCTAAAAACACACACCAGACCTCATCTTCATCCATTGCGTTATCATAATATCCTTGCAAAACAACAAAGATGTCATTAATTGTACAATTATCGCCCGGCCGAAGTCAAAGAAGCGTCTGGGCCCTCTGTTATCGACAAACATTATTTACCACCCTCAGTAATACCATAATCGCAGGGGTGGCAGTAATTATCACTGTACTTATGTACCATCTGGACCATTCATGTTGGTAAGTGCCTAAATCAGGAATCTACTCGGGACACTTTGCACCGCTGTAGATAAGCCATGCAAATGAACCTTATCTGGAATAAGTACACACTCCTAAGCTGATTTCCAGAAGCAGAGATAAATATGTGTTCCACAATACCAAACTGTGAAGACTGCAGAGGAGTAGATCTGGAGTTTGGAGGGGTCCATTCCTGCCGAGGACGAAGGGGACGTCTCTGTCGTGGTGCAGGAATCGGAAGGTTGAGGACAGGGGTATGTCTGCAGTCCAGAGAAGAGGAGGATGTGGAACAGCTTTGTGACAGTGTGCCTACAAAAAAAAGAGATAATGATGAAGATGGTTAAGATATGACAGGTAATCATGAGTAGTTCAGAAGTAAAAGTTAGTGTAGTAAAATGTGGAGAAAACGGCCAGGAGCTTTATTAACAAGCCTTGCTTTTTGCTGTCGACACAAAACCTCACACGCATGCACAATCAGATATTTCAGATCTTCACGGTTGTGCAAGGTGATATGAACCATGACATTGAGAACTGTTCAGTGTACAATGTAATGCTTGGTTGAGAGAAGTTAGTTACTTCACGGCTGTCCCGATTTCATTTGTTCATGACAGGAAAAAAAGAAACCTTTGCGAATCTTGGTGCCACTCTATATAATACTAGATACAAGAAATTTACATTAGAATTCAAAGTACTACTTTGCCAGAAAGCACTTTGTTTTGTCTATCCCTTTTATTTACTCTTTTATGCTCATCAAAACAACTCTTCAGGAGGCACCGATTCCGTAGCACTTAGCTGTATTCTTTTGGCTTCTTTTTGAATTTGTAACCATCCTGTATTTGGGTTACTTCAGGGTTGAATTGCTTTCTCACGACAATCAAACTGCTTTACAGATAGATTAGAACTGTACCAATGTGAAAATGGAAACATCTCGGAGACGGTGTTTTGAGCCACACTTGAGGCAGATTGTATTTTGCCTGCACAAACAAACTGCCCCTTAAAAAGGAAATGTACCAGAGCTCAGTTTTAAACATACTAAATATTGCATTCGAGAAAACTGCACTGACTGGGTTCTGTACTGTATTTTCCTTCTTTAGGTGTACAAATTAGCAGGGAAAAGAAAAGTTAATATGTGCTAAACTCCTCATGTGAAATACACAATCCCATACACAAGTATTGGACAAATACATTTCCACTCATATGTGGTTCTTTTCCAAACTGTTATCACAAAGTTGGAGTCACACAATTGTACAGAATGTCTTGGAATGTGATGGCATTATATTTTCTCTTTACTTGAACTAAAGACCCCAACCTGTTCCAGCATTCTCCATGAGGATATGGTTTATATGACTTGGTGTAGAAGATCTTAAGTGGACCTTTGGAATGAATTGGAATGCAGACTCCACCCCAGGCCTCCTCACCCTACATTAGTAACTGATGTTACTAATGCTCTTGTGGCTGAATGAGCACAAATCTCCACAAGCACACTCCAAACTCTAGCGGAAAATCTTCCCAGAAGAGTGGAGCTTATTACAGCAAATTGGTGCAAAATGTGTACTGGAAGTGCTAGCTCAATGGATAGGATGTTAGACTTCTAATAGGAAGGTCATGGGTTCAAAATCCCACCACCACAAAGCTGCCACTGCTGGGCCTTTGAGCAAGGCCCTTAACTGATCAGCTGTATAACTGAGATAACTGTAAGTTCGCTCTGGATTAGGACATTTGCCAAAATGCCATTTAATGTAAAATATAGGATGAATAGTATATGCAAAAAACACATACCATTCTTGCGATCAGGTCTCTACAAAATTCATATGGATGAAAAATCTGCCATGATAATAGTAGTCATATTTCGAGACAGTGTTTAGTATATCATTCGCTAAGAGAACATTATACAAGTGAAATTTATTAGGAAATGGAAATCGAATACATACCACATGGCCTGATTTGAAGTGCTTTAAGTGCACTTCAAAGCCAGTGAAAGTAACTCAGCCCAATATTATTAGAGCGCAGTGATAGAAAAGTCTGTGCCATGAGCAGGGACCTAAAAACCTCTCATCCCCCACCACTTAAAAGGGCAAGATCAGACGCAGCAGGAGGAGCCAGGTCAGGCCTTTTAATGCCTTTCCAAATTAATTTGGGACATGATGTCATTAAGCCTTCACTATCAGAGACCTTCATGGGCAGAGGAGTTCGTTAATGAAACAAGTTAGAGGCTAATGGATAACCATGCACCATGTCTTGGGGGGGTGATGAGGGGGCGATGGGGGGGTTGAGGGTACAGTGTCGGCAAGGGAAAGCTGTCTGATTAAACGCCTTTCACATTTCATGAACTAAATGTAGCCTCCTTTGGAGATTCATATGGCTTTTAAACAGCACATTAATTACAGAACACTTATAACATAAAGAAAAAGAATAAGGCCCACTTTAGTCTAAGTTATAATACATCCAGGAAAGACAATTTTCCTATTTTTATTAGCAGATTAAAAGAAAGGTGGACAGCTTGAAAGGATGACAGCAGCTAAATTTTTCTTTCTTTCTTTCTTTCTTTCTTTCTTTCTTTCTTTCTTTCTTTCTTTCTTTCTTTCTTTCTTTCTTTCTTTCTTTCAGCAGGTATTTAGTTATTGATTTATGCATGCAGTAAGCAAAAGCAATTTGAAGCAAAATGAACTAAAATTAACTCAGTCATTAAGATTAAGTGGGATACATTTGAAAATTACAGAATGCAACAAACAATGCTTACTAATCAACTTCAACAACACATAATAGGAGAAAAATAACCAAAATCGGGTGTAAGAAGAAAAAATTATAAGAACACATTCTGCTGCAGAAATAATGTCAAGTACAACTGAGATTAAATTAAAGAAGGTGAGACATTAAATACCTTCAAAATAAATATAAATATATCCTGTTCAAAATAAAAGCCTCAGTGATATGTTATTGCATTGAATCTTGAATATAAACCCACAACAGCCCACCCTGTTAATTATTACTGTGGAACTGCAACAGTAATTGTTTTTAGTAAAAAGATTGAATACCCCAAATGTAACACCTGATCTTCGGTGGTATTAATACATACGCACTTGAAACCTTATGCTAAGTGACTTTGAATCATATTGTAAGTGCTACTGTATATAAATCTATTTTCACTCCCACAACCCTGTGTTTTGCACATTTGAATAGCAACACACAAATTCCAACTCAAATAAACAGCTAAGTCAATTTTATTTTGTATCAATACTGCCTTTAGAAACAACGTATCCATAAACCTCCTTTTTGGTCTTCCTCTTTTTCTTCTTCCTGGTGGCTCCATCCTCAGCATTCTCCTACTGATATACCACATGTCCTTCCTCTGCACATGTCCAAACCATTTCAATCTCACCTCCCTCACCTTGTCTCCAAAACGTCTCCAAACCTTTTTCCTCTCCACCATATCAGCTATTTCTCTCTCTCTTTACCAGTCATAGTACCAACGTTTTAAGTACCAACCCAAACCTCCACTCTCTTACACTTCTCCTTTCCCTGCTGTCTCTGTAGACATCTTCCCTCTCCTTCTCCAAATAAATAAATAAATAAATAAACTAATAATATCTCAAACTCCTAAAGTGTGGATTAACCCATTGCATTTTCACAGTGCAATTCAACTTTCCACAAATAAAGGAATTAAAAAAGAAAGAAAAACAATACCTTTCATCTCTCAACATCTGCAAAATTGCAGTACGGTGCTGATGAATAGTTGCTCAATACCAAACTCTTAAGCGGATAGAAAACCAGAAAGAGCAGTGAGGAGAGAATACAAAGAAACAAGAATCCGGAAAAATGCTGTTAAAGCTCAGTCAGGCATGATTCAATAATCAGCCCTGAAAAGCAAATCAATGCTACAAGTACAAAGGAATAGGAGTAATATTTATCTCCTGTAATGTAAAGTGACGAGAACGGAGCCTCGCGTGAGTACGGGCATCGTGCAGAAACTCATAAGGGAGTTATGATTCGCCACATGGTTATGGATATTGATTTTAGATTCTTAGTTGAGAAGCAGGTTTAGTGTACATCTTGAGGAAGAACTACATTTTCAACACTTTAATGAACTGTCCATTAGCATACTGAGCATTTCTCCACTGTAAGTGCCTCATAACATTACATTTTTTGATTTGTTTGTAGTTTTGTCTCCGTTCTTGCCTCATGCTTCCTAATGTATACGCCTGTTCTTAGTCCATCCCTTGGTTAGTTTGTCTTTTTATACTCTATATTAATCTATATTAATTAATAATTAAATATATTTTATATATATTAATATAAACTAATATATATTAGTTACTAAGTAACTAAATAACAAAGCATTGAACTAAGTAACTAACACTCTTTTGTTAGTTTTCCTTCCTTCCTTCCTTCCTCCCCACCTTTTCCTTCCTTCCTTCCTTCCTTCCTTCCTTCCTTCCTCCCCACCTTTTCCTTTCTTTCTTCCTTCCTTCCTTCCTTCCTTCCTTCCTTCCTTCCTTCCTTCCTTTTTCCCCACCTTTTCCTTCCTTCCTTCCTTCCTTCCTTCCTTCCTTCCTTCCTTCCTAATAAATATTCACTATAAAGCCTCATTTTGGGAGAAATAAAGCAAAACAAATTCGGACTTTGCCATTCAGCCATCTCAGCTCTGCTTGAAACTATAATGATAATTATTGGTTTGCCCTTAATAAATAACATGCTGAGTTTACACGCTGGTGTTCTGCTTCTGACCTTGGTTTGCAGGATTATTATGAAGTTATGATGAGTGATACATGCCAGTAGTCCCCTGTGTTCCCCTGTGCAAAAAAAACATTAAGATATGGTTTACATGGGTTGGAGTGGCCCACTAACCTCTGGCCTCAAACCTATTGAACACATTTGAGATTATTTGGAACACTAGCAGCACTCCAATCCTCCTAAACCTACATCAATACCTGATTTTACCAACACCTTTTTAGCTGAATGAGCACAACTTTCCACAACTACACTGAAAAATCTATAGAAACATCTACCCAGAAGAGTGGGGCTTTATTATAAGCACAAACTGTACATTTAAAAATCACAGAGGAATTTTACGGTCAGGTAAAACTCCACACACTTTTGTTTAAATTGTGTATTAAACATTAACTTTCTTTGTTTTGATCCTTCGCAAATTCTAAAACTTGCCCTTTTGTTTCTAAATCATCTGTATTTTGACACCTTTAATCTAAGTGTAACTCTTCTTTTTTTCCCACTAATACCACAGAAACAGATTTGATGTACTTACTAAGGCTTTCAGCAAAATTACATTCTGTAAATTAGCAGCGAGTTCAACAAACACTGTTTAAAGATATTTTAATTGCAAATTTTAATGTGACAGCAATTTATTGCTCTCTTCAGGCAATGAACCTTTTGCTTTGATCACATTTTTGTATATATGCCACAGCAAAATGAACATGAATAGAGTCTATGAATAGAGTTTGTAAACAGTATGACTACCAGCTGTCAATTCGTCGATGCACATGTGTCGCCAGGCCACGCTGTTAAAACGGCAATGGGGAAAAAGAAGTATGTAAATGCTGACCCCCCAAAAAAAGATTAAATAAGTGATTGGTTCTGAAGTGTTTCAACAGTAAATCGAGATCATTTCAGTAATAATTGATAATGTCACTGATATGGATTGATATATACAGTGGAACCCGGTTATGTCAATGTCCTAGGGGTTGCCAAAAAGCATAGAGGTAACCAATGATCTAGATAAACGAAAATCAATATGGCGGCAATATATTAACGTGCTTGAAATTTCTTTATGTAAATAATGTGCGTTAATAAATGAGAATGTGCATGCATGTGTTTTTGGAGGGTTTTTTTACACAACAGCGTTGCCGCGATTTGTTTGATGAAGGCATGCTATAAAAATGTACATACATGTTTGCTAACTGTCAGGAATCCACCTGCCATGCCGAAGGGGGCGTGTTTTCTCGGCCGCTTTCTCTGAAGCTCCCGGCTTCAATCGCGCACATACGGTGCTCGTTTAGCACTCATAACCAGCTCCTATTTAAACTTCCACACTCTCACCGTTATTGTTGGTATATGTTGGTTCATGGCTGTCGTTGTTATCGCTCATGCGTATCCCGGTACGTGCCTTCCAGTGCCTTTTGCTGCTCATCCCACGTTCCGCGCCGCGCTCCTACCAAGCGCCGCGCCACGCCCCTACCAAGCGCGGCTTTCGCTTCCCGTTCATCGCATAACATTTAACAACAAAAGGTATATGTGCACTAACTAACAGCAGAGATTCACCAGTATACAATACAACACCTGTAGCATCTGTAAGGCTTGATTTTTCCCCACTTTCGCGAGTTCTACTGCGGCTGCACAGCGCCGATTGACATAACTGACATTAAATGGCAAATTTTTCCCCCCATGTGCTCGAGATATTAGGGTTCGGCGACATAAAAAAAGTCGACATAACCGATAAAAAAAATGCTTAGACAAGGCGAGAATTTGGCGGTTCCACTTCAAAAACGTCGAATTAATAGGGTTGTCGAGTTAACCGAGGTCGATATAAGTGGGTTCCACTGTATATAGTAATTCTTCGCAAATGTTAGGGCTGCTGTTAGGGTTACGAACCCGGGCTGCATCGGTGAGAGCACCGCATCCTAACTACTACCTCAGTAGAACCCAGGTAGTCTGTATACAGTACAGTATACAGACTACCTGGGTTCTACTGAGGTAGTAGTTAGGATGCGGTGCTTTTACCGCTGCAGCCCGGGTTCGATTCCCGGTCAGGGAACCAACCTCAGCCATTAGGGTTGCACAATCCAGTGCGCTTTTAGTGCCGGTCCCAAGCCCGGATAAATGGGGAGGGTTGCTTTAGGAAGGGCATCCAGCGTAAAAAAACATGCGGATCATGAATACGGGTGATCCGCTGTGGCGACCCCTAATGGGAGAAGCCGAAAGAAAGTTTACAGTATACAGAATACCTGTATATCTTAAGGCCTTATAAACCGTCCCGACACTCTTACAAACCTTTTCTCTGTTTTTAAACACTTTCAATATTCTTAAACCTACGTAATTTTAACATAAAAAAAATTCTATATGGGTACATGTCCAAGATTTGCTTCCTTCTCCTGTGTTTGGGTTCGGTATCAGAAGCCAACATTTACATGGCAATGAAGGAATAAAATGTACCTTTTTACGAAAATTTCACAAAGACACAACACCGCAGACAAACACTACACGCGGCAATAAGACGTAGATTTGGACTGAACAACGTGTACTGTAGTGCAGCCAGTACGCAGGAGAGAGACAATCACTAAGCCAATCAAAAGCTGAGCCAAGCAAAACCCCGCAATACAGCAAAAAATCAGATTAGATATGTTCCATGTAAAAAGCTGCGTTACAGTGAGACCGCGAAAGATGGACCGCGATGTGTTGAGGGATTACTGTATTTTAATCTTGCAACGACGATAGCGGTATAACAAATTTGTACAAATATTTGACGTTTTGTGCGGCAGGCAAATGACCAACACTCATCAAGAAAAAGCGATTTCATTAAAAAGAAGCCTTTTTCTTCCAGACTTGTAAATAACAACAACCAAACCAAATGTTCCATAAAAAAAAAACATTTGATATGTTACAGCAGAACCAGACTTTTAAGTCCAAATCCTTTACGGGTTAGTTTTATTCACGAGAATAAAATAAAAAAAACATGATAAAAAAAATAATTAAGATCCATGCACAAACATGCTGCTGCTTTCTCTGTTTCTTTAGCTTGCTTTTGGTTCTTGGCTTTGAAGACAAAAAAATGATAATAAATAAAAAAATAAAGTGTTTTTTTTCTTCTTTCAATTCCACAAGCCATTTGCTAAGAGCCAAATAAAACAAAGTGTACTTAACCTTTAAACTTCGAGTTCGACACGTGAGACAGAAAAAGAAAACTTTCTAAAAACACGATGACATTTTACAACATATGCCAACAACTACGTCAGTCCTTTAATTCGCCCACTTAAGCATGTCTCTCCTTCCGTAATTAGTGTTGCAGGTCACAGCTAAACAAAGCAAGTGGTTAGTTTTTAATTACAGTCCGACACAGACTTTAAATTACCTGTCTGAACATCCACAACACCTGTAAGGTTTGGTAAGGACCTCGCCTTTATTGATGCTAAACCTTTAGACCGAGCACAGGAGAGGGGGAAAAAAAGAGAATTAAAGAAAGAAAGAAAGAGATAGAAAATCAAAGACAAAGGAATGGTCAGCAAATACTGCATACAGAACCAGAAAACGCAGTGAAGTGGACAGATGCGAGGAAAAAGCAGGGTATTGATTCGAACTCAAACAAGTAGAGAATTAAAAAAAAAAAGTAAAGAAGGAGATTGAAAGCTAGAGGCAGATAGTATCCCAGTGTGTGTTTGTGCTTGTGTGTATCTCTGCTGAGATGCACATGAAAAAGAGAAGTGAGCATGCACTCACACAATCACTACACATCCCTGCTAAGTTTTTTTTTTTTTTAAAAGGACAAAACAGCAGTGTAGTTGTTCAGCTTTAACAATGACAACACAAAGAAAAATTCTATTTGCCTCTAACAGCGCTGACAAAAAAGCTACACGTGTTTTTGTATATGAAAGGAATAAAAAAAAAATGAAATAAAATGTGAATGTGCTGCTATGCAAAAAAATCAATGACTCGAGGTGGTGAGGTGCAGCCCAGAGACATGGTGTACTGTTAAGTATTTTATTACCTTTCTGTCACAATACTTCCTGTTGATTCTCTTACCCATCAGAAATGAGTTCATAATTCCATGCTGCGTTGTATTAAGAGAACGAAACATCGTACTACTTATCCAATGATAGTTGCGGATTGTCTGCAAAACACATTACATCGGCTCTGAACAGCCGTTTCCTCACCAGCCTTTTTGTCATGTTACCAACAACTTTCACTCTACGGCTTTTCTCTGGAGAAGCTGCTATTGAAAAGAAATCAACAATGACCATTCAAAAGCAGTGTGGCAAAAAAAGAGAACTAATCCCATTTTAGTTACAAGATAACTTTTCTTCTTGACTTGCTTCCTATCAAACATTTAATAATGGACAGATTTACAATGCCACTTTCCAGAACATCAACTTTAAATGAATATCTCTATAAGCTTATCCCTAAGAATTTAAATGCAAGAACAAAAACTCCCTGAAACATCATGAGGAACAAACCTTCACAGGAACCAGACTCTAGAAAGCAATCTGTCCTAATCCCGGTTAATACCAGAGAGTGCGATTTTAAATATATCCCGTCTATAATTGTTTGGGGATTCTCTGTGCGCAGTCCTCTTCAAGTCATCAAACAAAAGTTCAAAGTAAAAAAAAACTTTAATCTTCCAAAACTGTTCGTTTACTGACTCGGACTTTGTACCACATGGTAAAATTGTCCTTTATCTTCACCAACTGACATCTGCAGGTTTTTGTCAAAAGAGATGGAATAATTCATGACTCCCTTTAACTTTATTAATAACCCATTCCCAACTGAAGAGAAGATGACCTATAACATGATGCTTCCACCACCATGCTTCAATCATGGGTGCAGTGTGATGATCGTTGGGGGATTACCTCTCTTGTTTCTGTGGCAAACAAATCTTATAGAAACATGCAGAAAAAGTTCAGCCTTGGTCTAATTAAACCAAATATCTACCACATGGTTTATAGTCATTTAAACCTGTTTGGACATCTTCTAAGAAAGAGCTTCTAATTAGACACCCTGCATTTATATTACACTTGAGGAATTTGTCAGACACAATCTAGAGCAACTTACAATGATCTTATTTTTAAAACTCAGCATTTAAGGGGTTAAGGGCCTTGTTTAGGGACCTAGCAGTAGCAGCTTGATAGAGCTGGGATTTGAACTCGCAACCTTCTGGTCAGAACTACAACATCTTAACCACCGAGCTAGAATCTTCTAGCATCTAACTCCGATTGATCCCCTAGGACAAACCACTGAGCTCAAGATCTGTGTTATTCTATGTAGCACTACGGCCTATAGGAACATAGTTTCATTTGAATGTGTTCTGTAGCAGCTCAATATGGTTAAAATAACAATCTACCGCAATTAAATTTAACTTGCCTAATACAAGAGATTGCTGTTACATGCAAGCAGTGACCAGTGTTAAGCAGATACACCTGCTCGTCTAATGATTCTGTAATCTTCATTAATTGTGGACTCACTTCCTGTTCTGGTGTCGGTGTCGTTACACAGTTTCATGGTACCACTTTCATGGTACCTGTAATGTTTGGGGAATTCAATGAGGGTACTGTAGATAGCTCTTTGAGGACCATGTCTTCAGCAGGCAGATGAAACAAAAATAAAAAAATAGACAAGAAACACTGCTGACCTTTAATTGAGGTCTATTAAAATCAATTCATTGATCAATTCGATTTAATAAATCATTTTATACATTTTTGAACACAACTGTTAATTTTATTTCCACCTAAAAATCTTTAATAAGGATTTATGGACTTTTTTTTTCCTTTCCACTGTGAAACAAATGAACCAAAATAAATAGAGATCCTTTACGCTATTTAGCTTTTATTCGTTTGTAATTGCATTTCATGAGGTTCAGTAGAACCAGACCTTTGAGTCGGCATAAACACCGTAATTAAACACAAGCTCAGGCCTCAGGCTATTTTAAATCACTAAGTAATGACTATCCATCACAGCAAATAGAAAAAGAACATGAAGGAAAAAAAAAGGATTAAATCAAGACCAGCACATAAGCATCCGGCTTCTATCATAGAACTCAGCTCTATATTTCTCCATTCTATGTCTTTGTCTTTCTCGCATTCTCTGGTGTCTTTTTTTCCTTTCTGCATCAACAAATACGGGCAATAAAAGCTGGGACTGTGGGAGTAGCTGTTTGTTATCGAGTTGAATGCACAATGTGTTCGTTGTAAAGGAACCATAGCACCAGCATGCCTCGCTCCTGAAAAAAAAAGAAAGTGCACCACGCTGTGACTGCTCGACTAAGCCGTCCGAATGTTAAAGTCAATTACGCTGATTCAAATAAATAATCAAAACAACCACAACAAGGAAAAAACTCAAAAACAAAAAAGAAACTGCAATTAATTTTTCAGCAAGTTAACAAATGATGAACTAATAAGAGACCGCTGAATCAGTTCAAAGAAAAAAAGACCAATGTTTCTTCTATATGCTGTGCGTATCGCCAAGCTGCCACTGTTGGGCCCTTGAGCAAGGCCCTTAATTCTCTGTCCTGTATCATGGCTGACCCTGAGCTCTGACACCAGCTTCCTAGCAGCACCTTTTTTAAAGATATAATGTGCAGATATATTATTGGAAAGATTACAGGTTTATAATATTTAATCACATTCTGATTTAAATATATCACTCTGACCTACAGGAAAAGCACATCAAGCACGGTTTTCATGCCACCGTGAGTCGATCAGCTCCATTCGTTTGCCTGAAAAGACTTAATTGTTACAAATGAGTCTTCAGCATACAGCCAGACACCGTAATTGTTTGCGTAATTAGCTTTCATAAGAGCGCGCTTAGCGAATCAGGCCTGTTGTGCGTAAAAAAGCAGAGGGCAATGAAATCACATATACCACTCGACCCCAGCTCACTCCTGACGCCAGCAGATTTGCTCATTAAAAGCAGATCTCTCAGGACAATGCATCAAGAGGACGTACAAAATGCACTAAGTCAAACCAGAAGACACACCAGAGAGCACTAACACGGCTCACTGTCAGACTGAACGGCCCACCGCCGAGATGTGTTCTTCTACTCATGACAGGCATTGGAATGATTGTATCATTAAAGCTTCTTAAAAATAAGTGTGAGTCTCAGATACTGTCATTATGGGACAGGGGGAAGCTGCAG
This sequence comes from Silurus meridionalis, assembly GCF_014805685.1. Lineage (NCBI taxonomy): Eukaryota > Metazoa > Chordata > Actinopteri > Siluriformes > Siluridae > Silurus > Silurus meridionalis. The sequence goes on along the minus strand of NC_060891.1, from coordinate 22,250,393 downwards.
CGTGCTGCACCAAGCTGCAATTTGAAGCTTGTAGTGTGCGTCACACTGACTCCGTGACTCATGAAGCAGCCTACGGGGCCAGAGCAGTGACACGTGACGCAACCCTCTACAAGAAATCAAGAGGAAAAGAGAGGAAATTAAAAATAAATAAATAAGAGGAGTGGGGAGGGGAGTGGTGGCTGAGGGGCTAAAGGCATGGGGAGGTGTTAGGAGGGAAATAGGAAAAAAAAACAGTAAGTGCAGTTATACATGATAAAGTATAAAAACAGCTTGAACACTATTAAACAAAGATAATAGCTGAAAGTGTTTATACAAGAAGAAGGAAAGAAAAAAGAAAGAAAGAAAGAAAGAAAGAAAGAAAAAAGACAGAAAGATAGTCAGAAAGAAAGAAAGAAAGAAAGAAAGAAAGAAAGAAAGAAAGAAAGAAAGAAAGAAAGAAAGAAAGAAAGAAAGAAAGAAAGACATTGAGATATTGATCAGGGAATGACCAACATAGTATAGTACGTAGAATTAAAGAGGAAAACAAGGATGGACAAAATGGAAATAAAAATAAGAGAAAGGGAATAGAGGGAAGGCAGGAAGGCAGAAAGAAAGTAGATGGATAGAACAATGAAGAACATAAAAATAGAATTGGATGTTAAAAAAATGAAAGAAAGAAAAGAAAGAAAGAAAGAAAGAAAGAAAGAAAGAAAGAAAGAAAGAAAGAAAGAAAGAAAGAAAGAAAGTCAGAAAGAAAGAAAAAGAAAGAAAGAAAGAATGAAAGAAAGAAAGTCAGAGAGAAAGAAAGAAAGAAAGAAAGAAAGAAAGAAAAGAAAGAAAGAAAGAAAGAAAGATAGTCAGAAAAAGAAAGAAAGAAAGAAAGAAAGAAAGAAAGAAAGAAAGAAAGAAAGAAAGAAAGAGAAAGAAAGAAAGACAAAAAGAAAGAAAGAAAGAAAAAAGAAAGAAAGAAAGAAAGAAAGAAAGAAAGAAAGAAAGAAAGAAAGAAAGAAAGAAAGAAAGAAAGAAAATCAGAGAGAAAGTCAGAAAGAAAGAAAAGAAAGAAAGAAAGAAAGAAAAATAGTCAGAAAGAAAGAAAGAAAGAAAGAAAGAAAGAAAGAAAGAAAGAATGATAATCAGAAAGAAAGAAAGAAAGAAGAAAGATAGTCAGAAAGAAAAAAAAAAAGAAAGAAAGATAGTCAGAAAGAAAAAAAAGAAAAAAGAAAGAAAGAAAGAAAGAAAGAAAGAAAGAAAGAAAGAAAGAAAGAAAGAAAGGAGGCACATCGAGTAGTGAAGGACCTAAAAATAGAATGAGTTGTAGAAAGAGCTTTAGTTAACCAAACAAACAAATAAATGAATAAACGCAGAAATCAGAGAAATATACTGTGATGGAGATTAATTTAAGGTTTGAAAATAGGGAGTAAAACTAAAAAAAAAAAACAGCAGTGAAGTAAAGAATGGGTTTTAGAAAAATAAAAAGAATTTAAAAAGAAAGCAAACATGCAGTACGCTGCAGAATCCTATAGAATAAGAAAGAAATGAATGAATACATTTGCATATCGGAACAATATTGGCTCTTGCATTTAATATTTGTGTTTACTTAGTATTTATGGAAAAAGTCTCCAGTGTCAACAGTCAGTAGGTTTTCTGAAGCGGTGTGCCTCCTGGCTTCACTATTGTCTTCAGTTCAAACTGATGAAAAATCATTCAGTGATGTATAAAATAAATATGATTGTTATATTGCTGTGGTATGGAGGAAATAAAACACTTCAGGACATGCTGTTATTGGGAAATAACCAACTGTAACTCTGTTGTGTGTCAGACCTCATCACACCACCATATCAGCGATTTATTGTGCCATAAAAACACAAAAATAAATCAAAATAATAAGGGTTTTAAGAAAGTTCCCCATGAGTCCCATCTACAGAGGTGGACAAATTTCACAAACCTTACAAAAAAGAAAAACCCACACAGGTTGCTGAAAAAACTTGAACCCGACTAAAGTAATAATAAATTAAATATACTGAAAATTAACTTATGAATAGCTAAAATTTTGAATTGTGGTTTAACAGAATCATTAAAAAAAAAATTATGAAATAATTAGACCATATGGACGTCAAACTAAGATGTGTGCCCTTTAATTAGCTTAGGAGAGCGTTATCTCAGGAGATTAGGTAGAAAATGACAGACAAGCATCTTAAAGGTAAAGGCTATAAGACCCTCTCCAAGCAGCTTGATGTTCCTGTGACTAGAGCTGCACATATTATTCAGAAGTTTAATACCCACAGGACCGTAGCAAACCTCCCTGGACGTGGCCGCAAGAGGAAACTTGATGACAAATCGAAGAGACTGATAATACGAATAGTAACCAAAGAGCCCAGAACATCATTCAAAAAGATTAAAGGTGAACTCCAAGCTCAAGGTAGATCAGTGTCAGATCGCTCTATCAGTCGTTGTTTGAGCCAAAGTGGACTTAATGGAGAACTGTTGAAAACATCCTTAAAAAAAAGGAAGAGTGGAATTTGCCAAAATGCATATCGACAAGCCACAAAGCTTCTGGAAGTATGTCCTTTGGACAGATGAGACAGAATTTGGCAAGTCACATCAGCTCTATGTTCACAGACACAAAAATGAAGCATACAAAGAAAAGAACACTGTACCTATAGTGAAACATGGAGGGGGCTCTGTTATGTTCTGGGGCTGCATTGCTGCAGCTGGCACTGGGTGTCTTGAATCTGTGCAGGGTACAATAAAGACTAGCAAGACATTCTGGAGCGAAATGTGTTGCCCAGTGTAGGAAAGCTTGGTTTTAGTTACAGGTCATGCAGTCTGGAGAACCTGAGACAGTTGGAACAGTTTGCTCAAGTGCAGAAGTCTCATTGAGAGTTACAGAAATCGCTTGATTGCAGCGTTTGACTCAAAAGGATGTGCAACAAAATATTATACATAATACATTTGTATTTATTATTACTTTATTTACTTTTACTTTCAAGTTATTTCAGCGACCTCACCTTTCTTTAACGGAAGGGTACCAACAATTATCTCCACGTCTGTACATCATCTAGTTGCTTATATTCCACTTATTAATTATTATCATCAACATTCTATTAAATGTTTCTAAGGAACCACTAAATCTACTTTTACCAAACCATCCACTTCTCATAAAAATAAAAAATAAAAACATATTCAAATCATATTTTATATCCAATTTTTGCATTAAACATCACAATATTAAACCCAGTAGGACGCATGAAGCTGTAGCTCGGCGAGTTGTCGTAATACGACGATCAGCTGTGTCAAGCGGAAAGGGAAAGAAATGAACAGAAGGAAGGAAAAACAGAAGACACACACTTCATAATAACAAAACCTTTCTTAAAGCAGTGCTCTTTTATAAGCACGCTGAGTCATACATCAGGAAAGCACAGTTAAGCTCTGCAGGAAAATCCAATACGAGAAAGTGCAGCAGAGAGCTTAGGAAAACAAATCAACAACTTCATACTCATCCTCCAAGTGTGCAACCCACACACACACACACACACACACACACACACACACACACACACACACACACACACACACACACACAAAAAACGAATGCTATATCTTACACTGCTGTGAGGAGATCCTGAGATAAAAAAGGATGCACAGAGAAGGTGTAATGATTCCTATTAATCAGCATTAAGATCATATTGGCAGAGTGCAGAGTACGCGGTATTGTTAACGCACAGAGAAAGTGTGTTTTGCATGCGTGTGCATTTGTGTGTGTCAAAAGCAGTTTGTAAGGCTTCAGACTGTAAAAAAAAGCAAAAAAATAACAAGAATAATAACAGTAATAACAAAAAAAAACCGCTACTATTAAATATGACTACTATTATTATTACTACTCCTACAAATAATAATAATAATAATTCACCAAGTATTGACATTAATAGTGCACATACAGCAGCTTTGTTGAATTCTTGAATACGGCTGGTTGGATTGCGTTGCTTCAGCAGCTTGTTCAAATTTTTCCTTATAAAAAATGTAAACAGGTACAAATGGTGCCCGAGTTACGATTGTTCGACTTATGCTTTTTCGATCTTACTAGAGCGATATGAAAAAATTGTACAAATATAAAACTTTTCATGCAATAGGCAGCAGCGTACGATGTACGATACAATGGGGCAAAAAAGGATTTAGTCAGCCACCAATTTTGCAAGTTCTCTCACTTAAAAAGATGAGAGTCCTGTAATTTTCATCATAGGTACACCTCAACTATGAGAGACAAAATGAGAAAAAATCCAGAAAAATACATTGTATGATTTTTTTTAAGAATTTATTTGCAAATTATGGTGAAAAATAAGTATTTGGTCACCTACAAAAAAGCAAGATTTCTGGCTCTCACAGACCTGTACCTTCTTCTTTAAGAGGCTCCTCTGTCCTTGACTTGTTACCTGTATTAATGGCACCTGTTTGAACTCGTCAGTATCAGTATAAAAGACACTTGTCCACAACCTTAAACCGTCAGACTCCAAACTCCACTATGGCCAAAACCGAGGAGCTGTCAAAGGGCACCAGAAACAAAATTGTAAACCTGCACCAGGCTGGGAAGACTGAATCTGCAATAGGTAAGCAGCTTGGTGTGAAGAAATCAATTGTGGGAGCAATTATTAGAAAATGAAAGACATACAAGACCACTAAATCTCCCTCAATCTAGGGCCCCACGCAAGATCTCACCCCGTGGGGTCAAAATAATCACAAGAATGGTGAGCAAAAATCTCAGAACCACACGGGGGACCTAGTGAATGACCTGCAGAGAGCTGGGACCAAAGTAACAAAGGCTACCATCAGTAACACACTACGCTGCCAGGGACTCAAATCCTGCAGTGCCAGACGTGTCCCCCTGCTTAAGCCAGTACATGTCCGGGCCCGTCTAATGTTTGCTAGAGAGCATTTGGATGATCCAGAGGAGGATTGGGAGAATGTCATATGGTCAGATGAAATCAAAATAGAACTTCTTGGTAAAAACTCAACTTGTCATGTTTGGAGGAGAAAGAATGCTGAGTTGCATCAAAAGAACACCATACCTACTGTGAAGCATAGGGGTGGAAACATCATGCTTTGGGGCTGTTCTTCTGCAAAGAGACCAGGACGACTGATCCGTGTAAAGCAAAGAATGAATGGGGCCATGTATCGTAAAATTTTGAGTGAAAACCTCCTTCCATCAGCAAGGGCGTTGAAGATGAAACGTGGCTATGGATTTCAGCATGACAATGATCCCAAACACACCACCCGGGCAAAGAAGGAGTGACTTCGTAAGAAGAATTTCAAGGTCCTGGAGTGGCCTAGCCAGTCTCCAGATCTCAACCCCATAGAAAATCTTTGGAGGGGGTTGAAAATCCATGTTGCCCAGCGACAGCCCCAAAACATCACTGTTCTAGAGGAGATCTGCATGGAGGAATGGGCCAAACTACCAGCAACAATGTGTTAAAACCTTGTGGAGACTTACAGAAAACTTTTAATCTCTGTCATTGCCAACAAAGAGTATATAACAAAGTATTGAGATTACATTTTGTTATTGACCAAATACTTATTTTCCAAAATAATTTGCAAATAAATTCTTTAAAAATCAGACAAAAATGTGATTTTCTGGATTTTTTTCTCATTTTGTCTCTCATAGTTGAAGTGTATCTATGATAATAATTACAGGCCTCTCTCTTCTTTTTAAGTGGGACAACTTGCACAATTGGTGGCTGACTAAATACTTTTTTGCCCCACTGTACATCGGACGCGCAGCTGGGATTAGTGTATCTCTCTGTGAGATGCCCCGCTCTCGCTAGCGGTCGACGGAGTAAAGTGGTCTCAATGTGTATTTTTTTCTGTTTCAAACGGCAATTTTAGTGATAAAAGCGTGTCTTCTAAGTGCCAAAGTATGTCTCCTGCTGGGATTGAAAAAAAGAAGAGGAAAGCCATCAGTTTAGAGCAGAAAATGAAAATTATAAATCAGCATGAAGCTGGAAAGGCCTTCACATTCATAGCACCATCTTCTACTTACGATATTTTTGTATTTTCGAAATTCAAACTGATGTATTTTAAGTAGAGGACTACCTGTACTTCAATAACAGGACAACACACAATTGAAGACTAATAATAAACAAATTTGAATGTTTAAAAATTGGTCAATTAATAGTAAAAAAAAAAAAAAAAGAAAAACGTTTAGTCCCTGAAACTACAGGGAGATTTTTTGCTGACGAGCCATTTTATTGATACACCAGTGGCAAAACTGCATAGGTTCGTATGTTATTCACTATGAGAAACTCTTCAGGACAGAGAAGAGTAAGAGGACAGAGAAAAGAAAAAAAAGCATGCTGCTAATTACACGATGTTTATAGCTTCTCCCAATATCCTATCATGTAAGTGATATCAAGAACAAGCTTTTTGGTTTTTAATTTTATTAAAAAATACAAAATGTCATTTGCACATGTACTCGTATAAGTCAGGAAAAGAATATCTTGCCAAAATCAAGAAAAAAAAAAAAAATCTTCCTGGATAAGCAATGTATTATAATATATTATATTTGGAGATAGCGACATCTGAATATTTTTTCCCCGAGCTCGAACACTCGGGTGGATTGTGACAAGAAACAAATGTGACGGAAATAAAATTTGCTGTTAACAAATAAATGTATTTATGTAGCTACAAATCAACTCAACATAAAACCAGCAACACTTTTAATCATGCAGTAAACACTTATGATTTCTAGCTTCTTTAATACATTGTTGATTATTCATTCATCTCTTTACACTCATCTATTTTCCCTCCTGCTCCTGTTTTTTTTTTTTGTTTTTTTTTAACGCTTATTTTAGACAGGACCGTTCTTCATCACCACCTCCACAGCTCACTTCGGGGAAGGGTTTAGGGAAGGGGTTATGCATCATGCCAGCACTAAGGATACAAATATACTGAACATGTATAGTATAACTAGGGCGTTTTCACCGCTACTCAAAAGAAAAGTGTACCTGTGTCGACTTTGGACTTGACCCGGGAGAGGTCGATGTGGCGGGGAGGACGGAGAGGAGTGGCGGGGCGACGAGGGGCGGGTTTGCGGCGCTCAGAGAATTTACTGATTTTGGACAGAGGGGCGAAGATTCCTGTAGTAAAAAAGGCAAAGGGAGACAACATCAGTTTTATAGAACTATTCTAATACTTCTCAATTTCACAAGTTTCTGCTTATTGCATTCAAGGTAAAAAAATAAAAAAAACGGAATGAACAAATAAATAGGTAAACAAATAAAAGATATATTGGATGGTGCTTTCTCACAGTGCTTCCAAACAGTGTTTTGCATTAACATAATATGATGTTTCAGCATTACCGAGCTATATATAGCTGGAATGACCTATTTCTCTAACAAAAATGCGGGTAGTATATCAAATCTCAAGTGCAAAATAAATCAATAGAATCAATAAACACAAACAGGGGGCTGAAAAACGAATGACGCTTTCATCTACCCACCTTTGGAAAGCGATAAAGGCACAAAGAATTAAATACATGAGCAAACAATTCGTTAAATAAAAATATACTAACAATTACTATGAAAAAGAAACACGCATACTAATCTGAGAACAGTCAGAAAATGGCGTACCTGCTGTTCTATAAGAAATATTGCATTCATCATCATCATCATCATCATCATCACCCATTCTAGTTCGAATCAAGTTGCATTTTATATGGTTATTTCAACCATCTCCAGTTAGAACAGTGCATAGAGGTTATGTTTAGGGTATGTTTATGTATAAGATTTGCCATACTTCTTATATGATAATGCATTATAGGATAATAGAGAACATTTTTTGTGATTACATTTGCATACATTTTACTTCAAAGAAAACAATTATATTATATTATAGCAGTTATATAAAAAAAAAACAGTTTACCATCATGTATATGATTGTTAATATTTAATAATAAACATAACTATAAACTATAATGCAATACAATCCCACTCTTGATGTCACCCAAATGAGGACGGGTTCCCATTTTGAGTCTGGTTCCTCTCAATGCTTCTTCCTCATAACATCTAAGGGAGTTTTTCCTTCCTACAGTCGCCATGGCTACTCATCAGGGATAAACACACATCGCTCACCTTAACTCTTAAATTCTGTAAAGCTGCTTTGAGACAATGTCCGTTGTGAAAAGCGCTATAGAAATAAACTTCACTTCCATACATAATCAGTGTATCAGTAACAGTGCATCATGCGTGATAAATGTTTCATATCATGATATGGATGTGTTTGTTATACAGTAAGCATGAATGACATCATGTTCAGACATAGAGAAAGTAAATTATTACCATGTTTCATATGGCAGGTAAAGTAGTGAACCCCGGCCACGGAGCCGTCGTTCTTTCCCTCGGGTTGCTGAAGCTCCACGCCGGCCCACAGCCCCCCAGCGAACTCGGTACTGCCGCAGAACCTCAGAGTCCCCACCTAAACTCATTCACACCACATATACACCCGAGAGCAGAAAAGTCTGCGCTTAGTGTTCGTACACGTTGTAGGGACCCTCGAACGGTGTGCTCTTAGTGAAGACCTTGAGCGAAGAAGGGAGAAATCTGCAGGGAATAACTGGCCAAATTGTTTTCGAGCCGTGTGGTTCATGGGAAAATAATGTTCATTCAATAGACCTGCTTCATGCCTGCTTTATCATGCTCTATCCTCCAGAGTGCAATGAAAAGCGATTACTCTTTCACAAAGACACCCCCAACCCCCCCATACAAACACACGGACACACACACGTTTATGTGTGTATCCAGGACAGTGCTAAGCGAGTGACAATTTTTTCCTGCCAACATCCGTAAACAACTAAATCAACTCCGATAGAAATAATCTCAAAAAAGTAAAACAGAGATCGAATAGAGCCGGTGGCACAGAGGCGGCCCAACGATAATGGGGTTTTGATTAGCCAATCTACACCTTCTTGCTTGCGTGCCACACTTTAGTCACGGTCTGCTGTGGGATTTTATTAATGGCTTATTCATCTTTAGACCTGTACAAGTATGTGGATGGAGCGCCGGATGTAAAAGCAAGGACAATGGCAATCAGGTAGCTGTCCAATCCTTACAGGGACCCTCTTTCTTCTTAAACGGTTTGAGAACAAGAGCAAGCGTGACTGAGTCTGAGACCTGAAAAATACTTGGCATACAATTTTGAGGGTGGCTCGATTGTAGGGTTTACTGTATAGGACACCAAATAACAGCAACACTAAGCTGCTGTTGTTGGGTCCTCGAACAAGGTCACCTGACTGCACACTGCTCAATAGTATTCTGAAATAAAATGATCAGATAGAAAAAAAAGAAAGAAAGGTTTTAACCCAAGAGATCTAATACCCTGTATTGCGTGTCATTCGCAGTAACACTAATCATGAGTGTCCATGAAAAGAGGACAGATAGAACTTTCCTCCAGTGTTGTGTTGCCATGTGATGCAGTTAAAAAAGTGGTTGGTTGGCTTGAGTCTTGGAAAAAAAAAAAGAGGAAGACCAAGGAGGAGGTTTATGGATGTGGTGAGGGAAGACATGCAGGTAGTTGGGTTAAAAGAGGCAGATTTAGAGGACAGGGGGGTATGGAGGCTGAAGCCGAAGGAAAAAGAAAAATAATTTTTTTGATTGTTGTCTTTATACTTGCGGCTTAGCTTACCTATAAATATATTTAAAAAAAAATGTTTTTTTTAAGAAATAAAGAAAACAAGAATATATATTATTCAGCTACAAGGGTGTTAGTAAAGTCAGCTACTGATGTAGGTCCAATTCATCCCAAAGATGTTTAGTAGGGATGGGATCAGAGCTTTGTAGCTCTATATCTTTATGGAGTTTTCTTTGTGCACTGGTTTTGCTTTGAGGTTCCATGCTGGTCAACAGGTTTGGGTCTCCCAGTTCAAGTGAAGGAAAAATGCTACTGCATCCAGAGTCATCCTGTGAAATCGTGTGCCTTCAGCTTTGAAATAACCGTTTTGATGTGATAGAACCACATATGGCTGGGAAAGTCTACAAATGGGTTTTTTTTATTCAGTGATAGCTAGCATAAACCACTTGCACTCTTCCAAAAAGGGTGTTTATGGAGAAATCATGCTTTCAAATATGACTGAGATTTTAAAATGAACCAAATGGCCATTAAACCAGCTTAAACTACGGCTAAGTTACATCTTGAATATACAGTGGAACCTCGCTTAACGAGCACCTCGCTTAACGAGCTAAATATATTGTAAAAAAAAAATGGCTCCCTTAACGAGCGACATTTCGCATAACGAGTGATGAGGAAAGGGGAAGTCCCCCTAGCGACTTTCCCTGCCAGTGCTACATGGGTCTGTGTTTAGCACTCGTTTCGCTAGCATGTTAGTGTTGCTTGTGATCACACATTTTTCCAAACGTGTGTTCAGACATTATTTGTGATTTTTTTTCATTTCTTGCAAAAATGTCCCTGAAGAAAAAACTACAAGTGAAATTTTCACCAAATTTTGAAGAGAGATTTAGACAGCTTTCTAGTAAAAAAAAATATTAGGTAATGTATCATAAATCATAAATTAATAAATAACAAACTAATTATTTCGATTAGTTTTTTTGTTTTCTGCAAACCGAAATCGCATTCCAGGTTGCGCTCCTTAACAATTTATAAGTAATTTTCTTTGAATGAAGGTTACATATAAAAGATGTTTAGTATTTTTTTCTGCATGAAACGTATTATCGTATTTTACATTAATTTATATGGGAAAAACTTTTTCGCTTAACGAATGTTTTGCATTACGAGTAAGATTATGGAACGAATTATGCTCGTTATGTGGGGTTCCACTGTATATTCATTAGCACAAGGGTATTGGTTATAGAGCAATGGGAATAAACATACTATATCCATGTATTTCCAACAGATCCAGTTGCAAAACTCTGAAAAGGCAAAACTTTTTTTTAGCTCTCTTTAAAAAAAAAAAAACTCATATCCAGTACTTAAAACTTACTTAAAACTGTTGCAGAAGTTCTATAGAATTATAAATGAATCCTGCAGATAAAGTGATCAGAATTTGGAATTGATTCAAACTGGGTCAAAAACAGTCGAATGTCTGGATTTTTTTTATTATTCACCAGCTTGCTTTCTGTCTGAGGTATATTCCAAAGACATATTCATACAGGCATTCAAATCAGCAATGCTTCTGGTGGAGACGTTCGTCCTAACTACGTGATCGAAACATTATTCAATTTGAGGCTCCATTTGGTTTCAAGATTCACACAACACATCAAGTGTAGCTCGCACTTAGTGGTTGTGAAACTGAAAAGGGGAGAAGTGGGAGGTTTTTGGCAGCTGCTGTATCATGCCAGAGCCAAAAGCCAAGTTGCTAAACATAGGTGTGGGATTCCTTAAAAAGTAAGGAATAAGACGGTAAGAGAAAACTGGAGAGAGAGGGTGTGATTAGTTACAAGGATAGAACATTTGCATGTGTCTTGCTTCTACTGAATCACATCATCAGTACTGTATGATTTGGAAATAGCTACTGCGTATTGAATGGTACCTTCTGGCCAGCGATGACGACCTTGTCTCCGACGTGGATGCCCATATTGGCGAGATGAGCTCGGGCCTTCTCTGAATGAAGATCAAAGGACTGTCCAGGCACCATAGGTCGAGGAGTAAGAGGTTGGGGTAGAACATCCCTCAGCAACGTCCTGAGCTCTTTGGCCTGTGCTGCAGCGTCTGCCATCTCAAGAGGCATGTCCAGAGGTTCAGGCACCACATCTACAGGACACTGTCCCTTATCATTCTGCTCAAACGGAACCAAAAGCAGAGAATAGCAAACTTTTATAAACGCTGACTTCTTTTTTTGTTATCTTTATTTACCGAACGGGATTCTCGTTATCAACAATGCATTTGTGTATCGAATTAGCACCTTTCCAATTATGGGCACAATTAGTTCGATTTTCCACTCAAAGAATTGAAGAACTTTGGTGAGAAAGGAATGCAAAGGCAGATAAATATCCAGACATCAAAGTTGCAGAATAGCACAGTTTTATAACTAACTGTGACTCTAATTAGATGCCACTTGCGGAAACACAGAGTTGCGTGAAAGAAATCGTTAATAAGAGCAACCCAGGAAAATGGAGCTCTTGCATGGAACATCACTGGAACTGAAATGAAATGCAACTCTGTGCCAATGAACATCCTGAGCAGCGACATGATAAACATATATATGTAAAATATACAGAGAGAGAGAGAGAGAGAGAGAGAGAGAGAGAGAGAGAAGAGAGAGAGAGAACACCTAACATCACCTAATTTCTTTTCTTTCCCAAGTTGACCCAAAGTCTTCACAGGTCTAAGTTTGCAAGACACAAATGTTTTTATTGTTGTTGTTTTTTTAAATATCCAGCGTACTTTCCCCTTCGGTGAACTGGCTTTTTCAATTCATTCGCTTCTCGAGCTGAAAAGGCAGTTTTCTGGTGGCATCCACAGTGCCTCAGCAAGGGGTCCAATTAAAAAGTGCTACTGCTAAACAGTTAATATGAAGCTCAGCATGTTTCAGCATAGTGGCACTGTGTTCAAGCCTTGCTCACTGATCCAACAAGAGCTTTCCAGAAGAACCTTAACTGCGTAGCTAGCACTGACCTAAACATAAGCTATAATGCACAAATGTCAAACTCGAGGTTCACAGGCCAAATACAGCCTACATGTAAACTTGCAAGAAAAACATATTGAATATTTTCACACGCTGTTTTTTTTTTTTATGGCCCACACAATTTTCAGAACTCTCACCCGACCTGCAGTGACCGCCAGTTCCACGTGGGCTAACGTTTCACAAAGCTGAATCTCTGATAAATTGAGTCGACGGAGAGTAAAAAGCCCTAATAGTTCAAAGACGATACAAATGTATGAGAGCACATACGGTCATGTGACTTCTTCTGGAACTCTTCTCTTCTCTTTTTTTATACATTAATCAGTTACTCTATATTTTATACTGTACATTCCACATCTAAATGGAAACAGTACTATTGCATTGCAAGATATTATTGAAATTTAGCAAATAACCACCCGATACAGTCAGGTACTGATGTAGGTGAGGTGAGGAGGCCTGGGGTGAAGTCAGTGTTCCAATTCATCCTAAAACTATTCAGTAGGGTTGAGGTCAGAGTTCTAAAGTAGGCCACGCAAGATCTTCCAATCCAACCAACCAATGTAAACCGTATGTTCATGGAGAAGGCTTTGTCCACAGGACCATTGTTATTCTGGACCATGTTTGAGTCTCCTAGCAAAAAAGACATTCGACACCATTTTGTTAACAGTTTGGGCAAAAAAAAAAAAAGGAAAAATAACTAGTGAAATCAGGTTTCCAAATACTTTTTCTCATTTGAACATTTTCTTCTCCAGTTCATCAAATTCATCTTGTGCATCAGCCCAAAATCCCCATATTCACCATATACTTTAAATGGCATGCAAAAATCATACATTTACTTTAGGAAGGCCATTACAACATTTTTAAAATAGCTCACACTCTGTATGCAAGTGTCACTCTGTTACTGTGATTACAGTTGTTTAGACACTGCATTTATGTAAAACTAGAGGTCGACCGATTAATCGTTTTTGCTGCTTAATCGGCATCGATATATGATATGATTTCTGGAATTATCGGCTATCGGCAAAAATCCATACCGATAGTTTTTCCCACTTTCAGTTCGCTGTCACTATGAGAGCGGCCTCTAGAGGTGAATTACTGAATCCATGTATTGTTTGTTTTTACACGTGCGACCGCCTGCTGCACGGAGAGTGCTACAGTATATTAGATTTATTATTTATATTATATTATAATTCATTAATGGTATAATTATATTTTTATGAATATATTCATCTTTCCATTTTTTTTAATCCAGTACTGTTTTTTATTAATTTTTTTTATTTTACTTAAAACAACTTATTAACGATAAAATAGTGGAGGAGGTGAAATTATTCCTTATTTATATTTTTTTTTCTCCTTATTTCAGTTCAACTGAGCAGATTTAAAAAATAAAAACTGCCCTCAACATGTTTTTAACATGATTTAATTTAACCAAATTATGAAATCAGAAAATAAATAGAAACGCTCGAAATCCTAAATCAAGTCAGCTGCTCTTCACAGGGAGAGGTTTCCCGTGGGCCAAGATACATTTTGCACTTTGGTTTTGTTTCGATTCGAAGCTTTTCAGCATGGCACTCAATCAAACCAGCTGTGTGAGGCAGTTGGAAGAAGAGCTGGTGAAGAGCTACACCCTTCGCTTTCTCTCTTCTCCTTCCACTAGACGCAACGTGACACATGCATAGAACTGGCATCGAGAAACCAAAATGGCCAGCAGTAAAGTGTCACGCTTGACATTAATTAAATAACAGGATTAAGGTGCGGCACGCGGGAAAGTGCCTACAGCCGGCAGAAGAAAGACAAACGCGCCGCCGCCGCAGACAGAGCCGGGCCTTAATGTGATGAGAACATCTTCCTATTAAAAGGAATGAGTCTTTTTGTGCGTTTGTAAATTTGAAGCGGGGGTCATGTCTTGTTATTAGTTGCATGCGACCGTACTGCTCCAGAGAATGACAGCACTTTCGATTTGTAATGGTACGCAGGGTTGTGCAGTTCTGCAGCTCGGTATACAGTGCACAGCAGGGCTTTTTGCTTAGAAGTGCAAAGTGTGTGGGAACCAAGACGACAAACATACACACAGATATACACACAAATGCAAGCAGCAATCACTTGCTCTCTTATTTATCAGAAATCTTGAAAGCAGGGTTTTCTGAAATTACAGAAAAAAAACTATACCATGGATGATGGAAGCTGTAGGTACTAAACAAAATTTTTGACTCACCCGAATTGACACGATCCTCCGAATATCGTGTAAATCTTTAATGTAACTTTCCAACACATGAACAACCCTTATATATATATATATAAAATAAACATAACTTCAATATATCACTCGATTAGTGTTGCTCTCTCACACACTCTCTCTCATATACACACACTCATAAATGCAGAGAAACTCTTTCATCATTCCCAGCGGAAAACTCCGATTTTTTTTTTTTCTGGAAGATAAAGTGTGATGTTGGGATCAGACCCCAGTTGGACCCGAGTCAGGGTGGTCTAATTTTTTACTTCGATTTTGTTGTTAGTATAATTTTTTGTATAATTTTGTTGAATTATATGCTGTAATAACTTACACGCAGCACAAGCAAGTTTTAAACATTAATGTAATTAAGTACGTAAATACCAAGATGGACATTTTTGTGTGCACAATTCAAGAAATGATCTGTGTTATGTTATGGAGGAATGCACAATGTATGTAGGTGGTACGACCTGCAGTAATTGTGCTTGTGTGAGGTGACTGATGAGTGTGCAGAGGAAAAATTCAGCAGAAACTGATCGGGTTGATTATCCTGCAAGATTTATTTAATTTCGCTGATTTATTTGATTTAAAAAACCTACAATTTTGTAAATTCCCATATATTCCCATTAACTTCCATGGCAAGTTTTTTAGGGGAATTTTGCAACCCTAGTGACATTTGACGCTTGGTAGAAAAAATAAATAAATCAGAACAGAGTTTAGCTATTGGAGAGTTTGAAATGCGACTGAGATTCGCTGGTTATTGTCGTCCCGCTGTGTTTACTGAAAGCATTTGTATTCGTCTTAACGCTGTCATTATGACAAGAGCGGCATCTTCATACCATACATAGGACCTAATTGGGTCGTTAGCTATTAAAAAATGCAGTGAAATGCGCCCACTCAACTCATTAATAGCGAGCACTGGAACTGTCCCATGTGAGAGCGTCTCACTTGTGCGACCGCTGACATGCGACGCTCGGTTCAATTTGTTTGTGGTTTATTGTTAATAATTGGTGCTTGCAGTCACTTCTCCGCATGCTCAGGTTGGGGATTCTCTATTGGCTATACTCTTTTTAAGAAAGAAAAATAATCCTCCTGATATGAAAGATTGGTTCATATAATCTTACACAGTGCTAGGAGTATTGAACATGACAACAAACTACAGAAATAAAGACAAATCAAATGTTGCCTGACACACTTGATTATACTTAACAAGTGAATCATTTTCAATCCTTTTTAGTTGTATAGCGCTTTTCACAACTGCCATAGTCCCTTTACAGAGATAAAGAAATTATAATGTTGGACTATATAAATTGAATCCCTTTAAGTTGATCCCTAATGAGCGTGCGAGTGGTGACCCCATATGATGGTAGGACCAAGAAACCTTGAGAGAAACCAGAATCCAAAAGGAACCCATCCTCATCTGAGTGTCATTAAACGTCCATTCATTATAGTTCCATCACTGTTAAAGATAACTGTTCAGTGATGGGCGCATAAATGCAGAACGTTTCATGCAAACTGCAGTCCTGAGCCTTAAAAGTAGCCTGTTGATATTAATTACAGTCCGAATCCATCTTCTTAAGTTGCTCAGTAACTTCATGGATCTTTAAGCTGTTCATGTGGAACCATCCCCAGCTGCACAAAGTGGTCTGCAATTGAAGAGGAACTCCATCCAGACGCAGGACGTTGGAATAAATCAGGCTAAACTAAAAACTATAAAAAAATAAATAAAACAAGTACTTGAGATTCTACTTGATCTGAAAAATGTTATCGATGCATCTATAGTACACGAGCAGTGATGCCGTTATGAGACATCAACATTAGGATCGTCATTAATATTTCTATTCAGTATGGTATTACTATTATTATAAATTATAGGACAGGATTAGAAATTAGTTTATTAGAGGGACAGCGCATGTAGGACGTTTTGGAGACAAGGTGAGGGAGGCGAGATTGAGATGGTTTGGACATGTGCAGAGGAGGGACATTGGTTATATCAGTAGGAGAATGCTGAGGATGGAGCTACCAGGAAGGAAAGAAGAGGAAGGCCAAGGAGGAGGTTTATGGATGTAGTGAGGGAAGACATGCAGATAGTTTGTTTGCAAGAGGCAGATGTAGAGGACAGGGGGGTATGGAGGCGGATGATCCGCTGCGGTGACCCCTAATTGGAGAACCGAAGAAGAAGAAGATAGTATGATGGAAAAATAAATAAGGATTAGTTTCAATATAAGTATTGTACAAATGTCACTTTTATCTTTGTGTACTGGTCTGTACTGCATTGTTAGTGTTATTGTGATATTGCACTAAATGCTGCACACACACGCTTTATGTAAAGTCCTGCGCATAGTTTTGTTGGTCTACTTAAATTTGCGTCATCTTGTGAATTTGACGAGCACTTCGGTACTGTACGCTATTGTTTATGGCTGAAATTACAATAAAAGCCTGTGGGAAATGACTATCATCATTATTGATTTCTGATATTGTGTATTATCGTCATGTCGTCACTGACATGCGTACTAGTATGTATTATTACTTATGTATAATAGGAGTAGTATTTCCATTTATAATATTTCTCCTATTATATTTAGTTTTATTACCATTGTTATTAATATTTCTGCAATAACACATAAGTACTACTGACTATTAATATTAATATCAGTCATTTATCATTCTTTTTATATTTCTGCTGTAATTACCGTAATTTCCGGACTATAAGCCGCACACTGTCTACACTGAAACTAATGAACTTTACACAGGCTTTAATGAAAGACAGTGTCTGTTACACGGTGTAACGGGTGAAATATGTTGCGCTTCCTTTAGGAGCAGAGCGGTATTTTGGGAATAGCCTGCCGCTGCATTTTTTCCGCTATAACTGCATGTGCGGAGACCGAGGAATATGTCCTTATTATTTTCTGATGCTCATTTCTAATGTGCAGCTCAGAACACAGGTGAGGTGCGTTTTTTTGTTTCCGTTCGAAAATTTTATTGGTCTAATGTTATGGGGTTCAGTGTTTTGGCTTGAAGTTTGTCAAACCGGGAAAAAAACAGAAAAAAATTCATAAATAAGCCACGGGGATCAAAACGTGGGAAAAAAGTAGCAGCTTATAGTCTGAAAAATACGGTAGCTATAGTTTTTACCGGTATATTACTATTTATTATTATTTTATTATTATTAATATAGATATGTTTTTTATTTATTATAGTGCCTTTTTTGTGTATTTATATAATTATTGCAAGATTTTCAGCAAACTTAATTCCATAATACTGGTACTATTAATATTAGGATGGACATTTTCGATATTTATGTAGACATTACTAAATACCTGGTATTTAAAATACTTATATAACTTTATCAGGAGTGTGAATGAATATTTCTGATGTTTTCTCTTACTGTTTTTTCTAATACTTTTACCTATAGCCACTATAAAGTCATACTGTAGCAAGACAGCTGACTTGAACTGCAATTAAAGAGTCAAAATAGTCAAAATATCACTCCAGTGAATGAAGCTCAAGTTGAAGCGCTATATGCGAATCCACTTTCGTCTGTAGAATGATAACCAACATATACGGTCCACGGTACGCATCCCTAAAGCGATCTGTGCATTCAAAAACATTGCAGGGCTTAAAATAAAATGGATTGTGGTGTTTCTACTCATCTGAAGTGAGAGTGTTCATCACTACGGACTGAATCGTTGTTCTATACTGATGTACAAACCACACAGCTACCGCACTACACTCTCTGCTGGAGCTCACTGTGATTTTGAGACTTTGATATTTAACGCTGCCACACTGCCCTCAAGTGGTGCGGTCTTACAAAGACAACCCTCTGATACATCTAAGACTGAACGGATTACGCCTAAAAAACAGTACAGGAGACAACACAATTTTGCGTCAAATTTTGTCCCAGTCGTATGTTATGGGATATATGATCTAGTGAGATTTCCTGTGTCTTCCCCAGTGAAAAGCAACCATGTGAATTCATCAAATCATCAAAATTTAAAAATAACGTCTGTTTCCTGACAATACAACCAAAAACAAGAATTCAAAGCATACGAACAATCAAGGTAAATTTTTATGAATTTGCAGTACTCTAATCCCTTAGTGTTTTTTTCTCTTCACCGCAATATTAGTCCTCCTCCGTCGTTTTACTAAATGCGCTATTCACTGCTGCCTCAATCTCCAGGACATGTGAGCTATGATTCACTGCCAACTCAGTCTGTGCTGTGCAACAGGCATGGAAACACGTACGCTGGATCATATCAGAGCGCTACAAGAATGATTTCATGAATAATGTATTATACAGCCGGAAGAAAGAAAAAAAAAATTGTCTGGCTGAAAGGCTGTTCCATCAGCTCCGTATTATAAACTAAATAAAGCTTTTAATCATCCCCATTTCAAGTAGCAAAATCAATGACGAAAAGACTTTAATTCTTAACTTTAAATAGATTCAATAGATAATTAGCACAAACTATGGTATTATGCTGATCTCAGGATTTGGTTGATATGATGATACAATATAATGTTTATCATGATAAATTAGGTCATAGAACACTTTTAGAATATTATAGATGTAGTGATATTGTGTATATTATGTATATCAAAAATGTAATTATATTTCTCTGATTGAAAAGTGCAGATAAATACAAGCATATCAATTTTTAAATGGGTAAGGTTTTATTATTATTATTAATATTATATATTTTTTAATTGTATTTTAGAATTTTAAATGCCAAACATTGAGAAATATAAATTAATATTTTATAAAATTATATTTATGCAGACTTTGAAAGAACATACTAATGCATTCCTTGGAAGTTTTTTGCAAACCTGTACATACTGTATATACCAGTGACGTGCGGTCAGGGCCAGGAAAGCCTTCTCTGCTGGCATAAACACTATCAAAAGCACTGACCTACATTTACAACATTAATTCTAATATTTGTTCAGTGAAATTGTATCAATTTATTTCCAACAGTTTATTCTCTTCATTTCGTAGCGTTTCTCTTGGCTGCACTGCTTCCAGTACGTGTATGTGGATGTTAGATTGTTTGTCCAATCAGATTTCAGCCTCTATGTGTTGCCATGTCAATCTAATCTGCCCAGGGCCTGCAAAGTCTGTACTGCTGGCTCTTTTACCTTAGTTTCTATAAGCAATGTGTCTGTTTCTTTAACCAATCAGATTTCATATTTGCCTCACAGGGCAGCTAGCTGGCCCAGAATAACGTCAGCATTTTTCCGTCCTCTGATTGGTTGGTCAGAGGGAAACTGTTAAAGCCAAGTTCGACTGGCAAAACATGTGTGTAGCACTGCACACATAAAAACATCGGAGATTTTTTTACGCCTATGGATGAAGAGAAATTAATTTGGTCTCGGACATACTTAAAAATAGCTAGCTTGTCTCAGCCAGGGAAAGAGCTTGTTCTCCACTTCCAGACCAGTGAATACGAGCGGTACCACTGATTACAGCCTCTGAGGAGTGCTGCAAATTACGAGTCTGCATCTCTGGTGAGTAAGTCGTATTTTATTTAAATCTCTAATGTTTTTGCGACGTGATAGTGGTGGTATTAAGAGGGGATTAGGTCGGGTAAGTCCTCACTGAAGGCCCAGGTACCAAATGCACGGCCCGACACTGATATATACACACACACATATGTGCAGTGCAACCTTGATACTCGCGGGGGTTACGTTCTATTTTTTAAAAGTACGAAAAATGGCGAGGTTTTGACTCTCTCCTTTTGACGGTTCCTTTTTTTAAGGGGAATTGTAAATATAATGTACTGTCAACTCAACAAAAATTGTGAATTGTTTGTCATAAATGTTTATTTTACTACTTCAAATGAATAATACAATTATTACATTTGTTTTTCCAAACATTTTTATGTCATTTTTTAGTACAAACTCACAAAATTTTTTAGTGATTTGAACTGTTAGTCCCAACTTTTGAACTATCGAGGTCGCGAGTGGTTCCACTGTATATCATTCAAACACCATCAAAAATCATTCATATATTTTATAGATTTATCAAACCTCTAAATTAATTACAATTAAAATAATAATAATAAGAAGAAGAATAAATAAATAAGAAATAAGAATGAAATATTGTATAAAGTTGTTTACTTATATATCATAATAGATAATTTACACACATTTACACACACTTCCTGTTACTGCACTTCCAGTGTAACATGCTGTTAGAAGAATCAGATTGAGTTTAATTGTTTTAAATGTGTTTAATAAGCTGACTAATCATTTATTTAGTCCTAGGTCCTAATCCTAACTTTTTTAAATTCATAAAGAAATCTATAATAAACAATAATAAAACGATAACCATTTATAGACCAGTTACTAGTGTCTAATTTCTATTTTAGTGATACCAAATACACACAAATCTACAATTATTATTATAGTACACATCAGTTGCTTGCTGGATTCTTCAGAATTACAGAATGAAGGATTTGCTCCTTTTCCAGTGGCACAGAATTAATTGCATAGCTAGTGGTTGTCATGAAAGCAATGAAGTGAGAAAAATCATAAGCTGGAATGAATGTCCTGTTGTGACAACCAATAATACATCAACTTTTTGATAAATTAAATGGTTTCACCTCATACAGCTTCAGAAGCACTTTGCTTGGTGATATTCGATGCGTTTATACAACATTTGATGTAATTAGTGAAATGGTGAAGTGTTTTAAAGTATATAATTCCCCTTATGCAGCATTTAATGGACACTAAACGAATAAGTTAAAAGTTATTGAACAATATCCACAAAACAACATATTTCCACTTGTTATCATTATAGCAGGTATCACGTGAAAGGGTCTTCAACCCGCCTCTCGCTCTCTTTTACCAAGAAACTGTAAAGGTCTGTTCTGGTCTGATTTCTTTCAAAAAATGAAGACTTTTCTCAAAACTTTTCAAACTGTTGACACTGGACCCTTTTTCTTAAAGCAAAAATAAACAGAAAATGTTTGAATCTGCTAATGTGAAACTTTTGCCGTTCAAGTCTATGTGCAAGTTGTTAATGGAAACAATAAACCTATAATTTGCCTGTCAGACAGAATGACTACAATTAATCCACACAATTCGACCAATCAGAGTTGTTGTAATATGAGTTGTATACATTATTACACAATAAACTTCTAATATGAATTGTAACATAACAGAGCTTCATGTCCCCAAGAAAAGTTGTATTTTTGATGCATTTACTATAAATATTCCATCACTATGATTATCTATAAGCTTTGAAACTTCAAAGACAAAATTCACATTTAGATGATAAATGCAATAAAAAAATGCTATCGCTTGTCTCTTTCTAAACCCAAATGCTTCTGATGACATCATAGTGCACTTCAGAATCGGCAGTGTTCCAACCCCAATACTTGTGATACTGTACTTGAGCATGGCTTATTTCAGATTTTAAAAAAGTTTCTTATAATGCCCTGTTCTGAATTCCTTTTTTAGTGAAAATTATGTCAAATTACGAATATCGCAGTGTGTTTCAAGCAATTTCACGGGCCGTTTTACAAGCTGACTGATCATGATGGTCAATCACAAAGAAGGTCAGAAGCCTCAGGCCTTCAACCATATGAAGTTGCTGTGTGTGTGTGTGTGTGTGTGTGTGTGTGTGTGTGTGTGTGTGTGTGTGCTCCCAAACGCACCAGCCAGTCCATCGAAAAGTCTGCATTTTTCATAAGGGTAAACAATATCAATAATTACCATTTGGAAAGTGTGGAAGCTGCTGTTTGAGCAGTTCAGGACTTCTGGCTATAATGCCTTGTGAGTGTAAAATGAGTCTCGGAAAAGAAATGAGCATGCCTAATTTAACTTCATGCCCCTGGGAGCCAGCTGAAAGAGAGAAATAAAAGTCACGCATCTACAGTATGTGTTTGTGCGTGTAATTTTTTTTTTTTAAGATGCTTCCTATAAGGCTCTTTCATGCCATCTGTTCTAAAATAAATAAATATACAAGTAAAAACAGAGACCTGAATATTTTAAAATATATTTGTAGGTAGATAAATCTAGTAGGCCTTGAGTAGAAATAGTGAGTTGAGTTCATTTTGTGCTTTGAGCGTAAAGTCTGCTGCGAAAGGGACAGCCTCATTATTTAAGCGCAATTACTTTTAGACGTTTAATATGCTTAAGTTCACGGCATCCTGTCCAGGCTGTTGAAGACGTAGCACATTATATACATTTAGTCTTTAGATTATGTGCAGGAAATACTGCAGAAAACTGCAATATTCACTTCTATCTTTTCAGCTGCACACATTAATAGAAGGGCCATGAAGCAGGATTCACTCGAATGCAAAATCCAAATCTCATTAACAAAGTGAGCTTAGTTTCTTTATACTGGTCACATGTGCATTCCAGCATGGTGAAATTCTTGCCTCACATTTCCTAGTGATTTTAAAAAGCTACGGTAGAATGCAGGGTCAGCCATTATACCCAGGAGCATTTAGGGTTAGGGGTCTTGCTTAAGGGCCCTAAGAGTGGCAGCTTTGCAATACCAGGGTTTGAACCACTGACCTTCTGATCACTGATTACGTTCACACCTGTGTGCAAAAAGCTCCACCCCATACCTAATTCCAGTCGTCTTCCAGGAAGTTCTTCCGCTTTTCCGTGCCTCTCAAAACTCATTGCCGCATGTTGAACGCATGTCATGTAAAAAGGTCTCTGGACAAATCATTCAACTGACGAGAGATCAGGAAGACCTTCAACGAGCTAAACCCGCAGAAATGTCGAAACCATTGGCAACTTGTGCACGATGATCGTCAGAGAACAATCCACATGACCTCACTTCAGCACCCACCCTCCTCGCCAGATTTGGCTCCTGTGCGCTTCGCCCTCTTCCTGAAGATGCTTAAATGTCGCCGTTTTGACACAATTGCAGAGATCCGGTGCGATGGTGTTCGAGACGCTTCAAAAAGAAGACTTGAGTGTCAGGAACATTGGGAGTCACTGTTATTGCTGTTCCAGGGGACTATTTTAAAGGTGTTAGTGTGCAAACGTAAATGAATAAAGCTCTTTCTTATAAACAGAGCTAGTCTCCAAACTTTATACCACATCGTAATAATAATACAATGAATGATGCTCTAATAAGTGCTTATGAACTAATACGCTGGGATTAGCATTGTTATAAGTGACAAAACATTTAATTCCACTGCTTAAAAGCCTCATTAAAAATATGCACATTTCAGCTTATGATTTCTGGCCATTAACAGGAGAAAAAAAATCCCTATTATTGACTATTAATGACCTCGAAATATTTAACAGTTAACCCCCAGAACATTAAGCCTGTCAGGATTATGATCAGAAACTACAGTTCCTGGCAGCCACCGCAAGTCTTGATCGCATGTCATCAGATCACACACCTAATTCCGAGTCACCGTTGATCAGCACACGTATATAACCTCAGCTTTCACAGCATATTCTGTTTGTCCATAATAAATGATTGTTCCATGGTTCGGGTTACGTTTTTCGCTTCTTTTCCTTTTCGTTTTCTTTGAGATTATTTTTGTACTTTGCACTTGGCTAAATATTATCTGCATTCGCATCTGCTTTCAAAAGAATACTAATAGGAGTATCAGGAAAATGACCAGGCTTTCAGGAGCAATCAGGTAATATTGAAGAAAGCGAAACACCTACACACACGTCATGTTTGTATAGGACATGTGTAAAGGTTGGCATTTTGACTAATCAAATCCAAGAATGCAATATTGATGGCTGACAATGATAAAAATGATAGATGTAACAAAGTGATGTACAACCTACAATGGTAGTATTTTGGACATAATCTTCCTTTATTTGATAAATATCTATATACAAATATGTTCACTATCAATATGCATCATGATTGCTGTCGTGCTGATTCCTCACGCCTTTTCAATAGCATGGACAAAAAAACCCTCAGGTATGAATTCTTTAAATATGAATAATACGAACATGAATAATGAATGTATTTACAGCTTCGTTGAGAGGTTTTGAAGTGGCGTGCGCGTACCCTGAATGCCGGATTAGCTCCGAGCTCCAGCAGGCAGCGGACTGCAGCAGTGCAGAGGTTGGCAGCGGCGATGTGCAGGGCCGTGCCGAAGTCAAAATCACTGCAGGTGGCGTCCACTTCTGAAACAACACAGAAATGTCGCCTCACTGTCAATCAGCAGCTTTGTAAATGTGGAATTGGACTGAGTCGCTCTGTCATGGTGGCTCACCTCCAGGCTGCGACGCCTGCAGCACCACACGGATGAGGTGAGGAACGTCGAAGTAGGCGGCGTAATGCAGGGCGCTCATGTTGGTCCAGCGGCTGCGCAGAGACGAGTCCGCTCCTAGAGATAAGAGCTTGCGGGCAAAACTCGCTGCACTCTCTGCATCGCCTGAATGACATAAAATCAGGCAAACAGGCAAAGAGGCATTAAACATTAGGTTTTATCAACAATAACATTCATGTCGTAATAGTCATAATAGTCACCTTATAATAGACACAACAGTCAATAATGCCTCAAAATAGCATTTTTTTATAAATGATAAAACCAATGCTCATTGGTTAAATGATATATTGTCCAAGAAATAATTTAATCGTGATCAACAATATTAGTCATTTGAACATAATAGGCAAATTCATTTATAAAAAGAAAGGAAATAACTTTTAAATCTTAAGGATGTGAAGACACTGGAATTGGAATGTTAAAATAAATCCTAGGTTAATAAAATGTAAATAAAATAAACCCAAAACAATGAATACAAAGTTGTTGTTTTTTATCATTAATTGATTGAGAATCTTTAATTCCCACATTTGGATGAGTTCATTAACTCGCTGTTAATGTGGCGCTGTTTTCCGGTGTTCATTCAGCATTCTGCTTCACTTCACGGGTCAATTCCGGCATTATTGACTATGACTGGACTGTTTGAAACTCTAGAACTACTCCTTCGAGATCTGTATTGAATGTATCGAGTTGTGAACAAACAGCACAAACAAAACACGTGTAAATGTATATAGCAAATAAAAAGTAACCGTAGCTAAACAGTAACAAAAATAAACATAACGCAGATTATAGCTTTGCCAATAAATATCATAACCGCACTCTCGCTAGTGAGATATTGGCTCAATATATCAGAGAATATACAGCGATTTAAATGAAGACTCCGATATCGAAAGCTCGTTTGACGTAATGGTAGTTCAGGGTTTTTCACAAAGTCAAATTTAAGACTTTTTAAGACCTTTTTTACGACCATTAAGAAGGAAATTTAAGACCTACAGTATATCACAACATCTATCAAAAAAAACACACACACACAAAAATACATTGTTAAGGCAACCAAGCCCAAATTTTTTTTTTCCCCAAGTCAAGTATCACTATACTTGCACTTACTGTACCCATCACTGAAAAAAATGTGGTTCAATTAAAAAAAAAAGATTCGTGCCAATAACAGAAACCTGATTGTCTGTTGCATGTTGGTTTTATTTGTAGTCATAATACAGCATATTCTTTTTGGACTAGCAAAAAATAAAATAAAATAAAAACTTCATCAACATCATGGAAACTAACAAACAAAAACATTCTAAAGCGCTACGGGAGCAATTTTAGTGAGCATTAGAAGAAGCCGTACATAGACATTGGAAAATTAAGACTTCTTTAATATTATTCTTTTTTTTTTTTTTTTTTTTACAATTTAAGACTTTTTAAGGCGTAAAAAAATAGATTTAAAATGTTTGACATTTTTTTTTACTTTTTAAGACAAGCAGTGCAGTGTGTGTGTGTGTGTGTGTGTGTGTGTGTGTGTGTGTGTGTGTGTGTGTGTGTGTGTTGGGGGGGGGGGGTGTTGTTTCTACTGTACTGATTCAAGTCTAACCCAGTTCATCCTGTTTGTAGATCGCATGGCCTTTATTCTGTTTTTGACCACAGTTTACATATTGAGTTTGCCTGCTATGGATGTACAGTAAAAGACTGTTTATCTGCACTTGCTTCCATCCTCCGTATTACATGACAGCTGACATTCAACTAACAGCTTAGTTTTAGTAATGATAGAATGGCAAAGAGACCTGATTGCAGCTCTAGGGGTAAAAGTGTAAACCAAAAAGGCAGTAAATTTTAATAGTTAAACTGACTTCAAATTGACTTACAGATTTTCTACACACTATTTAAAAGCTCGGTATTTCCTACCAAGTCACATTTCCAATGACAGACCCTCAAGTTGACCAAACAAAAGCATTTTTTGGCCAACAGCTGGACATCTTACCTATGCCTGGTGCACCAGCTTTGCAGCAGTAATGCAGCAGGCTCATGTCGGTCAGACCATCTCTGTCATTGACACCACAGCCTCGCTTTAGAATCTAAAACATGAAGCACAAACACGCATCTAATGTTACAAGCCAGTCCCAACCAGAAAGATATGATCAACTACCCCCACACGCTCATACACACGGCGCAAAGGATCAGCTTTCAACGCGATCTTGGCATACATAGCGCACGTGCCGTGCACGTGTTTTTCTCGACAGCTGCGAAAGCAAAGCACTGACCTCGTTACCGATGAGCGCAATGTTCTTCTGCACTTGAGGGACCCACTGTCTGAGCACGGCAAACAGCTCAGGCACTGTGGTACAGGGATCCAATAGCACCACCCTGCACTGAGGATCACTGGGGTCGAAGAAAGAGAAGTCTGCACAAACAAAAACAACCGGATTAGTGCGATGGCATCTCTTAAACTGACAAGCTTAAAGAAAAAGTAGAAGAAAAAGAAAAAAAAAACAATAGGCACAGTTCATATCAAATCATAATCGATTGCGGAGACTGCAGAGAAGCTTGGTGATCCATAATCAGTGAGACAAATCATTCGGATCAGATTTAATCGAGGATTAAATAAGTGTGTTGGGTTTTTTTAACAGGGGAACTTTCAAATTGCTATTGACAGGCAGGTAATTAGAGATAAGCTTCAAAAATTCTTTAAGTAAACACAGCATTTAGAGTAAAAGAAACACAATATTTCCACATGACTGGTTCTGTCTCATATGAGAAAATACTCTTTGGATGTCCTCTGCCTAAAAAACGAACCCATGGTGGGAAAGTTAGTTTTACAAAGAGCTAATACTGAAGAATCCTTCCATCAGTGTTATATAAAATGCCTCCTTAAGAAAAGTTAACGATATTAAAGATGGCATATTGTTTGTTATAAGGATATGGATTATGTGCTGCATTTAACATGATAAGATGAAGATGACAAGATATACCTTGGTTCGTCCCACAGTGGGTCCAAATGAACCACTGTGAACCCACATGAGATCAAATCCCAGCTGCTGGGTCAAATCCCAGCTACCACTGCTGCGTCCTTAAGCAAGGCCCTTTAACCTAAACTGCTCAGAGTGTCTGACAAAATGCTAAAATGTAAATGTAGTATGAGTATTAGTAATATTACTAGTAGTAATGTGATGGTGGTGGTAATAGTATTAGCTGTTGTGGTCTTCATTCAGGTAGTAGGAGCTGTAATGGCAATAGTCCTACTACTACTAACATTATTACCACTATTGGTAGTATTACTAGTAGTAGTGATGGTGGTGGTAACGGTGTTAGTAGTAGTGTTAGTTGTAGTAGTGGCAGTGCCACAGGTTAGCATGCATACATGAATACCTTCCTATTGTGTCTTCTGTCTAGTTCATACAAAGTATATATATAAAAGACTGTAGAAAGAACATTACTCATAATCTTACGTTCCAGTGCTCATGTTAGTTTTCACTCTCCAGTGTTCTGTATTGTTTAAAGATTATAATCACTCTTGATGTCATCCGGATGAGGATGGGTTCCACTTTTGAGTCTGGTTCCTCTTAAGGTTTCTTCCTCGTAACATCTAAGGGAGTTTTTCCTTGCCACAGTCGCCATGGCTGCTCATTAGGGATTAATGCACACCATTTATCTTAACTGTTAAAATTCTGTAAAGCTGCTTTGGGACAATGTCTGTTGTGAAAAGCGCTATAGAAATAAACTTGACTTGACTATACAATATATAGTATACACATCTTACCAGAGTCAGAGAGCATGGGTGCGGATGACACTGGGTGAATAACGGGGCAAGAAGGAGCGTGGTAAAGAACACCGGGCCGGTCCAGGACTGCGTCTTCTCCTGAGGACTCCTTCAGCACTTCCTCTTTAGTCATCTCCTTCTTCAGGTCTGAACTCAAAGCAAACATTCAAAGTCAAAGTCTATTGTTTTGCACTTTTATGAACTATTCAAATATTATGCTTATTATTTAATGTCCACACTTCATTTACTTCATTTTCACAATATTAATGTAGAAAAATTTATAAAATGCAATTTCTTAGTTATTACATGGCTTAAAACCATTAAATCCAAGTGGCCAGACAAAAGGCTAATATAGAAAAGAACTCAATAAAAAAAATACCACATTTCTCAATGTAGACCTGTGATTTCAACATCACACTTTTCTTTTTTTTCTTCCTTCTTTGCACACCTAACTCTGGAGAGGCATGAACAGTGAACAAACCCTGAGTGGACGACTCCACATTAATTCCCTCTTAAAAACTCCTGACTAGCCACTCTGACAAAATCAATCCCACTAGCCTGAAACACTTCCGTGACTCACCGGTTCCATTCTTAAACTTGCTGTTTTCAGCTTCCTCCATGGAAATATAAGCAAACGGCACAGGAGAGTTTGCCGAAGTGGAAAAAGCGTCCGAGTGAATAAGCTGACCTGTCTGATCTCCCTGGCGTCTTCCATTAACACTCTGTGATCAGTCACGACCCCTAAGCTATTTATGGCTTACTGCTGCATTATTTCCCTTACTACAACGCCTCTGACTTACCCCCTGCAAACTATAAGAAACATATGTGCAAGCAAAAGAAAAAACCATAAAATAAATACAAATAACATGCATTCAAGGAAATTACACATTCATACAGATTTCTTCATGATCAGCTGTGGGAACCCTAATGCGAGAAGCCGAAAGAAGAATAAGATATTTTTTCAGCTTACTGAAAGCCCTGGATTTCCTTCTAAATCAGCTCTCGGGTTGTGTTTTGTGCAAGCTATCACAAAATATCCTGTTTAGCCAGGTTTGGGCAAGTTTGAGGAACTGTACAGAGGCCAAGAATTTATGACGGGAAACACAATCACATAAACTTACTGTATCTCGCCTCCTTTTTTCAGCCATAAGTCTGGCTCAGTTACGTAATGATCTCTACCTTAACAGGTAAATACTGCATAACAACATTATTGTCTTTACACAATCATTCGTTATCAGGATATCTAATGATGGTGAGCACAGATTTTTACTAGCACCTCACCAGACCTGCTAAACATAACACACTGCACTTCACGAGAGCTTTTGTGAAAATATTTTAAGATGTAGGCCTGTCAGCAGGTTCATTAGGAATCACAGTCACATTTATATTGACATTTATATAGGTTTCATGTTGGGCTCATTAACATGAAGGTAAAAGTATATCAATGCTAGAATCCTAGCTAACAGTATAACATTATCATTGGGATAGTCATTAAATCAACTTTTGTTTTGCTAAAAGAGAAAAAAAACTTACACACACACACACACACACACACACACACACACACACACACACATTTGACATGATGGTAATGGAAGAAATAATGGTGGTATTTTTGTAGCAGTTGTAGTTGTGTTGGTGGTAGTAGCGAAGTAGTGGTGTTAGTAGCGAAGGGGGTGATGGTAATAGTGTTAGCAGTAGTGGTAGTACTACAAATGTTAGAGTTTAACATGCGTATACTGTAAGAGGAGAAAAAAGCTCACACACATCTTGCATTAAGATGGCGGTAGTAGTAGTAGTATTGGGGTATTGGTGCTAGTAATGGTGGTGGTGGTGGTATTAGTTTTATCAACGGTAGTAGTGCTGGTGATCGTAATAGTGATAGTAGTAGTGGTGGTGCAAAAATGTTAGAGGTTAACATGCATATATTCTGTGTGTATATAAACAATAAAATATACTAAAACAAATAGAAATAAACAAAATACTGTATACAATATTTTGTATTAATTAAAAAAATTAAAAAAAGATATATATAATATAAAAAAAATAAATGTAAAAAAAAAAAAATGTATTCACCATAGTCCGGTGTGCATCATGTAAACTCGTTACGGTCTACGACAAGCTAGCAGCAAATCTCCTACGTTTAGAAATTTCACTTTAAGGACAGGTTTCCTGTTTCCTATATATATATATATATATCAATGGCACTGAAATCAATATATACCTAAATGTATTTGATTCTTATTTCAAATGGAATTTTGAGGTTTTTAATCGCAAAATTTTATAAGAAAGTCTCGATCTGGGGGGAAAAAATATCTGCATCTCACAAACTTAGTTTTACTTCCAATACTGGTCTGAATAGGCAAACTAGAACAGATGCAAAACTACTCTAATTATTGCAGTTTATCAAGCTGAACCTTGTGCTGTACTTGAAACTGCCTTAGCAACTATTTAATCATGAAAAAAATCTCCACACTTGTCGCTGTAGTTAAGAGGAAAAAAAATATGTGAAAATGTTAGCTCCAAATTAGGGCTGTCTTGCAAAATTTCAATTTTCCTTTTTTTGTACAAAAAGAAAGGCTCTTCGTACACAGAGCAAGAGAGAATCAGACGATTGAATAGAAAAAGAGTGAAAATAATTGTGTGATGTGGCCTGATACAAGGTGGAATTACTATT
Source organism: Silurus meridionalis (assembly GCF_014805685.1). Taxonomy (NCBI): domain Eukaryota; kingdom Metazoa; phylum Chordata; class Actinopteri; order Siluriformes; family Siluridae; genus Silurus; species Silurus meridionalis. Next base: position 22,218,878 of record NC_060891.1, on the reverse strand, counting down.
ATCACCCTGAGGAGAAATTGTTTTAGATAACAGCTATAACTCATTCTGTCACCAACATATCTTTCTATAATGAAGTAAATAATACAAAAATGCAGGCAGTCTTGTAACCAAGAAATGCAGGGAGGAAGGAGGGGGAAAAAAAAAGGCAAGAATCCCCTTACATGACCTTTTTATGCGATAAAACTTGGATGCAGTATGATGTAAATGTTTAAAACCGATTTCTTTTTTTAATAACTACATTAAATATACAGGATAAATGTTTGCAAGTTCAGTCAGGCTATGTCAGAAAAACTCCTAAATATGAGTGAACAGCAGGTAAAAACACCAAAAAATAAAAATCTATCAAAAATACTAAAACCCAAAACAAGCACTCACACGAGTGGTTCAAAAATCCCAAGTGGTGTGACAGTTTCACATGAAAGTTCAGCAGTTGCACAAAAAAAGACAAACTAATGAACAAAAAGCTGTCAGCCAAAAGCAACAGAGCGCATCAAATAATATCAAATCCAATAAAGGAAAAATATATCCTAATACTGTACATTCATCACATTACAGTGTCTTTTGTCAAAAGTGTCCTGATTTCTTGTTTTTTTTAATGTTTGTCATGTTGAAACTAATGTTTCAGATCATCAAACTAATTCAAATATTAGTAAAAGATAACACAAGTGAACACAACATGCAGTTTTTAAATGAAGGTTTTAATTATTGAGGGAAAACAAAAATTCAAAACTACATGGCCCTGTGTGAAAAAGTGTTGAATTTCCCTAGCCACACAGAGGCCTGATTACTACCACACCTGTTCACAATCAAGAAATCTCTTAAATAGGACCTGCCTGCCAAAGTGAAGTAGACCAAAAGATCCTCAAAAGCTAGACAGCATGCTGAGATGCAAAGAAATTCAGAAACAAATAAGAGAGAAAGTAATTGAGATCTATCAGTCTGCAAAAGGTTATAAAGCCATTTCTAAAGCTTTGCTCTTAGCGAACCACAGTGAGAGCCATTATTCACAAATGGCAAAAACATGGAACAGCCGTCCGACCAAAATTACCCCAAGAGCTGAGTGATGACTTATCCAAGAGGTCACAAAAGACCCCACAACAACATCCAAAGAACTGCAGGCCTCACTTGCCTCACTTAAGGTCAGTGTTCATGACTCCACCATAAGAAAGAGACTGGGCAAAATGGTCTGCATGGCAGAGTTCCAAGACGAAAACCGCTGCTGAGCAAAAAAACATAAAGACTCGTCTCAGTTTTGCCAGAAAACATCTTGATGATCCCCAAGACTTTTGGGAAAATATTCTGTGGGCTGACAAGTCAAAAGTTGAACTTTTTGGAAGGTGTGTGTCCCATTACGTCTAGCGTAAAAGTAACACCGCATTTCAGAAAAAGAACCTCATACCAACAGTAAAATATGGTGGTGGTAGTGTGATGGTCTGGGGCTGTTTTGCTGCTTCAGGGCCTGGAAGACTTGCTGTGATAAATGAAACCATGAATTCTGCTGTTTAGCAAAAAATCCTGAAGGAGAATGTCCGACCATCTGTTTGTGACCTCAACCTGAAGCGAACTTGGGTTCTGCAGCAGGACAATGATCCAAAACACAACAGCAAGTCCACCTCTAAATGGCTGAAGAAAAAATAAATGAAGACTTTGGAGTGGAGTCGTGACCTGAATCCTATTGAGATGCTGTGGCTTGACTTTAAAAAGGCGGTTCATGCTCTCAAACCCTCCAGTGTGGCTGAATTACAACAATTCTGCATAGATGAGTGGAGCAAAATTCCTCCACAGCGCTGTAACAGACTCATAGCAAGTTGTCGCAAATGCTTGATTGCAGTTGTTGCTGCTAAGGGTGGTCCAAACAGTTATTAGGTTTAGGGGCAAACCCTTTTTCACACAGGGCCAAGTAGTTTTGGATTTTGTTTTCCTCAATAATACAAACCTTCATTTAAAAACTGCATGTTGTGTTCACTTGTGTTATCTTTTACTAATATTTAAATTAGTTTGATGATCTGAAACATTAAAGTGTGACAAACATGCAAAAAAAAAAAAATCAGGAAACTTGTTCACACCACTGGTGAACCTGGTTTTAATGTGACTTGATAAACCAAAAGACTTGTTCTCCAAAAAACACTGAGGAGAAAAAAAAAGTTTTGTGGTATACAATAATAAAGTACACAAGTAAATTTTTTAAGTATCAGTACTCGGAAATGGCAGTATTTATAATACATGTATTTCAAATACGTGTTTCAAATATTTAATAGCTTTATATTTTGTATCAAAAAACTTTAGTGATTTACATTTTTGTAGTTTTAAAATACTGTGAAATACTTTGTATTAAGTCTACATGATTACTTAATTAAAATGTGGCCTCTGATTGGTGCCTACTTAGTATTCCACCAAAACTTGTTGAGATCAGAATATATCCATGTACTGTAGAACAGTGGTCCCCAACCCCCGGCCCGTGGACCGGCACCGGTCCATGGGTCAATTGGTACCGGGCCGCACAGAAAGAATACATAACTTACATTATTTCCATTTTATTTATTATCTGATTCTGAATGGTGAAAGCGGGCAAAATGAGCAAAAAACACAGTGGATTCACGTTTATTATTATATTTAGAAAATACCAGTTTTTATGCCGGTCGTATAATTTTTTTTTGTTTGTTTTTATCCGCCACACCTTAAAGGCCGGTCCGTGAAAATATTGTCTGACATTGAACTGGTCCGTGGCGCAAAAAAGGTTTGGGACCACTGCTGTAGAAGGTGGTGAAGGTAAGAAACGTGCAGGCAGCCAGCTTTCAAATGTGTCCAATGAATGATAAGTAAGTATTTGAAAGGCAAATATTGTACACTAATTGAAGTAGCTGTTCATTAAGATCTTGATTTTGCATCCCATTGCATGAATGACTGCCTGATACATAATATATCATTATATTTATGATTAACAATCAAATGATTAATTAGTTAGAATATAGTTGCTATGAATACAGGTGCATTAGTCGTCTTCTTTTAAATGATTTCTTTGTCATTGGGTGTTGCTGATGCAAACTAGTCCTTCGTTTCCAAAGTAACTAAATTAGGATACAATTATGATTAATTCGCAAACTTTTTAACATCAAACTGTCGATTACTTTAAAACTAAACTTCATCTGGGAGATCACAGGGAAATGTTGATCTGTTAACTGGTGGCGTATGTCGCACTTATTGACAGAGAAAAGCTGTTGCTATCAAACACTGTTTACTATACTTAAAAAAAAAAAAAAAAATGCTGTTCCTCATTATTTTAAAGTTGACAAATACAGTGTATTAAATGAGAAGCTGTGGTGAGACAACAACCGCAACCCTAACGTACTGTGCGAGTGTATGCCGAGTCAGCGTTTTTTCACTGAGTGTGTACTGTAACTGTAGTAGACTCTCGAGAATCGAACCCTGAATTACATAATAAAATATATTCTATATGTACAAAAGTTTGCGGACACCTGATCATAGTCATTGAAGAGTTTTAAACATCTCGTTTAGTCCTCATTTGCTGTTATAATAACCCCCTCAACTCTTCTGGGAAGATATTCACTAGATTTTGGCATGTGCTTGTGGAGATTTATGTTTATTCAACACCAAGGGTGTTGGTACAGTCAGGTACTGATGTAGGTGAGGTCAGGAGGCCTGAGGTGCAGTCAGCATTCATTCAAATTCAGTCAAATTCATCCCAAAGGTCTTCAATATAAGTGAGATCAGAGCTCTGTAGCAGCCACTCAAGATCTTCCACTCCAATCCATCTAAAGCTTATCTTTATGGAGCTGGCTTTATGCACAGGGGCATTGTCATGCTGGAACAGGTTTGAGGTTCAAGTGAAGGGAAAATGTAGTGCTACTGCATCCAAAGACATCATATACAATTGGGTGCCTCCAACTTTGTAGTAACAGATTGGAAAAGAATCACATGTACCATAGCTGGAAAAATCAGGTGTCCCAATATTTTGTTCATATAGTGTAGCTTTTACAGATCAGCAACTTTTTTCGGTACTCAAATCAAAAGTGAGTGAATGTGGACTTTTACTCCAGCAGAAATGTAAAATGAGTATGGTTACTATTACTAGAGTAATATTTTAGCATGGGATTTCATTAAATCCACTGCTGAGTCCTGAGTCATCGGACGAGTTCCAAGTGCTCACTTGTACACCTTTAAAGTGCTGCAATTCCAGTTTCACACCTGCCAGCATCACCAAAGAGCACAGTGCATACGCAGTGAATCACAGGGGCAAGATGCACGGCCGATAACCGTGTCAGACTTCAAAAGGGGCATGGAACAGGTCGGGAACAGGTTCTTGAAAAGCAATCCACCTTCAAAACAACTTTTTGGCAAATGTATTAAAGCGGTTACAGTTCAAGCCGTACGGCCGAACCGCTGTTCCACAAAGCTTACGTTTCTTTTCTTTTTTATAATATTCGAAAGAACATGCGATACTATTATCTAATTATAGTCATATGTTTAGCATTGTGGAACATCAGAGTAACAAGTGATAACAAGAAGTAGTTATCGTATGTTAGAACAGCCTCGCCTTTTTCTCAAGCACATCGTATCGTATATTACAAAGTACAAAGTTCTCGGAGTTCTTTTGGTGACGAAAAAGCAAAAAAAAAACATCTTAAAGGCACAACTTTTACCTCAGAAACTTGAAATGAATGAAACGTCTTAATGAAATGACACTTTTAAGAAAAGCAAACCTACGTAAATTCTGTATATCAGTAGACGTAGTCTGTATAAGCGTCCACCAAGTCCCAAGTTTCAGCGCTCTGGTTATAGAAAATGAATCAAGTCTGACTGATCAGATTGGAGAATTTCACAGCGCTGTGGTATAAATAGATTTTAATATCGATCTAAAAAGACTTCATCTGGTGTCTTGTTTGGCCGCGTGCCTAGAGGGAGAGAATGTTCCAGAAAGAAAAGAAAAAAGCAGAGAACAGATAAAGCAGCTCATCTACTCTACATCTTTAACACAGTCAAATATCTGACTCTCAACCTCACGTACCCTGAGCAGAGCTTTTTCACAGTAATAATGGGCGCGATGTCGGATTATTTAACAAGCCACTGGATCTGAGGCGCAATATCAAGACATGAATTTCCGTTCCAATACGCTGTTACTATTGATCACTGTGCTTATACTATGGTATTGTAGATGTGTTTTAAAAATGAGTATGCTTCAAACCTCAAACATTTCAATGTTTTTGAGACCTTAGTAGGCATCAAGTACTGCATTTATGATCATGAATTTCATATCATACTGTTGATATTAGCTGGAATCAACTTTCCTTCCCTCAAAGATGTATTTTGCAGCTAAACATGAGTGAACTGAGCACATAAGCCTTTAGAACTTGCTTCATCTCTAATATCTCTATGCCTGATGCAGCAGCGCTTTAGTACTTTAGCCCGCCTACATCTCTCACCTCCTGAACTGTACTATACCCCTTCACTACCAGTTACACAATCACGCCTGCCATCTTGAATATCACTAAATCGACTTGTGTGTAATGTATTCCGGAATGGGTTTGGTTAATATTAAGAAGGTCTCACACTTGTTTCTCTTAACAAATGTTCAAATCATTTAATTATTATTTGTGTAGAGTTTTCTCAACAATGGATATTGTCTTGAAGCAGCTTTACAGAGAATACCATAGTCTGTGCAATGCCTGTAGGATCTATACAATGTTAGTACAAGGTACGAGATGGTATTCAAAAGTTTCGAGACTAGTTTTGTAACACGCCAGCAGATGGCAGCACGCGGCTGCACGCACAGTCACAGGGAGCACCGACCTTGATAAGTCAGCGTGCCAAAAGAAATCGTCCTGTGTACATCGGGAGCTATGCAACTGGAGCTAGTTTGACCACGTGTGTTTCCACGTCTGCTATTCTGTCCACGTGCGCACCAAGTACACGTGAGTTTCTCGGCAGAAACAACATAATCTCACTTCCGCATCCACACTACTAGCCAGATTTATCTCCTGCGGACTTCACCCTCTTCACGAAGATTAAGATCTGGCTCAAGGGTCGCCGTTTCTGACACCATTGAGCAGATCCGGCGTGAATAGCAGAAGGTGCTTAACACGCTTTGAAAAGAAGAGTTACACGACACTGTTTGGAGGTGGCAGGAACGCTGAAAGCGCTGTATTGGTGTGCAAGGAAACTATTTTTAAGGTGATCGTGTGTAAACATACTGTAAATAAATAAAGTACTTCCTTGTAAACAGAGCAAGTTTTGAAAATTTTTGAAACCACCTCATATATATATATATATATATATATATATATATATATATATATATATATACACACATATACACGTCACATCCTGTCTGGCCTTACACAAATCTGGTTTACCATGTCATTAATAGGGTTGCAAAGGGATGGAAAAATTCCAGGATTTTTCAACAGTTTGTCATAACAAGAATCTAAACTTTTTTTTTGCGTGCAAACTAAAGTTTTTTAAATCAAATTTTTGACTTGATTTAATTGCTAGTATAATTTTGTTGTGTATTAGCTTACACACAGAACAAAGAAGTTTTAACTTAAATGTATGTAATATTTATGTCATTTATGTGAACAAGCCAAGAGGTTCCCTGGTGGTCTAGTGGTTAGGATGCGGTGCTCTCACCGCTATAGCCCGGGTTCGATTCCCTTTCAGGGAACCAACCCAAGACATTAAGGGTTGCACAAGCCAGTGCACGCTTCGTGCTGGTCCCAAGCCCGGATAAATGGGAAGGGTTGCGTTAGGAAGGGCATCCAGTGTAAAAACATGTGCCAAATCAAACATGTGGATCATGAATACGGATGATCTAATGTGGTGACCCCTAATGGGAGAAGCCGAAAGAAAGTAGTAGTATGTGAACAAGCCAAGATGGATATTTTTTTTACATAATTTTGTGTGCAGGATTCAAGAAATGTCTGTTATGGAGGAATGCACAGTGTAAACAGGAGGGTATGAGCTTAATAAAAGTGTGACAGAAAGGTATTCACTGAAATTGCAATAAATCTGGTTGTTTGAACTACATTTAAAGGTTTCTGTTATAGGCTAACCTGCAATTTTTTGAATTCCCAGTTTATTCCTAATAAGTCCCGCTAATTTTCATGCAAAGTTCCAAGTCTTGAAAATTCCTGATCCTAGTCATTAACAAATTAAAAATAGTGTTATCACCATCACTGCACCCCGCAACATTGTATATCTGTAATAAATGGACATTTGGTTACAACCCAGATGAGGATGGGTTCCCTCTTGAGTCTGGTTCCTCTCAAGGTTTCTTCCTGTGTAAAGCTGCTTTGAGACAATGTTCATTGTTAAAAGTGCTATACAAATAAAAATTAATTTAATTGTTATCTCCAGTTTGGTCCGGTGTGTGTGTATATATACACTTATGTTTACGGCATATGTAATTTTAGATATCCCATAACAAAATTGTCAGGAAAGCTGGGGTCAAAGCGCAGCCATTATACAGCCCCAGGAGCACAGAGGTTCGAGGGACCACCAGTGGCAGGTTGACAGTGCTGGGGCTCAAACCCCTGACCTTATGATCAGTAACCCAGAGATTTAACCACTGAACCACTGATATCCGCTGGACACCATGGGCATCGCAGACCTTTCCTGAACCTCTCCAAGAATTCTTGTATTATCCTGTGCCCACTATTTCTTTTGATGGACACTTGTGTTTGTGGGTGCAAAATATATATTTTTTTCCTACAGGTTTGAGAACACTGATCACTGAAACATCCTCCTGTGGCATCATGCAGCACATGACCATGTAAACCTGACATTAAAATACATCATCATCGAACAACATCTATTTGGCTGATCTAGACATGTATAGTGTGTTTCAGGGTGATCTTCCCCTTTAGCAAAGCAGTAGATGATGGTGTCCTTATTAGGGCCTAAAATGAACCAGGTTCATTAGGAAATACATCAGTTGCAACTCGAGCGCACACACACACGCACACAAGGACACGCAAGATCCTGCTCTAAACCAGCACACGGTGTTATTTGAGGACGCGGTTGTAGTTGGACTCCACTGCACCTGCAGCATCGCTGATTGGCGCTGTAACCAATGGCAACCAGCAGCGGCTTTAACGCTAGCTCACGAGCTGCACGTCTCTGAACAGCGATCACGGGGCGAGAAAAAGCACCAAATACCTGCGTGTTTATGCGGAAGAAACGAGCAGCTTCGGCTCGCTCCGACTCCAGCGCTCTAATGATCATAATGAGGAGCTCATTTTTTCCTTTCCTCTCCTCATTCTCCTCCTTCTTCTCCTCCTCCAAGACGGCTTGCGCACATCCACTTCCGCATACGATGACGACACGAAACAAGCCGCGCCTACTATCGGGTTGCCAGATTTTTTTTTCCTATTTACATTTTTATACTGCTTCACTGAACATACCATGCAGAAACTGCATAATTAATGTCATTGTGTTTATTATTATTATTATTATTATTATTATTATTATTATTATTATTTTTCATTTTATTATTATTTTTCATATTTTTCATAGCACCAACACACCATGACAATGTACATGCAGCCCATGATACTTGTTAATAAAGATGATTCTGATTCTGATTCTGAAGAGCTTGGTATCAGTGGTGGGCCGTGCAGGTCACACCTAAGCCTTCAGTGGTGTCCTGCTCGAATCAACCCACCTCATAAAAATATCATTATAAAGCTACAGCTATAGAAAGCATCAGTATTATACAGAAACTGGTATACCAGAGCGCTGCATCACAGAAAGGTTTTTCATGAACGTTAACTAAAGCAAGAAACCCAGTAAAAAACAATTCAACATGTCTTTGTTCGCTGAAGCCACATCTGCACTTCATCACTACATCAGTTATAGCAGAAGCATTAATATTAACCTCAGAAAATGGCCGTGCATTTTTGTGCAATTTTTCTGTCCATTACAGTTTTCCTTCTGATTTGAAGTTAAAGGCAAATAGTGTATTTTTTCCAAATTCTACAGAAAGAAAACACAAAATGGTTCATATAAAAGCTTAACAACTGTTGAAAATGTTGTGGCCGACCTTTCCTCGAAAAGTCCGTCTTGAAAATGGTCTTGTAAGTATATCTGCGACCAGATCCATTTCTTCTCCTCTGTCAACCATTGTGGAATGGAAAAAAAAAAACATCTATTAAATCCACACAGATGTATTTGTATTGTACCGTTTGCTACAGATGTGATTTGCAAACTATGACTAGTGTGCTCTCTTATCATTCAATCAAATGATACTGGTAGTGTTTAGGCCAGCAGAAAAAGCCTTGCTGCATCACTGCATGCATGTGTGCATTTCTGGTTATGTCCAGGAGAAGAAGATTATATCCATGTTTATCATTCCGAAGGTTCTAAGGCCATCTTTGAACCAACTTTTTGAACCTAGGACACCATCTGCATCATCAGCTGGCCCATCTGGCCATTGATCTGACAGCCTTGCTGGAACACCTCATGTCTCTTACTGTTTCTTCAACGTTCCTATTCCCTTTGCTTTACGACGTCCTCTGTGCTGTGACTATGGCGGACGCTTCCACTCAGAAAAACGGCCCATGACTTCTCCCGATCCTCTCATCGACATGGTTCTTCTGAGTTCGAGCAAAAACTCTTTATTAAAGTCAGACTACACATATTGTACTTTTCAGTGTTATTTTTATTTTTAAGTCATTGTTTTCTAGAATTTTTATTCCCACACTTGCCATTGATAAAGAGATAGCTAGTGTAAATCCAGAATATGGCCAAACTATATGTGGTTCTTCCTCAAACATTTCTCAAGCCTCAAACATGTCCCCTTTGTAAGTTTCATGATAGCATGATTTGCATAATCTGAATAGGCAACTCTCTATAGCCATTTTCTAAACTCAAGTGAAAAGCTTTCTCAGAAGAATGAAGACAATTATCTAACAAAAATATGACTAAATCTAAAACACTGTGTTCAAATAGGATGGCAGAATGAATAACATTGAAAGATTAACTGCTAGTTAAAAGCTCAGACACTATACTTATGTCTCATGTTGAGGCAGGAACACATCCTAGTCAAGTCAAGTCAAAAGCTTTTATTGTCATTTCTACTATACACAGTGGCACACAGTACACAGTAAAAACGAGACAATGTTCCTCCAGAACCCTGGTGCTAAGTTAAACAACATAGAGCTACAACACACAACATAAAGCTACATAAAGTGCATCGAGTGCAACCTAGTGCAAACAGTGCCGACAAAAAACAGTACAGACAGTACAAACAGACAGACAACAGTACAGACAGACAGACAACACAAGACAGTGTGGGACAATACACATAACACAAGATAGCACCGACCAGTAAAGCTACTGTATACTCTACAGCAGGGGTCACCAACATGGTAGCCAGCAAGGACCACATTAGTAGCCTTTTCTAAAAATAGCTGTTTCCTACTTTGTTAAATCATTGTTGATTGAATTACTATGATAAATCATTAACATGATCAGTGTCTTCAGGTAGATGAATATCATTAATTATTAATAATAACATAATAATAAAAGGTAAATTTAGCAAGTTTGTTATTTCAGATCAAACTGAAAACTGTGTGTATCAAACTGGTAGCCCTTCACATTAATCAGTACCCAAGAAGTAGCTCTCAGTTTCAAAAAGGTTGGTGACCCCTGGTCTACAGTATATACAGCACTGTACAAAGAGGACTATAAAGACTATAACCAAGAGAATATGTAAACAAACACAATGCAGTGCAAAAACAGCAGTAGCAGCAGTCAAGAGGTGCAAAAAAACAGCATGTAAATGGTATATTATGGATAAGAATAATAAATAAATGGTAGTGGAATGGATTGAGATCCATAGATGCCATGTAAATATACACACATTTACAGCTAGGGACAATTTATCTTCACTCGTTTATGTACTGGTATAATTGTGGGATGTAGGATAAGGAAGGATAATATAGAAACTAAATGAAGTGCACAGCTTCCTGCCTCCTATTGTAAAATATAATGTATAGCTTTATACAGTTTATTTCTCTTATTCTCCAGCTGTTTCTGTTTTCTCATATCTCTATTTTTCATACTGTCTCTAATTTTCTTTTCATCCTATGACTTATTTCCATCTTATGGTCGAAGTAAATCCAGAGCCCAGCCCATGAACACTGGGTTGATGCAGGAACAGACCCTAGATGCTATTATGTTCATACACATGTATCAATGTAGCAACATAGTTTTTAGATGCAGGATTTGGGAGAAAACAACATGCACAGAAGTTCCACATGGTAACACAACTGTACAACAGTACATGAGCACCAGATAAGAACAGAAGAGCAATGTTACACACAACTGTATTCTAGCCATTAACTTTTAGGTTAAGATAATGATTTCTTTATAAAAAATTAGCTGCTAAGTTGCTTTATATCATGTCATTTCCAGGTTTTAACACACGCTAAACGGACACATGCAGGAATGTAAGCAAATTATACAACACCATGATTTGAAAATATATTTTGCAAACCCAACAGACGACAATTTAAATCCAGTTAAGTGCTAGTTAAAGTTAAAAACGTATGCCAAATGTGTTTTAAAATGATCATTGCATTACTTGCATTTTACTCCACACAAAATACTTATTTGCCTTACTAGGATTCCCCAAGAGCTTCCAGGAGGTTTTAGTCACATGCAGCTGGCCTGAGGGCAGTTAGCTATTTTTAATTAGTTGTTTTTGTTTCTGTCATTAAATATGATTCATTTGCTTTTGAAATTATGTGAGGGAGGTGAAGTGATGTAAAGTCATTCTTATTCTACTGTAAAAGGCTAGTGTTTTATTCTAACGAAGCACAAGCCACACATTGCAGCCTATTATAACAAAGCCTAAATCATTAAACACATGGAATTTGGTGTGGTTTGTTCTCAATAGAAAGGAAACCTGCACCAACACCATTCCTGATCTAAGCAAAGTTAGCAAAGCTTGGCACCTCAGCTAGCAAAGATTAATACACTGTATTAATAAGGTGCTACTTAAAGTTAAAAACGTATGCCAAATGTGTATTAAAATGATCATTGCATTACTTGCATTTTATTCCACACATAATATTTATTTGCCTTACTAGAATTCCCCAAGAGCTTCCAGGAGGTTTTAGTCACATGCGGCTGGCCTGAGGGCAGTTAGCAATTTTGATTTGTTGTTTTTGTTTCTGCCATTAAATATGATTCATTTGCTTTTGAAATTATGTGAGGTAGTTTAAGTGATGTAAAGTCATTCTTATTCTATTGTAAAGGGCTAGTGTTTTATTCCAACGAAGCACAAGCCACACACTGCAGCCAATTATCTTTCTTTCGGCTTCTCCCATTAGGGGTCGCCACAGCGATCATCTGCATGTTTGATTTGGCACATGTTTTTACGCTGGATGCCCTCCCTAATGCAACCCTCCCCATTTATCCAGGCTTGGGATCGGCACTAAGAGTGGCTGGGGTTGGTTCCCTGACCGAGGATCGAACCCGGGCTGCAGCGGTGAGAGCGCCGCATCCTAACCACTAGACCACCAGGGACCACCACACTGCAGCCTATTATAACAGAGCTTAAATCATTAAACACATGAAATTTGGTGTGGCTTGTTCTCAGTTGAAAGGAAACCTGCACCAACACCTAGCAAAGATTAATACACTGTATAGCCAGTGGTTTATGTAAACAAGACCATCACGCCCATGTGAGGTTCTTTCTCAAATTGTTGCCTCAAAGGTGAAATGAATATCTATAATATCTTTGTATACTGTAGCGTTACCTTTTTTTTATACTGTAACTTAGAGGCTCACACTTGCCCCTGAGCACTGAAAATTCCATTGCAATTACACCTTTCTCTAGCTGATTTGTCATATCTTTCTGGACAGTCTTCTAAGTGCTTGACAGTACCGAACAGCCTTTGGTTTCAACTTCTTGTCCAGGTGAATCACATACCTCTGTCCATTATCAGTGGCTTATCAGTTCTTATGATTAAAATAGCCTCTAATTAACATATAGCTCCATAGTTTAAAAATCAAAAACATTCAACTTGGTTTTGACCAGCTACTGAAAAGCAGAGGTTATCACAACTAACCATCTTTGGTATCTAGAAGAAGGGCAGAGAGTTTCTGAATTCCTTCTGATGATGTAGGTGTGGCGTTCTAAAGAAAATGACAAAGGAAGTCAATCAGTTGGAAAGCTCAAAATGAATTTAGCTAGAATTTAATTTTAGCAGCCAGTTTGACCACAGCACGGTTGACGCACAGTTGTTACTATACTCAATTTTTGTTTATAAATTCTTTTGGGCTACACACTACTTCACATTTCTCATTCCAATCACAACACATTACTACTTTTTCCTCTAATTGTGTATTTATAAAGTCACATGTCCAAGTTGAAATCCAGTACACAATCATTATAATATGCTGCTATCGGCTCTTTTGATTGAACATAGCTGTTTGTATTGACAGCTTTTTATAAGCATTTTTCTTGTTTGTGTTGTCGGAGTTATGTTTGCTAACATATGAGAAATTAGTACTAAAGTTATCGTCTGTTAGACTTAGCTCTGGCGTTTTTACGTTTGACATCGGACAGGCTTTTTAGTTTTTTAATTGTTCTTGTACTTGGGTTACTCTTGTAAAGTAATCTTGAGGGTTTACATTGAGAGAGCTCTAATAACAACATATCCTAGTATAAACTTTGATAACTATCTAATGGCTAATCTCATCTCTTTCTTTCTCTTTCTTCAAACACACAGAGGCATGCATTCTATTTCACAGAAATTTGTCACCTTCCTGTTTTCATTTTTAAGTCACTATAAGTGTTTGAGCTTTTGTGTACATGCACACTGCAAAAACTCTTAGCAAACTTGAATAAAGCCACATTTGTCTAGTATTTTATTTTATAAAATTGCAGTGTACACATTTAATTAGTCGAAAATATTCTCAATCTATAGGCAAAATATTTTGCATTATTATACTATTATTATTATTATTATTATTATTATTATTATTATTATTATTATTATTTTATTCCTTACAGTAAAAACACTTAAACATTTGAAATAATAATAAAAAAAAGACTGTAGATTCATACACAGTTTTTTTTGCAAAATAATAGTTGGAAATGCCAAATTAATTTGAATATATTTAAAACATGTCTGCTGCTTGCTTGTTTTTTTATTTGTTTAATTATTTGTTTATACAAACTTTACAATTATTTTAATTTTAATCTTTTTTATTTTTTTATTTTGCTATATAGTCCCAATTTTAAAATAATGTTATACCCAACAAACAGTTTATTTTGTAGTGTAACCAGGAGAATGGTTAATTTAAAATAGATTGATAACAATTGTTCACATTTAATAAAAAAAAAAATATATATATATAATACATCTTTGTGAATGGTTTTCATTTTCTCTATATTTTCCTTCTGCCCATATATGGTGACCTACAAAACTGGTTTCTGTCAAGGAAGTATAATATGACGTTTAATGTATTACAGCGAATGTGGCCTCTCATTCTTTCGTGTCTATGAGACCGCAGGTACTGTAAAGCACGTGATGTATTTTTTTTTTCTTGTCTCAGATAAAAGCCAGTGGGGCTTCCAGTTTTCACAACTAGTCCATTCTTGTGCTTTCCTTGAGTGCCTGATGCGGTCTGTAAATCACATGGTGTGACATGTTGCTGTGGACGTACGTGGTGCTTTTATGCACTGTTTTAGCAGTCGTTGTGGGGCAAGCGTGCAAATATGAAGTGTATAAATGTGGAGCCCGGGCTTCAGGAGACATACAGATAGGGATGCTTAGTTCCTGTTTTGCTAAAGTGGAGAATCTATATTCTCGAGAAGCTCCGGATATTTACAACTGCTCAGAGTGAGTTATTTTCTATGTCATTTCTATAGTGTACTTTATTAATCACAGCTATATAACACTATATGATTTGGTTTTTTTATTAAGCACTACAAATCACAACATTAAATATAAAACACATATTCTTGTATAAGTCTATTGATACCATTGATATGACAAGTAACCTATTTCCAAATGTTGATCCTGTTTTAGATCATATTTATAAATTCCTTTACTTCTCTCTTCTTCTAGTTTCAATCATGTATCATTTGTACGGATGCTTGCTTTTATCTACACCATTGAAACCATTAATAACTCCAGCTTCCTTCCTGGAGTGCGACTTGGGTATCACATCTGTGACACTTGCTGTCATGCTTCAAAAGCCTTACAGAGCGCAGAACAGCTGCTGGCCTTGAACAAATCAGATCCTGGCCAGTGTGACCTCAATCCAAACCCCAAGGTGAAGGCGATCATCGGAGCTCGGTACTCAGAGGTGTCGATCAGCGTGGCTCGCTTTCTGAGCCTCTACATGGTGCCACAGGTGTGATATAATAAATAAAACACTATTATCTATAATAGAACACAAGTATAGGAAGGTGTGATGCCTGGTTTTACCCAGAATATAAGGGGTTTTATTTGTTTGTTTGTTTGTTTATTTAATAATTCATTTTCAGTAAAAATTTGTTTTGAAATCTTACCGATCTCTTAATCACAGAATTATATCTCATACCAAATGTAATTACAATGATTAATTTTTTTTATAAATTAAACAATGAAAAGGTAAAATATTATTTATTGTTATGTCCAAAAAAAAAGTTTGTTCCTTTTATCACATACGTTATAACATCTGATTTTTTTGTTTAACTGAGAATCCAAAAAGCTCTATATTCTGAAAACCTGCCCATGTCAGCAGAGAAGAATGAAAAGCAACAACCCACACCTTACATTTATATTTTACCTCAAATATGTTTGATAATATATCTCTTCACGCCAGCATTTTCAAAGCTACTATTATAGGATTTTAATCAGCACCGACTGTGTAATCAGAATCACAAAATCTAGTGCTGTGGCATAAATACTCATTGTTTTATAATGTATTGTCTATGGAGTGCTTGCTGACATACTGTACCTTTAGCTTCAGGGAAGCATTTTGAAGATTTACTTTTTAAAAAAGAAGAAAAAAGGGAATTAAAAAAAACAACTATATAAAAAACAATGCAACATTTGTCAGTTGGTTAACACAGTCCATGCAATAATAATAATAATAATAATAACAACCCTTTTTAGGGGTCAAAATTCTGCAAACTTCTTAACAATACTGTAATGCCAATAAATAACTACATACTTTTTGTATGCATTGTTGTCCTTTGGTTTGTAATGTTATTGTGAATGATATCTTGAGAAAAATGTATGCAAATACAGATAATATTAGATCTATATTTAAAATGTATATAGGCCAAAATAGTTATTAAACCCTAAAATATAAAAAAACTTTAATTTAACATTTTAATTGGATTTTTATTCAGGTATAGTGAAGCATTGAACTAAAAGTTAACTATCGAAGGTTTTACTTAAAAGATTTAACACTGTCAATACAAAATCATATCCGGCATTTTAGCAGTTATAGAAATATGAACTGAGCTCAGATCTCTTTTCTAACCAGCACTGAACCTTAACCACGAAGTTCCAACTACTTTTTTCTGTTGTTTGTGTGTAAACAGATAAGTTCAAGCTCTTCTGCCGAAGCATTGAGTGATCGCCTGCGTTATCCCTCCTTCCTCCGCACCATTCCTAGCGATCGCCACCAGACAAAAGCTTGGGCAAAAATCATGTCGTACTTTAAGTGGGATTGGATCGGTGTCATTTATGGAGATGATGATTATGGCAAAGATGCTTTCCAAAGCTTCCTGGATGAAGCTGGAAAAGAGAATGTTTGCACTGCCTTTACAGAAACACTGCCTTATTACCTAGATTTCAAGAACATTGACCGATTGATCCAAAATGTGGTTCAAACCATACAAGATTCCAATGCTAAAGTCATATTAGTCATCTTAAGAGAAGAGGTGGTGTACAAACTCTTCACAGAGGTGATCAAGCAGAATATATCACGCACATGGATAGCCAGCGACGCTTGGTCTATGTCATACAATATCAGTCGCATGAACAGCATCAACAGCATTGGGGACGTATTTGGTTTCAGCTTTATTACAGGCCCTAAC
This sequence comes from Silurus meridionalis, assembly GCF_014805685.1. Taxonomy (NCBI): domain Eukaryota; kingdom Metazoa; phylum Chordata; class Actinopteri; order Siluriformes; family Siluridae; genus Silurus; species Silurus meridionalis. The sequence continues at coordinate 22,201,813 of NC_060891.1, read as the reverse complement.
CCTGGATTTAAAGAATATCTGCAAAGTTTAACTATCATGCCAGGTACAGAGAATAAGTTCATAGACGAATACCTGAAGTTCGGGAACGACAAAGACTATTTATTAAAAATAGTGGATATTAGCCAGACTTATGCTGAACGACTGGCTGTGCTATCAATTGCATATTCCCTGAAGAAGATTTTAAAATGTAACCAAACAACCTGTCCAGGGGATAAAGATTTTCCCCCATACCAGGTAAGCACTACACTTAGAAATGTTATATATGAGTAATGATATATAAATTTGGTATAATGTTATCTAACAAATAAAAAAATAATTTTTCAGCTTCTCAATGAACTGAAACGGGTCAACTTTACTATGCACAATCACATGTTCTACTACAACACATCTGGAAATTTTGTCAATGGCTACGATTTGGTGAACTGGGCACAAAACAGGTCGACTGGACAAAGAGAGTTTGTAGTTGTTGGAGCATATAAATTGGAGCAAGAAATTATAGAAATTAATCAATATTTTCAGTGGTATACTTCAAATGACAATAAGGTGAGTGTTCTACAGTTATCTACCTAAGCAAATTTATATCAGAATTTTTTTAATTATTTTTTATTTGTTTAATTATTTATTACAGATACCAATTTCAATATGTTCTGAAGCCTGCCCTCCTGGCAAGGCGAAAAAACTTTTAAAGACATCCTGCTGTCACGAGTGCATAGACTGTTTGGAGGGAACTTACTCTAATGAGACGAGTGAGTATTCCACTGGTTATTTATATAAGAGAGAGTGAGTGTAAGAACATGTTACAAAAAAGTGTACAAGTATATAGATGTATCTAAAAATGTACAGCAAAAGGCTCCCTTAATTAAAAAAAAAGAAAAGTAAAGTAAAGATAGGGAGAATTTAAATCTAAATTCTCTGAATGTCCAAAAATGCCAGACGAGTTCATGCAGTTTTCATGAGTCCACTAAATTCTTACATACATTCACAAATTCTTATCGCAGATCTTCCGAATTGTCTCCCGTGCCAAAATGGGACATGGTCGCTGAAAGGATGGAGAAACTGTACCGCAAGAAGGAAGTCTACTGGACATGGAATGGGACCCGAGCTATTGTTTTTCTAGTGTTCGACATGGCAGGATTTCTCTTTTTGTTCATTAACCTGATTATATACTTGGTGTTTCGTGAAAGTCCCGTCATCAAACAGGCTGGAGGCTACATTTATCTTCTCATTATGGTAGGTTTAGCACTTAGCTACAGCAGCGTCATAATCTTTTTCGGGAAACCAAACGATCATATGTGTAGGGCACGCCAGGTCCTATATGGCTTAGGCTTCACACTGACTGTCTCGTGTATCCTGGTAAAAGCCCTGCGCACATTTATAGCCTTTCTTCCTCGATACCAGCAGCATAATATCAAGAAATATTACAAGCCCACTATAATTATATGCTGCGGCATCTTTTTTCAAGTCCTTATTTGCACATTTTGGCTAGTTTTCGATTCTCCTACTGTGGAGACGCGGACTTTCAATGATTCAATGGAGATCATTGTGCAGTGTATAGAAGGTTCCGGCCTGGGATTTGGTTTCATGCTTGGTTACATTGCCCTGCTCGCACTTATCTGCTTTTTACTGGCTTTTAAAGGGAGAAAAGTCCCAATGCGCTTTAATGAAACGGGTCATATTATCCTGAGCATGCTGATCTACCTGTTTGTATGGGTATGCTTCACGCCAATATATGTTGCAAAGATCGTAGAGCGCTATTCAATTCAGGCCTCAGCTATCTTGGTTTCATCATATGGAATCATTTTCTGCCACTTTGCCCCCAAGTGGTACATGGCCCTTTGCAAAAAGAAGGATGAGGTCACCCCAGAAGCCTATATTGCACGAGCTTGCATTTCCAGACCATCAAATGCCTCCATTCTTACAACTTCTTCAGGAATCGAGTCGCTTTCGTCAGAACCTGGACTTCATTTCTCAGCTTCACAGACCGACATGTGCTCCAAGGATACCGGGATTGACTGCATTTGTATTGTAGAGGCAAATAAATCCAGTAAAACTCACCCGATTGTTCGAAAAAGGTTCCACAGGAGGTCTATTTAGAAGACTACTAAACGAATCTCTTCACCTAAAAGTATTATAATTAAAAGAATTGAACTTTCGAGAAGTTTTCTTCATTCACAAGATGTTTACATATTGCTGTATTTGTCAACATGGGCAGCACTGTTGCAATTATTATTGCACTGACGAAAAAGTCTTTACTTTTGTCTTCACTTTGATTTCTTTTTGAAATTGTTTTTGTTAATATTCTTTTTTTATAAGAAAAGAAATGTCTTGTGTGGATTGTGTTATTTATAAATTGTTATTTTTGTTCTTGTGTACTTTTTATGTGTATATGTTTATGTATATAAATTTAATAAATTAAATATATATACAGTATATATCTTACTTTTTTTCTACTACTAGTATATTATACAATATTTGGTCATTAAACAAATATACTGAATATTCCAGATTTAGTCACCTCCTTCTGCTATAATTATAACCTTCGCTCTTCCAGGAAGGATTTCTTCAGGATTAAAGAGAATGGCTGTAGGGATTTACCCATTTAGTAGGGTCAGGTGCTGATGTTGGGTGAAAAGGCCTGGTATGCTGTCGGGAATTTTAGTTCATCCCAAAAGTGTTAACTGGGTTCGGGGTCAGGCCACTCGAGCTCTTATAACTTAAAAAAACAGTTCTATGGGCATGACGGTCAGCAATTGGCCATATAGTTTGTGTGTGGGGAAAAAAACACACACACACACACACACACACACACACACACACACACACACACACACACACACACACACACTTATCACATTAAAACACTTTTTGTGGCCGTCCTGTAGCTTACAATGCATGTTGCTTGAAACTGTTGGTTTAACCAATCCGATTGTGACTTGCTGACTTCGAGGGCCTCTAGAAAGCATCCAATAACATTTTTATTGTCATGTCCTTTGATTGGTTGGTCATAAAATGCACTAGTCAGAACAAGCTCATATACTTGTGTGAATTTAATAGCGACTTTTTAATTCCACAATCGCTAACAGAGGAGAAGAAACTGATATGGCCACATATTCACTTACAAGGACATTCACATAAGGAATTTTTAAGAAAAGCTGGAATTCATGCAGAAAGATCAGCCAAAACAGTACAAAACAGTTCATCTTTTTCATTAACTATTTATACTTTTGTGTTTTTTTTTTACTGGAGAATTTGGCCAAAAAACACAATTTGCCTTAATTTTCTGAAAAACCTTGAAATCATAATGCATAAAAAAAAATGCACAAAAAACCCATGGTCATTTAGGTTAATATTGATGCTTCTGCTAGAGATGATGTATGTGGTGCAACTGTGGCTGCAGTGAAAGGAGACTTGTTTAATTGTTTTATCTGGGTTTCTTGCTTATCTTGCATTAAATACCTGTTTGTTACATATTTTCTGTATACCACTGATAGATTTGATTCAGGCAGAACAGCCTACCAATGTAATATCAGACAGCCTGTCTCATGTATTCTGGTAAAAGCCCTGCACACAGTTATAGCGATCCTTCCTCGATACTACCTGCATAATATTTTACATTCCCCCTATTTCTATTTCATTAGTCAAGTTCTCATTTGCACTTTTTGGCTAGTTTTTAATTCTGCTTTTGTCGAGACACAGACATTCAATAAATCCATGGAGATCAGTGTGCAGTAAAAAGAAGATTATCCAAATACCGAAAAGAAATATATTTTTTTGGCTAGCCAGTTGTACATTCGGAAGTGTTTTGAATGCATAAAGACCTTCTGATTAAATTGTTCTTGCCAGTACTTTCTTCCTGTGTGAGAGATTACAATAATACTTTGTTGCCATGCTTAGTCTATATCTACCGCAGCTTACCCCTTCCCCCTCAAGAAGATCTACCCTTGTACTCTATGCACAAGATAAAACAATGAAAGAGGAAGCAAACATTATTTCATTTGTGCGAATGCCACCATATTAAATTTCTTTCCCACAGCTTACATCATACCAAGTTTGACAGAAATCATCAGGTTGGTTGGATAGAGTGACGCAAGCTGCAGTTTGGATAGTGTGATCATTTGCCCAAATATGACCTTGCAATAATGAAGGTATACAATGGTCTCATAGAATACAATAGAAAGGTGCTGGCTAAGTTAGAAAAAGCTACATGAAAAAAATAAATATCCTGAATATCTTAATGAGCTAAACGAGTTGCAAGTGTGTGAGCTTCATTTGCCTGAACATGACATGTGTGTGTAAGCTGAGGGCTGCAATCAAATCCTCTCTAATCCCTTTATCTGCTTGTCCTTCACAAGGTGCACACAAAGTCTGCCAGGTTAAAACTCTGCTTGATACCATCCTACCAGTCCACAACAACAACAATAATCAATTCAAATAATATTTTCTTTTTATTTCCAAGGACACCTACAGACTGTCAAATGCAAACGTGTGCTTGAAGGTTAACCATCTGATAGTGACGAGTGCAGCTGTTCGGTAAGACTCTAAACCTTCTTTATTTTGGATGGCGCATTTTGCCTTTATATATGCCTGGAATTACAGACTGGAGTTTTAAAAAAAACAAAGAAACTGACATTGCTTTGAGATGGGCTGTACCCCATCAAGGGGAAATAACTTCAATGGAACACATGGGCCATTCACAAAAGGAAAAACATTACTTCCAGGAAATAATGGAACCGCAGAAGATGGACAATCTGATGATGAAAGAAGTGTATGTTCAGCTGGTGGTGAGACAGATGGAAAAGCTTGTGAAAAGGGACAAAAGCGGGAAAAAAACTGGAAAACTCTAAGATTTCCGCTACATTAGTCAAGAAAAACTCTGTAGGTGAACCAGGAGCAGCAATACTTACTTCAGAAAGACTGGACACACAGGAGATTACAATTAATTTAACATCACAAAGAAAAGAGAAGCACATAGAAAAGGAAGACGAAAAGAAATATGAAAAAAGGGTCACAAAGAAGTCCAAGAATCAGAAAAATGCAAAACCAAGCAAAAAGAAAGATAAGGGGAAAAAATCTACAACTGAGAAGAAGGTTGACTTTCCAGAGCAACTTGTAAAATCCCACCAAGCAGCATATGGATATCTTAATCCTAGTATTGACAAATATGAACTGCTTTTGGGCTTATTAGATCATGCAACACAGACTCATATTACTTTGCAACCCATGGTGGCATTCATGGCTTTGCAGTATGAAGAGTTCAACCAAGGACTAGAGGAAATTGTTAAAAAAGGGGAGCAGCTTTTAAAAGACAATGGGGGACATTTGGCTTGGCCGTATTCCGGCAAATCCAGTAGCACTGAACCCCAACCTGACTTACTTCAACAACTACTTCAGTATACTGTCCAGAGAATGCATCTTGTTGGACAATCTGTGAAAAGAATTGGTGACACAGCTCTTGAAGATGCAGTGGATTATTTTTCATCTATTTGTGAGGTCCTAGAAGAAAAACTGAATGCCAAGCATGCAGTTGAGGCTAGGCTAATGAAGCTGCTAAATAGAATTGAAGTGGCCTCGCAACAAAGAACTGGACCAGAGGACTCAGCATTGTTTAGTGAAGACAGTGGCATTGGTGTAGAAAGTGCGTCACTGGCCGGATCAGACACAAAGCACCACCGCAGGGAAAGCTGTGAATCAACGGAATCAAGTCGCACAGTTATTTACAGTCCTGCAAACTCTACCCCTATTCACCAAAGCTCTAAACGTCATCAAAGTCCAAAAATTAGCAGCAGCAGCTCTTTAACCTCTTTCGACTCCACGTGTACCTTAAAAAATATGGTTTTCAGAGATACAGAATCTTTTCTTGATTCTTCTTCCTTGGATGATGGTGAGGTTGAAAATGAGGATAACAGTGAGTGCAATGAGGAAGAACATTGTGGGGTTAAAATGAGGATGCGTTCAAGCTCTTCTCCACTTGACCCTAGCTATCAAACACAATGCATGCTTCCGAAGCGAATAGAAAACCCACACAATGTAGAAATGACAATAAAAATGAAGGATGCCATTAGTGAACGAATTAGTTTCATTTCTTCTCAGCATGCTGGAAAAAATATTAAACCTAAGCCCTCAAAGGCAAATGACCGGCGGTGGATGGAGGAGGGGGAAACACATCCCAGAAGACCACAGACAGCAACCCAAACAGCGAAGAAAAAAACAATAGTTACTAAACAGCGCCGCTCAAGATCAGCAGAGTCTCTTCGTAGTAAAGCAGATGACCCCACTCTTCTTGAACTGGAAAGAGCACAAAAAGAGATAAGTAAAAGGTTGGAAAAAATGGGAAAGCTCAAAATTGAAACTAAAGTAAAAAAAGAGAGTTCAAAGCAATGGAAGCAAACACAGTTTGGTCACCTACATCCAGTAAATTTAATTCCTTCAAATAGTCAGCAAAAGGCACTCAGTGAAAAGATAATTACAGTAAATCCAGAGGAGGAAAAGGAAAAAATTTATAAAACTGTTAAAGGGCCCATAAAGGCAACATCTGTTCTAAGTCCACTTCCAGCAACCCAAGAATTAGCAATGTGTTCCAGAGGAAATTCAGTCAAGAAACTGATTGACACGTTTAGCCAAGGAATGGAGGAAAGTAAACTGTTTCATGAAAGTTCAAAAGAGCATGGACCTCTTAAAGGGGTTAGGAAGTATGGGATACCTGTCATGCCAGGATTAACAAGTGAAGATACACCATCATGTATTAAAAATAGCATAAACAATCAAAAAGAATCTACAACCTTGGAAAACCAAGATTATATTAATTTGGACAACCTACCACCACCTCCTCTAGAAGTACTTATGGATAATTCTTTTGAAAATGTTGAAATTAGAAAACCAGATGAAAAATTTAACAGAAGAGGACGGTCTACCTTTCCAAAGACAACCAGCATGTCTCAAAGGCTCCGTACCTCCATGCAATCTGTTACTGTACTACCTAGCAAGGGAAGTGTGAGAAAAAGTTCTCGCAGCATATCGCCTGCACAAAATATTACCCTACACCCCAGTGGGGTGTCTAGGAACAGCCAAGTTGCTTCCACACCTAATGCAGATTTGAGGAATGAAGAGGCTGTCTCACTTTACAAACAGGCTAGAAAAATTATCCACTTGCGGTATTCGTCTAATTCTCCCACAGAGAAACCTGCTGTTGACAATGTAAACATTCAACAGGTCACTCAACACAGTATCGAAGGAAACCGACAGGTCAAAAAGAGTCCTGAAAGAGCGCCTTCCAGTTTAGTTGGAAATCATTCACCTGACACTTCAGGTGTATCCAAGACCCGCATGTTACCCTTTACACCTGTGGTCCATAGGAGGCTACCCAGTCCTCCTGTATTTAAAAAACAAACAATACCTTCCAGCTCATCCAGTCCATTAATATTACGCAAACTTCCAACCCCCCCACCATCCAGCCAGAAACAGACACTACCTACTTCCAATAATAATCAAGACAAAAATACCCTGCCAAGCTGCATTTCTGGAGTTACCTACCCTTTTAAGGCACCATCTCCCCCTGCCTCACCAAAAGTGCAGCGAAGGTCTAGAGAGAACAACAGTGAGGAATCTTCTTCAAGAGTATTTAGCAATGCTCGCTCAGTTTTTTGTCCAATTTCACCATCCTTGTTTGAGGCACAACCATTTCTTGTACCTAAACCCCCACAAGCATGGACGCCCTCTGGAAGTAGCATACTACCTCGCCCCTGGGGTGAGCGTGGTAGGCTGCTTATGTCTGTCCGTGGACCACACTCTTTCATTCGGCGTAGTCAGTCTGACAGGAGACCTAGTCTCAGTCATCCACCTAGAGCATCAGTAGTATCTATTGCACAGTCCTGCGGAAGCGAACCATCTATCAGTACCCAAGGGTAAGTTCATCATGTTTAAGTATTAATAAATTACAATTCAGGGCTTTATTTTTAATCCAGACTCGTAAATAATTTTTATTCATGTAGTTAGTAAAGTAGCCCCTACCAAGACAAGACCTATATTCCTTGTATTTGTCAAAACAAATTGTTAAAGTTAATGTGTTAACACGTTAAAGCAAATGAATTTTAACGGCACTAATTTTATTAACATGCGATTAATGCAGCACACATTTCTGTTTAAATATTTTTATGAAAAATATAAATAAGAAACTTCAACACAATACACATTTATTTACAACGTCCTTTCTTTACTCAAATATAACACACTCCAGCGAAAAAATAACTTTTAATAACTAAACATTTGTTTTACCGATGCGCCAAGTTTCAAATCAAGCACCAAAATCCACCGTGATTCTTCTTCTTCTTTTTTTATTGGTGGTTCGCATTCTCAAGTAGATCATTACTTCCATCTACTGTGGTACTGAATCAGAGACTTATATTCCTATTCCCTGGACCAAAAATAACGCCATGATTATGTCAGAGAACCACCAGCCACACCTTCCTCCTACACTCAGCTCCCTCCTACCAGTCACCCACACCTGTTTCCAATATACATTTCCGGTTATAAGGCCCCCATTTCCTCTCACTCTCCGTCCGATCTACAGGTTACTCCATAGATCTTCACAGGACTACCTTATACTTTGTATACAGGCATCGCATCTCTGGAAGCACTCTGCTGCATGTACCAAGGCAAATAAAGCGTTATCTACCTTACTGCCGGTTTCTGACACGTGGTCTATTCATGACAGATTAACACATCCACCAATAGAAACTGTCCGTGTGGAAACAGCAAAAGTTCTGTTTGTTGTCCTGATGATTTAAGTAATTTAAAACGTCATAACTACTTTAAAACATTTACAAGAATATTTTGTCTTTATGCTCTATGTGGAGTCTGTTTTCACAAAAAACAAACATACAGTTGCATAAAGCATCCATATTTGCCCATGCCCTTATTGATTAGAGTAAAAACTTAAAAAAAAAAAAATGTAAGGTTCATTTAGAACAGATAAAAATGTGCGATTAACTTGCGATTAATCGTGTGTTAACTCATGAAAAATGTGCAATTAATCTCAATTAAATATTTGAATCGATTGCCCGCCCTAATCAAATATTTATGCTTTGCTACAGGCTGGAAGATGGTCCACTCAGAGATAGATGGAACAAGCCGCTTGAGCTCAGAGAAGCAAATCGCTCCTCCTCGCACCCAGACCTGTGCATTGTTGGTCAGGCCTTACACTGTGAATGACAGATTTGAGGACGGGCCAAGAAGGATTATGGATTAGCAAATGTAAAACATAAATTGGATTAAGACGGTTTTCCCCTGGGATGAAGAGCCATATTACTCAGAAACCTTATTTACTTTGTGTGGCTGCCTTTATTATTATATATATATATATATATATATATATATATATATATATATATATATATATATATATAATATAATATAATATAATATAATCAAATTAGGAAATCATGTATAATCTATATTTTCTTACTTAAATCTTGACTTTTTTCGATGACTACATGACAGCCGAACCAGAAAAAAAAAAACCAAGTGAGTACAGAGAATAGATTTGGCGTAGAATTGCAACCACAAGATAACAGGTAAAAGAGAGAGTAGCCTGAGAAGCAACGTGTGGCTTTTCTCCATATTAAACTGTGTCAGTATTAATGATTAGGTATACCATAATACTCTGAATATCCATGTGCCTTTAAGCTTTTTTTTTTTTTAATTTGTCAGCTGTTTAACCCTTAAATACAATAGTAGTAATATAGCAATAGGCAAACCAGCATTTATTCAACAAAATTATTGCAATCAGGCATTATATTATATTACATAGTATGTGTAATTTTTTATATATACAATATTTAAATACAATTTTATTTTATGATTTCATATACAATATGCTTGCCAGATTTAATGCACTTCATCTGTACCTGCACACTGAAACTCTATCACTAGGGTGTAGCTCACAAATCCTGAGTTTAGAACAAGGTGTAAATTGTTCCTTTTTTATTCATTTAAGGTCAACCAGGTGTTTTTTTGCTGTTTTTTCCAGTGACGTGTTTCTTTTTATTTTATTTATTTTTTACACAGCTGTCTTTTTTTGTTTGTTAGTAAACTGAAGAAAGTGAACTGAAGACCTGTTTGAATAACCATTGTAATATTGCACAACATTATGTTCTATAATGTTTACAACTTAAAATTCAAATAAAATTCTTGTATATGCCCGAACTTCAGGCTACATGACCACTCTTTGTAGAGTTAAACACACATCCTAATACAAGTGTAATAAAACAGAAGTAAAAGACCATAAAATGGATAATCAATCAATTATCTCTTCATCATTGTACCTTTTAGTGGGTGGGATTTATTAGGCAGCAAGTGAACATTTTGTTACAGCTAACATTTTGAACAAAGTAAATGTGTTAAAAGCAAAAAAAAATGGGCAAGCGTAAGGATTTGAACGAGTTTGACAAGGGCCGAATTGTGATGGCTAGACAACTAAGTCAGATTTTTTCCAAAACTGGAGCTCTTGTGTATCTAACTATGTAAGTGTACAAGGAAGGAACAGTGGTGAACCAGCAACAGGGTCATGGGCAGCCAAGGCGGTTTTGGTTTTCCCAACAGTTGTGAATGAAAAACATATATTACACAAGGAGCTTCTCAAAAGTCAATGGTTTTTAGCTAGTATAAAAGGGATCATAGCTAATTTTTTAAATAAGACATGGTCAGAAGTATGTGCATTCATGACAATCACACCCATACCTTTGTTTGTTTTTGTCCCTTTTCAGATTTAGTACCCTCTTGCAGTTATGTTTATCTCCTCTCTTCTGAGAAAGTTTTTCAGTAGATTTTAGTGTATGGCAGTAAGGATTTGTGCTTCTCTCATATATAAGAGCATAAGTGATGTCAGAATCCGGGGTCTGGTGAGAAGGCCAAGCACGCATCAGGTTCCAGTTCATCCTAAATTGTTCGGAGGGGTTGAGGTCAGGCCTCTGTGCAGGACATTAGAGTATTGTCAAGGTTTCAGTCATTGGAAACCTTTTATGTTACAGAATATAAAGACTTTCCATGAATGCAGTTAGGCTACGGTTTGGGGAAACATTGAAACCCTTTAAAGAACATTGAAAGGAATGCAAATAACCAGTTTCACCAGCAGCTCATACTGTACATCAGATCTGATTCATACAGTTTTGATTTTCGGGGAATTCTTCTGATTCATCGTAACTGATGCAACTCTGCAAATGAATACCAACCCTTTAAGTGCATCACTATTTTTAAACATAGGAAAACAAAGGATGATTTTTCTTGTCTTCTTGAACAAATCAGTATTGTGGTCTACCTTTATTTATTTATTTATTTAACATGCCTCTACTTCTTATTCCCATTAAGGCTTCCTTTTCCTGGTGATTAGTGTGACCTGTTCTGTGTTTTCTTGTGTGCATATTTAGGGACTTCGAAAGACTTTTATAGTTTAATTGCTATTTAGATCATCAAGTGAAAAGCATGTTACCATGAATACAAGCAAAATCACACTGGAGTCATTTTCATTATTATAAGCCTAAACCTGCATGACAAGATGACTTAACTTTAACTATGAAACCTGCGATTGCATTAAGTCTTTAGCTGCATGGATTGTAGGCCTCTACATGCCATAACATGATTGGGCTGTTATCATGTCTTTATATCTTCCTATGAGACGTCAAACAGGTATTTACACTGTTTTTTCCTGTTGAGACTTCTTTAATTAAATCATGCAATCCAAGTCAAATCAGTTTTATTGTCATATATATATATGTATTAGTGCAGTGCACAGTGAAACGTTTCCCCTTGACCTAGTTGCTGCATCAGACAATATTAATTAACAAAAGAAACACAGTACTACACAGAACTTTAGACTAACAACTAGCAACACAAATTGCACATGTTCAACATTAAGTGCAAAAAAAACAAACAAAACAATAACTGTGAAAAACTGTAAATACAGCAACACAAATTGTGTACGTGGATTGTCTGTATAAAAATAGACAATACTTTTTAAAATATTTTTTAGGATTTATGTTTTGTTTTGTTTTTTTAGATTTTCTAAAACTTTATTGCTTGAATTTAAAATCTCACCTCATTTATTTGATGAGGTGAGATTTTAAATTCAAGCAATTTAAAATTTAAAACCATTTTCCAGAGGCTAAAATAAAGCTAAACATCACAGGCAGGCCTTTTTTTTGGAAAACAAGGAGAAGAAAAATAGATCCAAAATAAGTAAATATTGGTACATAAAAATGTAAAGCAATTTGTTTCCCCTTTAGAGAATTCTCAGGTTTGTCTAAATTATTAAAAAGTCTTTCTTTAGTGTTCTCTTTATATTTCTTAGAGTTCAGCTCTCCCTTAGGATTTAAACCTAGCATAGTTTTTATTAGAGACTTCTCTGACTTCGCCCTGCTGTCATGTGCACTGAGCACGATTTCTTACCCATGCCAGAACATTACAAATGTGTTGATCTTGGTCTAGTCTATAATTATTATACATATTTATTAGTAGAAGGAGGTATGAAGCAGAGGCAGAATTCTTCAACAATACAGGAAAAACACTTGCAATAAGAATAAATAAGAATGTGCTGTGCGCCATATACCAATTGAATTGACACAACAGTAGATGAAACTGGATCCAGGGCAGTTCTAGAGCAGAGCAGGAGCAGCAATTTTACACTCAGGAATGGATTAAGGCTATTGGGGGAAGAAGGAAAAAAAAATTAAAGGTTCCAGTAAGGGAATACAAGCTTTGAAAAAAATAATCCTAAAGAATGTAAATAACTTTTGCTTATGAACTGAATGAACCCTTTCTTTTCCCCGTTAGCTATTAGTTTAAAAAATTCATTCTCATTACTGAACAAAATGCTTTTAGATAACTAAAAAAAAAGAAAAGAAAAAAAACTGGGATGCTGTTCAGCAATCTGATGAACTTAAAGCTGATTTGAATCCTCTTATACAACAGCAATTTACCAACCAACACAAGTGAAGCCGTATCTATTCTCTTATCCAACTATGATCTCACAAACACCTGTACTTCACTAGTGTTACCATAATTGATATAGAACTCCGATAGCACTCCCCCACCTCCACAGCATCGAGTTACTAAAGCAATGTATGTCTTTGGTTTTTTCCAGGATTGAAGCAGGAAGTAGATAGGATTAGTAAGGAGGAAGTGAGAGCAGCGATTAAGAGGATGAAGAGTGGAAAGTTGGTTGGACCAGATGACATACAGGTAGAAGCGTGGAGATGTTTAGGAAAGATGGCAGTGGAGTTTTTAACCAGGTTGTTCAACAAGTTTAACAAGGTGAGAAAATGCCTGAGGAATAGAGAAGGAGTGTGCTGGTACTAGTTTGTAAGAATAAGGAATATGTGCAGACCTGCAGTTAGCAGTGAGCAACAGTATGGTTTCATGCCGAGAAGGAGCACCACAAAGGCATAATTTGCTTTGAGAATGTTGATGGAAAAGTATCGAGAAGGTCAGAAGGAGTTGCATTGTGTGTTTGTGGATTTAGAGAAAGCGTATGACAGGGTGCCAAGAGAGGAGTTGTGGTATTGTATGAGGAAGTATGGTGTGTCAGAGAAGTATGTGATGGTGGTGCAGGACATGTATGAGGACAGTGTGATAGCAATGAAGTGTGCAGTAGAAATGACAGATTGTTAAAGGTGGAGGTTGGACTGCATCAAGGATCGGTTCTGAGCCCTTTCCTGCTTGCAGTGGTGATGGACAGATTAACAGACAAGGTCAGACAGGAGTCTCCGAGGACTATGATGTTTGCAGATGATATTGTTATTTGTGGTGAGAGTAGGAAGCAGGTTAAGAAGATCCTGGAGAAGAATAGAATAGAATAGCCTTTATTTGTCACACATACATTAAAGCAAAGTGAAATTCGTTCTTCGCATATCCCAGCTTGCTTAGAAGCTGGGGTCAAAGCACAGGGTCAGCCATGTTGAGGTTTTTGTTGGAAGTGACGAGGATGGACAGGATTAGAAACGAGTTTATTAGAGGGACAGCACATGTAGGACGTTTTAGAGACAAGGTGAGGGAGGCATGATTGAGATGGTTTGGACATGTGCAGAGGAGGGGCATGGGGTATATTGGTAGGAGAATGCTGAGGATGGAGCCACCAGGAAGAAGGAAAAGAGGAAGAGCAAAAAGGAGGTTTATGAATGTGGTGAAGGAAGACATGCAGGTGATTGGGTTGAAATAGGCAGATGTAGAGGACAGGGGGAATGGAGACGGATGATCTTGAAACTTGATCATCTGATGATTGGGCAAACACATTCCTATTGCACCACTTTGGGGACTTTTTATTATTCATTTTGACATATCATAATGTTGTGAATTTTTAACAAAACAAGTTAGTATTTATGAAATAAGATACTGAATGAATGATTGGCTCACTAGCTTCCATCCAGTAAATGTTTAGTCAGCTTCATATCAAATAAATCAACACTTGAGACTAGACTTACATGCACAACAAATGCACAATTCGACTTACATGCACAATTTAAATCCTTTATTTAGTACTTTTACTTTATTTAGTACGAGGAACAAAAGTGCTTTAAATCTCTAGCAATGAATAAATCTACACTGGTACGCTAGATTACAAACTTAATATAAATCAGACTATAACTCTTGATTTTGACAAAGCATACTTGGAAAGTGCTAACTTACGTGTTTCAGGAAGAGGTAGGCCTTCCACCGCTGTACGGACTTCTAGGGGAAGTTCATTCCACCAACTCGGTGCCAGAACAGAGAAGAGCCTTAAAGTATAGGTTATTATTTAATGAAGCAACCTTTAAAAGATTACAATACTGTATATAATTTTATATACATATATAATTTTGGCGGACATCCTTATCCAGAGTGACCTACACTGTGTATACAGTATACTCACACACAAAGCTCTAGGGCCCATCAGTTGGGCCTTAGTGGTGCTATAATGTTGAACAGACAAGACACAAACCCACAATCTCTGGCTTAGGATGTTAGCGTCTTATCTATTAGGCCACTGGCACTGATTTCTTTGCATGAAAACAAATAAATGGTAAAATAAAGAAAATTAAAAATGGTTAAAAAATCATGTGTTTACAAATAATTTTTTTTGCATGCTGTGACTATAACAGCTCTGTTTGAGCAGCAGATCTTGTTTTTTCACCCATCATTCTATTCCTCTCCCTATTAACGCTGATAACATCAAAATTTCCCATTGGGCCCTGAACGACAGTTCCATAACAGTTAATGTTTAGTAAGGTCAAATTCAAGTGTGAAGTTAATTTAGAATGACAAATGATGGCAGTTGCACTCTGTAAGTCACTCTAATGACCATAATAATTGAAATACAGTGCCCAAGTTTAAAACTATTCCAAGTCCACGGATCATCTTTGTATTATATAAGAGGGTTGTGAGAATGCGGAAAGTTAACACTTCCTTAAACACATTTTTTTTACAGCTCAAACATCATAGTTTTGGTTTTTGTTGATAAACAGGAAAGTGTCACATGCACTTGCATGATGTTATACCCACATGACACAACAGTATTACAACCTGCCACGTTGTTTTACTGACTTGTGCTTAAATACATAATGATTTACTTCATTAATTACAGATGGTATGCATTTACCCAGTCTTCTAGTCTAAATTGTTGAAGCTTATTACATTAAGCATGGAAATATCTTACATTTTAAGCTTAGTGACAAAAATTAGGGTACATCCACATTAATCCAGATTTACTTTAAAACACATTTCCCAAACACTTACAGTTATGGCATTTTGCACCACCACCTAGTTTTAGGATTGTAACTCAAGACCTTTCAGTCAGAAGTCCAACATTTTAAACTCCTAAGCTACTCCTTTTAAAATGGCTAAATTTGAGTTAAAGTGTGGGCTGAGAGAACCGATATTCAAAAACAAAGTTGTGTTTTTAGTCATGTGACTATTGAAGGCAAAACAAACCAGATGGTGGAGGGTGTTGTCCTGCAGGTGTTGCACCTGCTATCCAGTTTCATAGTTCTGCTACAGAGAAAGGTCACAAACTTCACTCGCAACACCACTTCTTTCGCCTGTCCATATAAAAGTCATTGCCTTTTTTGAC
Source organism: Silurus meridionalis (assembly GCF_014805685.1). Classification (NCBI taxonomy): domain Eukaryota; kingdom Metazoa; phylum Chordata; class Actinopteri; order Siluriformes; family Siluridae; genus Silurus; species Silurus meridionalis. The sequence continues at coordinate 22,185,720 of NC_060891.1, read as the reverse complement.
ATTGCATCAATTCAAAGAGGCAGAAAAAGATTGTTGTTTTGCAGCTACAATAGTTTTGTAATATTAACAAACAATAGTAGGAACATTTTAGAAAAGCAGTAGACAGTTTTTATATTCAGATTTATCCAGATTAACACAAACAAAGCTTTAATAAGATTTAAGTGTAGCCTTTTGAGATGGAGTCATCCGATTTCATTTTCAGGTTTGAATCACTAACATATCCTTGGAGTTGTGTATTTAGTAGTATAAAAGCTAAACCCCAGTCAAAATTGGGCCTGGAGTAGGTTTTCTTTTCAATATTAGTCTGTCAGATTGAGTACACAGTTAATGCAGAAACAAGATTAAGAATTTCTGAGATTCATGCAAATATTTACAGACTCTACTTTTCCCTTGAGTTAGTGTTAAGATCAATTGTTATAAAAAAAAAATAATTAAATGTACAACAAAAACAATTTCACTAGTGGCCTCACTGTATGGAGGAAGTTCCATACAGTACCATTTCTAGTTTATAGAAAGGGGCTTTACTTGTCACTCCTGACCTTCTGATTAGTAACCCAAAGCCTTACCTACTGATCTACAACCACCATTAGTATCCTAAATCTTGAGAGGAACTGACTTGTTTCATGACATTACTCATCACTTGTGTTATAGAAGCTATAAACAGCCATTTCTTTTTTTTCTCCATACAGTATATAAAAATATGTCTTGTAGGAAATGTTCAAAAGACTTTCCTGTTTCAAAAACATTAATGCTGTGCTATTGACTAAAACCCTGACTACTGTTTGAAATACAACTTCTGCCCAATGAATATCAAATCCCCAGCCTTCACCAAGACCCTTTACCTTGTAGATGAAGGCAGCTGTTGTGAGAGAAGCATTTGTGCATTTTCTTTCTGTCCAATTATGTGCGAAACATACCTGCCGAATCTTTGGCAGTGAACAGATGTTTTGTTCATGCATTGTTGTCATGTGACTGACAGAAAAGGAAAATGGCACTTAAAATCAGCACATGTTAAATAAACAATATTTTAAGCATATAGTGGTGTGATTTCTTGGTATCTAGTTTGGTGTGTACAGTAGAATAGGGGAAATAATGGCTTCTATGTGTCGGGTGTAAAATGCATGGGCATGGTTCTGCTGCAGAGTGAATAACTGTCCACTAGGAGGAGCCATTTGCCATATTTTTGGCTGGAACATTATTCGTGCATGTTTATCATCACAAAGGTTTTTAAAATCATGACATTTTACAGAATCTGGAGATTTTACCAAACTCTTCAGATATTGTACTCTTCCTACAATAAAAACCCCATCTTATTCTGCGATTGCAACCACTTTCAAATTAAAATGAAAAAATGCTCCAAATGGATAAACATTTTATTTAGATCAGCAGTTTTGCATGGATTAAACTTTATATTTAATCATAAAACTACAGTTACACAAAACATTGCATTAAATCCACTTGCACTTTTATGAGGTTTTTGCACAATGTAATGAAGTGAAGACATTTATTGAATCAGTTTAAAATGCATTTATATTTCACATTTATTTATTTATTTATTTATTTATTTATTTATTTATTTATTTATTTATTTATTTACTCATTTATTTAATTAATTTTACAAACTTGTACATACAATAGAATGGTCTTTATCTAAATATGTACACATGAATACTTTGAGTGTTAGATACAGATATTGTGTGTACACTTGCACCATTTCATTTGACACTTCATCTATAAAAAATTTCAGAAGCTTGAAAGAACATCCATATATTTTCCATATTCCTTCATGTCCATCCAGAGCTCAAACAATTCCTTTATATCTTTTGATCTATTCAGATGAATGAAAATGCACAGAGAAAAAGAGAACAAACACAAGTAACACAAATAGGGAAAAAAAAAGAAAGAACAAAGAGAAAGCCATTTCTTCAGGGGTAAACATGGGCAAAACTCTCACACACCAAAATGCAATTCTAATTCATAAAGCAAAAGTTAATTCTTTCTCAAACTAAAATAAAAAAAATTATATAATAATAATAAAATTAAATTTACCCAATTCCATAAGTGGTTACAATGAGAAACCAACACTTATTACTGATGTACACACATTCACACACACACAGTTACAAATGCAAAAATGACACAGCAAATATACTTTCATTAAGCCTAATTGTCTTCCTTCACTTTCCACTGTGGAAAAAGAAAAAGAAAGGAAAAAGGAGCATATAAATTAGAAATAGGATGTTACTGAATATGAATACTTATATATGAAAAAAAAAATATTCTAATTACATACAAAGATTGTATTGTTTCAGTTTTTTGAAAAAAAATGAAAAAATGTATAAACAATATAAAAAATTGGTCCATTTTACGTCCCTTGTCCCAGGCATGGAAATGTGCATGGCCATTCGTAGTTAGGAGAGCGATTTGTCTGGTCAATTCTGCTGTTCACACAGACTCTGGCATGCTAAAACATGTTTATGTCTTAATACATACACAGATATGGATATTTTGAGGATAATGTGGATACAGATAGTGTGTGTATGTGTGTATGCGCCATTACAGTAGACACCTCTGCTTTATAGATGATCTTATAAGCCCAAAGATCATCCACATTTCTTTTATTTTTTCCTTCAGCCCCTTCCAGAGTGCAAACGATTCAATTTGAACTATTCAGATGAACAAAAATGCACACTATGCATTAAAATGCTTCTAGTGTGACGATGGAAAGAAGTCGGATCTACTCAATAATACATAATGAAATATACTCAGTTAGATATGATTCTGAGCACTATTGCGGATGCTTTTTATTGTTCAAATTTAATATGTATTGCATGCGGGGAGACTTTATGACTTATTAATGAAATAGTTCAAACATTGCACAGTTTGGAGGAAATGCGGTTCCAATGTGGGATAGTTATACTTTGCTGTGAACAATTTGTCATCTCATCAGTGGGATAGGAACACAGCAGGAACATTTCTCAACAAAGCATAAAGTTTTTGGGGAATGCTGTGGTGTTAATATAACTGCACTTTTTTAATAACTCAAAGATGACATGGTGTGAATGTATTAAGCAGCTCTGAGTACATGGTGTACATGTACATGTTAAGCAATTTATTAGGACACATAGAACATGCTGGTCTATTTTATAGATGTTGTTATACAGGGTTTTTTTCTAATCCATTTCCAAGTGTCCTTTGTCTTATATTTCATCATCAGGGCTGATGATGCCTGGTGATTTCTTTTTTTCCCCTTTGGAAATATTCTCAACCCAACAGCAGTCAAATTGTCTGAGGTAAAAGTACCAAGTTATAAAAACAGTAGAAACATACATTTAGTACATGCTTGAGAAAATGTTCCCAAACTCAGTCACACACTAAAATTAGTTACTGGTGGTAAATTAATTCTTCTTTCACCAAAAAACTAAGAGACATGGCATGGGGAAACATAGGGCATCAGGCTAACTAACATGCTAGTCTCTTGAATCTTAGTTAGCATCATAATAACTGACAATTATCTAACCATGATGCTAAAAGCTAACAAGCATTTTATTTAAATTATGAATGAATTATGGATCACTGACAGCTTTTCATTCAGTTGCTCGTGTTTATGAGAACTGGGTTAATACTACTGGCTAGAAAACTTTTGAGAGGTTATGAATTAGCTACGGCTAACTAATATATTTTTTTCATAATCTCTCAAGTTTCTGCTAACATTATAATGACTGATGATACAATCTAGCTGGATGCTAATAGCTAGTTGTCACAATGTAAACTGGCTTAATACATGCATTCATACATTATTTATATATATATATATATATATATATATATATATATATATATATATATATATATATATAAAGACATAAATTCGGATGCTTAAATGTCATATACATTATAAAAACTTTCATTTCATTACCTTATTGTACCAACAGGAGGTGCCAAAGTGATTCAGGAATGTTTACATACATTTTACATTACTTAGTTCTATTAAATGAAGGATCGGATAATTTTATTGACTTTATCCTTGGAATCTCGTTAATCAAAATAAACCAATCTTTTAGTCATTTAGTTCATTTTGTTCCTTTAATCCTTTAATATATGGGAGTCACGTGAATGACTCGGACTACAATCAGAATCAGAATCAGAATCAGAAATAGCTTCATTACCACATGTAATGTTTACACACACAATGAATATGACTTGGCGACAGGAGCCTACAGTGCAGGAGAAAGTACAGACATAATATAACAAAATATAAATAAAACAGACAATTAAATAATGCACTATATACAGAAGTATAAATATTGTTCAAATTAATGTACAGATGTTATTTACAAGTGTGCAGTTTACAAATGTACTATTTGGATTCTATGTATTAATGTTTCAGTTTTGATGGACAATGTATGTTATAAATATTTAATCGTTCAGACTGAGTATAGCCTGTGGGAAAAAAACTGTTTGTGCATGGTTGTTCTGGTGGACGGTGCTCTGTAGCGCCGACCACAGAAGGCAACGCTTCAAAAAGAGAGTGGGCTGTGTGTGGGGTCCAAAGTGATTTTCTTAGCCCTTTTGCTCACTTTGCAGGTGCGAAGATCTTGGAGGTTGGGCAGGGGGGCACCCAGTGCTCGAATTGAGGGGGGGCTGATGGGATCCGAAAACACCTATAACTCATTAGAGACCCCCCATGACAAGTAAAAAGTAGACTTATGGATCCCCAAGATTATTTTAGTAAGAAATATATGAATTATACAACAACTGGGGACCCCCCATAAGACTTGACTCAATTCGAGCACTGGGGGCACCAATAATCCTCTCAGCAGTCCTGATTGTCTGCTGTAGCCTCTTGATGTCTGATTTGGTAGCTGAACCAAACCAGACAGTTATGGATGTACACAGGACAGACTCAATGATGGCCGAGTCGAACTGTTTCAGCAGCTCCTGTGGCAGGTTGAATTTGCTCAGTTGGTGAATGAAGTACAACCTCTTATTGGCGAGAGATGAATTACTCAATTCTGTTTCCTGTACACAACCTACAGAGATTTTGCGATGCTTTGCTCGTGTGTGTCTAGTAGAAAATAGAATCACTCTTTGAGGCTACTCGTTCTTCTTAGTCACATTAAACACTCTGGACAAAGAGAACGAATCGTTCATGAACGACCCTTCACTGCTTGGTTCCACCCTCTTTCTCTTTTTGTTGAAAGGGTGTTGAACTGAACAAAGTACATGCATACTGTATATCAGCCAAGCAGATCAATAAGTCAGTGAGTCGATTACTAAAGTTACCCAGTTTGTAAAATAAAACCAAAAAACAGCACTGCTCCTATTCAGACTACACCAAATCTAAATCAATAAGGTGCTTTTTCTTTTGATAGATCCAGCCAGTGACATGCTCCTTCGCAGCCTGCACTCTAATGCAGTCTTTAAAAAGCTGCCAAAGCAATCGTGTGTCTTTAACATGGACCGTGAATGGAAAATATGAGTCAGTACATGGCAGTGAATGATAATATTTGGTTCACTAAAAAAAATATTCATTCACAAACACAGATTCATTCATAAATGAAACACTTCAAAGATAGTAATTTACCATCAGGTTAACGAATGTTAATGAGGTCTATGAGGAATTCTTCTTTAACTTTGTCTTTGGAAAGCACAAATTTCGCTAACACAGTACAAGAAAGACATAATGGACTTTAATGCAGAAATCACAACAGCAAAATTCACAATTACAGCCACCAATCTCTCTTGTATGCACTGCTGCAATAGTTTGCAGCAAACAATTTTGATTAAGAGTTGCTAATAATGGATATAATATGTAATTTATGTAATTTGACATCCAGGTATGTTGAGCCATATAATAAAATGGCCAGTGGTTGCTACTACTTGCGCTATTGTCTCATATAAAATACATGCTTACGCAATACCACAAGCCATAAGTGTGTATTTTGGTCTAGGTTTTTTTTTTTTTTTTTTTTTTTATGGACAGGAAGACACTGCAACAGCCTGCACCGTGTTCATGACTGGTGCTCATTAGCATCAGGCTGAAATGTGAGTGAGCTGATTTTATATTCATGTAGTGCTCAAGCTTTCGTCCAGACATTTGTGACAATACCAGCACATCCTCTGCATACGAATATATAAAGTGATACAAGCAAATGGCTTCATGCAAATACTCATCAGCTCCTCTGCATCTGCAATATAATATAAATATAAAAATATATTATCATTTTTCAGATTCAACTAGTTGAATAAATTTTGTTTTATGAATATTTCATCATTTCATTACAATGATGATAAATATTATTTTATATTAAGTTTACAGTAGTGCTTATTATAATTGTTTAATATAAATAGACCTGGCAGCTTACAATGCCAATGACTGATTCCAAGCAATTCCACTTGTACAAATTCTATATTTAATTTCTAATTTTTAACATAAGTGTACTGGTTTATTAGGGCTATTAGTGTACAACGCTGGGTGGCGCTGTTGGAGAAAGAATAACACGAAGTCTACTTGTGAATTTCAGTCACACTGAAACATGGGATAGTGGAAAAAAATGCACAGCACTGAAACTGGCCAAATTTGTTTCAGAATATACTGGTGATGAGTGACATGCAAAACAAGGGCATGACAATTACGTCCGTTAAAACGCACCACTTTGAGAGGGGGGAAAATAATGTTCCCACATGCCACAGGTGAATACATCAAGCAATCAAAATGCTAAGTTGAAGTTTTGGTGGGAGGAGAAATGTGACAAATTATCATTCTGTCAAGTGTAATGTTACACTATGCATGCAAATTGAAGAGTGGTGGAAACAAGCCCGTTTGTTTTTTTCCTCTGTTTTGACTTTTATGGGAGACTTTTGTTTTATTTACGTGCCCCTTCCTAGGGCCCATCTGTCCTTTTCATGCACTTGAATGGCACTGACACAGACGCTTGTCTAAATGTCATGGCTCCAGGTAGTGACATTTGAGCAAATTTGTAACATGCTACCTGAGATTTATTTTTTTCCATTAAATACTCTTCCCTTCCTACACACCTTTAAAGATAATACTGAAAACAGCCGAATTGCTGACTGTTTAGAAGAACACTAATCTGATCATTATCCGTTTTCTGCGGTTATCAGATTATTAAAGTGACCATGTCAACTGCATACTCATATATATCTTGTATCAGATTTGTGTTCTTATTAGATTTCAAGAAATCACATTAAGCCGTCGGGATTTCTGGTCAGTAATCCAGTTGCTCAGCAGACATACAGATAGGTAACAACAAAAATGTGTCTCTTTATGCTGTATAGATTTAGTCCACTTGCCCCTTTTAAGGGAGGGGTCAATACAATTCAATAGAAATATATATTTAGACTGATCAGCTGGTTAATCTGGTTATAATGGAAATAGTCTCTTTCAACCACAAGGCTTGAATGCTCACTGGACACTTTAAGGAGAAGGAAATCATGTGCTATAGTACTCGAAAGTCGGCAGATCTCGGCTCGATTGAGTACCTGTGGGAGATCTGGAGCAGAAAAGTCACATTTGTGGCATATGAATTAGATGAACATGGCAGACTCCCATAGGGAAATAAATTCAAGGAAATCTTGAACAAGATATATTTCTGAAGTGGTGAGTTATGATTCTGTACGCTTAATTAGCACAAGTCACAACCAGGTTGTCATAGAAATGAAAATGAAAAAAAAGTTATTCGAGTGCAATTAAAAAGCATGATAATACTACACATAAAAAGGAAACAGAGGAATATACAGTACATAAAAGACTAATCAGAAAGATAAACACAGTACAGGTTCACATGTATGGAAAGCAAACCAATGGTAGCTCAGTGGTTAAGGTATTTGACTTTGGATTAAAAAGTCACAGGTTTGAATCCCAGCACCACCAATGCTACCACTTCTGGGTCCTTGAGCACCTCACCTGCTGAGTTGTAAGTTGCTCTGGATAGGGGTGTCTTTTAAAAGCTGTAAATGTACAAAAGCCATGACAAAAGCACGTGATGCTTGCTACAGTGGTGTGGTAAATTTTCTGTGTGTGGTTTCACTTCCGAATGCATTTAAATACCACTTATTTGCGAAAATAAACCCTCAAATGCAGTTTTAACAGCATGATACAATCCTAGAGATGTCAAAAGATGGCAGGTAGATTAAAAAAGGTTTCCACTAAGAATATTTGCCTGGTAACTAAAACAATAAGGGAATTTTGATCATTCCTTTTTAGATTCTTTTTGCAAGTACCATAGATTTGTCTGTGTAAGACCTCAGCAAGATCTGTTTAAAGGGGAATTATCTCAAAGAAAAAAATGACTCCAATTATAGGACAAAATCTGGTGGAAGCCATTAGTGGACAGATGGAACAAGAAAAGTCCATTTGTTTTTGAGTGAATCATACAGAAGCTCACTTTAACCCTTTAAAATTCAAGCCTTGCTTGCCTTGCTCCATATATATACTTCATACTGCTGCCAGCACAATGAGATTGAGAGCAGCTTTATAGCAGGTTTATCACACGAAATCTCTTATGCAAGTTGTAACCTCAATAAGTGAGAAAATCTTTCCTGCGCCAACATTCTGGTATGTCTCGCCCCTTAAATGGCCTGTTAAATAAGAAAAAAATTCAAGACGACATATTTTTATGGTAAAGTTTTTCCTGAAAATATCCCATTAACTCCTGATAGTTCCTGTGAATAGTAAGCTCTGAATACCTGCCTTTCACAGACTTGAGTCATACCTACTGCTTTTTGAAATCCATTCTTTTAATTACATAGGTTTAAATCATTTTGTCCTCAACACCTTTACTTGGTCCAAAATGTAAACTCTATTAATGAGTAACATGCTGCTTTTTTCCCCATTAGATATTCTGTGCTTATGTAAATGGTAATGAGTCATTATTTTAAAGTACCAGGGCCACTTTTGGAAAATCCACTTCAAGGATTATATATATATATATATATATATATATATATATATATATATATATATATATATATATATATATATATATATATTTTTATATTCTGCCCACTTCTGTTCACTACCAATAGATAACTACTTAAGTGGTGTCCTACCTGAATCAGTCCACCTCTTGCCATCATTATGACGCCACAGCTATAGAAACCATCAATATTATACAGAAACGCAGTATTCAAGTGAATATATTCATTTAGTGAGAATGAATGCCGTTGCTAAAGCAAGAAACCCAATTAACAAGTCTCCTTTAACTGTATCCACCGCTGCAACACCTGCATACATCATCTCTAGCAAAGACATCAATATTAACCTTATGAAAGACATCAATTTATTAATTTATTGATTTAGACATCAATATTAACCTTAGAAAATGTCTTTTCCGTGCATTTTTTAATTTTCCTGGGGATCTGACATTAAGGCAAATTGTGCAAAACTGAAAAAATGGTTCATGAAAAAGCGTAATAATTGTTTTGAACTCTTTTGGCCGACTTTTCCTTGCGACGTTCATTGATTTTGTGAATGTCATTGTAAGTATGTCTGTGACCAAACCTATTTCTTTTTATAAATCCAAACTAATTTGTTTGACCTTTTGCAGTTTGCTACAGATGCGGTTTGCGAGATCTGACTAGTGTGCTGACCTTCGAATCAACGGACGAGAAAATGCAGACGTGTTTGGACACCAGCTAGCTTAAAATTACATCAGGTGGCTTCGCTACTTGCAGCAGTGCATTCGAGAGAAACGTTATGAAATGAAGAAAATAGGCTATTGGAAATCATTTTAAATATATTCATTAACAAGAAATATATTAAAACATAAATCAGTGATCATGCCAGGCCTTTTTTATCTACAGTTTTAATAATTCATATACCTTGTATTTTTGTCATGGCTATAATTACTGAATTAGTCCTTATGAACAATATGCTGACTACACCCATATGCATGTTACAGTTATAACCCAAAGAAGATAAGCTGGAGGAAGATGAGATGAATAACAATGTACAGAACACCTCCTACCTAAGGCAGAACCAGGGAATGTTCAGACTTATAAAAACCCCTCTGCATCATAGTGTGGTAGTGTATAATTATGTCCTAATTAATGTAATTAAACATAATTTAACTTTGTTGCCATTCTGATGAGTCCCTTTTAATTTAGCTAAATGGAAGAAAGGTGATCGGTCCTGGATCCAGTTCCTCCCCTCCAATGGGTCTCATCATTAACCAGCAACAATTAAGAGATTAACAACCCTATGAATGCTGATTTGCAGCTAAATGTAAATAATCCCAGCTAATGTCAGGTAATTATTTAAGTGGCTGATGAAATGACTTGGCATCTCGTAGCAGTAACAGCTTAGAGGTAAGAATGCCAGTAAATAACTGCATTAGCCTCTGAATGGCGGAATGCTCACTGTCATGCTAGTAGCAAGCAAAAACAGAGGGTGGTATTTTTAAGTACAGTTGCAAATGCAGCCATATCTAAAATAAAAACAAGCTATAAAAAAGGCTGGAGGCAGCTATAAAAGCAAAAGGTGTGAAACTGTTTACATTTATACAATGATGAAACATTTCTATCTTGAACAGAAAGGTCTATAGCAGGATATATATAGTGGCGACTCGTTGCTGCCGCACCACTACGTGCCGATTGCGACCTGGGATAAGCCAGCCTGCCTGTCAGGACCTGAGGCATCTGAGCGTGGTGTGAACGCCCCACTCCTTCTCTCGCTTCCTGGGCACCAGAACACCCCCAATAAAGACAATTTATTCCCCGATGTGAGTTTCCCACATTTGTGTTCAGCCTGATGCATCGGCGAGTCGCCACCATATATATAAACCTTTAGTTGTCCTTCTGTCTAACCGAAGCAAAATTACGGATTGATTTTTCCTATCACTCTCAGATTCCCGATACTCTACAATCAGAAACCCACCAGCATCCTGACAAATCAAAACAGATTTGCTATATCTGATAAAATAATTTGTTTACCTGATTGAAAATGTCTGATCGATGGAATGGAATGCCAGCATGCTGCTAATAAGGGTGCTATTTGCTGAAAATATATGCATCTTCTGTCATCAACACATTGAGGTGGTTTAAAAGGACTCACCACCCCCTCACTGTTAATTACTTTTCTAGAATTGTACCTCTTGACTTATTTTAATCCTTACTTATTACCTGACCCAGTGAATGGCATTAATGTTGAAACACAGAGATCCTTATTAGGATGGTCTGTCATCTTCGGGAGTCATTAGGTCTGATTAATTTCCTGCATGGATGCACAGTAAAGAGAAACTCCGACTTTTGTCTTGCATGAACACAATTCCACGGCGATGCTGGTCTCATCTCACATGAGCAGACAGATTTAAAAATCGAAACTTGTCCGTAGTCTTCCCTATCACCCAATCTAACAGTTGTATAACTGTACAACTGGCTCTGTACCGCAGTGAAATAGACCTCCATCATTCAAGAAACCAGGGACATTTCTTTTTGAAGGATGGCTTAATAACCTGCCACAGATGGACCAGGGCTTCTTTATTCTGACTCCATCAAGAACCGAAACTGTTAACAAGTCATAGGACTGCCATTCTCCATATTATGTACCTGATATTATTTGGTATTATTTTATTCAACTCTGGCACAAATGCAGAACAACAATACATAATCACATAATAAACACATGTGACTCTTGTGTAAATTCTGCTTTTTTTAATCCTTTGTGCAAGTTCAGAGGAAAAATGGCACATGAGCCATCTATTATTAATAAACAACTTTATTAGACAACACATAGAACCGATTGTTACAAGAACCAATAAAAAGATTATAACACACCCTAGGCACCATGATGGCTTGCCCTCGCAAAACATTATTAGAGCAGCTCTGCAAGAACTTTACTCATAATTCCTCACTAGAACAGTGTCTGAAATTAGAGACGACAGTCTTAACAATACAATTTATCATTGTAATTTTAAACTTAGGCTACTGCAACAATGAAATGATAGCAGCTTTGGAAACAAATCCAAAATAAACAGAAATACTATTCATAGATGTCATTTTGGGTTTATGACATACTCATTATGAAATATTTGTTCTTAGTGTTTCAGGCGCTTATTTGTTTACTGGTATAGAATTGTTGCTATTGCTTTTAGAAGCTAGCAGTCGCATGGACGTCACAACAGGAGCAGCTGCATCAGTCGTTTAATAAAACAAAGAACAATGTACCGTATTTTCTGGACTATAAGCCGCTACTTTTTTCCCACGCTTGGAACTCCGCGGCTTAAACAACGAAGCGGCTAATTTATGGATTTTTCTTGGGTTTGTCCTGGTTTCACAAACTTCAAGCCAAAAAACTGAGACCCATAACATTAGACCAATGAAATTGTGGGGGTCCAGGTGAAGCAATGAAAGTCTTTATATTAAATAAGACGCGCTCCCACTGAATCCGGCCGCACCACATCATAAATATGAATAAGGTTCCTCTGACATTTGATCTGCCGCTCACTCAACTCCAGCTGCAACAGAAATCATATATGCACAGACAGGTTTCCAAAACTCGTGCTTTTTTATTTTATTAGGCAACAGCGTTACGGGTTAGTCAAAGAAACTTAGAAATAAGCATCAGAAAATAATAAGGACATATTCCTCGGCCTTGCCCACATGCAGTAATACCGGAAAAATGCGGCGGCAGGCTATTCCCAAAATTCCGCTTTGCTCTTAAAAGAGCCACAACATATTTCACCCTTTACACCGTGTAACAGACACTGTCTTTCGTTAAAACCTGTGTAAAGTTCATTAGTTTTAGTGTAGACAGCTTATAGACAGGCTTATAGACAGGTGCGGCTTATTTATGTTCAAAATATAAATCTTTGTAAAATTCAGTGGATGCGGCTTATATATGGGTGCGCTTTATAGTCTGGAAATTACAGTAGTCTATCTACAACAAACATTAATCTCTTTTAGCTTCTAAAATTACAACAACAAAAACATTTAATAGCATTTTCTAGTGATGTTTAATGTCTATGGATCATACAGGAAACATAAATGAAATACTGTACACTGCAGTTATAGATACTGTGAATGTGAATAACCATTGCAGATTTATATGTGCCAAATCATTTTGGTTTTCTAATAAGAATAAGAAATGCAGAGAAATAACTCTTAGTACAATGATCTTCAACAGAATCTATTCTTTCTTTGTAATTTATCATCTCTTTATTAGTGTCTTTCTCTTCAGGTTCTGAAGAGGCTTTCTGACATTTTCTTCATTACTACCCTTCAGGATATGATGCAGTGGTTCCTAAGTGGTTTTACGATGTGCAGTGTTTCAAACCAAGCAAAGTTTTGTACCTAAAAAAAAGAGATTTTATATCTGCTTGCATGGATTTTTGTAATTATAATTAATTATTTTGATTTAGTACGAATTGAAAAATAAATTAAATATAGTCATGTTTTATTGATTATTCAAATGATTTCTAGATGCTTTTATTCATTTCAAAACTATTTCTTTTGCTATTGGAAAATAGGAAAATCATTTTTATGTTCAAAGGGTGGAAACATACAGCTAGAAATTAGAGTAGATAATATTTTTTTTATCTATTTGTTTAAGATAATCCTATTACAGGAAATACTAACTATACTTAAAATATTTCCACTTGCAAGGATGTGACTTTTCCTTGGAACTGGTAATGTATAATGTGTTTCTATTTTAATGATGATGCCCTCATTATATGCTGCATCAGGTTAATATAGTAATGAAGTAGTGGTAGTAATGATAGTAGTAATAATAAAAGTAGTTGTAGTAGAAGAATTACAGTAGTAGTGGAAACAGCAAATGTTGGATTTAAAGAATGCAATGCAACTGTAAAGTACAGTTCCACAAGTTATGTTTGAGACTCGTCCCTGATCTATTAGATGAAGTTTGTGTCATGTAAAGAAAAGACTGGAGTGTATACAGGTGCAGATATTTTCTTAAATAATTAATTAATCAATCAATCAATCAATCAATCAATCAATCAATCGATCGATTAATCAAAGGTGTACTTATATAGCACCTTTTATAACGAGCCATTAACAAAGTGCTTTAAAATATAAAGTGCAAATTAAAACAAAAGGAGCATTCACAACCAAGTTTCAGTCAAGAAGGACAAAAGAATATAACTAAAACTTAACATCCTTTAGGAATTGAAAAGTTTTTAAACATTTTAAGATTTAAATAAATGTACTGTAGAAACATTGAAAATTTAATTAGGACCATGAAAAAAATGTAATCTCAGAGAATAATTGGAAGAGATATCTTTTAATTTTCTTTTTAAAGCCATTCTATCAACTTAACACATTTATTTTCCTGGTTCTAGCCATCATTTGAGATTATATAAGGAAGTCAGTGACAGGTGGTCAGGGCCAGCAAAGCCTTCTCTGCTGGCCTAAACACTATCAGAAACACTGACCTACATTTACAACCTAAATTCTAATATTTGTTTCATGTGATTGTATTATTTTTTCCCAACAGTTTATTTTGTGGATGTTAGATTTTTTATCCAATCAGATTTCAGCCTCTATGTGCTGCCATGTCAATCTAATCTGCCCAGGACCTTCAAAGTCTGTAGTGCTGGCCTTTTTACCAAAGAGAATATTATCAATGGATCTGTTTTTTTTAACCAATCAGATCATATAATCTCTTCACAGGGCCGAATAGTGTCAGCATTTTTCCTCCTCTGATTGGTTGGTCAGAGGGAAACTGTTACAGCCAAGTTTGACTGGCAAAACACGTCTGTAGCTCTGCACACATTAATACATCTGAGTTGAACTTTTTTTATGCCTACGGAGGAAGAAAATTTTATTTGGTCTCGGACATACTTAAAAATACATTTTCAAGAAAAGCTAGACATCGTAAGGAAAGGTCGGCCAACCCTGAAGCTAGCTAGTTTGTCCATGGAAAGGGTTTGTTCGCCACTTCCAAACCAGTGAATATGAGCGGAACCACTGGTTTACAGCCTTTGAGGAGCGGTGCAAATTATGAGTATGCATCTCTGGTGAGCATTAAAATTTCTAATGTTTTTGTCATGTTATTAGTCAAATATTGTTTTTGAATCGCTCCAGATGATGTACATGGCACAGTTGCGCTGGTAGTGTAGAAATTTTTCAAGTTGTCTTAACTTTTAGTAAAATATTATTCACCCTCTATATGTGAAATGTTTCTCTCTCTGTAATGCCACGGCTTGTTATATTGTGTGTTTGTATAGTATTAATGGTTTCTATAATTGCGACGTGATAGTGGTGGTATTAAGAGGTGGATTAAGTCGGGTAAGTCCCCACTGAAGGTCCAGGTACCAAATGCACGGCCCACTACTGGAGGAAGTTCTGTAGCAGTTGTAATATTATTTAACTTGTATACAGGGGTTTTAACTGAGTGTATTATTTTTAGGACTAAAAACATTTTACTAAAACCAAGAGAAAATTTAATTAAGTAAATTACAGTAAGAAAATTAAACTAACTCCAAAGAAAATAGTGAATGATGTGACTAGATACAAGTGTGTGCTCATGAAAGTGCTAATTATCATGAACATGCATTAGATGCACAAACAAGAGGCATAGTTCATTCAGGTGCAGTGGCTGATGGGTAGCATAGTCCATGCCACTTGGCATAATCCTGACACTGTAATGGTGTTGCCTGTGATATTTTTGTTTGTAAATGATAGCTTTAGATATTGTAGCTGGTTAAAGGATTGAAGCACTTCTGCAATGATAGCTTTAAGTAGAAATAGAGCAAAGGCTAACTTTCAGTAACACAACTAATGGCACTGTGGACAATGTCAATGATAAAATTGACATTTAAAAAAAAATTCAACAAAAAAAATCCATGTAAAATGAAATCTAGAACACCTGAAGATCGCATTAGGAAGATTAATATGCAAATATTACCGGGTGAATGCTTCGTTAAGTTTTGTTGTAATGGAACAGAAATAATCAGAGTGACAATTTCAGTAATGGAGATTGTATTTAAGATTTGCTCTAAAAACAAAAAAAGGACTTTAGGACATTTCTAAAAAATAAAAAAAAGAGGAAAAAAAAAAAGAAAGTGTTATTGCTGCAGTTATTGAAGCAGCTCTGACAATTTAAAAAATCAGAGAGCATTTCTGATTTGTTCTGCTTGCTGAGACGCTGCATTTTTTTTTTTGGCATGTCAGCCTGGTAAAGGTAGTTAGAAGAAACACTATTATCAAAGAAATTACGGCATGCTCAGTCACTGCACAAGCCCTGCTCCCACTTCCAGTTCTCTATGTTTGGCATCTATTGTAGAGTGATTTGGGCAGTCATGCAGACACGGCGCCAAACGCATACAAATGACCTAATATCATTTTCACAGGCATATCAGCGTGTTTGCTTAGCATTGAGTGCCCAATGAATACAAAAGGACCGAGTAAACAGACTGACATTGTACAATAGCGTTGCTCACCAGCTCAGAGAATTAATAATTTATGGAACACTCAGAGCATCGAGGTATGCAGCCATGTTAGGATTTCATAAGATTTTTCCTTGATGACTGACACTTCAAGTGCCTCTGAGACAGAAAACTGACATTAAATCAACATTTAATACCTCCCCTACAGACGAAATGTATCGGTGTTAAATCGAGTTTGAATATGTGTGAAGCACAATCTTCTATGTGATCTGGATTAACATCAGCGAAAACCCAAACTTGAGAATGTAGGACTGTCAAAAATATGCATCGAAAAGTTGATGATTTAGATCCCTAATGAGCAAGCCAGAGGCGACAGTGTTAAGGAAAAACTTCCTGAGATGACTAGAGGAAGAGGAACCAAACTCAGAAGAGAACTGACAGGACTTCAGGGTGAAGCAGATATCTGGATTATAAATTACATACAATATCTTCTACAGTAAAGTCAAACAATACGATGTGTGTTTAAAGTGTGGTTCAGTATAAGTATAAGGAAGTCTGGGATGAGAAAAAGACCTATTTATCAGAATGATCACAAGTTATGCACAGATTACACTTCCACTATCAGCCACTAAATTCAGATTTGCTAGTGATTAGCACTCGTATATAGCCTCACTTTTCATTGCACGTTTCATTGTACGACCATGTTTATCACTGTGATTCATGGTCCAGGTCCAAGGGTCTTTGTTTCCCTGCCTCCTCATTTTGTACAGCAGTTTTTAGGTTCAAATCTACAGTATACAGATGAGAGTGAGAAAAAAAAAGTTTCAGGAAGTGGTTAATGAGCCTACATATATTTTGTCAAGCACTAGATCAATCATGTTCAGTTATTATGCAAACCTTCAGCTTACAAATGGTCTTCTCTTTTCTCTATTCCCTTGTTCTCATTTTTCCTCGCTATGGCAGCTAACTTTTCTGTAACCACAACTGCAAATTAATTTGCACTATAATAGTCAAATAAGCACAAAGTTAACGGTGAGAAGACAATTTCACAAGAGCTGAAGACCACCAAGCATGAAAAAAAAACGTGAATTCATAGTTAAAGTGGACTTGCAGCCAAGTATTCAAAATGACAATTTAATAAATGATTTATTCCCTGCAGCGACACCTACGAGGGGAGTGTTGATTAAATGTCAAATTTGCTGTCATTAGCATTAGCTTTCGAGCACCAAACATCTAAATTCCTAACAAGGTTTGTTGATTAACACGTTTAAGCATAATTAGTATCCTAATGATCAATAGTGATTGACTGAGCAAGATCATTGCATTATCAGTGATGACATGACAAGTTATTTCTTCAGAAAATGCTGTCAAAATTGGAGGATGGATTTTTAACATCCCCAAGTGCACACATCTAAGCTGTGTGGGAGATATTTAGGGAGGAAGGGGGCAGTGATGTCTGTAATGAAATTGCTGCCCAGTGACCTGGCTTTAACCCAATTGAGCTGCTCTGGGACTAGTTGAATTAAAAGTTTTCAGAGAGGTGTACAAATCTCCTGAAACTTCCATAGAGACAAAGTGCAGAGAAAAACAGTTTTGAGATCTGAAAGGAGTTTTCAGTGGACCTACAGTATAGTTTAACACACTAACACACAATCAACCTATTGAAAAAGATTAAAATGCATTTCTGGCTAAAAGCATTTCAGTATTACATTTTCAAAGTGCTAGTTTGAGGACTGTGAGGTGTCAATGTAGAGCGCCCTTCACTAACACTGGTATTGTA
Organism: Silurus meridionalis; assembly: GCF_014805685.1. Lineage (NCBI taxonomy): Eukaryota > Metazoa > Chordata > Actinopteri > Siluriformes > Siluridae > Silurus > Silurus meridionalis. Next base: position 22,167,570 of record NC_060891.1, on the reverse strand, counting down.
GGTAATAACTAGCAAAGAAAGCTTTGATTAAACGTCTTTATTGTTAAACCTCTTAATTGTTTTCAACATAAATTCACAAAAATGGTGTGCTAACGTATATTACACAAATGTATCCTTGTTTGCTTATATTTATCAAGGCTGCCAATATTAGTGAAAGGGAGTGTTTCAGTAAGTGTGTACTGTACAGAGTGCATTTATGAATCATGCATTCATGTTTTCCCAGGGATAAGCTCCAGAATTACTGCAGCCCTGACCATAGATAAAAAAAAGTTTGTGCAAGAGTAACAAGAACAAGAATAAACAAAATGTTTAATGTTTAATGTAAATTTTGTTTAATGTAAATTTATCCACATTTCATTTATATTAATGCTGGATTTTTTTTTTTTTGTGTGTGTGTCTTTATTAATTTTTGGAACTTCTACATAAAAAGAGAAAAAAAAAATTATAATAAAAAAAGGAAAGGGTAACATTAAAATCACACACACACACACACACACACACACACACACACACACACACACACACACACACACACACATTATTTACATCCACACACACTATTTACATATATAGATATACTGTATTTATATATATATTTTTGAACTTTGAACCTCATATTAAATGTATGGGTTTGGGCCTTTAGACAGATACTCTGCCACTTATCTTCTGTTATATTCTCATTTATATCTTCACACCATGCCAAATGTTTATCTTCGGTATTTTCCCTGCAGTTAGTGGAGATTAGTCTATAAAATGAAGACATTTGCCTACCCCCACTGAAGTGGTTTCAAGAAACCTTTTCTAATGGGGATAAATTCGTCAATAAAGTAGGATGATGCTACAGTAATGCTGGATTTTAATGTTGGCTTTGTAAAAACCAGATCATATTATTTTATTGACCCAAACACAGAATTTGAATATAATTTCCAGCAAAACAAAATAAAAAATATACCAACCGAAATGCTTGAGAGATGTTGAAAATAATCATTTATTAAAAATGCAGAATTCTGATTTTTTTTCCTATTTACTGCAATGGGAAGCACATTTATCAGCAGAAAGTTCAAATGGCATCCAGTTATACATTATATGTATATAGATATGTATAAGATATGAGATACAAAAGTCACCAGAAAATAAAATTTTTAGGTGTTGTTTGAAAATCCCATTCCACATTGTGTCCCCAATTGCAGTTATAATAACCCACACTAGTTTGGGAAGATGTTCTACCAGTGTGCTGCTGGAGATTTGTACTCATAAAGCTACAAGGGTGTGAGTAAACTCAAATACGGATGTACTGTACGTGAGGTGAGAAGGCCTGGGGTGTAGTCAGTGTTACTTTTATTTCAAAGGTGTTCAATAGCGATTGAGGTCAGAGCTCTGTAGCAGGCAACTCAAGATCTTCCACTCGGAACAATGTAAATAATATGTTCATAGGGCTGGCTGTGCCCAGGGGCATTGTCATGCTGCAACAGGTTTGGGATTCCTAATTCAAGTGAAGTAAATAAAAATAATGCCAACATTTGGATTTATGTAAAGTAAACCAATCCACATACATAATAAAATTTCTATACTCAGTTTTTCTAGTAAAGCTACATCTACCGCACAACATCAAACTGTCACAATCACCTAATTTTATCAGTGCAGTGCGAAATACAAGTTTCCTTGTAGTAATTGTAATCTGATGATTGCATCTAGCCTTTCAGTGTGAATATTCATTATGAACAAAGTGTTAATGGTTTTGGAATCCAGCATTTCTTTGAACGTTTCAGAATACAAGTGTATGCAAAAAAAAGTGTGTATAATTGAAGCATGGACAGCAGAAAGGTGCCCTGGTTTAGAACGAACGGACCCAAATTGTTATATATATATATATATATATATATATATATATATATATATATATATATATATATATATATATATATATGCTCACAAAATGTAGGATAAATAATACAAATTACTGCAGTATACAGTAGCAGTGTATATTGTAGTTTATGTTTGATGAATTTTAAAGTTTTCAGTATTAATTCATTTCCAAATACACACACACAATGTACATACTGTATATACAATATGTTTAGTTTTGTGTAGTAATTTAATGTGATGTTTATAAAAGGCCAACAAATTCATAATTGTGATTCCTTTATGTGTTATCTCCTGATGTGTCAAATGCACATTTCTCTAGTTATATTAGATGTTTTGTTTACAAACCAATCAGGATCACATCATTTCTTTTCATATTACCAATTAAATAACTACAGTTACTGAAGGTGAAGAGCAGATTATGATTTCATCTCACACAACATGTACATAAGTAAACTATATGGATGGAAGTTTGCGAACACTTGAGTACTATATTGACATGTGGTTTTTGATTATACTATAGCACAATTCATTTTGGAGTTTATTCAGGCACAAGGATGTTCATAAAGTCAGGTACTGGTGTACAGTAGGTAAGGTGAGGAGGCCTGGGGCGCAGCCTGCATTCCAATTTATTCTGGCCTAATAAAAAGTTGGCTTTTCATGCTGAAGCAGATTTGGGTCTCTTAGTTTAAATAAAGGGGGAATTTACTGCCACTGGCTCCCAAGACATTCTATACATTTACATCACATTTACATTTGCAGCATTTAGCAGATGCCCTTATCCAGAGGGACGTACAAAAGTGCTTTGAGTCTCTAGCAATGAATAAATCTACACTGGTATGCAAGATTACAAACTTATTATAAATATAACTCTTGAATTCTACAAAGCAAACTTGGAAAGTGCTAATTTAAGTATTTCAGGAAGAGGTAAGTCTTTAATCGTCACTTGAAGATAGTCAGGGTTAGGGTTAGGGTTAGGGTTAGGGTTATCTAGGGGAAGTTCATTCCACCACCTCGGTGCCAGAACAGAGAAGTGCCTTGAAGTATACTTATCTCTCATTCTGAGGTGGTACCAGTCGAGCAGTGCTGGAGGATCTCAGACAGTGTGGTGCAGTGCGACATGTAATGAGGTCTCTGAGGTAAGATGGTGGTGGTCCATTTTTGGCCTTGTAGGCAAGCATCAGTGTTTTCAATCTGATACATGCAGCTACTGGAAGCCAGTGAAGGGAGCGCAGCAGTGGGGTGGTGTGGGAGAATTTGGGCAGATTTAAGTGGTCAGCTGCATTTTGGATCATTTGACTGTTGGTAATATAGCAAGAGGTTTATGTCTAATACATTTAAAAGACAGATTTACTCATCCCCTAAAATTAATCATTGGCGACACAAGTGCCCAGGTAATTCTAATCAGTAATTCTAATTAAGCTCATTCTAATTAGTTCTATAATAAAGTCTAATTTATAGCGGATGGTAAAAGCCCCTTAAAAATCAGATGAAAGATTGAATTGAAAAACAACATCAAATTGACGTTTTGACAGCTTCAGGGCATTTCAAGGACTTTATACACAGCGGCTCTATTACCTCAGTGTTTATTGTAATTAATCAGTTATGGGTGAAATGTGTGCACTGTATTAATCTGTCTTATTATCTTTTTTTTTTTATCAGGGTTGAGGCATCTGTTGTTTGTGCTATTTGTTACGTTCGAGTGATCCCGCATGCTTACACAAATGCATCACACTCGTTTTGGAGTTAATATGTGTCATCTGTTACAATTTCAGAGGAGCAAAAGGAATGTATTATTTTGGCAAGTGGATGCAACTCTGACGATGATTAAAGTGAATGGATTATCACGTTTTAAATGTGGTGTAGTGGTTGCCACGTTTGTACAAACATATAAATCTTATAGATTGCAGAGATGTATTTGTAGTTGTTGCTTTGTTGTGCTATTCTTTTTTTTCAGATTTTTTTTACATTTTTTTATGATTTAATATGATAATATGTAAAAAACAAACAAAAAAACAAACAAAAAAAAACAAACAAAAAAAAAATATATATATATATATATATATATATATATATATATATATATATATATATATATATATATATTTTTTTTTTGTTTTGTTTTTTTTTTTTTTGTTTTTGTTTTTATGTTTTAAAATTAATTGAAATTTTAATACAGTACAGTACTGTATACATAAAATATAATTTTTGGGGTGGCGGCCGTTTATTGTTTTGGAACGTAACCAATGCGATAAACGGGGGATTACTGTTTTATGTTAAAACACTGTATTAGAAATGTATTATAATGACATTTGTTGGATTTGTGAGCTCACGAGTACAGGCAGACATATTTTAAGAAGATATTCCTCAAATCTACAGCATTTCCAATGTTCAGTTTCTCCCAATTGTATTATGAACGACGGGACTTTGCAGTTCTGTATAGATTACAAGCACTTTGAGATTTTTTTTCAGACTTGTAAAAGCTTTGTGGTAAGATTTTCTGATCATCTCTCTGGTGTAATTCATTTATTAATGATTACAAAACATCAAAAAAGTTCTCATAATGCACTAAGCACATTAGGTTTCTTCAGTATTGCAGGATATAATGTATTATGAACACTACATAGAATATAATGCAGGTTACGAACCTTGATGCATAATATTGATAGCTGTAAAGTGATAAATTACATGATATAAATGTGTTTGAAGTTAAGTCTAAGAACAGCTTTTATAGATTCTGTACTCATATATTTCGTTTTCCTGTAAGGGATTGTGTTGCAAGACATTTCTCAACTTAATTTTAAATGTCTATTCCTTTATGCTCTTGTCTGTTCAATAGTATATTTGTGTGATGACTGGAGGGGTCTGGTAGAGCACATAGGTCTCAAAAAAGTGCAACATGCGCCACAGAGCTTGTTTTTTTCTCACTTTTGACTGGGCTTTTGTGTAATGAATGTTCCAGACTGGCACCCCTGCTGTGGCAAAGAAACAATTTTAAAATAGTCCGCATTTCACCATGTGTTACTTTCATCTGTATGACTCTTTGGTGGGAGTTATTTTCATTCCAAGGTTGTTCTTTATCTTACATTTTATTTATTTATTTATTATTATTATTATTATTATTATTATTATTATTATTATTATGGTACAAGTTTTCAGGTGCTGATTTATTGTTTGTCTTAATGTTAAATGGAAATGGATAGGTTTGTTTGTATGTGTATGTATGTGAGTTTTAGTTTAAAGCTGTGTGTACGTAATCTTTATAGATACAAACTCATAAACTGAGTTGCATTTATTTCACAATAAAGTATTAAAAAGGCATGACCCTGGAAAATCGAAAAAAAGTTATGTAACATATTCTGCATTAATACTTTTGTTATTATATCCTGTATTTTATATTTCATCTCATTAAAGTCAGAATTTTTACACAGAAACATTACAAAAAAGAATAATCACAGTTTAGTGTAATTTAATGCATATTTTTCACTTCGAAATAGATTTTTTGCCTGTACCCAATTTTCAGATCATTCTGCCTGGCGCTTTTTTGGTTTCATTTCTGTAGTCCTCCAACACATTCTGTGGTAAAAACTGGATTCCCCAATGTTTTTTGGTGAGCACCCTAATAACATTTATATTAATGTCAGAACTGATCAACACGATCAATAATCCATCAGAAATTTATATTGTATTGCATTTCTCATTGAATGCCTTGGAGGTATACTAATATAATGCATTATTATTAGCTCCGACCAACCAATATGAAAGGATGCAAGATGTAGATATAGTTCACGAAATAACAATGGAGAGGAAAATGAGATAACATGAGTAAGAACAAGAGGAACCAGATTTAAATGGACATCCTTGCCCTTTTAGATAACACCAGATAGTGTGGTTAGAGATAATTACAGCATACGGGTGTAGAAAATTAAACTCAGTGTTTAAAGGGGTTGAAATCTCTCTCTCTCTCTCTCTCTCTCTCTCTCAGTTTACTCACTGATAATATTTACAATTTGTTACACTGTTGGTAGGAATAAAACTAATGAAAAAATAAAACTAGGTATCGGGTGGTATAATTAAGAATCTAAGAGAGCTGCTGTTACCACCCTTAATTTTATTATTTACCAAAACCACATTGTTCCTTTTGTGTGACAATAATTTGCAACACATTTTTTTTTAAAAAAGGACATACCTCTGCTATATACAAATAAAGGTAAAGGTGCTCCTTACTTGTCACATGTACATTAAAACACAGTGAAATTCTTTCTTCATATATCCTAGTGATGTTAGAAAGCCAGGGTCAGAGCGCTGGGATACAAATTATACATAATCCTGGAACATAGAGGGTTAAGGGCCTCACTCAAGAGTGGCTGTTTGGCGATACTAGGCTTGAACCCCTAACCATCTTGTCCACAAGCTAGATTTTTGATCATCAAAACTCTGCTCTCTCTCACTCAATCTTGACTTTAATAAAGCAATAATTGTAATGTTAAAGAGAAATTTATAATCTTTCATCCTCAAGACTTCCCTGTGTTAAATAACTCGAGGAACGTTGCTACTTTTGACTTTACACCACAAACTTAATCTTCAAACTCCTTCTAAAACATGTTAAATTAATCAATGAGATTTCCCATCTCTTAAAAGAGAATGTATCAACAGTCATTGGTTATATGTGTGTTTTCTAATACCATGCCTGTCTCTGTAGTTGTTAAATAACATTTTTATATATATGTATATGTAATATAGACTTGAGAATTCAACAGCACTGTGGTATACAAAATATTAACAATAATGATATTAAATTGTATTACTTACAACATCTGACAAAGGCACATTGGGCATTCTTTTTAAAATATAACTGTATTATAAATTACAATTACTTTTAGATAAAGCCACACAGAAGCTGCTATCCAATCCCTCCAACTTATTTGATTGCACAAGTTTTAATTTGGAAGGCAACATAGATTCCTCCTCATGGGAAAGAGAAACCAGTCAGGCTCGACTAATTAGTCTTACACACGACTGCTGATTTAACTTAATCGAATTTATTTCGTTAGAAGGCTTATGGACGTCTAATCCATCAGACATTTCAGGTTTAGTTGAAGCCACACTTTTCTCAAAAGAAATGATTTATACATATCCATTTCCTTTTATTTAAGTTCTTTTTCCTCTGTTTTATGTGTGACACCTGCATGATAATAAATCATTGCAATAATACAGGTTTAGGAAATTAAAGACAAAAAATAGGCCATGCAGTGTGTATTTTAGCTCTTTATTTGAATAGGATCTTTATATAATAGCACAGAATTTCTCGTCTTTTCTGCAAACACAATCGGTCTTGCACAGTCACAGTGCTTTAACATGCATGTTCTTAATATGTGGAGAGTCAGTATGTCTGCAAAAATAAGGAAAAATTGTGTTAATGTACCTTTTTTTGTGACCCCATTACTAAATGATGTTTAATCTGAAAATATAAGGAAAATGTATCCTTGGTTAGGAGCTAAACAGTCTTTGTAATTGCAATCTTCTGTTCTTCATGTACAGTATCAAGGGCAAAAATTGCTTTTGGGATGTGCTAATCTTTCAGTGTATCCATTTGAGACTGTCAGGCTGAATCAGGCAAATCCAGAGGGTGAGCTGAGGCACAGCAGGAGAAGTGTGTCAGGATTAAACACCAGCATCACATCAGGCAGCTCTTATCCTGCTCTTCTCCTAATCTAAATTTTGAATCAGGATTATACATATAAATCTGTTTTATATCCGTATAAATCCATAATGCCATGACAACAATCCCAGGAGCATCAAAAACTGAAAAAAGGGTAGAATTTATTTCAAACGTTCTTCTTTTCCCTAGAAGTTAATAAATTTATAAGCTAATAACATCAACCCAGCATTTCAAATATTATATTTCAAATGTTGGTTTTAGCAAGCCTTTTCTACAACCCCAATTCTCAAAAAAATTGGGACAAAAACAGAATGCAATGATTTACCAATCTCATAAACCTATATATAATTTATAATAGAACATAAAAACCGAGCGATAGAGAGAATAAGAGTAACTTTTTCTAACCGTATTGTGAGAGCTCCTTCAATCAGCTGTAGTTTAGGCTACAGGTAGGCATGTATATCAAAACCTGGTAACAAGTCCACTGAATGGAGAGGCTTGTGTTGAATAAAAAATTAAACAATAAATATTTTCCTGTATTACGTCTTACAGTATTTATTAAGTATTAAAGTTTATGAGACGAAGGGGGAAAAAAATCGGCCTAAAGAATTTTGCCCTAATTTCTAAATATTGGCATCAGCCACAAAAAAAAAAAAACCTATATCAGTCAACATCTAGCATAAAGTACAATATCACCCTAAATGCATTTCTGAGTGTATGAGTGAGGGAACATCTCGGGGCAGTGGGTGCACACTCTAAATACCGACCAGTTACATTGACTGTGACGATATAATCATTGATGCAACTTTGCAAATGAGTGGTTAAAAAAATGTAAAGATCGATTTTATTTTTATTTTCGATTGCGTTTTAATTGCGTCCCCCCAGCAAGATGGCCATGTCGCCTATGTCTATTTCCGCCACTGCCAAGCGGCAATCAAAACAAGTATGAATTGGCGGCTTGCTGCGTGTTTGACCAGTAACTTATTTATACACTTATTAATAAAATGGAACGACTGATTTAGCAAAATGTAGTTGAGTAAAAAGTGGAATCTCAATGTGCTGGTCCATACTGACAACACATTGGTGGTCTCTTAAATCAACCATTAGGGGGGTCTCCTATCTCGTCCCCTATACAGTCTGGCACAGCAGATCCTCCTGTGGTCCCAGGGGAAACTGCTCTCATTGAGGGCTGTCTACATCCCGGGGTACTTGAATTGGAGAGCAGACTCCCTTTCGAGGCAAGGGCCGAGGCCTGGGAAATGGAGACTTCACTCCGAGGTGGAGAAGCAGATATGGTGGAGGTTGTACAGAGCTCAGGTGGATCTGTTTGCGACTCAGGAGACATCGAACTATCCCCTCTGGTTCTTCCTTACTCACCCAGCCCCTTGGGGCTGGACGCCATGGTGCAGACGTGGCCAAGGCTACATCTGTACGCCTTTCTCCTATCGCGCTACTCCTAAGAGTTCTGGAAAGAGTTTACCGGGATGGAGTCCTCCTGGTGGCACTTTGATGGCCCAGAGTTATGGAGGTTGTGGCTCCAGCGGGGGCACAGTTCTTAGCAACTGGTCTCTTTACTGAGGTAATGGAGACATCCTCCAATCCAGAGCTCCCTCTATTAGGAGGCAGTATGCCACTAAATGGCACTTGTTCTCTGCATGGTGCGAGCACCACCAATTGATCCCAGTTAACTGCCCAGTTAGTTCAGTGTTGGAGTTCCTGCAGGAACAGTTTGCCACAGAGATGGCTCCTTTAACCCTTAAGGGTTACGTGTCCGCTATCGCTGCTTATTGTGCCCCACTTGCTGGCAGTCTCTGGGTAAACACCCTTTGGTGACATGTTTCCTGTGTGGCACCCGGAGGCTGAGGCCTGGGACGTGACCCAGAGTGCATGTATAGGACTTTGCCGTCATGCTGGTGGCTCTGTCATAGCCCTCCTTTTGAGCGATTGGCCGAGATGGCCCTTAGGTATCTGTCTATCAAGACTGCTTTCCTTCTGGCTATATCCTCCCTGAAAAGGGTCCGGACCTACTGGCTCTTTCCGTGGCCCTGTCTCTCCTGGAGTTTACCCCTGTCATGGCCAGTGCCTCTAGGTTACGTATGTAACCTTAATTCCCTGAGGGAACGAGATGCTGCGTCTCCGAGCCACACTCCCTGCATCCCTGCCGCTCCTCCCTTCTGATTTGCAAAAGCTAGGGTCAGCTCCACTGCACTGGTCTTGCTTTTGGCAGGATTACACATGTGATTCAGAGCGTGAGCAACGTTCCCAAAGCGTTCCCGAAGCATTGTGATGCAGCGTCTCGTTCCAAATCCCCCTCAATTAGTTCTCGGAGTTCTGTTCTGACACTTGTTCCAAATGAACTTGTGGAGCCTGTTCTCTCTCAATTTGCTTTTGTTTAAACTCTGTTTTTTGTTTTTTTCCTTTTGTCTCAGCCCCGTTTCCTTATTAGTGGTTTATCTCCCAATTGTCTCTCAATCATGTTAAGGTATTGTGTGTTTGAACTCTCGATTAAATTGTTTTTATAGTCCTATTTGTGTCCCCATGTCTCCACAACAGTGTTCTAAACTAAACAAATTGTGACTTTTATTGGATTTAATAATTTCCCTGTGGGATTAATAAAGTATTTTGATTCTGATTTCTTGTATAATTTCTTCTTTTTGCTCAAATGGCATTCATTTGCTTTGTTTTGTTTTCTTGCAACATCATCTCTACATGCATTCACTTCTGATTGAGGGCTTCAGCAGGTGCTGAAGGCTGTCGTGACTTTCAGGGGTCAGCTGCTGGATGAGCATCAGATCAATTAGATTGCTTGTGCCGGGTCTGTCAGGAAAGTTCCACTCTGAGAGTCACATTCACTGCATCCTGCAGTGAGAAATCTTTTGTCCAGCCCCAAGCCTGCACCAGGGAATCTCCTTCCAGCCTCAGGCCTGCACCAAGGCCACCCCAGGTTGCATAGAGTTTATTTTGCCTCCAGACTTCCTACAAGATGTTGCTCCTCTTTGGCTACATGTAAGACATCGATCAACCCCTTGGTTTTGTGGATGATCCTGCTCCACTTGTAAACTTTCTGGATAATTTTGCTCTCCCCTCAGAGGTGGGGGAGGTGTCAGAGTGAAGGAGAGACATCACATCTTAATCTCGGTTAATACTTTACAGTTTCTTATGTCTTTGCAAATACCACAAATAAAGGTCCACCTTCATTTCTTCTTTATACAAAACAGAAACACCAGCTTTGAGTCACCACACACCTTGTGGTTGCTCTTCTTAGGGCTCCATGACCCCTTTAGGAATTTCACATGTTTTAGCAGCCTAGTTTCCTGCTTTCTCAAGTCTTTGCTCTTGCCTTTGTTAGTCATGGAGATAACTTTTTGGTCTTTGGTCACCAAACAACCCACCCACTTGCTCAGCCTTGTACATCACAACTGGGGCTGAATAAATGTAAAACAAGTTCAATAATTGAAATGAATGAACTGATTACTTACTATTTGATTCACTCTTTACATTTAATGTTGCAAACTAGTTTTAAATCTGTTTTTTCATTATGGTACTTTAAATAACAAGCTTTCATTTTATGGTCGAACAAAGGAATAAATATTAAAACATTAGCTTTCTGTTCACAGTTCAAAATGGGTATGCAAATAGTATGCAAATTATTGTGAGAATTATTATTATTATTAATATTATTATTATATACTTAGGCATGTAGTTTATATTAATAATTTATTGCACTAGCATTCGAATTTAACATTAGTCTTAAAACCTCCACACTGCCTATGACATTAATGTATTTCTTAATTAACATACTTCAATTTCACAGAAATGTTTTTTTTTCAAGTGATGCCAAGGTTAATGCATATATGTAATGAAATTAGGGTGAGCTTTACAATTCATTTGCAGACATTACACATGTAAAAGCTTTGAGATTTTACTCATCTTGTGGAGAAATTATGAATTTGAATTATGAACTCCTATTTTCAGGCTGCTTGCTGTTCTTCATCCTATCCCTCTTCATTTCCAGGTAGATTCTGATTGAGAGTAGAAAAAAAAATTACAAGTTTGATTGAGATTTCCAATTAGAGAAACATGAGAATCTCAGAGGTGTCCAAACAGCAGACTTCCCTCTGCGTTTCCATGGAGACAGTGAGGGGGGGGGAGAGAAAAAGTGCACCTCGATTAGATGAAATTGAAAATGGCTGGGTAATTTAAACCCCCAGTAAACTAATGGAATCATTGCACTATATAAAATCCTAAACAGCATCAACTAGATGTACTCAGCACTTGACCTTGGAAATTTTAAGCGAGGTTGGAAGACCAGGACAGATAGCATGCTGTTTACTGGATTCAAATAGCAATTACTACATTTTGTATAAAACACTGGATAAAATCCACATAGTCGATAAAAAGTGTTTTTTAGAATACTTTGAATATTTGATTTGATCAAGATCTTGTGTACATGAAAAATATTACTGAAGCTCAACTGGTGCACTTTTAAAAATAGGCCAGTAACAATACATTTTGTCATTCTTCTTAATGTCCATTTATTACAAGTAGAGGCAGATGCATGTGCAGATTTTAACCAGAACATGATCGATGACAACTCTGGAAAGACAAAGGTAAAACGATGAATGAGGTGCACACTGAGACTTATATATAAGTGCTAATGAACCATAAATGCAGTGGTGAGCCATGCATTTCCCACCCAGGCCATCAATGGTGTCCTACCTAAGTCAATCCAACTCTTAATACTATTAGTATGACGCCATGACTACAGAGACTATCAATATTATAGAGAAATGCAGTATAACAGAGCATTACATCACAGACAGGTATCTTGTGCAGTCAAATTGAATGCCAGAAACCCAATGAACACAATTCAACAAGTCTCCTTTCACTGCAGCCACTGCTGCAACTCGTAAAATTACCCCATTTTCTAATTTTTTATTATGGCAATTGATGTTTTTGTGGAAATTTTACAGGAAAAAAACACAAAGTATAAATGGTTCAAGAAAAAGCTTTGGCTGACCTTTCCTCACGATTTCCAATGTAGAAGTATATGTGTGACATCAAGTTTTTTTCCTCAGTCAGCCATTATGAAATGGAAAAAAAAAATTATTAAATCCAAAAAATATGTTTGTTTGTGCAGTTTGCTACAGAAGCTGATTTCGAGCTTTAACTAGTGCGCTCTCTGACCATCCAATCAAAGGACTTGAAATTTCTGACATTATTGGATGCCTTCCAGGGGGCCTGGGATATACATAAACAAAATGACGAGAACAGGCTATTGTCAATTATTTTATACCTATTCATGGATAAAAATATATTGAAACATATGTCAGTGATTCTGCCAGCTGGGACGGCCTTGCTGCCCCTAATGGCCAGCCATTGCCCAATTGTAAAACAGTTGTGGAGATAATGTGACCTGGTGCAGTAGCTGATTGCAAACATAGTCTCTTAATATACCCTGTAGACTGTATGCAAAAAATCTTATCCATAAAGGTTAATATTTCCCTTTATTTTCTATAAGTTTCTCTATAAATCAATATTACTATCTTCTAAAGGCTTTCCCCACACACATCTACACTTAGCCTACTTGAGAATCAAAACTACATGAGCATATAACTCTGCTCTAGCTTCATTAGCATGATGATATGGCATTGAAGTATAATTTGCATCAATTTGTATCTCAGCAGTTCCAAGAAAACCTGTTGCTAAGAAAGCCTTTTGTTTATAAAGATATCTGTCAAAACACACAGAGTGTTACAGCCCTAAAGCTCCAGAAAAAAAAAAAATCTAATGAACAGGCTTGTTGTGGCAGTGGGAACCGTAACATAAATCAAAGAGAGCAGACACCAGATATGTCAAATGAATAGATAGTATGAAGAAAAGGAAGCTTGCTGCTTGAGAATTAACAGTGTTGTAAATGACATGGAATTACATATTCCAAAAAAAAACAATAAACGAATGAATGAATGTCCTTCTCTTCTCTTCTCTTCTCTTCTCTTCTCTTCTCTTCTCTTCTCTTCTCTTCTCTTTTCTGTCAAAAAAGATAAAACCAGAAGAACTCACAATTCAGCTTTAAAGGTTACAATTGTCGCATACCTGTCCAAATATCTGATACAGTCAAAGCCTAGAATAAAACATCTGTACACAACATACAAACTAGAACAGCTGCAAAATAAATAGTAACTTAATTTACATTAGATTCTGAAGCATTTAGCATATACCCTTGTACCAGGACTTACAGAAGTGTCTATATACTTTTTATCCACATCATACCTTAATGCCACACTACTGTATATGGACAAAGGTTAGTGTTGCAGTAGATTTTGAAGTGTGTTTGTGGAGATTTGTGCTTATTTATCCACAAGGGCTTCAGTAGAGTCAGATACTGATGTAGGTGAGGTGAGGAGGCTAGGGGTGCAGTCAGCATTCCAATTTATCCTAAAGGTGTTCAATATGGTTGAGGTCAGAACTCTATCGCAGGCCACTCAAGATCACGGACAGCAAAATAGACCAAAAAGCAAACATGAAATTCTGCTTGAAACTGGGAAACTGGGAAACTGGGCAAAAGACGTTTGACATGACATGCGTTTGACATGCGGTGATGTTGCAATGAATCGTTCAAGCTGTTTTCAGTGGCACACATGCTTAAAGAGCGGAAGAACTTCCCTGGAAGTTCCCTGACGCGAAATCGGGAAGACCTTGAACAAGCTCACCTTCCAAAAATGTCAAAACCATTCGACAACTTGTGCATGATGATCGTCGGGAAACAATCCACATGATCTCACTTCCATACTCACTCTTCTTGTCATATTTGGCTCCTCTTCCTGACGATGAACATCCCGCGCAAAGGTCACTGTTTTGACACCATTGCGGAGATCCAGCATGAATCGCAAAAGGTGTTTGACATATTACAGAAGTGGCAGAAACTTAGGGAGTGCTATATTGCTGTGCTAGGGCAAAGACTATTTTGAATGTGATTTTGAAGATGTGTAAATGTAGATAAATAAAGTACTTTCTTGTAAAGAAACCACCTTGTATATATTTATAGAGTTGTTTTTGTACCCAGGGCAATATCAAACTGGACCTAGTTCAAGTAATAGTGGACAATTTTATACTTTGCAATTGTGTGCATCCAAATTTGTAAAAACAGCTTGGGAAGAGCTGCACACTTATGGCTGGAAAAGTCAATTTTTAAAAGCAATTTTATCGATATAGTGTAGCTCACTACACTATAGTGAGTTTAGGGACTAAAGACAGCATTAATTTAAAACACTATTGGGAAGATTAGTACAGCATAAATTAAAAATGCACAAGAGATTTCTTTGAACAGAAGTGCTTGGTCCAGAGGTCTTTAGTTCACATTGTCATAAGGACAGCATTGACTCAAGCTGTCAAGCCATGCTAGTGTAAAGGTTTAAAAATGCCTTGAGATTTGTGCCTTGGTGGCCAAACATCAGTGTTAGAAATCTGAAAAAAGGTAGCTACAGAAAGTCAATGGAGGGAACTCCGTGATGAAGAGAGCTTGAGGAGGTTGAAAAATGTTGTGCAGCTGCATTATGTATTAGTAGCATAGGTCAAATGTTGTGCAGCAATTTGCACTACACCAGTCTCAAAAAGACAAAGGATCAAACATGCACCTCAATGGCCTCTGTGGTTAGGAATGGCCAGAACCTGCCAGTGCTGTGACTGAGTCAAGATAGCAGTGTAAGATGAGAAGGACAGTTCATCATCATCCAGGACTCCCCTCAAAGTGACAGATAGTGAGATCTGCAAGTTGTCCAGGGAGATCATAAAAATGTTCAAGAATTTCAAATAGATCAGACTTGGTGAGATTTTGTTTCAACAGATCTGACATGTCTGCCAGATCTGCTGAGATATAAGCTGAAAGGCCAGCCATTGAAGAATTACAAAGTTCAAACCTAGCATAAAGCCTGAATGTTTCTCTTTCAAAGGAAGTTTCTAGTATACTCCCATTTTCCCTTTTCTATATAGAAATCTGATAACATTATCACTTACTGGCTGCATTATAAAACTGTTTGTGCGCTTTTCTTACAATATTGCCTTCCTAACAGAGTTTTTAGACAGTATTCTTACTCTGTGGACTAGTAAACAATGATCAGGATGTATTTAATGATAGAGACTTCAAAGCACTTCTGTACACAACTCAGGATAAAGTCTTCTGCCAAATACTATAAATGTAAACGTAAATTCTTCTGGGATGCTATAAATAGGTAAAAAACGAAGGAGAAACAGAAAAACAGACAAACATACTATATAGACAAAAATGTTGATACACCTGACTTTTCCTTCCATAGGTGCACAAAGCGAGCTTCATTAACTTGTGGTTTCCATGGGTTAGAGTGGAAGATCTTGAGTGTCCTGCTATAGAGATCTGACCTTAACATTGAACACCTTTTGAATGAATTGGGGTGCTGACTGCACACCAGCCCCCCTCACCATACATCAGTATTTGATGAGCTGAAAGCTGAAATCTCCACTAGCACTCTCCAAAATCTAGTGTAACATCTTCCCAGAAGAGTGGAGGAATATTTAAACATCAAATAGGGACTAACATTCAAGTCTTATGGTCAGTTGTACACAAATATTTGTCCAAACTGGATGGATTAGATTAGGCAGGCAGGCAGGCATGCAGGCAGACAGACAGACGGACGGACGGACGGACGGACGGACGGACAGACAGACAGACCGACAGACAGATAGATAGATAGATAGATAGATAGATTGATAGATAGATAGATAGATAGACAGACAGACAGACAGACAGACAGACAGACAGACCGACAGACAGATAGATATCTGATCATGCTTTGAGAGATAGAGCCCCTATAAAAAGGACAAATATTAGCCAAGAAAAAAGTGACAGAAGAGACATCAGAAAGAACAGGAAGGCACATATTGGAGGATAAAAATGAGGTTGGGGCCTCTATAAATGCAAATAATGGGCATATGAGCTTTTAAAAAAAGATATATGGGAATGTTACACTGCTTTTAGTCTAATGGTAAAGCAATAACAATGTTTAATGTGCAAATGTTAAAATTAAATGGAAGTAAAAACATCTCAGCAGCTGGACGCAAAAGGTGCAAGGTGACACTGCAGACTCCTTTATAGACTCCTTTGTCCTACATATCCTAATAAAAACTCTGCTTGGCATTTTAAATCCTTCTGAGGAGTGTTTACTCACAAAGTCCCTATGTTTGCTGTTATAGCAATGATATACTGGAGATATGTTTTTATAGAAACATAATCAGCACTCGGATTAAAGTATATTATGGCTAATCAATTACATTACAAGGGTATCTATCTATCTATCTTTTTGTCAATTGTTTTTTTTCTTTGCCCTTTTTACAATGTTCCTCCTGTGTTTTCTTTCTTTCTTTCTTTCTTTCTTTCTTTCTTTCTTTCTTTCTTTCTTTCTTTCTTTCTTTCTTTCTTTCTTTCTTTTTAACATTTAACATGTAAATGTGATTCTTAAGGGTGGAAAAAAAGGAATAACTGGATAACTTTTCATTATCTATTTTGATTTTCCTTTACAAAGAAAGAATACATGGGGGATGGATGACTGACGTGGCTGTTGTACTCATGCTAATGTGCTTTATATGCTGTGGTATTTGTAGGTTTAATTGGTGACCTGTATGATTCACCTATATGACCTAAATTGTTAAGAAGCGTATCCTAAATGACTGATTCCTCTAAAAAGTAAAAGCGAAAAAATGTGGAGAGACAGAGGGTTGACCACAGCGATGAGAAATTTGAAAGTGCCAGCTCCTTCTGAAAACAGCAACAGTTGTGATAGCGGATCCATTGGCCGGATGGGCCTGACCCTGTGTTTTTTCAACAACAGTCTCCACTGCTTTCATGTGAATTTGTACTGAAATGATCTGAAACAGCATTTTAGTATAAAGATTACAATAGGAATGTGCTGCTGTTTCTCTACCTATCGGTCCACTCTAACCTTTATAAAATACAATTTTGTATAAGACCAAAAATTAAGGTGAGCATTTTTTTTCTTAGGCTTTATGTTCTAGATAAGTTCTAAATTCTTGTGAATTAATTTTCCCTTTAGAAACAGTTTAGATAGGACAAGGATAAATAGTCATTATAAAACAGCTGAACACACACTTTGCTTTTTCAATTGTATGTGGATATTTAAGGGCCAAGCATCAAAGCAGCACAGGCACCATATTGGAATGAAGTGTTCACATCTGCTTCTTCTTGATGCATATGGGAGTTTATAACAGCTCATAGAAAACATTTTATGAAATTTGGTACAGTGGTAAAGGACAGACCTTTACAGCAATTTTGTGTATTCTAGCAGCACCAATACAATACATTTGAAGAGGAGTTTACACTATTAACTTCACAGTGCAGTGTGATATAAATTTTATGTGCATTATTTTTTTATTTTTTTTTTTGTAGTCATGCCCAGAGTTTTCAAATGATAATATGATGTTAATTTCTGGCATACTGGAGTATCTGCCATTATAAGTTATTTATTTATTCATTTATTTTTCATATCAGCTACACATTTTTCAGCACCAAATTTGGAGGACAGCACTGAGGGACTACCCCAAAAAAAGCGTGTTTCTCAGATTAAGCAGGATTGACCTTGCTTCATTAATTCATTCAGTTATTACATTTATAAATTAATTTTTTCCATAATAAGCAAAGCAGTGGTGACAGTGGCAAGGAAAAAATCCTTGAGATAGTATAAGAAATAAACATTGAGAGGAACCACATGGAGGAGAACCATATCCTCATCAGCTACAAAATCCATGGGCATCTCTTTCCCTGCGGATTTTTAAAGATTTGGTGCGTCTGTCTATTTGCTGTATGAACATAAAAGTAATATGTTTTATTGTTTTGTAAGGCTCTGTAAAGGGTGGACATCTTTATTGGGTTTATATTATTATTATTATTATTATTATTATTATTATTTATTTTTAAGGTCTCTAAGGTCTCCAAATGGACCAAAGTGCATCTAAAGTAATAAAGGCCTGTGCTAACCATTGCATTTTTTGTGCCTTATTACTGCAAGAGAAGGAAAAAAGAGAAGCTGGTGATAAAGTGACTGTATATAACTGCTATAATCTGTATATTTGTCATGAATTTTCCATTACTATAAAAATGACCTTCAATGGATCTTTTTTTTTTACCTACAGACTGCCTGATCAGCAATGTAAGTAATAAATAAATAAATAACCTGCCAAAAAATGACTTCCCATCACTGTTAATAGAATCTTTACCTACCTGCAGCTCAATAAATCAGTCGGGCAACCCACCAGCCACAAGGTAATAGAGCAGCATGAACAGGACTATCAGCAGAGCTCTGCAGCAGTGCAGACAACATCAATAACAAACACACCGTATCCTGTTGCCATTGTAATAGGATGGGTACCACAGGGAGTTAGCATGGGAGGGCAATAATGATATGGCAGAAGAGCATAAGTCTCTTTTCGCAGCATGGATGTTCTTTCCCTAACTGCTTACTTAGTCACTAAAAAGTCCTCAGAAACTCCACTGTACTCCCAACATTAACAAAGAATAATAAAACAAACAATCCACTTTTTGTCCAAAATTGAGGGATGAATATTTAATCCTAGTCTCAGTTTTCCCATTTCCATGGAATAAAATCATATTGTAGCATTCAAGTGCTGTGTTGGAAGAATTTTCCTACCATGATTCTACACTTTATCTTCAATACATCAGGCTTATTAAAGCAATTTTATGGATAACTCACAGAATTCTGTAAAAGCACTCAAAAACACTCGAAAGGAAAAGAAAAACCTCCAGGATGTTCAATGACCTAACCCTTAATCAGCATGCTGTTGATAATACCTGCATAAAGAAGAACTTAGCATGCTAGGTGAGTATTTACAAATAAATATATAGCACATAAGACTTGATTATCCTGGAAAGAACTTTCTTAATATTCACTATCTGGACAATAATTTGTGGACATCTGACCATACGATTCCTATGTGCTTTTTTTTAAACATATGAAATTTATTTTTTTAGAATGTGTTTGTGGAAATTTGCTCATTCAGCCACAAGAGAGTTAGTAAAGTTAGGAACTGATGTAGGCTGAAGGAGTTGTTAGTCCCCATTTGGTTTCACTAAGACTTACAGAAGTGCTTTAAAATTCTCTATCCACATTCAGCCACATGGATTTTATTAAGCCAGGTACAGAGGGTGTAGTCAGTGTTTCATAGTAACAATTTGGGGAAGGAGCACATATGGCTGGAAAAGTTATGTGTCACACTTTTGTAACACTTTTGTTCATATAATGATATGAAATACTGATGGTTGGTCATGACAACACTTATACCAATAATAATAATCCAAACACACTGGGATCATTACAATGTAAGTTAAAAAAGTCAAGATTTTTTATAATCAACAGCAATTAAGGAAGATGGAGAGCCATTATAGGGATCAGAACCAGAACGACGGGCTTGTTGCCCAAATTATGGCAGGAGTTGAAACCAAATTGGAGCAGCAGCTTGTGTGCCCCAGGCTAGAAATGGCATTATGAAGGTGAAAGAGGTAAGAAAAGGACAAACAAAACTCTTAGTAGAGGGACACGTGTTCTTAGAGGATGAGGTGGATTATAAATTGTCAAGAGATTGCTTATATAATGAAGAGTTCTAAGCCATTTGTGTATGAAAATGAACATTTTGCAATCATAAGAACAAAGGTGCTCAGGATACGGCCTTGTGTAGTTTTTATTGTGTATTTTTGTTTTAGTTAAATTATCATGATAATTTTACAAAGGGAGGTCAAAGAATGAAGAAGGCAGATGTGAAAACAGAATAAGATGTTTTAATTAAAAATGACAATGGAAAAACAAATACTGGGCATAACAGAATGTAAGACAAAACAAATGGGCCAGGCTAATGTCAGGCTAGGATTCTTGAACATAAAAAAAAGATACAGCAAAGAAATGTGGTCATCAACATATGCATAGACTTAACCCTCTCAGGCTCAAATTAAGTTTTAGTAACAGGAAAAATTATCATATGGGGTAGTACAATAGAATCCTGACTTTTTTTTTAGAGAGACCTTCACATGCAAGGCGTTCTGGGATGTTGCAGATTTGCAACATTGGCCCAGTGTGGTAATTAGACACTGACGACTGAATATGATATGAACAATAACTTTTTATATACAACTTTTCAAACAATGTAACAAAGTGCTTTTCAGTGGCAGAACAACAACAAAAACAATATGGGATCCAAATCCAATATCTCAAATCCTCATTGAGTAGGGCATGTTTCCAAGTCACTTTGTCATGTGGTACTCCAAGAAACAGTTTTTGTCTTTTGTAAAGCACAGAAGTACTTTGCACTTCAGGCAGGCCATTTGCGTGTAGCCATTCTTGCAAAGTCTGCATCGTCCACGTTTCTCAGCATGGATGGGGAAATGATCGCATCGGTCTAATCTGACATCAACTGATGGTGCAGAGATCCTCTGAAGTGGAGGTGGAGGTGGGGCAGCTTGATGGGACGTTGGATCATCTTCCAGTGACGGTCGTCCTCTTTTCCTACTGTTCAAGTCAGCCTGTTTGCCAACCTTGATGAGGGCATCTGCAACTTGAACACGGAAGTCAAGAAGTGGCATATACTTCTTCTCCTGCTTCTGGGTGAGATGACGGCGATAGAGGAGCCAACCATTGACAATGTGGGGTCTGTCCACTTCCACATATTCCTTCTTCTCTTTCGACCACCTTCTGCATCTCTCAACAGGTTCAGGGCCAATGAAGGATGATGCCAGCAACACTGCCTTGTTATCATACCACTTCACGATGGACATCCCACTTGTCTTTTCGTATTTCACTTCATACGCACCACGCCCGGCCTTTGAGAGTTCCTTGTCACTCTTGAGGGTACATCCACGGAGACGGTTACGATTGATGGTAGCAACTGTTAGAATTCCCATTTTCTTCAGTTCCACAATGAGTTCAGGGGAAGTGAACCAGTTGTCGAAGAAGCACTTGTAGTTTAGTCCTTTTGGAACTTCTGATACAAAACGAAGCACAACTTCACCGGCAACACCAAGTCCACGCTCATTGGTCACGGTCCCTTTTCCAGTGTATACTTCAAAGTCATAGACTAGTCCAGTGACACCTGCACGAGTAAAGACCTTGATTCCCCATTTATGCGGCTTGTTCTTGATATACTGTTTCATTCCAATCTTTCCTTTGAAGGATCATCTTCTCATCAATGGAGTGGTTTTCTTCTGGTTCAACCTTCAAACAGTTGGCACGGACTTTCTCAAGAACTGACGCACCTTGAATAATGGATCGATCCAGGCTCACCCTTTTGCTTCACATTGGTATTGTCGTTCATGTGGATGTATGTACGCAGGTTATCAAATCGCTTACGTCCCATGACTGTCGCAATTGGGTCGTAGCCGGTTGCCGTCTGCCAGTACATGCGGTATGATGGCATACGTACTACGGTCATCAAGATGTGTAAACCAATGAATTGCTCTATTTCAGAAGGGGTTGTTTTCAGTTCTGGGCCATTCTTCATAACTGCATACAAGTTAGATTGGTTAGAAATATGTTCAAACACAGATTTGTCCATGAACTGATCAAAATACCACTTTGGACTTGGTATTTCGTCTGGGGGAGGTGAGAATGCAGGTCCTCGGAATGAAGAGTCTATGTCAGCTGCTGGGGGTTTCCTCTGCCTCCAAGAAAACTCTTTGTAACCCTAGTATAAACTGTTGCTCAAAATATAGGCAAACTAGTAGATAAAGCATGTGATATCCAGTGGTACCTATCTGGCCACACGTTGCAAATCTGCTACGTTGAAATAGAGCTGCACCAGGGGAAAAATCCAGAAGAGATAAAATCTACTAATTGGCATTTACTGTGTCTATATACACTTATGATTCTTCTGATGCAGTTTTAGTTTCAAATTAATGGAGGTTGATAGTGATACTTACACGAAATTGATGCCAAGAAAATCAGTTTCAGGGAACCCATGGAAACAGACATGTTGGAAGGGAGACTACACTGCCACCTGGTGAGCAAGTGGGAAACTGTTTGTTGCTAATGGACAACCAAGTCCTGCAGTGGTACTTCTGAGTAAAAGGATGGAGGGTTGGTGTTGAAAAGCCCATAGACACGCCCTCGCAGTTGTTCCTGATTAAGAAGCTGTTGGAGGTAGTGACTCCTGCCGTTGACAAGCTGAATGTCACTTGGCCGGCCAAGCAGCTGAACCGCGTCCGTCCAGTAAAATTGAAGAGAGCTTGTTGCTGCCTCTACACTGGGGTCTGCCCCTTTTCCCGGTACTGCACACTGAGGTGTTCAGGTCGTGGGCTAATAATTACTCGGCCTGCCCCTTCAACCCCAATGTTTTCTCTGTAAACGAACGTAGTAGGGCTGAATTTGTGCGACTACGGGTTATCTCACCCCAGATGTGGTGATTCCACTTGGCCTCCTGTACATGAGACTTCTCCAGTGGTGGCTCAGAGGGTACATGAAAGGTCAACCCACTGAACACCATCAAGGTCTTGAGGTGAGCCCTACGGGCCTTGAACTTATTGAGTGAACCTGTGTTCTTGTCTCAGGGCCCCGTGATGGGAGCTCCCTGTTGTTGTATAATGATAACGACAGACACTTCTCTCATGGGGTGGGGCACCGTCATTTGCTAGGTCTGTATGGACAACACATCGGTGGTCTCCTATATCAACTATCGGGGGTAGCGTCTGCAATCTCACCACCTATACAGGTTGGCCCGTCATATCCTGCTGTGGGCCCAGGGAAGACTGCTCTCTTTGAGGGCAGTTTCGACCCCGGGTTACCTAAACCAGGGGGCAGATGCCCTTTCGAGGAAAGGAATAGGGGAATAGAGGCTCCATCCAGAGGTGGTGGAGCAAATATGGAGAAAGTTTTACAAAGCACAAGTGGATCTGTTCGTGACTCAAGAGACTGTCTTCTTCCACCCGGAAAGGTTACGTGTCTGCTATTGCGGCTTATTATGCTTCGCTTGCTAAACAGTTGCTGGGCAAGAACCCTTTTGGTGACATGTTCCTGCACGGGACTTTACCATTGTTTTGGAGGCTCTGTCTAAGCAGCAAGATTACATGCCCATTAAAGTCTGCCCCAATAACTAATCTTTTTTACTAGGTACTATACATTCTCCACTCATTCCTGTAATTCATCTAAACAGAATTTTTCTTTTCCTCCATCTCACAGCCCACTTGTGGAGCATAAGCACTAATGACATTTATCATCACCCCTTCAACTTCCAGCTTCACATTCATCATCAGAAACTCTCTTTACCTCCACTACACTCTACCTGTAAGCTTCCTTCAGGATCACCCCTACACCATTTTTCTTTTTATCCACGCCATGGCAGAACAGTATAAACCCCCCTCCAATGTTTCTGGCCTTACTCCCTTTCCTTTTGGTCTCCTGAACACACAACATATCTACCTTTCTTTGCTCTATTATATCAGCAAACTCTCTCCTTTACCATTCATAGTACCAACATTTAAAGTACCAACCAAAACCTCCACTCTCCTCCACTTCTTTTCCTGCTGCTTCTGTAGACATCTTTATGAAGAAAGGGAAACATGGAACTTAAATAATGTGAATAATGAAGTAAAACCAAAGATGACAACAAAGGAAGGAAAGGGAAAAAATATGGGCCAAAGAACAAAAGAAGAAATTATAAAAGTGTGCTCTGAAGCCTGGTTCGGAATAGACCATGGTGGCTATAACAAGGTGTGCTCTCTGGTGGTCTGGAAAACTGTCATTAGTGGCTATGCCAAAATTTGAAGGACAGACATAATTTTTTTTAAATTACATCTGCCATGTCTTTACTGAGAGTGATGAGTAACTCATCAGTTAGTTTTATTTGCTCTGTGGAATTTTAATTGATTTTTGATGTCACCCTCATATGCACCCTAATGTCATGTCACATGAATTCTGCACCTGAATCATGTCTTCTAATTAAACCATGTATACAAGTCTCCCTTTCCTCCATACTCTTTGTCTAATGTTAGTCTTTCCATGGTTTTTGTTCTTGTCCACATGAAGGCATTCTTTGTTTAAAACTCTCAACAGAGTTGTAGGCTGATATAAAGCACCGACTTGTTCCAGTTACTTTTTTCTTCTCTACTCTGGTTTTGTTTGCATTCTTTTTGTTTGTACACTTGCACCTGCTTAAAAAATACAATCTGCACTTGCATCCACCTCCACTTGTATTATGTGATGCATGACAGCAACTTGTCCTTCTAACACCATACTCGTGCATACCTAAATTATTTCCTTTGTAGGGTTTTTATCCACTGGCACTGATGCATTTCAAGAAGAAATTGGATCTAGGGTTGGCATTTCTCACCATCAATGAACTGAATAAAGACATATTATATGCATGCCTATTTATAGCTCATGTTAAATGCAATGTGATTTTAAATATGATTGCGGAAAGTGAAAAAAAATGATAGAGTTCATATTTTCCTAATGTAATTAGTAGTATATATAGTCATAATAGTTTTTTTTATACTTTATATAATGATTTGGAAACGTTTCATTCTATGTATATAAATTGTGTATGTGATCATGCATAAGCAGAGCAATTTATAACGTATTGAATTTGCTGGCACATATTGGTAGTTCTTGAGAACACCATCAGAAGTTGTTTGCTTATATATATATGAGACACAAAGTCTGCTGTAAAATGTGCCTCAATTGTTGATACAACCTATTTATACCGCTTATCCCGCAAACACCTCAAAAGATAAATTGCTCTAAGGTGTTTTTATTAGCCCTGACACTGCTTGTCTATCATGTCTGCCAACAGCTTATGTAAATGTTCTCCAACACTGAATCAATCTGATGCCTAATTAATTCTAATTCATGCCATATGCAAAACATGTTGTTAATGGATTACCATTAATAACATTCTAGACAAAAAAAATATTGCATTACATTATAATCTGGGCTAATTAAAGATTTCAGGACTGTTGACAATCATCCAGCTAATTTTTCTTTTTTTCGAGGTTAAGTACTTATTTATTGATTATGGCGCTCGTTGTGAGACAAGGAGTTCCAGCTCAGATGCAATCATGTCTGCGTTAATGAGGCCATGCATACAAATAGACTCGTCTGGCAAACTGTTGACCAGTATTGATCACATTTCTACCCTTCAGTCTAATCTGTGTCAGAATCTCTTTTTTGGTTCCAATCACGCTACGTTTAGACATTTCTGGCTGTGATTGGCAGTCAGACCCAAGAGAAATGAACTCTTTAACGACACAAAAAAAAAAGGAATGACACTTGACAAGCTCCATTTCCAGCGCAGTTATTGTATATTTTTCCTGTAATGACAAGATTTTGCCATTTCATTAGCACAGACCATTTCAAACAAAGAGGGGTAGATTATACAAGACAATGGAGCTGGGGAAAACATAAATTGTTTAGGGCCCTGTTTTCCAAAAGCATGATGCAGGCATAGAGGGAATGGACTATAAGATGCATGCGCTACTATTTCCTAATCTGCAGGATGCTCTGTGAAAAAGCGCTGTCCAGATGCAATAAAAAATTAAATCAAATACACCATGGGTATCATTTTAAATCTCTCATGACAACTGCAAGGATTCTAGAGAGACAGATAAACAGATAAAGATGTGACAATGTATTCATACATTGCTATTTATATATATTTTTTTACTATGTTGAAAAACATTTCCAGACATTATTAAATATATCAGTTATATATTAGGTCATACTAACTTGATATATTTTTTTTACTATTATGAGATTCTATAAGTTAGTTCAGTATGCAATTGCATGCATCGTATCATCATCTCATAATAAGATTCTGACAAAATTGATTTCAAATAATGTATTTTATTATTAGATCATAATATTAGATCACCTAGTTAATGTCTTTTTGAGATTGTCATGTTTACCTTTTTTAATAGTTATATACAGTATAATTAATCTCACAGACTGGTTCAAGGTGAAGGTTGAACTGCATCAAGGATCGGCTCTGAGCCCTTTCCTGTTTGCAGTGGTGATGGACAGGTTGTCGGACAAGGTCAGACAGGAGTCTCCATAGACTATGTTGTTTGCGGATGATATTGTTATTTGTGGTGAGAGTAGGGAGCAGGTTGAGAAGAGCCCGAGAGGTGGAGGTACATGCTGGAGAGAAGGGGAATGAAAGTCAGTTGGAGTAAGACAGAGTACATGTGTGTGAATGAGAGGGAGGGCAGTGGAGTGGGGCGGTTGCAGGGAGAAGAGGTGGTGAAGGTGGAGGAGTTCAGGTACCTGAGATCAACAGTGCAAAGTAATGGAGAGTGTGATAGAGAAATGAAGAAAAGAGTGCAGGCAGGGTGGAGTGGGTGGAGAAGAGTGGCAGGTGTGATTTGTCATAGAAGGGTATCTACAAGAGTGGAGGGAAAGTGTATAGGACTGTGGTGAGACTTGCGATGTTGTATGGGTTAGAGACAGTGGCATTGACTAAAAGACAGGAGGTGGAGCTGGAGGTAGCAGAGCTGAAGATGTTGAGGTTTTCGTTGGGAGTGACGAGGATAGACAGGATTAGAAATGAGTTTATTAGAGGGACAGCGCATGTAGGTCGTTTTGGAGACAAGGTGAGGGAGGCAAGATTGAGATGGTTTGGACATGTGCAGAGCAGGGACATTGGGTATATCAGTAGGAGAATGCTGAGGATGGAGTCACCATGATGGAGAAAAAGAGAAAGGCCAATGAGGAGTTTTCTGGATGTGGTGAGGGAAGACATGCAGGTAGTTGGTGTAAAAGAGGCAGATGTAGAGGACAGGGGGTATGGAGATGGATGATCCGCTGTGGCGACCCCTTGTGAGATTATATACACAATAGTATACACATATATATATATATATATATATATATATATATATATATATATATATATATATATATACAATTTATTTTAATGTATTTTTTAATATACGGTTAATATTATATATATATATACACAATAGTATACACATATATATATATACGTTTACTGCCACTAATTTTATTAACACGCAATTAATGCAGTGTGTATTTCTGTTTGACCATTTGCATTATAAATATGAATAAATAAATACGAAAGAGACACACATCTATTCACAATGTCCATTTATTACTCATATATTTAAAATAATAAACTCCACCAAAAAACATTTTTTAATTACGAAACATTTGTTTTACTTATGTGCCAAGTCTGAAATCAAGTACCAAAATTCACCATGATGCACACATCCAGCAAACCGTCCGTGTGGAAACGTAGCAAAAACCACCACAATTCCTTGAAAACAATACCAAGAATATTTTGTGTTCATGCTCTATGTTGAGTTTGGTTTCACTAACAACATATTAACAAACATTTGCATAAGGCATCCATATTGTTCATGCGCATGTTGATTATTAAAAAATTGAAAAGTATTAATTTAAGGTATATTTAAAATGAATAAAAATGTGCGATTAAATTGTGTTTAATCACAAGTTAACTTATGACAATCATGCAATTAATCGCGATTAAATATTTTAATCCCCAATATTTTAATCCCTTATATACCTTATATTTATATATATATATATATATATATATATATATATATATATATATATATATATATATATATATATATATATATGTATATATATATATATATATATATATATATATATATATATATATATATATATATATACATATATATATATGTATATATATATATATATATATATATATATATATATATATATATATATATATATATATATATACATACATATACATATATATATATATATATATATATATATATATATACAATAAATCTAAGTAATATTATCAAAAATGTTTTTTTTTTTAAACAAGCAACAGTGACAGTAATCTTCCAATACTGTGCACAAACACCTTGGGTTCTTATATCTTGCTGTAGAATTATATCAGTATTTTGCCACACCCTTAACCCAAACAGACAATCTGTCTTTTTTTAAGGTATTTTTAAAATAAATAAAAATGTGCGATTAAATTGTGTTTAATCACAAGTTAACTTATGACAATCATGCAATTAATCGCGATTAAATATTTTAATCCCCAATATTTAATCCCTTATATACCTTATATATGTATAAACAGTGCCCTCCACAATTATTGGCACCCCTGTTTAAGATGTGGTCGTGGACTTCAAAAAATTCTCCTTTTTTTAAAACAACATAGAACCCAAATGCAAAAAGAGAAAATCCAACCTTTCATTTAAGTACATAACTTTGGTGGTAAAAAAAATCATACATTTAGAAAAAAAAAAAAACTTGAAATCATGTGTCCCACAATTATTGGCACCCCTAACAATTCCTCTGAAAAATTTAATTGTTTTTTTTTTTTTATATATTTTTCTGTAGTTGCTAATGTTGGTGAGGGTATCTAGGGACTTTTAATTAGTAATTCATGATTTCCTGTTTCTGGGGTATAAATATGACGTGACACAGAGGCCTAATTCTCTTACCCATTTGTCAACATGGCAAAGACAAGAGAACACACTATTCAAGTAAGGCAGATGTGTGTCGACCTTCATAAGTCAGGCAATGGCTACAAGAAAATAGCCACGCGCCTTAACTTGCCGGTATCTACAGTCAGAGGAATCATTAAGAAGTTTAAAACAACTGGAACAGTGACAAACAAGGCTGGAAGAGGTCCCAAGTTTATCTTGCCACAACGCACAGTGAGGAGGATGGTAAAGAAGTAAAAAAATTTCCCAAGCTCACCGTCACAGAATTGCATCAAAGAGTGGCATCTTGGGGTCACAGAGTCTCCAAAACAACCATCAGACGCCTCTACATGCCAACAAGCTGTTTGGGAGGCATGCAAGGAAAAAGCCTTTTCTCACTAACACTCACAAACGTAAACGCCTGGAGTTTGCTAAGCGGTACTGGGACTTCAACTGGGATCGTGTGCTTTGGTCAGATGAGACTAAGATTGAGCTTTTGGCAACAAACACTCTAAGTGGGTCTGGCGAAACAAAAGATGAGTATGCCGAAAAGCACCTCATGCCCACCGTGAAGTATGGTGGAGGATCTGTGATGCTGTGGGCCTGTTTCTCTTCCAAAGGCCCTGGGAACCTTGTTAGGGTGCATGGCATTATGAACGCTTTGAAGTACCAGGATATTTTAAATAAAAACCTGATGGCCTCTGCCAGAAAGCTGAAGATGGGTCGTCATTGGGTCTTTCAGCAGGATAATGATCCAAAACATGTGGCAAAATCTACACAAAAGTGGTTCAGCAGTCACAAACTCAAGGTCCTCCCATGGCCATCTCAGTCCCCAGACCTCAACCCAATCGAAAACCTGTGGGGCGAGCTAAAGAGAAGAGTGCATAAGAGGACCCAGGACACTGGATGATCTAGAAAGATTGTGCAAAGAAGAATGGTCAAAATCCTCTCTGTGTTCTCCAATCTTGTGAAATGTTATAGGAGGAGATTAAGTGCTGTCTTGTTGGCAAAAGGAGGTTGTACAAAGTATTAACATCAGGGTGCCAATAATTGTGGCACACATGATTTCAAGTTTTTTTTTTTTCTAAATGTGTGATTTTTTACCACCAAAGTAATGTACTTAAATAAAAGGTTGGATTTTCTCTTTTTGCATTTGGGTTCTATGTTGTTTTAAAAAAGGAGAATTTTTGAAGTCCACGACCACATCTTAAACAGGGGTGCCAATAATTGTGGAGGGCACTGTATATATATATATATATATATATATATATATATATATATATATATATATATATATATATATATATATATATATATATATATATATATATATATATGTGTAGGGATAGTGTAATTTGCTCTCCCTGCCTTTGGAGGGAGCTGTGTGTTCTTTGTTATTAGTGGATTAAACCTTTATTCGCAAGGGTGGAGCTGTTTCCCCCAGTTCTATTTCCTTTGTGAAAAGGTTAGAAGGATTTTCACTGTTCTCAATAATATATGTTAAATTTATCCAATTAGGTTAGCCATCCATGTTATTCAAAGAAATATATTGTTTTACAAAGGGTTTAATAAAATGTTTGTGAAATTATATTGGATGGATTGTTTTATATATTTTATTTCTTGCATGTTTTCTGTGTTCCATGTGGTGCAGCATATTTTATGTAATGTCGTGATGTGTTATTCTTTTTATTTTGGCTACAGCCAACATTTGTCTGTTACATGCAGTAGTTTAATTTTGGTTTTTAGTGAATTTGTGAACCATGACTTACTATTTAGCTGTAGCCACATCCATATTTAGTGTAAATCAAATGTGTTATAAATGTGTGTATGTATGTATATGTATCTATGTTGGATATTGTAATGAGCCAGTTCTATTTCCTTTGTGAAAAGGCGGTGTCAGTGTTGGTTCTGCTGTGAAAGTGACTGAGTTGGATAAAGAAGCCTAATTAAAGAAAGCTGCTCTGTTTGACTCAACAATCGTGGTGTCCTCCTCGTTCATCCTTCATTCAAACACAACGCAGAGACAATTGGGGGAGCACACCGAAGAGGGTTATTTATATATATATATATATATATATATATATATATATATATATATATATATATATATATATATATATATATATACAATAAATCTAAGTAATATTATCAAAAATGTTTTTTTTTAAACAAGCAACAGTGACAGTAATCTTCCAATACTGTGCACAAACACCTTGGGTTCTTATATCTTGCTGTAGAATTATATCGGTATTTCGCCACACCCTTAACCCAAACAGACAATCTGTCTTCCTTACTTTATAAAACAATCACTCAGAGTCCCTTACTCACCAGAAGACCTGACAGGATATGTATTATTATTGATTTCCTGCCCACCATGGATCAGTAATGTGATGATTGGAAAGGATGAAGAGTGAGAAAACTACATTTCTGACTGAACCAACAAAAGAGAATGAGAAAGAGGCAAGGCTCTTTTTTTCCCCTTGAAGCTCACATCACCATTCAAAAACAACTGTACAAATTATTGAATCACTTTGAAGTGTGCTGCACAGTGTTATAGATGTACTGTGTTTTATTTATTTATTTATTTATTTTTATACCTGTGGCCAGTATCTTTAAGTTGAATAACTCTGAAAATACAAATTCCTAGTAGGAAAATAACAATTAAATAATTTGTATTATAGGACATTGCCACAAAATGCATTTTAAGTTTAAATTTACCCTTTATTCATTTATCCATAACGAGAGAGACAGTAATAAAGGCAGCATGAAAAAACTCCTTGAAATGACCTTGAGAAACCTTTAGAAAAAACAGACTCAAAATAGGACTCATCCTCATCTAGGTAGGACCAGATAGTTGTAATTGTGTAACTAGGAAATTTATTACGGTGTAAATGGGAAATACAGTCCATCGTAGTAAAACTAAGCATATTAATTTTAGTCCAAAGCTCTTTGCAGACTAAGGAGCGAAGTTGGCAATAAATTTGTGAAATGTCAGGAGGTGCGACTCGAAGGCGGACCCAAATGCAGGATGCAACAGGGGGATGGTAAAAATTGTATTTTGATGAATGAAACAGTAAGGTAAGAAAAAAAAACAAAGAAAAAAAAGTTTTAAATCTTTAGAGCACAAACCGAGCCTGAAATGTCGCATGACCTTGATTGTGTGAAGTGGCTTGCCTTTCTGAGAGAATCCTTGTGTCTTGAGCCACCACTGAATGAGTCTCACGTGCAGGAGGACAAGTGGAATCACATTGGACACTGCTGCCATCAGCCCCAGCAATCTCTGGAACTGCTTTGCAGTGAGTGATTGGTGAGGGTCAAATCCCACACTACACCTAAGCAACTCCTTCATATAAATTAGAACGACATCTCGATGCCAGACTGCCAACTGCTCCAATTGAGCTAATATCAACCAATCATCAATATAATTTAGAATGCGGATGACCTGAAGTTTCAGAGGGACTAAAGCCACATCCACACACTTTTTGAAGGTGTGGGGTGAGAAGCCAGACCAAACAGATGGACCCAATATTGGAAAGTTTCGGCCCTGAAAGCGAACCTCAGGTATTTCCTGTGCATGCTTCAGATCTATCGTGACAAACCAGTCCTCTGACCTAATTTGAGACATGACCTGATTCAGGGTCAGCATCCTGAGTCTCAAGAGTAAGCGGTTCAGCTGACGTAGATCCAAAATAGGACGCAACCCTCCGTCCTTCTTGAGAACAATGAACTACCGGCTGTAGAACTGTGTTGGAGGGACCAACTCAATAGCCTCCTTGCTCACGAGAGTGCTCACTTCCTGTTCCATAACCAGAGCCTGCTCGGGCCTTACCAGGGTAAAGCACACCCTATTGAACCGGGCCGGACGAGGCGCAAACTGAATCGTATAGTCTCTGTCTACAGGGCGCAGGACCCACCAAGACACGTCTTGCAGAGCTCCCCAGGCTGCCATATATTCAATGGACGGAGAGCAAGGAGAGCACTCACCGGATCTGGCCATGCCCTTAGGTGCTCATGCACTGGATGTGGCAGAGTTAACAGACTTGCTCCCTGAGGGCGCCGGGGCAAGATCCCCAGAAGGTCCCATGTCAGGACTGAGCGTCACACAGGATCCCTAACAAGGGGAGTACGAGCTTTGTCTCTGGACCTCTTGGCACACAGATGTCCTGGGTTGGGGTTGGGGATGCACCTGCCGAGCAGCCCCACAAAAGTGGCAGTGCTCTCCGGGAGCAGTGCGTTTGCAAAGACTAACCCTAACCTTAACCTGTGCTTTCCATTAGACTGATTACACACGATTCAGAGTGTGGACAACGTGAAAGCGAACGCCAAAGCATTGCTCGATTTCCTTAAGGGGATCTCTGGGCGCTATTTTGGTGTGCAAGCGGGCCATTTTGAAGGTGTCATTGTGTAAGCTGTCAAGGTTTTCTGGGCTCTCAGCACTGGTTTCGCAGTGCGCAGTTCTGGGTCTGTGGTGCACGCTTTCAGGTCGCCGGCCATCTTGCCCTTTTTTCAGCACCACCCAATATTTAACGCTAACAAAGACATTAACTCGATGCCAGAATATATCACTGGCTTCCTATATCCCTGAGAGTACTTTTTTCACCCTGCCTATTCCGGTTCCTGTTCCTGTTCCTGATCCTGACCCCTGCTCTGCTCTGCCTCTGCAATGGGTTGGACTGTTTTTGGTTTGTGTTTTTGACCTCCCCCTTATTTCTCATTTGTGGTGCATGAACTCCGGACTGTTTTTGATAGCTGATTTTGGATCTCCTTGCTGTTCTCTGTTTTCCTGGCTTTTGGATTTTTGACTGTTTGTTGGACTCTGATTTTTTATTTTCCCTGCATTGCTCTGTCTGCTGACTTTTGAAATTTTGGTCTGTATTTTCAGATCTGTTTTTGACCTGTGTTTTCCCCCTGCCTCTTTCTTAAAAAATATACCATATTCTAAATTTTTTGATACCACTTTGTAAAATTTCCTATTCTAATTCTTTTGTGTTTTATTTGCCAGTCTGCTATGTTCAAAAGCATTTTATTTCAGCCAAAGATGTGTCAGATGTTGTTTTTAATTTTAGACCAGAATTCATGACTCGGAAATCAAAAACTGCACAGTGTCTAAAAGTTATATTTTCCTTTTTGTTTCTCCTAAATCTTATTTAATGTTAATTTCATCCCTATAACCCCATTAATACTTCCTGGCACGAGGTAAATTCTCAATAAAAAATTTAAAGGGGCATTTAGGGTGGGGTATTCCCTCAAGCCTTGTCTGTGTCTTTGATTAAGTTCAAAACTTCATTTCATTTTGTCTCTGTCCTGCTACAAATCCCTAAGCAACCATGAAAATGCAAGATTACAGCAGAATGGAAGCGTTTATTGGCTTTTTCGGCTTTAGAGTTCAGTGTGTGTGTGTGTGTGTGTGTGTGTGTCTGTGTGTCTGTGTGTGTGTGTGCCCTTACTCTAAAACTCTCATGAGAACGATTGGGTTACTATTGTGCTCATTTAATGCAATTTATGTGTTCACTTCAAAGTAGTAATGAATGACTTGCTTTTCAAAAATAGAATGAAATAAAAGTTTCCCAAAATGAAAATACTATTATAAAGCACAAAATGTTTTTAAGCAAAATAAACCATTTCTCTCTACCACTGCCTATTGAACACAATATAGACAAAAACTTTTGTGGACACAGAATTTGTAAATTTTTATAACATCTAATTTCACATTTTGTCCCAATTTTACTGTTATAATAACTTCCACTCTTCTAGCAAGATGCTCAAGATTTTGGAGTGGGATTGTGGAGCAGTAGCAAAGTCACATATTGATGCGGGTGAGGTGAGGAGGCCTGGGGTGTTCATGTTTCAGTTCACAAGTGTTAAATAGGTTTGTGCTATTCAAGATCTTCCATTCCAATCCATGTAAACTGTATCTTCATAGAAGTGGCTTTGTGCACAAGAGCATTGTCCTGCTGGAACATGCTTGAATCTCCTAGTTTAATTGAAAGGAAAAGTTAATGCTACCAAATCCTTAGATATTCTACAATTGTGTGCCTTCAACTTTATGGTAAGAGTTTGCAGTAGAACCACATACTGTATAGCTGAAACAGTCAGGTGTCCCAATACTTATGTCCAAAAAGGATATGTTTAAATGTGCATATTTTAGACAAACTGTAAAAAAAAAAAAAAAAATTAAATAAAATATCTCAGTAGGATACACTTACACACCACACACATATTTACAGCTAAGTGAAAACAAAAAAAGCTGATTTAAAAAAATATATATATACTTTTTTTTTTTTTTTATAAGGGAACTGATTTCATATTGCTCTTTTGCTATCCCTTATTTAACAGGTTCACATGCCCATGGGAGTCAATTAACAGTGAGAAGGCTACGCTTTGCTCACAGCTAATTAAATCCTTACAAGGCTTTTCTACATTGATCCTAAAGTGTGCAATCTGCTTTAGGAGGTGTTGTTTTTTTTTAACAGTGCCAGACAAGATATGCATATGAGAATGTCATGCATAAAAAAAATGGAAAAAGTTTAAATGAAGGCGATGCTATTTTAAATTCAAATACGTTAACTAAAGTTTTCTGAGGCATTTTTTATATACTGCATATATTCTTTTTGGTTCCAAGGTAAATAAACAGCATTTCACATTTTCAGGCAGCTCTGGAAAGAAAGCAAGACATTTTAATGGCATGAAATCAATAAAAGTGTGGGAAGTTAAGGTAGCATAGGCTTTGTGTTACTGATCGGAAGGTCAGGAGTTCAAGCTCTGGTATCACCTAGCTGCCATTTTTAGGCCCTTGAGCATGGCCGTTAACTGTCTTCACTTCAGGGCTGCTGTATCATTGCTGACCCTGCGTTCTGCCCCAAGCTTCCTAACATCGCTGGGATATGCGAGGAAAGAATTTCACTGTGTTGAAATGTACATGTAACAAGTAAAAAGAACCTTCAGGACTAAAATCCATTTTAAATGTGACTGATTGGTTGAAAAAGTAAAAGTGGATGACAAATACCCAGCTACATAGCTTTCAGTAGGAATGTGTGTTTAGTCATGATGGAATCAATTGCAATAAACTGAATTGGTCGCCTGCTTCAAGATCTGACAAATGTCCTCTCCAATTAACTCCATTCCTCTTTTTCTCTACGCATTCCTCCTTGTACAAAATGTATTCCACCACAATTTCTCAACAAATTAGTAGAGCAGATTTGATCAAGAAAATTAAGAGATGGTGAGGAAGAGCAAACCTGTCCAACATACGGTGCTAGAGACGGTCAATACTATTTACTGTGTGTGATAATGACATTTAGAATGACATTAATTGAGAAGTCAATAGAAATGTGGTAATTGAATAAACCTGCAAAGCTAACGTGTCTGAATTAAACCTCCTACATGGTGCGACAATGCACAAAAATGCAGGCTGCTAACAGAAAGATGTATTGCTTTGCCCTGATAGCTCTAGATCTGCAGAGTTCTAAACAGGTCCATGCAAATTATTCACCTAAGTGCAATCTTGTGAAAATTATGAATTGGGTCTCAAAAATCAAACAGAAATAAACAGGTGTGTCTGAGCATGCTTATTCAGGTTAGAAGAGGATGTGTTAAGAATGAAAAAACTTTGTTTTTGTGTGAATTGATTATTTGAGATAAATTAAAGAACATTTATAATCATTTTTAGGTTTAGACTGTTTAA
This sequence comes from Silurus meridionalis, assembly GCF_014805685.1. NCBI lineage: Eukaryota > Metazoa > Chordata > Actinopteri > Siluriformes > Siluridae > Silurus > Silurus meridionalis. The sequence continues at coordinate 22,130,856 of NC_060891.1, read as the reverse complement.
TAGATGACTTATTTTAATAGAGGAAGAAAATACTTTCCTTTCCTTTCCTTTCCTTCAGCAATTTAAATCTTTTTTTACCCACCAGCCCCCTATCTTTATGTATTGGGGACATTATGTTTCTTTGCTGATTACCTTAATATCCTTTTAAATAAAATATATACCCCCACCCACTACCCCATCCCTTTCTAAATCTAAAATACCTAATGTAGCAATTTACAAATCAACATACAATCTCACTAATTTCCCTAAAATTGGCATGAAATATATTTTTGGGGTAATTTTATTTCTAAAACCAGATGTTTGTTAATTAGATCATTTGAAAAGAATAAACATTAATTTTATTAAAAATAGTAACATGCATTATCCTCAGGTCCAATTTGACCCCAGGAAAAGCTCCACAATTTCAAACAAGGATTTTTTTGTGTGTAAATGTCAGGGATCCACCAGCCACACCTCCACCTATCACTCCAAGCAGCTCTCCCACATACTAATCAGCTACACCTGGCCCTTATCAATTTGCATGCTACTTAAACCCCGTTCCTCCACCAGTTCTTTGTTGGTTCTACAGCTTAGGCTAAGGAACACTGTCAGGCTACCGTAGCACTCTGTTTAGGATTATTATTGGTTACAGGACTCTGTGTGTTTTGTCTGACCATAGTTTTTACCAGGAGTATTGAACCTGGAGTTTTGTTGCGGTTTTGCCGTTTTCTGCCTTGCTCTTTATTTTTTCATTAAAAACCTTTGTGGATTGCACTTCGGTTTTCCGGCACGTTCTTTTGCCTGACAGTAAAACAGACCATCAGCAGAACATTAGTAAAGAACAAGTTCTTTATTTACTAAAACAAACCCTTAAAAAGTTCAGTTGTTTCAAGGATTGAACTAAAGTTAATGCTATGTATGCAAATATTCCAGTCATTCCAGTCACCCATTACAGTCCATGTTCACTTTTCACCATAATACAAATTAATTAAAAGCTTTTACATTCATGATGTTGCAGAAAATGACAAGGGGCTAATAGGCAGCCATGAGTTGGTAGGTGGCTGTGGCCTCCTCCAGATCAACACCTCCTTTTTTTCTTATTGAAGTAAAAGACCATTTGTGGTCTTTTCTGGTGCTCACTACAACATCATTGTAAATGATTAACAGCAGGATATTTTTGGGTTTATAGTAAAGGAGGATATATATATATATATATATATATATATATATATATATATATATATATATATATATATATATATATAAATAGCGGGTTGAGTCTCCACTATACACAGGTGACGTGTCATTTTTTTTTCTGCACCACCTATCATTTCAAACTTTTTATTTCCAGCCAGTAGCATTATGGAAACAAAATCTGGGAAAAATTTAAAATGTAGCCAATAAGTGCAGGATTCTAATGCTATATGGGAGGATTTTATTCCCCATGTGGGTGAGTCTTAGTTTTATTACTCTTTACAAACTCTAATTGGCCGAAGCAGCACATGGTGTGACGAACCAGGAAGTGATGCAGCTCTCAGTTCGGCACAAAGATGCTATTTTACGTCTCCTTTTACAGTTGTACATCTCCCTTTACAGTTTTATACCTTGTTATCGGTTGTATTTGTTAATTTGCCCGTTTGTTTTTATAAGAGAAATGCTTGAAAAGTAAGTGTGTGTGTGGGTGTGTGTGTATTGTTGAGATTAAAATGGCCGCACATCAATATAAATGGTCATGACTGTAAAAAAATAGTTTGTCTGTCTACCTGGTCATCAATATGAATGCCAAATAAATATCAATAGAGAAACATGTATAACAAAAGCCTTTACTGATCAGCCATTTATTTATATGTAGACTGTATGAATAGAGTATGAATGGCCACCTGAGTTTAGCAGGAGTCTCTCAAACAGGGGGAGGGAGAAAAGGATCAGACATAGTCACAGATAAATGTTTGTAGGAATCTAATTTGTAATAAAAATCTTCATTCAATTTAAAATATTAATTAATGAGACATGTGGCTTTTAATCCAGTACTTTTCTGGATTGCTCCAGGATTGATTTCATGTATTTATATATGAAGGGAAAAAAGTCAATTCAGGATTTTTAAATAATGGACAGTGTCTTCTTTGTAAAGATGTTTAAATTGTGTATGTAGCCCACTTTTATAAGGAACATTGTAACACTGTTAAAATTTTAAGTTAGGTAGGGCATTTTTGGCTGTGAGTCCCAAAAGCTGTGCTGAAGGCCAACAGGGTAACCTTCATTTTCAGCTGTTCCTCACTCAGGGCAAACATAGAAAAAAACAATAATAACATTATATTTTACCCATTCAGGTGCTTTCACACTACTGTGCACCTTCATATTTGGAGCTGGATGGAGTGTACATTGAGTTTTAATACAGTGTTTAGCCAGTTTGGCATGCTTGGCATGTATTGTCTAAAGGGACAACTCCCACAATTCCTGGATGTAAAGAAAGGGTAATCAATGGACCGACTGATCCAAAACATCCTGCTTTGCTTCATCCTGTTGCTTCTGCTTTTGATGTATACATGTACACTAATGCAGATACCAGCAACCCAGTGTAGGCTTGCACTTGGTCACATATAAATTTTTCCAACCTTTCAAATCCACATTAAATTTGGACAAATTAGAAGCAAAAAAGAGACATATTTAATGTTGTTAAACAAAAAATGAGATGTGTTTAGAGAATTAAACATCGAATGGAATCAAAGTGAACAAGAAAAAATAAAAGCGCAAAATCCATTTTACGTCTCACTTTTTTATATGCTTCAAACCTGATCATCCCTTCTATTTAAAAACATTTTATTCCCTCTGTAAATGTAATCAGCACAGTTTGTGACAGACAAGGAAAATCCGTCTTTTTAAATTTACTCCCAGATTTAATACAGTATGTTACTGAGATAATATTCAGGTTCATTCTGCTTATTGTAATACTCAACCTGAATCATCAGGGTGAAAAGCATTTGCTGCACGCTGAAGCATGCACTCAACGATCAATCAATCTCCAGCATTCGCTCAGTCAATCTTTTTTAAATTGTTCTGAGTTGAAAGTTTTAGAAGAGCAAATGTAGGACGTGTGCAGCGTGAAGAATACGAAGGTCTCCTCAAGCATGCGTTACATTATGAAAAACTGCAAAATTCATGGCTTGGCCAGATTTTTGAATGGAAAGCTTTTTCACACCACCACGTCAAGTGTAAGCTCAGATTTGTAGTTATTTAAAATTCCAAACATCACACTGACACAATGCAGTTGCACTTAGTGTTATAATGACCTTGGCAAACAAGTCCAGACCATAATTATAGAAAAAAATATGATGCACTGATGATGCATATTTCTGTTTTTTTGTATTTAAAAACCAGATTGGATATGGATTAATGGATGCTTAACTTCTGTGGACCATCGCAGTATTCTGCCAAAATCGGCACTTAACAATGTTATGTTAGTCCCTGCATGTCACATGGCAGAATGTACAGCCTCATTGTCTTTTGTTGTCTCTTGTTGTTCTTGTCATAATTATGTTCTCTCATGTATGCATCCTTGCTCTTTTGTCTGGTTTCCATGGATTTAGCTTGAATTTTTTGACTGGCAATTCTAAAAAAATTTTGCTTTTGTACCCACCATCTACATATACTGTACTTGCATATAACATGATACATTTCTCTTGCTCATTACATTTATGGCATTTTGGCAGACATCCTTATCAAAATTGACTTACATTTATCTTATATATACAACTGAGCAGCTATGTGGTTAATGGCAGCTTGGTGTGGCTGGGATATGAATTAACAACCTTCAGATCCAAAGTCCAATGCCTTAAGCTTCCACCACCCTCAGAAAAGGGCTTTTTACTTGTCACATAAAATTCTTCTTCGCATATCCCAGCGATGTAAGGAAGCTTGGGTCAGAGTGCAGGATCAGCCATGAAACAGCATCATGATGCATAGAGGGTTAAGGGCCTTGCTCAAGGCCCCAAGAATAGCAGCTTGGTAAAACAAGGGCTTAAACCTCCAACCTTTTGGTCAGTAACACATAGCCTTAACCACAGAGCTACCACTCCCCTGTAATAAAAACAGTGTATTTGTGTATACAGTGTATTACATACAGAACTACAGTAGCAAATTAGATTTACAGCAGATCTTTGGTAAGCTTTTGTAATTACTTAGATGAATAACTGAATGCTACATTCTAATTTATAGCATAAATGTGACATAAAATCTCTCACCGCTATAACATCTGTTACTGAAAAATATGAAATGCAAAAATTTACTTTGTCATTAAAATAAAATAAAAATAATAAAGAAAGAAAAATATAGGTTAGGAAAAACAAATGCTCATTTAGGATAATCAGAGATTTGTGTTGTGTGATTTCTTGAAAAAAAATAAACCAGACGCATTTAATACATTTTATTGTCAGTCATCATATGACGAACACCAAATAACCCATTACTATGGGTGGCTACATGTAGTGTGGGAGCTGTACGGAAAATTCCTTCATCCATCTTCCGCTAGGATTTTATCCAGGTAAAGGTCATGGATTTACAGTTTATTCCTGGAATATAGCAGAAGAGGTATGAATACATTTAAGGTGGAACGTCAGTGCAACCTGCATGCGTGCACATTTCTGTTTCTGAGTTAAAAACTAATGATACATCCCCTGCTTAAATGTGTATTAACATTTACACTTCTACTTGAGTGTAAAAAAATAAACAGAAAAATAAAAATACTTGCTTTTGAATGTAAGCACAACAGACTTTTTTAAGGAGAGCTTTCTATAGCTACCTACACATAGTGAGAGAACCCATACTCCATAGAAATGTGCAGTTATGCTTATGTGCTCAAGACAGTTTTTAAATTAACAAAATGTATGTATTTTCATTTAAAAACAAGGAATGGCATGCTTCTCTGAAAGCGGAATAAAACATGATATTTCACATTACATTTTTTAAAATAAGTAAAAGTTTCCCTAAATGAAAATGCTCTGATCGGGTAAATATATTGTGTTTTTTTTATTGCCATCCACTAATAAAATGTACCTGCATGATTTTGTTGAAAGTGAAAGGAATCAAAGAACCCAGAGAAAACACATGAAGCTAAAGATTGAACCAGGGGCCCTCCGTGTCATATGTATTGGAAATTGTATATCTAATTATGTTTTCTGAAAATGGCAAAACACAAGTTTGACTAAAACCCAAATTGTCAGCTAGCTGAGATTGCAGAGGAGAGAAGCAATAAATTGCAATAATGTGGCCCCAATCAGTCATAATAGGAAAATGCTTTTAAAAGAGGTGGATAAGGCAATTCATGCTCTTGTGCACCACTGATGATCGCAAAAACATGCCACACTATTCAACTGAAAAGTCAGTTACAGCCCCTTGTATGTAAGAAAACACCATGGGAAGAGAAGTGGCACAGAAAATATTAATAATTTTCTTACCTAAAACATATGATTGAATTAATGATTGAGTTGAAGTGGAGACCTCTGATTTTAGCCAATTGCTAAAATTGTTGTTCTTGCAGAAGCACCATCGCAATAGTGGATGCAGGCAAGGCAGTATAATAGATGTGAGGAATGTGCACAAGGATAAGGTGGCTGTAAATTATAACATGTGGTTTGTGAAAGCGCAACTACTGTACCTGTGGGGCGGATGCCTATGAAATAAAAGCTTTCTCTATCTAAAAGATTTATTATTATTTTTATTACATTTAAACGATTTACATTGGGCCCTTTTTTTGGCAGGGAGCACAAATCATGATCTTCATTTCAAGAGTTATTGCATTATTGCACATTCCTTCTGGTGATATTTTATCTCTCTGTAAATCTATCAGTAAAAATATTTTATACATATATATACACAAACACAAACTTTCAGGCAGTTGGAAAAAATTAACAAAATGGAAAGTTAATGCACAGAGGAGAAACACTTCTTACACTTACACAAAGTCTGGGCTTTTGTATGATCAGAGTCAGGTGTATGATTAACCAATTATATATAAGCAGGTGCTAATAAGCATCAATTTTATATGTAGGCTAAAACATGGTCATTACCAGAAACAGAAACAGCTGTGTAGGAGGCTTCAAACTGGCCGAGGAACAGCCTAACTCTGCTACTGAGGTGAGGATTTGGAACACAATTTCATGCCACAGTTCATACACCATGAAGGTAGTTCCAGAATCAGCAATGTCTTTCCTGGCAAATATTTCAAAACAGACTATGGGTTTTAATATGTGCTGTTTAAGCTATTTTAAAAACGCACAAGGAAACAGGCAATGTTGAGGATTGTAGATGCAGTGTTTGGCCAAGAAAACTGCAGCAGATGAGTAACACATCATTCCACACTGAATATGTCCAGCAATGCCCTCAGTTCCACTGGTTTTACTGGCAGAAACCAGTGGAACCCAGGTGCACCCATGTAATGTCTGGAGAGGTTTGGTTAGATGTGGTATTCATGCAAGAGACCAAAAAGCCATACCCACAATGTGGAAACAATGCTAAGTTACTCAACTATGCACAAAAACAGAGGATCAAGGGTGCAGAAAAATGGTAGCAGGTGCTCCAGACTCATGAGTCAAAATTTCAAAAATGTGGCTGTAGCAGGAGGCAAGATGTTTGTTGAAGGGCTGACAAGCAGTACAATAATAAGGGTCTGCAGGCAAGAGTGAAACATGGTGGAGGTTCATTGAGAGTTTGGGGCTGCATATGGAGTTGGACATTCGGTCACAGTTACTGGTGTCCTCAATGCTAAGAAACACAGACAGATACTCCAAGATGATTGGAACAAACATTTCAGATGAATGTTTGAAGAATCATTCTGTCCATATGCCAAGAGTGTGTAAAACTGATATTCATGCTAAGGTAGGATTTTTCAATGAAAATAAAAATGTAACTTTTGTACATTTATATATTTGATTGGTTAAGGAAATCTTCATATCGTTAAACTACATAGTTTCTGCATATAAACCAATAAACATGCATGTGTCTCTTTATAAGCAATAAATAGAGGAACAAGAAGAAAAACCATGATTCCATGTAAATCCTAGGTTAAGCAGTACATTATTGATATGACTGGCACTTATGTACATCAATATCAGGCAATAAAAAAGGATATGGTTTTGCAATGATAAAACACATTGGAGCCTCCAGGTGTCAACAAAACTACACAGGCAAATAAACCCTGCGTCCAGTGGTGCTGTTATCTGACTCACACAGCTGCTTTATAAGAAGTGCTTGTTCAACATGTAAAACTGCCCATTCTGCATAAATATTATACCTGCATCCTTTGGGTAATTTGAAGTTGCAGGCACAGAATTGGGCTGGGATCAATGATAAATCGATGCAGTCAGTAAGGATATGATGCGCGTCAGCATTAATTACAGTTAGCCCTTTGAGTGGCAGCAAGTGATAGAATTCTGTTTGCGGAGCAGGTTATGTAAAGTCATGTAAATCATGGTATTGTGACATGACACTTATAAAATTACATAGAGATCCATAATTCATATAGAGTCTGGATTTCTGCTTCCTCGAATCTGTTCAATGAAATGTAGTCTAATGCTAAATCGGTAACACTTTTTTCTAAGATGTGTTTATACATTTTTATTATTTAATTTTTATTTGCATCACGCTTTTAACAAAGCAGCTTTACAGAGAAAAAGAGGTTATAAAGTTATATAAAAAGAATGTAACCCTGAGAGGAACAAAATTCAAAAGGGAACCCATCCTCATCTGGGTGGCACCAAATGTCCATTCATTACAGTTCCATTATTGTTGAGGTGTGCTGTTCAGTAAATGGTGCTAAAATGCAGAACTGTTCATGCAAACTGTGGTCCTGGGCCATTGTAGAAGACTGTTGATGGTAATTACTGTCCAAATGTATCCTCATAGCTTTTGAGTTTCTCAGTAACTTCATGGACCTTTAGGCTGATGATCCAGAATCATCCTCAGTGGCACGGACTGGTCTCCACACATTGCATGAATTAATACATAAACAAACGACAAACTCATTATTAGTTCATGTATTAATCAGAAGCAAGAGGTGAACTAACTCAAACTTGCATTATAACAAAGTATAGAATAAAACCTGGAAAATTATATATTGTTTGTTTGCAATATGAATTTATTTACACGGACATCGTTGAGGGTGCTGGAATCAATTAAATTTTTATTATCAATTGTAACCAGTGTTCTAGGAGATTTTTTTTTAGACATTTAGTCTGTTGTATGATGTCTATCAATTGGGACTAGCGACTTTAAACTATTGGAAAACAGCTACCTATTTCTTTCCTGTGCTCTTACTCTGTCAGGATCAGGGCTTGAACAGGGTCGACTCGGTGAGAGGCAGGATCTCTAGCAGTCTGCCACAGGAAGGTATGAAACCCCAAGTGCAGAACGTCTCAAAAACGGTGGAAATGCCAGATTATTTTATTTTAAATTCCAAAAGCACAAAATATATATACAAAAACTGCAGCTCCAAAAATATCCAATACAAAAGCCTCTTGACTTGACAAGTAGTAAAAAGTAAAAAAAAAAAAAAATTAGAAAGGGAGAATACAAAACTTCTTGGGGGCTTAGGAAAAATGTTAAAGTCTCTTGTGAGATTTGCGCTGGGACCCACGGGATCCCAATCCTAATGCAGCCCTCTGGTACACAACCATTCACATTTACATTTATGGCATTTGGCATATGATCTTATCCATGAGTGACTAATATTTTGTATCTTATTCAAACAACTGAGCAGCTAAGGGCCTTCCCCAGGGGCCCAGTAGTGGCAGTTTATTGTGGCTGAGATTTTGAACTGACGATTTTTGAATCCAAAGTCCGATGCCTTAGCCTCTAAGCTTCCACCTCCCTGTGGTAGCTTTATTAGTTTGTATTTAGGAATACATTCCGGTTTTAGTGCATGACTATTTATGTAGTGTTATTTTAATGTGTTCTTATTTAACTTATTTTAATACGTTTTTTCATTTCATTAATGCACTTAATACTGTAATTGGATTGCCCTTGCGGTATCAAATTTTGTGCGATCGTAAAAGGGTTATTGTTTTTCCTGCAACATTATTGTCAATAGAAACATACATTCAGTATGAAATTTCCTAAAAAAATCTAAACATGAAATTTTATCACATTAGTAACAAATAAGAACCAAATTATGTTCAGATTTAAAGATGCAGCCCCAAAGCTGAAAGACTGTGTAGCAGCAAAGCTCAAGGAGGTGGTGCTGCCATGTATTGATTTTTTTACCTCTTTTCACACTGAGTGCTTTTTTTTTTTTTATTCGTTATTTTTGAAGGCAAACTCCTTTACAGCATGTTTTGCATGAAACTGTATGCATAAGAGTGTATATAATTCAATATACACCACAGTCCCACAGTAATCCCAATAGGTTCCTTAAATAAACACTTTCTCATTAGACATTACAATATCTATTTCACGATACTCCACTAATGATGTAAACACTTTTCTTTAACTCCTAGGCACCAAATTTCAGTGTTATACACATCAACACACCTTTACTTCTTCCAAATTAACACATATCAGTTTAACAGAGTGTAGAACAAAAAGACTGCTTGATACAAATTAGGGACTAATTAGGCTATATTTAAGCTCTCTAAATAACCTGCCTGACAAATCGAAAAGCCGGGATTAAGTTGTACAATAGTTTTCCTTTGAAATTGGGGTAGAAAACAGTTGCACCATGATTATATCATTTCGTTAATCTGGATGTCATTATCGACTGTTTGGATGTCTCTATAGGGAGTGTTATGTAACTCTAAAATAGCTCGAGACATCATTTTAATTTGCAATTAAAGATACTTTAAGATATTTTTTTCCCCAGGAAGGATGGACATAAAGAATACATCCCACTGTTTGTGTCTCTGGTTTTTAATGGAATTTAATTATTAAAGAGCTACATGTATAAAATTGACTTTCAATGTTGAACATAAGAACATTATATTTTTATTGATCACCTGTACATACACTTTAGCCAGAAGATAATAATAATAATAATAATAATAATAATAATAATAATAATAATAATAATGATTATTATTAGTAGTAGTAGTAGTAGTAGTAGTAGTAGTATTAAATAGTATTATTATTTTACACAAAATGTATTTAATAAAACATGCCCCCTTGGTATTTAGATAAATTACTTTAATTAATTGCTGCAAAATCTGTTCTCTGTGTAAGGACACAGCAGGTTGTTTATTTGTTTGTTTGTTTGTTTGTTTGTTTGTTTATTGGCACTATCCTAGCAGGTCAACATAATGCATGTCTATTTTTCCTTTTTTATGTAATTTTTCAAATGAGTGATATAGAAAGTGTAAGTGTTATTTGTTTTGTTCTATTATTTTTTTCCCTTTGAAAGTTAAACATATGTATGTCAAATAAATGAGTTGACTGGCCTTGTTATTTGGAGATTATATAGCCCAGAGAAACCATGGATGTAGGATGAAACAAAGAACAAATAAACAGAGGATCAAACTATTGCTGTCCTTATTCATTATTGGGAATGTGTGTTCCTTGAATAATAAAATAAATCAGCTAGAGCCTTGCCGTGCTCATAAACAACATGTCGAGTTATAATGGACATATTATTGTTAAGAAGAATTTCTGTAGCCTGAACATTGAACTCTCATTTGCATAGGAAATTTCCATACACCATTGTTGCTGTTCTGTCTTCCCCACTGTCTGCTACACGCCAGCTGGCTGCCAGCAACTAGGTGTCACAACAACAGAGCGAAAATGGTCTCATGAAGCTGTCGAGACTCTATGTAGCTTTGGCAGAATGAGATGAACTCTGTGAGAAGACATTAGTAGAATGACCATTGGTCTCACAGACTACAGTCACTTAGGCTTTGAGAGTACCATCCCCAGCAGGGTAGTCCTCTACATTCCGAACAATAAACTATGGATTACAAGCAGCCTAAAGGTACTTTTGGACAATAAGAAGAGAGCTGGGGATATTTAGGAAATGAGGCATATACAGAGCGACCGAAAGGAGAGAAGAAAAAAAGTGGGCCACTTGTAAAAGAAATTGCAGAAGAAGCTATTGTAAAATTGTGTAATATATGTTCAGTGTGTTATGGGACAGTTCACTGAACAGCACTGGGCGAACTGTATGAAGTTTGGTCAGGTCAGTGATCCAGATATCAACCTTTTACTGGTTCAATACTGGTTCTTGTTCCTTCTGAAACACTCAACCATACCTTACATATCTACAACACTAAGAGTTTCATTCCATCTCCCCTTTTACTCTTTTATTTCTGTTACCAACACCATGGGATCAATAGCTGCTATGTCCACCTTTGCCCTCCTGGGTTTCCTCAAGCTTTCAGCAGACATATATTAAATGGGCATTTGGTTCAACCCAGCTGAGGATGGTTTTTTTTTTTTTAGTTTGAGTTCTCTCAAGGTTTCTTCCTGATACCACCTTAGGGAGTATTTCCCTGCTACAATCGCCACTGGCTTAATCATTAGGGATAAACCTACAATTATACTGATTATACTGATTTGGGACACTGTTAAAATTGCTTAACAAATAAAATTTAATTAACAACATTTACATACAACATTTACTTTTCATCACAGACAGGTAAATCCTGCTTGGGAGGACTTTCTAGGAGCCAAAGTTTAACACATTAGCCTTTCTTGTCTGCATGTGAAAGCAGAGCTGTTAAGACTTCCAATGGTGTTTGCTTACAGAACTGCTTTTGGCAATTTGAAATGATGCCTGTTTATGTTCTTTCTTGTAAAGCATATTTGATGATCTAGTTTAATGCACTAACAAGTACATGCCATAGTTACAGTAAGCTCTTCATTATACCATGATATGTACATGCCTTAACTCATCATTAGTTCATATTTACATAAGTAGCAGTTCAGGAATAAGTGTACATCTATGAATGTACCGGGTTCCAGATTACATCACAGACAGGCAAATCCTGCATGGGTGGACATGATGTTCTAGGAGCCAACCTTGTATCCATGTATTCATGTGAAGACAAAGTAGTTAAAATTTGGTTAAAGCAAGGCTACAGGGATTGAAGACATCAGACTGATCTGATCTGTAAGGCTTGTCCTAACCATGTCTTTAAAATGTCTGTTTTGGTAAGCTCTACAAAGTACTTTAATGCCGGTACAGCGTACGCCTAGGGAAAGGTGTGTATTCATGCCTGACTGGATTCAGTGACAAGAAAAAATGGCCCTCAGCCTTCAATAACTACAGACCAATAACTCAAACATCTTATAGAACGAAAAACCTGGAAACGTTGTTTTTTAAGTCCACCTCAGGTCCATGGTTGTTCAGTCATATAGACAGACCCCTGTAATTTGCTCATCAACACCATGTCAGTGTGCAATCATTTATATTCTGCAGAGCATCCACTCTTATTTGTACAAAGGAGTACTCATGCCCACTCTACCATACTACATACTTACTCTTCCTCTGTAAAATACTACACCTTGGATAATAGACTACCTACCAGCCAGAAACCAGTTTGTGCAGTTTTTCTTGGGGTTTAATACCAAAAAGGGGACACCGTTGTCATTCTTTCTGTTCCCAGAGTAGAACTTAGACATGTACCATGAACAGCAACTTTACACGGACCAGGCATAACTATGGACACAGATCAGGCATAATATTATGACCACCTGCCTAATATTGTGTTAGTCCACCTTTTGCTGTCAAAACAGTCCTGAACCATCAAGTATTAACAGCATTAACTTCTTCAGAAGTTTGAGCTGTCGTCTGTTAGATCGGACAACACGGGCAAGCCTTCGCTCCCCACTTGCATCAATGAGCCTCAGCCATCCATGACCCTGTCGCCATCCTTAAGCTTGCCCATTTTTCTTCCTTCTATCACATCAACTGGACAACAGTCGGTGAAAAAAAGTGTATTTTTTACCGACTAACAAGTGCCATGGTGAAAAGATAACCAGTGTTATTAACTCATAATGTTCATAATGTTCATCAAACTGGTCATAATATTATGATGTCATACTGTTATTCCTGATCAGTGTATTATGATATACGAGTTGGGCATTTAGGTGGTTGGTTGATGTCAAGGTACAGAACTGTAAATAATGGCTTTGTATTGAGGTGTGAACGGAACAACTTAAATTAATTCAATATTTTATATATTAATATGACTTAAGACCAAAACATTTTAATGGACCATGCAGACAACTGTCTCAAATATATAAACCGCGATAAAAATAAATCACAGTCTTCCTTCAAGTAGAACTACAGATACTTGTGTCTTAAAAGACTCTGGTAAAAGTTGAAGTACTGATTACACTTTTTTACTCAAGTTAATGTAAAGAGGTTTGGGCTCTGACATTTACTTAAGCAAAAAGTAGCCATAATTAGTACCTGTTTTAGTGTCACGCTGGTAACTGGACCTCACCTCATATTAATATATAATACAAAGAATAAATTAAGTTTTTACCTAATGAATGTATCCAGGCTGAACAACCACCATATAAAACATATCGCTGACTCCCTCTGTCGCATTTATGTTAGCCAAACTTCTTCTTGCCTTCTGTCTTTCTCATTGTTGGCTTCGTATTCTAGCCTACATCTGTGGTGTGTAAAAGCCAGGAAATGATACACCGGTTGAAGATTGAAAAAGCCGAGCAATGACGAGAAATAGGTTGATGGTCATAAAATGGCACGCAATGAGAAGAAAAATATTGATGACGTCACCAAATAGATTCAAAATAAAGTAACAAGGCTGGCTTGAAAATGTAAGAAGTAGAAAGTACGGATATTTGTGTACAATTTTTAAAAAGTGAAAGTAAACGTGGGCAAAAAAATAAACAGTGAAGTAAAATACTGATACCAGAAAAGTCTACTTAAGTACAGTAACAAATTATTTGTACTTTATTACTTCCCACCTCTGTTCCTGGTGGATGGACCAGACAACTTTCACAACTGAATGTATGACACATTTTCAGCATCCAGGACAAAAGCCAATGATACAGAAATCCCCCATTTATCGCGATGGTTACGTTCCAAAACCGCCAGAGATTAACAAAAAACCACGATAAACAGACGCCACCCCAAAAATGCTATTTTATGTATACAGTATTCTACTGTATTAACATTTCACTTCATTTTATAATTAATTATTATATTTCAATTAATAAATTTTATTATTTTAAAATAAAACTTAAACAATTCCCTATAAGTTTTTTGGTCTATCCTGCTATCTGCGAGAGATCGGGAAAATCAGCCAAACAAATTAGTTATGTGGCAAATGCAATTCCGCGATTAACCGGGGCAAGAGATTTGAACTGTAGAAAAGTGGGGGATTACTGTATATGATTTAGAATGCTGACCATATTCTGCCATTTGGTGAATCTCCTGCATGTTGGGGCAGTGTTATGGCAGTGGCATAAATGTTTTGCAGGTCATTGAGACCAAACAATATTCATATGGATTGTAAAAAAAAAAAAATCTATCTAGTTATTCTATTTAACTATCCTTACATTTCAATATGATTTACTTCAACTATATCATTGTCTTTTTGTTTAAAAATTACTTTTACATTTACATTTACACAATTGTTGTTCAATTGTTATCAGATTCTATACCGATCTAACTATCTAGATAGATAGTTGCACAATAGGAATGCACAGGTATGCAGGTTCCCTTTGGTGAGATACACATTCTATAAGTGGCTCAGATGGTTCAAGTGCACTATGAGAGAAAGGTGAATAAAAGAGAATTTCCCTGTTGACTCTTTATAGAGTCCCTCTGCAAACAAAGTTAATATGAGCTAGGATGCTGGGACATGGCTATTGATTATCTGTCTTCTCCCATGAGGACCAAAATGTGAAGACAGAGGGACACACACAAGAGATAGTAAAAGAGAGAAAAACCGAGGGGGAGAGAGAGAGAGAGAGAGAGAGAGAGAGAGAGAGAGATAGGTATCTAGCCCAAGGTATCATTCTACAACCTGCTGTGGAAGCTGATGATGACCTGTGCTGGGGGATCACCAGCTGTTCAATATAGTGAAAGACACAAGAAGCAGCTTTTTTTGCTGAAGCTGTCTGTGGAAGCCCCTCTGGCACTTAAATGATGGCCATGTGGCTGATGTATTTTTTTTTTTCAGTGTTCCAAATCACAGCAGTGGAGAAGCATCTTGCACCTGTGCAGCAGGAGGTTACATGAAAACCTGGAGTGCAGAGACAACCTGTCTTTTCCATGGTGGATTGCACCAGAGTGTGTACTATTTTTACGCTCACATCGAGTGTGAACGAGGGAGTGCATTAAAGAATAACACTGCTTTACAGTCAGTCAAAATGTTTTATTATCGCCAGACAAAATGTAAAAAATAGAATAGAATAGAATAGAATAGAATAGAATAGAATAGAATAGAATAGAATTAAAATTGTGGCTTTTAAAAACGAAATGATTTAAAAATGAAAATGTGACGGTATGAGAAAATGTGTGACATTTCTGTAGCTGACTACTGTCAAATGATGAAAAAAAAGAAAAAAATAATGTTTAATGATATAATGGTATAATTTGTCAGATATTAAATCAGTGGACTGTTCACTAACATGCTACATGGGAATTTTTAAAAAAGCAAAGTTTTTGTTTACTAATTATTATTAATTCTATTAATTCTCAAGGATTATAGATCTGCCTATTACACTGTCATACTTCATTGTAAATATTTCTAAAAGCTTAATGCTGCCTTGAAATCGGTTGTGAATTTATATAACCAATTTCTCAAACCAGTCTTCCAAGGTCATTAACTGATTCATCCCGGATTGACATCAAACACTAGCATTGCAACCAGATGAGCTGAACAGCAGCTACACAAGCAAGGATCAAAGCAATGTGCCAGTGCATGCAAGCTGAAAAGGAAGGATGGCAGAGGTCAGAAGATGTACCATTAGCGAGAAGCTTCTTTCACACATGTATGCAAGAAAAGAAGACATGTGGGCTCTTGAGGTGTGAAACGAGTTGCAGTGTGAAGATCAAAGTTGTCAAGTGTACAATGATGCAGGGCAGAAAGCTAACAAGCCGTCAAATTGATCTCCTTTATCAGCCGGATGGCCTCTTTAAATTCAAGCACTTTAATTCAGGGTAACAGTAAATCAACTATGTATCATCCAGAGATTTAGATCTAGACTGTGTTTTGGAGCAGAATATCATCAGCTCCCACACACATATCCACACAAGCAGAGTCAGATATCTCATATTAAGATGTGTAATGGTACAATGTTCTAAAATGTACAAGAGAAAACAAGTATAAATGAAGGGTATTCAATTAGAAGGAACAAAAATTTGCATGGTAACCATTGTAATGGCAACATAGATACGTGCTTGTCTATATGTTACATATGAGTATTTTAAAAAGAAATGAAAAAATACTAAAACCATTATTTATAAGTAGGATATCAATAGACAGTCATTGATGGACTGGTGGGTTGTATGGGAGGAATATAGGTACCATTCCCATTATTTGTGTATGTTACCTTGGTATCATCTGGAGTAGACACATTGTATGATACTTAAGTGTTTTTATGCTGAATGTAAAGCAACGGGGAGAAAAATCAGCTAGGTGGAAAATTGATTTGCCTCAAATCGCATAAAACTGTAGAAATCTACTGATGAATGAAGGAAAATGGACAAATGGATCACATTGATGGCAGAGTTATTATAATAGTTTGTGCTGTTGAACTCTGTTGTACCGGTCAGTCAACATCCCAATCCTATACTACACATACAAGCTGAAGCAGTTTCCTTTCTTTTGGTATTTGGGTTTCATTTTAGGCATAGGTTAAGCTTGACAATCTGGGAGAAATGTAGTAGAGTTGCAGCTCAGCCAATTTGAAAGGAACCAGTTGAGGTGGTATGGGGTCTCTAAATGGCTTCTGCAAGAGCTGTATCAGTCAAGTCTTACTGATTGGAGGACCTACTGAAAAGATTGTATATCTCTCAGTAACCTGGACACATCTGCAGAATCCCCAGGGGGAGCTGAAGTCTGTGGCTGGGGAAAGAGCAGGTTGTGCTGACCTTCACAACCTGTTGCTATAGTAAATCCCACCAGGAAAAAGTGAAAAGGAAAATGGCTAAATGAGTTAGATAAATATGGTTTTCAAAATCAACCAAACCTGCAGTTGATGTGAATTAGCATTCCCTCATTGGGTTTTAGTAATAAAATAAAAACCAAATCACATGCTTCTGTTCTATTATTTGAGAAAAAGCTTGAAACGTGACACCAATTGTTCATTTTCTATACCTGAATAATGATAATAGTTTTATGCCCAGACAAAATGAAAAAACTTAGAAGTAGAATAGAATAAACTAGAATTGAATAGAATAGAATTGAATCAAATGTGGATTGAAATTGTTGTTACTGCTAAATAATATATATATATACAGTACAGACCAAAAGTTTGGACACACCTTCTCATTCAAAGAGTTTTCTTTATTTTCATGACTATGAAAATTGTAGATTCACACTGAAGGCATCAAAACTATGAATTAACACATGTGGAAATTATATATGGAATTATATACATAACAAAAAAGTGTGAAACAACTGAAAAATGTCATATTCTAGGTTCTTCAAAGTAGCCACCTTTTGCTTTAATTACTGCTTTGCACACTCTTGGCATTCTCTTGATGAGCTTCAAGAGGTAGTCACCTGAAATGGTCTTCCAACAGCCTTGAAGGAGTTCCCAGAGAGATGCTTGGCACTTGTTGGCCCTTTTGCCTTCACTCTGCAGTCCAGCTCACCCCTAAACCATCTCGATTGGGTTCAGGTCCGGTGAATGTGGAGGCCAGGTCATCTGGCGCAGGACCCCATCACTCTCCTTCTTGGTCAAATAGCCCTTGATGCCTTCAGTGTGACTCTACAATTTTCATAGTCATGAAAATAAAGAAAACTCTTTGAATGAGAAGGTTTGTCCAAACTTTTGGTCTGTACTGTATATATATATATATATATATATATATATATATATATATATATATATATATATATATATATATAATTATTATTATAAATATATAATATATAATTTAGGGTTGTTTCACCAAAACATTGGCTATCATATTGGCTAAGGGGTTATTTTTCTTAAGTATTACATTAGTAAAAACCTCTCCTCATTTAGTATTCACAATTACACATGGGCATGGAAGAAAAAAAATGGTCCAATTTGTCAGATATGAATTCAGTGGACTTTTAAGCACTATGCTACATGGGAATTTCCATTGAGTTCTTATCTATTATAATTATTGCTCTTCTTTCTAAAGGATTATGGATCTGCCTATTAAACTGTCATACTTCATTGCAAATACTCCTAAAAGCTTACTGCTGCCTTGAAATCAGTTGTGAATTATAAAACTAAAACCCCACATTTTTTAGTTTTCCAAGGTCATTAACTGATTTATCCGGGATTGACATCGTACACTAGCATTCCAACCAGAGGAGCTGAACAGGAGTTACACAAGCAGAGATCAAAACAAATGTACCGGTGCACAAGCGACGTTACACCATATGTTAATTTCCTTATATCTGAATGAAAAAGCAATCATTAAGGATGAGCACATTCTTATCCTGGGTATTCAAATAATGCTTACTGGGAATAAGTTTACTTGCTGCTCTCCCAGAATTACGTTGCCTGTTTTCCCAGATCTCACTGAAAATTAATGAGCCAGGAGTACTATATATATATATATATTGCAGTGACATATTGTGCAGGCTGGTACAAAAATCAGCCATATGTCAAACAGGTCAAGCGCCTAATTCAGTGGATAAACAGGAAATGTGCCTGATGCTGCTTCACAGAGGGGGCATCAGTATTATTATTCAAAACAGACACGTTCAAGACTGTGAATCCGCATGAATCACTGGTGGCTGCAGGGCACAATCACAGGTTTTTAGTAATTAGTTTGTTCTTAGACACGGTCAATTCTATCAAAGCTAATTTGTAGAGATGATGTAAGAACAATCAAGTAGTTTCAGCATCATGTTAAGACTTTTTAAAGACTAAAATATTTCCTGTACACACACATTCACATATATAACGTTTATGGAAGGTGTCGACACTTGTGTCAACACTTTGTAACAAATTTGGATTTTTAGCCAGATGACTTTTTTGCTGTTGATCAAATGTAAGTTGATTGGGGTCAACAGTGCAAAGTAATGGAGAGTGTGTTAGAGAAGTGAAGAAAAGAGTGCAGGCAGGGTGGAGTGGGTGCAGAAGGGTGGCAGGAGTGATATGTGATAGAAGGGTATCTGCAAGAGTGAAATGGAAATTTTAAAGGACTGTGGTGAGACCTGCGATGTTGTATGGTTTAGAGACGGCTTTTCCCTAATGGGAGAAGCCAAAAGAAGAAGATCAAATGTAAGTTGATCATATTTGGTCTTATTAGCCTGAAGATATGAACAATAATGCTGGTAAACAAATATTTGTTGATAGCTGTTTTAACCTGAAGTGTATCAGGAACTATAAAATGTAACTAGTTTAATGGACATTGTGCAACATTCAGCAGAAGTAATACAAATTTAAGCAGTACGATATGAAATACAGCATTTAATTTGTTAATAGATAAAATGTTTGATCATTGGCATGTAATTGTGCTATAAACATGCTGCCATTCAAGCAATAATAAGTAGGTGTCATCTGGACAAAAAGACAGAAGGTGGAGCTGGAGGTGGAGTTTAAAAATTTTATTTATTTTTTTCCCCATTGGTGTGACGAGGATGAAAATGATTAGAAATCAGTTTATTAGAGGGATTGTGTAGGTAGAATGTTTTGAAGACAAGGTGAGGGAGATGTGATTGAGATGGTTTGGACATGGGGTACATCGTAGAAGAATGCTGAAGATGGAGCTGCCAGGTAGGAGGAAAAGATGAAGACCAAGGAGGAGGTTTATGGTTGTAGTATAGAAAACATGCAGGTGGTCGATTTGAAAAAAGCAGATATAGAGGACAGGGTGGTATGGAGACTAGTGATCCGCTGTGGCGACCCCTAACTGGAGCAGCTAAAGAAAAAGAAGAAGAAGAAGACATTGTGTAATATTCAATACAAGTAATAAACGGATATAAAATACATTCAATTCTTTAATAGATAAACATGTTTGATAATTGCATGTAGTTGTATTATAAACTGAATAATACACATTTGAACATTGGTGTAATGTCAGAATTTTAATTTACACTGAACTCCATTTTCCACAATGCACCTCTGCCTATTTAAACATGGAAACACCTTGGACTACATCACTAACATGCCACATTAATTGTCATGTTTACAGTCACCTGATTACTGTGCATACCAGTGGTGGGCCATTCACAATGTTTTCTGGAATATGTATTTCTGTAATATACAGTATATATGACTTAATCAATTTATCTTCCTCGATAGCCATAAAAAAAACTAACTCAGATGTATTAATGTGTGCAGAGCTACAGATGCATTTTGCCAGTTGAACTTGGCTGTACCAGTTTCCCTCTAATCAACCAATCAGAGAACGGAAAAATTCTGACTCTATTCTGGGCCAGCTAGCTTGCCCTTTGAGGTGATTTTGATATCTGATTGATTAAAAAACAGACTAATTGATATATTATCTAAGGTAAAAACACCAGCAGTACAGACTTTATAGGCCCTGGGCAGATTAGATTGACATGGCAGCACATAGAGGCTGAAATTCCTGTAATTCTTGTTTGTTAATTTTGGACTCTAGTGTAATCTCTTTTGTTTCTGGATTTTTACCTTGAACATTAATACCCTGTGTACCTACTGCATCTTTTCTGTGCCTAGTGATTTGGATTTGTTTTCTTTTCACAATCACAGAAATTTTTCCATATCTGCCTCTAGTTAATGAGCCTGAGTTAACCTGAATATTAATAATTGTGATTAACCATGACCAGTGGCTGTAATGTAAGTTTAATTGACCAGTGATCGGCTGTAAGTTTTTATTTTCATCTGATGACCTTTTTGTATTTTGACGCGTTAAAGTTATATACAGTGGAACCCGGTTATGTCGCCGGCGTAGGGGTGTGCCAAAAAGCGTCGAGATAACCGATGATCGAGATAAACGAAAATTAATATGGTGGCAATATATTAACGTGCTTGAAATTTCTTTATATACATGATGTGCGTTATTAAATGAAAATGTGCATGCACGTGTTTTTGGAGTTTTTTTACACAACAGCGTTGGCGCGATTTGTTCGATGAAGGCATGCTATGCCACTTCTGCGAGTTCATCTGCGGCTGCACAGTGCCGTCTCACTACCGTATTTTCGCGTGTATAGGATGCACCCTGGGTGAGGGGTATGTAAAACGTTCTATAAGACGCGCCCCCCCTTGTGCTCGAGATATTAGGGTTCATCGACATAAAAGAATCGACATAACCGATTAAAATATGCTAAGACAAAGCGAGAATTTGGCGGTCGAAAAACGTCGACTTTATAGGGTTGGGGAGTTAACCGAGGTCGAGATAAGTGGGTTTGGCTGTACTTGAAAAGGTTTGCTTTGGACGCCTGCTAATGATGATGCCGCAAATTGTGCTGTTGTAAAATTGTAAATGAGGAGGTGATACAGACGTGATACACACAGTAAATGTTCCCTGTGTGGTTAAAGGGAATATGGACACTGCTTGACCATATTGGACACTGCTTGACCAATCAAATTAGTGGACCTGATCTAGGTGTTGTATAATAGAAAAATATGAACATCGTGCTGGTGAATCCGAGCGGCTTTTTCCACCCTGGAGCTGACCATCATGCTATAACCCTACACACGTTTCATTCCTTACTTAGCATGCTCCTGGAGTTCTCATGTCAATCAGCAAAACAGCACTGTCTGTCCTGAAGCTTAACTCTGCTTCATGTTTTAATTATTACCACCACTGGGTCCTAGGTATTCATGTCACTAGGCAGACTCCTGGAAGGGCCCTGTATGATTTTATGTTCAGTGTCATCGCTTCAGACATCTCCTCATAAATAATGCACACCAACCCACAGAATGATTGCAATAATAATTCCCGGGAACACTCTTGAAATCTGAGAGGAGGATTTTTGTTGGGGGGGGACAGAGTATTCTCCATGCATGGTTTAGAATATGGATTGGGAGACTGCTTAAATGTTTTCGCTCCACTAGACTTTATTCTTGCTAAATTCATGGGAGGCTTTGGCTTTTAGACCCTTTAACTGATAACAGATATGATACTGATATTTTACAAAAAGAGCTTCTAAAAGGTTAGACAATAAGGAAGCAAAGCAGATCTAAAAGTTCTTTTTGACTTCTAGCCGAGGCTCATTACTAGTCTGACTGTACGAGACACCCAGCAGCATGCCCGTGGTTCTCAAATATCGATTGCTGACATCCGGAAACCCCGCTGCATGATAATTTGGCTTGGATTTGCTCCGAGGCTCTAAAAATTGAAGCTGAACAATGGCGAAATACTGTGCATGCAACATTAGGAGGAAATGTGTTCAGGGGCCTTAAACCTTACTTCACCTTTTTTATTTACCCATTTTTTTTTAACAGTATCCCACCTGGCACAACCTTCATATCAATTATTAGGTAGTATTCCAAATAACTTATTTAGTTATTTACAAAGAAGTAATTTACCTAGTTTGTTACTTCTTCCTATATCTTTCCTTGCATATTGTGATGTTGTGACTGTCATATCTTTATTTTATATATATATATATATATATATATATATATATATATATATATATATATATATATATATATATATATATGCTCATTTTTGTTCCAAGAACAGTATAACCTTCAACAATGTTTTTGTTCATCATGTATTCATATGTAACGCAATGGTCTCACAGTTATCACAGAGGTCTTTATATGCTATCTTTCATACAAGTCCTGGTGTCTTTGTGACTCACAATCCTGGATCGGTATAGGAGTAACAACAATAACAAGTCTGGTGAGACTCTTAGATCGAGGCTAGCTCAGAGACAAACTTAACATCAATACACTGCAATGAATTAAAAAACATTTAGAGAAAATACGTCTGTTTAATGTATTTTATTTGAAGCATTTAAATTCGTAACAAGAGCTAAATTGTGTGTATGATAATCATTGCATAAACCCATGAACTTTTTTATAAAGTCATATTAAATTATTCTTTGTGAAATTTACCACAGACGATGGATTGATGCGCGTACTTGAGGGACAGTAATAGTGTAGAGATGTAAGTGTAATATAAATATAAGTACATTTTCACACTGTCATGATCCCATTAAATTTCATTAGCAGAAATGACTGTACTTTTTATTCTTTTTTAGTTCAGACTGTTAATTTGACTACACAATAATATCACATGAAAAATGTGTGCTAATATAAAACACATTGCTAATGTAAGTTCTTTGTGCTGTGATGCACTGTCCTACATTAAAATCATCATTATTATTATACATTTATGCCATTTGGTTGAGGCTCTTATCCAGAATTATTTACATTTATCTCATTCATACAACTGAGCAGCTATGAGATTAAGAGACTTGCTCAGGGGCCTAGGAGTGACAGCTTGGTGTGGCTTGGATTTGAACTCATAACCTTCGAATCAAAAGTCCAGTGGCTTAACCACGAAGCTACCTCTTCCACCTCCTCTTTATTACTACTACTACCACTACTACTACTACACTTAGTATTATTATATTTGTTTAAATATTTTTTTTGTTATTTCAGAAATTTTTTTGTGGAACATTTTAATGGAAATTTTCACTGAAACACTGAAGTATCAACTGTTGAATTTCTTGCTAGTTAAAGACAAAACCATAATATATGTAGGCAGAATAAAAGCTCAATTGAACTAAACTCTCTTATTGAAATTTGAACTCTATTTTCAGCTCTAGACAAATATGCAATATTATTTCATATATTAAAAGATAACCCAGCCATTAGGGCTGCACAAGCCAGTGCACTCTTAATGCCATCTACTGACAGCTACATAGAGAGCATGGAAAGGAGAAGTGTAGGAGAGTGAAGGTTACGGTTCTCAGTTTAAATATTGGTACTATTACTGATAAAGAGAGAGAACTAGTGGATATTGTGGAGCGGAGAAAGGTAGAAATGTTGTGTGCTCAGTAGACCAAGTGGAAAGGGAGTAAGGCCAGGAACATTGCAACTGGGTTTAAACTGTTCTTTCATGGTGTGGATGGAAAGAGAAATGCTGTAGGAGTAATTCTGAAGGAAGAGTACAGTAAAGGTGTAGTAGAGGTGTAAAGATTTTCTGATGGGTGATAAACGTGAGCTGAAAGTTGAAGGGGTGTGAAGGGGATAAATGCCATCAGTGCTTATGCTCCACAAGTGGGTTGTGAGATGGAGGAGAAGAAAAACTTCTTGAGTGAGTTAAATTAAGTGGTGGAGAGTGTACCTAGAAATGAACGATTGTTGATTGGGGAAGATTTTACTGGGCATGTAGGTGAAGGGAACAGAGGTGAGGAGGAGGTGATGTGTAGGTATGGCCTTAAGGAGAGAAATGTGGAAGGGCAGATGGTGGTAGATTTTGCTAAAGGATGGAAATGGCAGTGGTAAATACATATTTTAAGAAGAAGGAGCATAAAGTGACGTACAAGAGGAGGCAGGTGCACACAGGTGGACTATATTTATTGGATGCAACCTGAAGGAGATTGGAGACTGTAAGGTGTTTGCAGTGGGAAAGTGTAGCAAGACAGTATTGTATGGTGGTCTGTAGGATGGCTTTAAAGGTGAAGAAGAAGAGGAGGAGTGTGAGGAATTAAAAAAGAATAAGATGGTTGACACTAAAGAAGGAAGTGCTGGATGAATGGGCAACTACTGCAGAAGTGAAGAAGAAGGGAGACAGCTAGGAAGGTACTTGGTGTGACATCCGGAAAGCGGTGGAATGAAGGAGTGCAGGAATGCATAAGGAGAAAGAGTTTGGTGAAACATTGGGGTTGGCAGAGAGTTTAAAAAAGTAGGCATATAAGGAGCTGTATGAGAAGTTGGACACTAAGGAAGGAGAGAAGGATTTGTACCCATTGGCCAGGCAGAGGGACCTAGCTAGGAAGAATGTGCAGCAAGTTAGAGCAATAAAGGATGGAGATGGAAGTGTGTTGACTAGTGAGGAGAGTGTGTTGAGAAGGTGGAGGGAGTATTTTGAGCAGCTGATGAATGAGGCAAATGAGAGAGAGAGAAGGTTGGATGATGTGGAGATGGTGAAGCAAGAAGTGGATATGATTAGTAAGGAGACCAGTAATTAAGACAATATAGAGTGCAAAGTCGGTTTGACCGGATGACACCAGTAGATGCATGGAAATGTTTAGTAGAGAGGGCAGTGGAGTTTTTAACTAGATTTTTTAAACAAGATACTAGAGGTGAGAGGATGGCTGATTAATGGAGAAACAGTTTGCTGGTACCAATTTTTAAGAATGAGGTGACCATCTGTGAGCAACAGTATAGTTTTATGGAACAGCAATAAGGACGCAATATTTGCTTTGAGAATGTTGATGGAGAAGTATAGAGAAGGTCAGAAGGAGTTGCATTTTGTGTTTGTGGATTTAGAGAAAGCGTACGACAGGGTACCAAGAGAGGAGTTGTGGTAATGTATTAGGAAGACAGATGTGTCAGAGAAGTATGTGAGGGTCACATGGACATGTATGAGGACAGTGTGACAGCAGTAAATTTTGCAGTAACAATGACAGACTGGTTCAAAGTGGAGGTTGGACTGCATCAAGGATCGGCTCTGAGCCCTTTCCTGCAGTGGTGATGGACAGGTGGACGGACTTGACTCCATGGACTATGATGTTTGCGGATGATATTGTTTTTTGTGGTGAGAGTAGGGCGCAGGTTGGGAAGAAGGGGAATGAAAGTCAGTAGGAGTAAAGCAGAGCACATGTGTGTAAATGAGAGGGAGGGCAGTGGAGTGGTGCGGTTGCAGGGAGAAGAGGTGGAGAAGGTGGAGGAGTTCAGGTACCTGGGGTCAACAGTGCAAAGTTATGTAGAGTGTGTTAGAGAAGTGAAGAAAAGAGTGCAGGCAGGGTGGAGTGGGTGGAAAATAGTGATAGCAGGAGTGATTTGTGATAGAAGGGTATCTGCAAGGGTGAAAGGGAAAGTTTTTAGGACTGTGGTGAGACCTGCGATGTTGTATGGTTTAGAGACAGTGGCATTGATTTAAAGACATGAGGTGGAGCTGGAGGTAGCAGAGTTGAAGATGCTGAGATTTTCATTAGTAGTGACGAATATTTACAGGATTAGAAACTAGTTTATTAGAGGAACAGCACTTGTATTATAAATAGAATAGATAATTATTTTCTAACTAACACTGTTATATAATGTATATGATTATGTGGAGTATCCTCTCAACGGATTTTAGAGTTCAACAATGCTGTAAAATATTAGAAAAAGAGAGATGCTGGGAAATGTAATTTTGATGTGCAATAGGTTTGAGAAAATCCATCCTTGCCAACAATATCATTACAGGAAACTAGCAAAGGGAAACACTGTCATGTAAAGGCAACAAGCAAACAAAAACAGTCATTATATGAGGCACTGAAATGACAGCTACCTTCTCAGCTGAAGATGAACTGAACTGTGCTACACATCTTCTCATAGATACAGTAATACCTCTTAGTCCGTGGTTGTTGTTTAGTGCCTATATAATTCAAGTGAAACGACAGTTTTATTACCAAAGAATAACTATCAGAGCGTAAATCAATAAAAATGGATATTAATGCTTCATAATAACGATAAAACATGCATGCCTGAGTTCTTATTCCGAATTCTCACAGCTTGCAGAAAGACTCTTGTAAAAGCTGAGATATGAGACTAAATGGGCCATGGACAAGTAGCATCGGAAAGGTCCACATATTGGAGTGATGGCCAGCCGTCCACATATTTTGGCTAAAGCTGTATTAAGATTCATAAATCCTACACATTCTAAAATTCCACTGCCTTGCACAGACATACTGATCTGCATGTAAAAATGCCCTCCAAATGACTAGATATGGTAAACAAATTGCCTGTAATGGGATGATTTTGTGGCTACAAGTGTGCCAACTATTGCACATAGGTACACATTATGCAGTACATTTGGAGAAACTGCAGTGGCATGGAAATCCCTCATTATTAGTATCTCTTCTGCTGCCATGCAAGAAGCAAAAAAACTAAAAAGCACTTGTCTGAGTGTGCAACTCTCTTATACTGTATTTTAGACATTAACTTAAGATCGGTCATTATTTGGTTCCGTACAACACTTTATGCATGCTTTATCCAGGGCCTGATTACACGCTCGCAAACCTGGATTGATAGAGCTGCGTCACTTTTCCAGTATTTGTTTAATTCTTGCTCATTTTCTGATCAATTGTTTGTTGTTAAGACCACCGCTTAATACTTTTGCCATTTTCATTCTGGCCCATTTTCATGCCCAGGAGTGTGTAAGACGTAATTATTTAGCCGAGTGATATTTTGGAAAAGTAAACTCTGTCTTCAATTTATTGTTAAAATGAGCTTTGTGGTTAACAGTCATAGCACAGAAATGGCTCAAGTTTACGGGATGCAGTTGTTGGGGCAAATTGCTGGAAAAAATCATCTAAAATTGCACTGGGCAAAACGAAATCGACTGATGACAAATCATTCTTCTCAAAAAAAAAAAATCTGCCAGTCTTAAAAATCATGGCTCCTGCCAAAAGGCTGTGTGCAGAGAATCTCCAAGCATGACATCTAAGCTTTAGGACTGCCTTTAATACAACTTTTTTATCGGATCTGTAGTGCTTGTCTGCACCATGGTGTGAGCACCAGAATGAGCATTTCTCTGATTGGAGAAGCTCATAATCAGTTTGTGTTTACAGTATATGGGACACCTGACTTTTCCACCCATATGTAGTTCTTCCTTAAACTTTCACAAAGTTAAAGGCACACAAATGTCTTGGATGTGGAAGCATTAAATTCTCCCTTCTCTTAAACTAGGAGATCCAAACCTCTTCCAGCATGACAATGCCCCTGTGCACAAAGCCAGCTGAAAATATGGTTAACATGGATTGAAGTGGAAGATCATCAATGGCCTGCTAAAGAGCTCCCACTTCATCCCTATAAAACACTATAAGGATGAATTGGAACACTGACTGCACCCCAGGCCCCCTCACCTCACCAAGGTAATTATAACATCAAGTGGCGAATATTATGATCAGTTGCCCTCAATCCTTTGTCCAGTTAGCGTATGATTACACTTTTTTGTTACCTTGTTACCACTAAGGGTAACACTAGTTTCTGCATCAGTTTGATCAGGAGGAGTGCTTATGAAACTTTGTGAGTGCAAGTTTGGGAAATTTCATTCATACAACATACAGCATTTTGGGCATCACAAGACTAATCGCAGATTTATTTTGTAACCCACAGCATGTCTCCTTGAATAAATAAGGACAGCTCTGAGGTGAGTGGACTCTGAGGACCCTGATTATGCCTTGATGAGCACTAATCACTGGTAGTAAACCTGCACCAGAGTTCGACTCTTATCCTCATCACTTCCAAGAATCTGCCAAACAAAATGGCCTGCATAAAGAAAAGGTCATGTAAAAACAGCTAGGTGCAAGATGGTTCAGCAGTAACAGAATTCATTGGATATTGTGGTCAATTAAACATGCATTATGTAAATTGATAAACTGATGATTCTGAGGCTAGCTTAGCTCCAACAGGAAAAATTGTAATTGCATGATTAGGATGCCATTCTGTCCATCGTATATATACTCAGTTATTTTTTTTCTTATATTGCTATATCAGATACACTACTGTATATAGACAAAGGTTTGTAGACACTGGACCATGTGCTTTTTCTCCTTCCACATTTGATCCCCATTTACTGTTATATTAACCTCAACCTCTCCCAATAATGGAAGTGTTATTAGAGTCAGGTACTGCTGTAGGTGAAGTGAGGAAGCCTGGGGTGCAGTCACCATTCCAAATCATCCTGAGGGTGTTCAATAGGGTTGAGATCAGAGAACTATAGTAGGCCATTCGAGATCTTTCACGCCAACCTGCGTAAATCATATATTCATATGTAAAGCATATCTTTATGGAACTGGCTTTGTGCACAAGGGCATTGTAATGATGGAACGAAGACATCCTATAGAACTGTGTGCTACTTTGTGGTAGCACTTTGGAGAAACTGGGAAAACTCAGTTGTTTGAATACTTTTGCCCATAATAATATAATATCTAACTTTTATACAGGCTTACTATGAATGCCAATAGGTATAGATTGCTCTATTTTGCACCAGCATCTTTTTTTTTTAGAAAATAATTATCAAATAAACAAAATGTGTCATCCATGGTACTAAGCATGGAGATAATTACTACCGTATTTTCCAGACTATAAGCTGCTACTTTTTTCCCCACGTTTTGAACCCCGCGGCTTAAACAACGAAGCTGCTAATTTATGGATTTTTCCTGGTTTTTTTCCGGTTTCATAAACTTCAAGCTAAAAAAACTGAGCCCCATAACATTAGACCAATGAAATTGCCGATCGGGTTCAGGTGAACCAATGAAACTCTTTATATTAAATCAGATGCGCTCCCACTGAATCGGGCCGCACTACATCATAAATATGGATGATGTTCCTCTGACGTTTGACCTGCCGCTCACTCGGACTGTCTACAGGAAAGGAGAATCATTCATCACGCTGAAAACAACCGGGCATGAAAAAACACACTTCACCTGTGTTCTGAGCTGCACGGCATCGGGAGAAAACGACGATGCCAAAAGATAATAATAATAATAATAATAATAATAATAATAATGATTCTTTATTCTTTAACATATTACTTTTCAAATTAATTTAGGCATATGTAATATTAATAGGACACAAATGGTTCTCCAATCATGTAAATACCCAAACAAGGATGTTGTGCCCATGTGCTTTGTATTTGATGCTTTATTAATGCATGCAATAAATAAATTCTGATTTAGACCTGCCCCATGAGTGTTTTAATGGTTACAAAGTAAATGTACTGGAAATATTTCATCTTGCTCTAAACATTACTCTTGTCCGTTAGGCTTCGGCAAAATCCTCAGTCTCCTAGTCAGCATCTGTGCAGCAGGACAAATGAGAACATCCTGCAGCTTAAAACACAGCCACTGAGAGCCATCAACCATGTGGACTAAATAAAAACAGCAGCACTAAATAAGGGAAAAGAAATAAAGTGCAATGCATGACTTCAGTAAATTCGTGTTTATATATATATTTTTTTTGTAACAAAAGCTTTTAATCACAGAAATATTTCACAGAAGACTTCTTTTTCTTTGTTTTTTACAACCCAAGATAAAAATCGGTCTATGTAACGTCACATACACACATAGACGCACCTTCATACTTACGCTGAACAGGAAAATAAAAGAATCACTGTACACCTTGCTTTCATACATAGTTGTACAAAAATGAATTGAAATATTCATTCAGCAAAAGCAGTAACAAAAAAAGTTGCAAATGCAGTAAGAAAAACTAATATAAAAACAGAACTTAAATGGAGATGTGTGATTAATTGTTCATGTATTTCTTTTAAATAATCAGAAATAATTATTGGAATTATGGTAAGTATCAAATGCAATAAATGAATAAAACTATGCACATATAAAAATAAATGTTTTCCAAATAATAATAATAAAAATACAAATAATAAGGTTTTTTTTTTTTTTACTTTTTTACTCATCACTTTTACCAGGCAGAAGCAAAAACTGTGTACTTTTATTTTTCATATAAAATGTTAAAAATTATAAAATGAATGCCAAATTCGAGAAGAATTTGACTGAATGATGAACTGTAAATAAAAACATGAACCAAGAGAAGTCAATATCAACAGTGTTATTTCTGCCTTAGGTCAAGTCCAGGGTACAACAAATTATTTATTTTCCAGAAATCCATCAAAAGATTTGAAGATTTGATTTATAATAAAATAACCATGTAAATAATTATGATTTTATTCCTATTACAACACTCAGTGAGTGCAAAGATCATTTATCTGATACTACAACCATACCGTTTGGATATTTATTTGAATTTTGATTATGGCCAAAGTACAGGAACATGAACATTTAGAGCAATAAGTCATTGGTTATTGGGGTTATAAAAAAAAAAAAAAAAAAAAGATTTGGCAAAAAAGTAAAATACTGTATTTTATTACATTCACATTTTTTCCACACTTTTTTTTTCATACAAATGTATTTTCATCCAAAGTGTGCATTTAGTCTCATGTGTCATTTGCGCACATCCACTTAGTTTTGAGAGGGAAAAGTCTTTTATTTTCTCTGAGATTCTCATACATCATTCATGATAGGATATCCAATCCACATCTGTTCTCAAATTGTAAAAGCAGTCAGCGAGAGCCTCAGGTTTAGGCTTCAGTGATGAGGGCCAGCCCTCGCTGTGGCCACTTCCCTCATTTGTATGCTCATAATGTCAACCTAGAGTTTGTGGTTTGATCAAATGAACAGAAGGACAAAATCATTAACATGGGAATTCATGCAGTACATATCCTTTCAATTAGGTCCTAGGAGTCCTTTTTCTTTTGAAAAGTCAGGCCATTTGCTCTTATCCAAACAGGACTGACGCCAAAAGCCTGGCCTTTTCTGACAAAAAGACGAGACAGAAGTCTTGGCCATTAATCAGACTGTACTTTCCATGACCCATTCAGAGCTGTCAAGTGTCCCTTTATCTCCTTCTCCCTCACTCTCGTCGCATTGCAGCAGCATGCCATTTACTGACAGACTCCTTTTAGTCCAGATGTTGCTGATACGCTGTGGGTAGCTAAGGCACTGCGAAGCACCAACATCACCCATGTCAAAGGAATGACTACGCTTGGGCTTGCTCTCCAGCGGCAGCTTAAGCAAGCGGCCTAGCCTGGAGTCCCCACGGCCCAGCAGTGGCTCCTTGTCTGAAAGAATGTCCATGGCAGCCATGATAGGCCCTGTGGAGGAACGGTTACCTGGATCCCTTGCTGGAGCTTTTATGTCCAGAGAGGCAAAAGCTCCAAGCAGGTGGTCTAGATTTGCCCTTGTTTTAGCTGGAGCACGCTTCCATCTGTGAGGTCCAGCGCTGGACTCGGCACTCGGGTCATAGCGCCGCACCTTCTCACTGCCAATCGAGTCTGTTGAGGAAGTGGAAGAGAGGCTGCTTTGCAAAGAGCCACACTTAAACTCTACAACCTCATCATGCATCACGACTATGGCTTTGGGCGCCGGAGGTGGAGGAGCCCCATTAACCAACTGTGCTGCCTGCATTCCACCATTGGTTTGTGAGTAAGTGTTGCTCACTGATACAAGCTTGGCGACTTGGGAAGAGCTACTCACTTTGTAGCGCACCATGAGGATGACAATGAAGACCAGGAGAGTCGCCACGATCACGCCGCCGATCACCAAGATCATCGTTCCCCCGAGGAACTGCCTGTGAAGAGACTGGCAGCGAGGGTAGTCGTCACGCGTCACAAACTGAACGCAGCCCACTATGTTGGTGGCAGTGAGGGTGGTGACCGTGTCATCCCAGATGGCGAGCACGCAGAGGTCGTACTGCATTCCTGGCATCAAGTTGTTGACCACAAAGGCTCTGCTTGCAAATGGTATCATCCTTCAAAGAAAAATAAAAACAAATGACAAAGCTTTAACATCAGCAAACAAACCAAATAATATGCAGTATTTCACCACAAGCAAATAAAAATAGCAGATATCAAAGCCAATTACAAATATAATGGCAAAGATTCCTTAAAGAAACTTATTTCAATGGTATTAAAATAATAACAAAAAATATATATATGGAATAATGAATATGTTATGTAAATTGTTCTCAGTCTAAGATTTAATCTTGTTAAATTGTCTTTTCTTGTTCACCAAAATTATTGGGAGAATTCTTATATTTCTTTGAAACAATAAGTACATTATCAAAACAACAACAATAATAATAGTAATAAAAATAGTTACAATAATAATAAGAAGAAGAAGAGGAAGAAGAAGAAGAAGAGGTGGAAGAAGAAGAAAATGAGGAAAAGAAAAAGAAGAATTTTTCAATATTTCTTAATTTCATTACTGAACAGGATAAATATTTATTGAACACACTAAAACTAAATGTTTTTTTTTATTTAACAAAAAATATGAATTTAAAACAGACAGGAGTATTATTCCAGAAAAAATTTAATTAAACTTTAAATAACTTAAAATAATTTGCGCTCCATAAAAAAAATATATATATATATTTTTTTTTTTTTTTTAATTATTTATTTAATTATTTATTTTTAAATAATGATACAAATTCAAAATATGAACGTGCAAATAAAAAAAAAAACTGCAAATATAAATATACAAAAGTTAATTTTGCTGTGGTGAAAAACATCTGCTGAAATGTCAGATTCTTCTTTAACTCTCCTACATTCTGTATCTTCTGCTCTGCATTCAGGTTTTTCAGCTTCTCCTGATGTTTTTTCTTGTAGTGCCGTCTTAGAGTCAATTCCTTAATTACAGCCACATTCGCTCCACAAATAAGACACACGTGTTTACCGGCAGTGTCAGTAAACATATTCTCAGCCTCCCTCTGTTTTCAGAATCAACTTTTCTCTTCCCCATTGTGAGGGGCTTGAATAACTTTCCAATATGGTTTAATGCATCAACGGAAGCTTGACTTGATTGACGCTGGAATGTTCCCAGGTAGCCTAGCGTTCGGTGAGGCAGCTGAAGAAATGCATTATGGGATATGTAGTTTGTGTTATCAGCGCTTCATATTGCCGGGCCATTAATAACAATAACAATAGATCTATATAAAATGATCTTGCGGGCCGGATATAATTGTATGTTGGGCCGGATGTGGCCCACATGCCTTAAGTTTGACACATATGAAATTGATAAACAAGCAAATGAGTAAATAAATAGTTTTTCCTTAAAAAATTAGCCCAATTACTGTAAAGCTTTATACCTTCCAAGCTGACAATTCTGTGTCTTGTACACTACGTATCTTCTGTGTACTTTATTTACAGTTTTGTGATACCCACTGGCTTGTATACAGAGTCTATGATGAGCTATGAACCAGTATCATATCATGAGCACTGAAGAACCCAGTGGCATCTGGCAGTGTTCCTTTGTGTACTCTTTGAGGTTTATTTCTATAATTAAAAGAGTAAAACTCAAAGAACTGCAGAGCAATTGAAAAAAAAAAGAAAACATAGCAATAAAACAAGCAAACAAAAACGTTTAAATCATCTTGAGGCTAATTAAATCATAAAGGTATTTCAACAGTTTCAACAGTTTCAACAGCTTTGCATTCTTCTGGAATATACATTTCCATGCCGCGTGTCTTTGAAGATCGCTGGCTGGTGAAATATAAACATATTTTTAATTAAATCGTACAAGATTAGACAAGTGTGTCGTCCAGAGATCTTGCAGCACAAACAAAACAATTACCCGAACGCATGTGTGCCTTGTTTTCCAGGTGGATCTGTGATTTTACTCAGACTACAAGGTTAATCAAAATAAAGAATAAAAAAGAAAATGAGAATGAAAAGCAGAACTAACTAAATTCATTTATAGTCTGTTTTATGTTTTATTGCTCATGTTTGAAGCTCTAGATAAAAGTTTTGGAAGATTAAAACGTAATAACTGCTCATTTGTGTGCACTGTTGCTATAAGACAGGATAGGTGCTCAGACAGACTGTGAGGGGACTTGGTTGTGTTTTGCAAGCAATTTGCACAAAATAATTGCATGAGAGCTGTCAGGTGAAAAGCAGAGGGATAAAACAATACTTAAATGAGGATTTTTCATGTGTTAACTGTTAGGCTTGGCGAGTTCAGATCTCCCACTGGAAGAAACGGAAGATTGCCACACGTGATGACGTCAATTAAAGGTGGTACACTTCCAAATATGGCATGACCAAGATAAACTTTTTCTGTTCAAATGCTTTCAACAATATAAGCATGAAAGCTGAAATGCTAATCCATAATTTCCTACTAAACATTGGATCCCACTACATACGTGGAGTTTTGACATTGGACCTCCTGGAGTGTTTAAAGGCTCTGGCATGGAGAAGCTGATGCTGGATCTGTGATGATCACAAATGTTGAGCTCAGTAGCTCCTAGTTTTATAACCATAAAGACTGTAGAAAGAACATTTACTTATAATCTTATACTCCAGTACTCATGTTAGTTCTCACTCTCCAGTGTTCTGTATTGTTGAAAGATTTATGATCAAACTCTTGATGTCACCCAAATGAGGACGGGTTCCCATTTTGAGTCTTAAGGTTTCTTCCTCATTACATCTAAGGGAGTTTTTCCTTGCCACAGTCGCCACGGCTGCTCATCAGGGATAAATGCACACCATTCACCTTCACTGTTGATTTCTGTAAAGCTGCTTTGAGACAATGTCTGTTGTGAAAAGTGCTATACAAATAAACTTGACTTGACTAAACATTATAATTTTGGCTTCAAATCCCAGTAATGCTTTTTTCCCCCACAAATGTAATAACTGCCCTTTAATCATATTTTATTCATTTAAATAAACAATATTAACTCCCTAAGTTTTTTCTTTTTAGCTAAATTAATAGATTGGCATGAACATTGGCCTGTTTTTACACCTTTAAGTAGAAATGGCATATTCAAGACAAACAGACAAACTGAAAAATATATATTTTTTCTAATAAAAAATTAAATGCAGGCCTTAAAAGGATTTTTTTATTGACAAGTTTGTACTGTAACTGCCAGGAAACTGCATATTCTACTGCTTGGCCTTTATAACGTGTATATCTCAGGCCTAAGGAAGTGTGACTGTGATTTATCTTTCCTTCAACAGCACACTACAGCCATATCAGTAGAAGAATTGCAGTGTGACATATTGACTGCATTATACCCATCGTTCTAACAAAAACATTATTCATGCAGAATTACAATGCTGTTACTGAAGATGAAGTCTTGAAGACACCTATAAGCTTTTGTCTATTCATTTATATCATTCATTCATTTATTTGTTTCACTGTCTCGGTTTTTGTTAGTCGATGTTTTCTTTAATTATCACCCCCACACACTTGTTGTCCAAATAATTATATATTTCTTTTGAGTTTTGTGAGGTGATTGTAGCATGGTTTGGTTTGAAGAGAGTGGAGTATAATTCATTTATATCTCTGTGGTTCTTATGTAAATGATACAAGACTATCATCCCTCCATGAAAAAGCATTAAAATAATTTTCCAAAAGAGACTGAAAATGCTTTGGAAACAATAAAAAAACATTACATATTATCACTACACTTCATTTGTACCAATTTTAACCAGACAGGAAATTTCTCAGCAACAATAAAATTACAGAAAACATCTGTCTACTTGAATTTTTCTTTATTATTATGAACTAGTGTTAAGTGTTAATGCTTTTCAATGTGCTTGCTTGAGGCAGATCTTAGGAACAGCATTATTTTGATGCATCTCAATCTTTTTTTTTTTTTTTTTAGCTCAGCTCTTGAGAAGGTTCTATTAAGTTAGTTTGGCGGATAGAGGTGTAGATTTTTTGCAGCCTCCCCACAGAATAGGTTATTCTGAGTTTGTGTGGCACAAACATAAAATCATATGTAATTACGGCCTTCAAAAAGAAATCTGAAAATTAGATGATGCTACAAATATTTGTTCAATATCGTATAAAAAACAAACATTTTTTAAGTGGCAAAGCATTGAATTGTCTGTTAATATATATATATATATATATATATTACACACACACACACACACACACACACACAATTATATATAGTGCACGACTCAAATTGAGCCTCTTAAGGACATCAACGTTAAACCACTCATGTGTTGCTCTGTCAATGCTTCCTAACACTATATTTAAGAGTCTTTAAAATCTTTGTCAGCAAGGACAAACACACACACACACACACACACACACACACACACACACACACACACACAAACACAAATGTAGCAACTAAAGATATATTAAGAATTAAGAAGAAATTATATTGTAATATAATATAATTATAGAATCTTACACAAGTGAGTACACCCATGCCAGCAACCATTTCAGTACAATGTGCTGTTCTCACTTTGTTGATAGCTTTTTAGACAATAATGACTGTATGTTGAGTTATTTTCAGATGACAGTAAATCTATATTGCTATACAAGCTGCACAATGAATACTCTAATATATATCTAAGTTTTTATTTCTGTAGTATTGTCTATTGAGAAAAAATACTAAAATCATTGCTGAAAATTAAGGAGTGTACTCACTTTTGTTAGCTACTGTATATATTAAAAACTATTACACCGGTTTCTAGACATTTTATATTTGATTATTTACAATGTACTCTGATTTATTGATTCTACTGTATTAGCTAATAATTTTGCTTGCCTCTTAAAAAGAATCAAGATCAAACATAAAATTAGTATAAATGTGTTTTATTTGCTTTTATTCAATATATTTCTAATTTCGCTACAAAGGTTTTAAGTGGTACAACCTTTCCAGAAAGTTCATTTTAGTACCTCATAGCTTTCTTGGTGTAACACATTAAGATATGGGTGATCTCTGATAATCAACTGCAGCCACTGGTCGCTGCAGCTCAGTCAAGGGGAGTGGTAGCTCAGTGATTAAGGCTCTGGGTTACTAATCGGAAGATTAGGGGGTAAAAGCCCCAGTATCGCCAAGCTGCCACTCTTG
The DNA here is from genome assembly GCF_014805685.1 of Silurus meridionalis. NCBI lineage: Eukaryota > Metazoa > Chordata > Actinopteri > Siluriformes > Siluridae > Silurus > Silurus meridionalis. The sequence continues at coordinate 22,093,224 of NC_060891.1, read as the reverse complement.
GGTCCTTGAGCAAGGCCCCTTAACCTCTGTGCTCCATAGGTGCTGTATCATGGCTGACCCCAGCTTCAGAGCAAGCTGGGATATGCAAAGAAGAATTTTACTGTGCTGTATTGTATATGTGACAAATAAAGACTATTCTTCTATTCTAAGTGACAGCTAATGCTATAGCCTTTATTCTAACAAGTGCCTTTCCAGTTCACTGACAAAGAGGGACTTATATAGATATTGCCTGATATAGACATTGTGACTGTTGCTTCTTACCAATTGCATACCGTATTTTCCGTACTATAAGCCGCTACTTTTTCCCACGCTTTGAAACCCGCGGCTTAAACAATGAAACGGCTAATTTAAGAATTTTTCCTGGGTTTTTCCTGGGTTTTTCCCAAAAACTGAGCCCCATAACATTAGACTAATGAAATTGCCCAACAGGTTCAGGTAAACCAATGAAACTCTTTGTATTAAATCAGATGTGCTCTCACTGAATCGAGCCGCACCACATTATAAATATGGATAAGGTTCCTCTGACGTTCACCTGCCGCTCACTCGGACTGTCTACAGGAAATGCAAATCATTCATCACGCTGAAAACAACCGGGCATAAAAAAACGCACTTCACCTGTGTTCTGAGCTGCACGGCATCGGGAGAAAAGCTTCACAGATGGTAATTTTTAAACGCACGACGATGCCAAAAGAAAAACTCCTAAGAGAAATTGTTGTGAAAGGAAGGAGGAAGACAGTCAACAATGACTTGGTAGGCTACTGTTTAGATACAATCCGAGTAACAGACACTGTCTTACGTTAGCGCCTGTGTAAAGTTCATTAGTTTCAGAGTAGACAAATGTTAAATTCAGTGGGTGCGGCTTATATATGGGTGCGCTTAATGGTCCGGAAATTAAGGTAGTTATATTTTTTATTTAAAAAAGTTCAATGGCTCATACTCTTTCATAATAGAAATTCTGAATAGAATTTTAAATGTTAATGTTATTGCTATGTTGAGTGTTTTACTATTGAAAAACACACAACATAGCAGTAACATTAACATTTAAGATTCTAGCAAAAATGATTTCTTTTTCTGTAATGATAGAACATTTCTAATAAGTTGATTTCTGTTTAACTTGGGATATGGACCACTGATTGTATCTAAATATTTTATGTACATTTAATACTTTTCAAGTAATTTCTAAACTTCTGGATTTATCTTTTGTGCTCTGTATATTTCTATCCCTCTATCCTTTTTCTATCCTATAAAGTTTTATACCCAGCAATCAACAGAATGAAAACACTTTTTTTTGGCCTAAAGAGCTACTTGTCTGCAGTAATGTTGAATCCCTATACAATAGTTTTACGATTTAATTGTCTGTTAGTTTCATTATTCTAGTGTAAAGAAAAAAACAACAACTAGCAATTAATAAGTAAAAAGGATTCTAATGCAATTTGCATTAGAAACTCAGTTAACGTCATTCTACAGAATGCTCCAAACAAGAACTGACAGACAGAAATGTGCAAATAAAAACAAAGATTCAAGTACCTTTTCCCCTGCAAAATGGATAAAACATATGCATAACAGCTGGTAAGAAAACAGCACTTTTTTTTTAGCTCTGCTGTAGTTACTAATATATAGCATCCTACTCCAATACAAGGACAGTTATATCTTAAAAAAACAAATGACAGGATTCACTGATATATTCCATGCAGACTTATGAATGAGACATAAGTCAACATATTTACACTTTACACTAGTAGGATCTCATCATTTGCTATTCCCACAGAGTTCCTGCATACCGTAGACTCTGTGATTTACATAACACTGACAGTAAACATCCTCTACCACCCACTAATTTTTCAATAGGAAAATATAGATTAGTTAAGAGTATGCTGTTGATAGGAGATAGTTTGCCAGGTGACTAATTTAGAAAAAAAATCTAGAAGCTATATGTCTCTCTCTGTGTGTCTCTCAGTTCCCTATTCTTCGTTCTCCAGGGTCTGAATATTGCAACACAGGTACAGAATGAAATCTGGCTAAGAGTTGGAGGTGTCAGAGGAGTTTGACATTGTTAATAACTATATCTACTTGTGAATAACAAGCAATCTCCTCCCCCAGTCTCCCATCATCTTTTTACATTAAGAAAATGGATGGGCAGTCTCACCTTTAGATAACATCCAGTGATTCCCCTGGACATTTTTATCATTAAATCCAGTTATGCCCGAACCTTAAATCAATTTTAATCAGCTTTCTGCTGGAATGATTCTTTAATAGCAAGCAGGATTGAAGATGCGGGGGGGAAAGCCTTTGATTACTCTAAAATCCCAGTGGAAAATAGACATTAATCCTGATCCACGGACATCACCTATCACCTCTAGAATGCACACGGTGGGTTTCAATAACTCATAATTATGAGTGCCATTTTGTGGGGCCATTTCAAGTAACGTTGATGCTGAAGTAAAATAGATGCTGAGCTCAGACTATATGAATGAAATAGTATGGAGGAATGTGCTATTTTGGGGAGAGGTGTTGGGGGAGGCGGTGTTAGTACTAAAATATAAGGTTAAAAAAAAGCTTGTATTCCACATTCTAAAAAAATATCCCACCGTGCAAGTTTAATTCTGTTCCTACAAAATTACATATGTGTAACTAGACTATAATTGGCCTAAAACCAAGTGAATAAACAACACTGGGGAAATATTATGAAGCAATATTGGTGATTACCAAGCTCACATAATCAAACCCGACAGACTGAAAACAAATAAATTGAAAGACACAATGGATAAAAGGTTTCCGGAGGGCCTTTTTCAAAGCTACATTTTACACAATTACCGTGTGCAGTCACATGTTTCTGCCGCTACTACATTCCGCTGTCAAGTGAATTTATGTTTTAGCTGTGACATGTCAAACAATCTTCCTTCACAAAGTACGGACTTAGAATACCACCCAAAAAAAATAATAATACTGTCCTAGAAGCTTCAGATTTACACATTTACTCTTGTGCACAAAGCTCTTGTGACCATCAGAACAAGCATTACTCATTTTGCTCACACACTGCAACCTAGTCCCCCTCATCCCTTTAGGACTGTGGGTGTCAGTCAACCCAGATCCTTCATTTGACAGCTTGGTTTTGTGGTCATGGCACACAAATCAAAGCGAAAGTGGAAATTTTTCAACACGTCTGCAGGGTATTGATGGGGCGCAGCTGTTCTTGTTCTTGATTCATCAATGGTTGTAATAAAGTTACCATAAGGCAAAAAAGATTGAAAAAAGACATGCTGCCTGATAGGATCTTGGTAATACAAGACTATCCTAAACATGTAAAAAAATAAAATAAATAAAAATATGTTCAGTATATTAGTTGTCATCCATATTTTGAAGACCAAGAAGTTCTTAAAAAGAGCATAGCCCCTGCAAAACTAATTACTCCATCCTGATTGGTAAATATAAAAAATAATCCATGACTATGTGAGCATTACACAAATCTAATGCAATGGAGGAGAATAACCGGCTAATGTAAATTGTGTCAAAAGTTAAATAATATTGTTACAACCCTAGGTAGCCCATGTCCACATTGGTGTTCAGTATATGTGCCTTGTGTGCAGGTCCGATCAACTCCAGAGTTTGAGGCCTGCCCTAGCCTGGCTGATCCCACCTCCTTCACGATGACATCATCCACCAGTTCCTATTTAAGGAGGAAGTGAGCGAAGCAATCGAGAAGAGTTGTTGTAGTGGCGTTTTGACTGTTTGTTTTGGTGTTCGGGATATAGCTTGGTTGTTGTTGATCGTGATTTTGACCTCTGCCTGTTTACTGACCTTGAGCTTGTTTAGCCCTTGGACTACTGTTGGTTGTATATATTTCTTTTGTATTATATTGTAAAATCTTTGTTCACTGTACATATTTATGTCACTGGCATTAGGGGTGTGGCTGCCATTTACTTTGGGTGAGGGATTGTTTTGTCTTTTGTTTTTGAAGCAGGGAGTTAGGGAAGCTGTTTGTATTTTCCTTTTCTTTGTTTTAAGGAAAGGTAGCTTCCCCAAAATAGTCCTTTTTGTTTATTGTTTTGGCCTTGGCCCACCCTGAAGACAAGCCTGTAAAGTCTGTGTACATATATATGTGTTAATATATTAACACCTGTGTAGCAAACCCTTTTGTGTGTGTTTGTGGTCAATTAATAAGATCCATTCTTTTGAATCCTGAGCTAAATACTCTGTCCGCCTAACCCTAGACTGGGTCGTAACAGATTTGGGGCTCGTCCGGGATATCTTATATTTCGTGTGTCTTCGTGTATCGGATTGCGGTATAATGGCATTAGATTTGATCACATTCACTTTGTGTCCTTCGTTAGAGGTATTTGATGAGTGTAGAAAGGATGATCTCCTCTTGATTGCTGACTTTTTTAATGTGTCTCTTTGTCGGACTGCTAGCAAGAAGGTAGTCAAAGCGGCACTATATGAGGCACTCGTGGCTCAACAGGTCTTACCTGAAAGGGATGCACCTCCAGGAGGCGCTGCAGATTACCCAACCCACCCAGGCTCCTGGCAGAGCGGAAGCTATGACTGAGCCGGAGGAGGTTGAGTTAAGTCGTGAGCAGCCCCATGCTCGTACAGTGGATCCCGGTTGGCAGCTTGCGCTCAAAGAGCTTGAAGTGGAGATTAAGCGGCAGGAGTACCAAACGCAGTTCTTGCGAGTCCGAGAACGGAGTTGGAAATTGAGGGAAAAAGCTTGACCTGGCAGATCAGTGGCGGAAGCCGGTGCCTCTGCCACGGACATTTAGGTCCTCAACCGTTGCCTCCCCGTCTCCTGTTGCCGCTGAGCACTCCAGGCCACCGTCCACCCCAGCCGAGTCCTCAACGGTAAGCCCGCTTGCCTTTGATGTTAGCCGACACATTGGGTTAGTGCCAGTATTTCGGAAAACGAGGTTGATGCTTACTTTGCTGTATTTGAGAGGATTGCTACAACTTTAAACTGGCCAAAAGGTTTGTGGACTCTGTTATTACAGTGTAAACTGTCGGGTAAGGCACAGGAAGCATGTTCTGCACTTACTCTAGAGCAGAGCTTGGATTATGAGACCGTGAAAGCTACAGTGCTCCGTGCATATGAGCGTGTGCCGGAAGCATATCGGCAAAACTTCAGGAACACTGTGAAGTCTGCTATCCAGATGGAGTGAGCGCAGAGTCTCAAGATCCACAAAAGAGAAAGGCTGGATAGAGCTTATCGTGTTTCGGGAAAGTGTTAAGTCAACAAGACTCGTCATGTTGACAAAATCCTGCTGAGAAATCCTGATAATGTAGTTCCCCCCCAGCCGCAGCTCGACAGTTCGCCGGTCAATATCAGGTGGGACAAAGAGCAGGCCTTTAGAAGGACACAGAGTACCGAGAGACTCAGACAGGTTTTGGCAGACACAGTACTTGGGACATGCAGTGGCTGTCATCACTGTACTTCCCAGAAGCAGGAGGCTGCAGAACACTTTGGCCATGGTAGAGCATGTACAAACGCCTGAAAAGGGAAAAAGCAAAAAGCAGGTCAGATTGCCCTTACAAACACATCAATTACATTACAAAAAAAAATAAATCAGTCATGCTTTTGTAATGTGCATGTGCATATGTCTTTCATTCATTTCATATTCAACAGATGTGTTATTTTCATCATATATGATCCATGATGGATGATTCACTTTGTGGTGGGTGAGATTTTGTTAAGAAGATGAATCATTGGCAATATTTCCTTAAAGATTTCAGTATTACATATAGAGTGTAGAAAACTATATTTACATTGTAATTAACGATTTCTCTAAGGGATCACTGTACTCAACAATTCACTGGTTAGGATCAAAGGCCATTTTTTTGTTATATTTTACAAATGTGATGAAAGATTAGAAAAAAAAAAATCTAGAAGCTATATGTCTCTCTCTGTGTGTCTCTCAGTTCCCTATTCTTCGTTCTCCAGGGTCTGAATATTGCAACACAGGTACAGAATGAAATCTGGCTAAGAGTTGGAGGTGTCAGAGGAGTTTGACATTGTTAATAACTATATCTACTTGTGAATAACAAGCAATCTCCTCCCCCAGTCTCCCATCATCTTTTTACATTAAGAAAATGGATGGGCAGTCTCACCTTTAGATAACATCCAGTGATTCCCCTGGACATTTTTATCATTAAATCCAGTTATGCCCGAACCTTAAATCAATTTTAATCAGCTTTCTGCTGGAATGATTCTTTAATAGCAAGCAGGATTGAAGATGCGGGGGGGAAAGCCTTTGATTACTCTAAAATCCCAGTGGAAAATAGACATTAATCCTGATCCACGGACATCACCTATCACCTCTAGAATGCACACGGTGGGTTTTCAATAACTCATAATTATGAGTGCCATTTTGTGGGGGCCATTTCGAAGTAACGTTGATGCTGAAGTAAAATAGATGCTGAGCTCCAGACTATATGAAATGAAATAGTATGGAGGAATATGCTATTTTGGGGGAGAGGTGTTGGGGGGGGGGGGTGTTAGTACTAAAATATAAGGTTAAAAAAAAAGCTTGTATTCCACATTCTAAAAAAATATCCCACCGTGCAAGTTTAATTCTGTTCCTACAAAATTACATATGTGTAACTAGACTATAATTGGCCTAAAACCAAGTGAATAAACAACACTGGGGAAATATTATGAAGCAATATTGGTGATTACCAAGCTCACATAATCAAACCCGACAGACTGAAAACAAATAAATTGAAAGACACAATGGATAAAAGGTTTCCGGAGGGCCTTTTTCAAAGCTACATTTTACACAATTACCGTGTGCAGTCACATGTTTCTGCCGCTACTACATTCCGCTGTCAAGTGAATTTATGTTTTAGCTGTGACATGTCAAACAATCTTCCTTCACAAAGTACGGATTTAGAATACCACCCCAAAAAAAAAATGAAACTGTCCTAGAAGCTTCAGATTTACACATTTACTCTTGTGCACAAAGCTCTTGTGACCATCAGAACAAGCACTACTCATTTTGCTCACACACTGCAACCTAGTCCCCCTCATCCCTTTAGGACTGTGGGTGTCAGTCAACCCAGATCCTTCATTTGACAGCTTGGTTTTGTGGTCATGGCACACAAATCAAAGCGAAAGTGGAAATTTTTCAACACGTCTGCAGGGTATTGATGGGGCGCAGCTGTTCTTGTTCTTGATTCATCAATGGTTGTAATAAAGTTACCATAAGGCAAAAAAAGATTGAAAAAAGACATGCTGCCTGATAGGATCTTGGTAATACAAGACTATCCTGAACATGTAACACTAGTAATTAATTGAGCATATTTAAAGCACTTTAAATTATAATAAAGCCTTCCTTCAAAATAAAAAAATGTTCAGTATATTAGTTGTCATCCATATTTTGAAGACCAAGAAGTTCTTAAAAAGAGCATAGCCCCTGCAAAACTAATTACTCCATCCTGATTGGTAAATATGAAAATAATCCATGACTATGTGAGCGTTACACAAATCTCATGCAATGGAGGAGAATAACCGGCTAAAGTAAATTGTGTCAAAAGTTAAATAATATGCAAAAATATCTGCCTCACTTACTGTATGCTAGTGCTTTTCAATTATTTTCTGTTATGCCTCCCCTAGGAAGAAGTAAACATTTCGCGCCCCCCAACTCTCCGCCGTGACTGTAAGTAGTATTTGTCTTTAAAATTGCGGGACGATTGTTGGCAATATTCGGCACGTTTTCGCTGGAAAAACTCAAGCGGCTTATCAACATGATTGGGGTGTAATGTCTTGAAGTGACACCTTAATTTATTTGGCTTCATGCTGTCCGCTGCCAACATTTTTAGACACAGTAAACATACAGGTCTTTCCTCGTATCCCACCGTGGTCACAGTAAAGCCAAGCACTACATACACTTCGTCATATTTCTTCGTCTTAGCTTTCAGGAGACTTAAGTTTCTCTCATTATCTCCGTCTCTCTCAGCCTTTCTTTTCATCCTTGTTAAATATTTTTCCATGGTGTCTCTTAAGGGTTTGTTATCTGTACTTCATACCTCCTGCTCTGTGCTGTGTGCTCTTGTTCAGGGCAAAAAACCCTACTCCTGTGGCAAAAAAAAGCATGTTCCCCAGGGTCACACGCCCACCCTGGCATCGCCCCGAGCCCCACCAGGTGGGCGCGCCCAAGTATTTGAGAAGGACTGCTGTATGCAAATGTAAATGTAGGTGACTATGTTAGCAATTGTTTATAAGGCAGGCTATACATTTGAAACGGTGGTTAAATTGACCAAAACAACCTGTTCATTAGACAGCTTGATTGCTCACTTTTCAGCCAATCAGAATTGAGAATTATTAAACAGACTATGATATTATAGTGTGACTATTTACTGAAAGAATAAGGAGGTGGTAGCTTAGTAAGCGAGGTTGTAGCGCAGCAGTTTAAGCATTCTGTATTGGATGGTCACAAGTTCAAATCCCAGCACCACCAATGCTGGGCCCTTAAGCAAAGCTCTGCTCAGTTGTAACTTAATTAAGAGCATCTGCCAAATGGCATTTATGTAAATGTAATTAAAATGAGACATGAATAGCTTCATTTCAGCTTCACTGTAAAGATTTACAATTCCACCGTCTGCTTTTAGGCAAGACTATTTTTCCTTAAAAACTTCTTCCTCATGTAATATCAGGAACTGCCACTGACGCATCCGCCTTACTCATTAGGGATCTAAATCGGCATTTTGATTTCTGTAAAGCTGCTTTGTGCCACCGTCTTTTGTTAGCGTTGATTTGTACTGCTTTACTCTCAGTGCTTTACATTGCTTTGACTTTTTCATTTCTCATCTATCCACAATGTTGCATCAAGCTCTCCTGACATCTGTTCTTCATGACTGTGGCACTCTATCAATCTTTATTTGATATTCAAGGATATCTGAGGCATAATTGCACCTTTTCACTTCGACACTCTGACCCTCTCCACACACCACAGATCAAATGCTATTGTGCAGCTTGATAGGATGCGTCAGTTACCAGTGACAGACAGATGATTTCAAACAGCCTGCGTGACTCACACAATGTATTCTCGCAAATCGAGCATCTGAGAAACATGGCAAAATGTCTTCTCCTTTCTCTCTGATCTTTGTGTTTTGACATGTCAGTAATGCTGTGCGCACTAAGGGAACTGGAGAAATGAGAATGCACAAGAGAGAGGATCCTGCTCGGAAACAAACAAAATGGAAGCCTACAGTGGGAAAGAAGAAGAAGGTAAAAAAAGTGTTTTAAATTGGTTGAAATACATGAAAAAAAAATACTTTAAACTTTTTCTTTTTTGAAAGTTCATCATATTTAATATAGTTCTAAAAGACGATCATTCTTTTATTTACTGTATTCTGCTCCATTAGCCTGTATTTCTCTCTAAACTCAGGCTCCTTCCTGTTGTGCAAAATCATTGGGAGTATGCTTGCAGCTCAGGATATAAGTCATTTTTGGCAGCTGAAACCTGATTAGGTTCAGTGCAGCACAAGCATGCCCTTTAGCAGGTCCGTGCCTCCCAGCCTCCTTTACTGCATTAGATATTCTCTCATAACTGCCTGTCAGTGTTTATCCAAACCCAATCAACTCATGGCACATGCATCCAAAGACAGATCACAAACTACAGCAGTTTGAAAATGTTGAATACCTTTAAAAAACTGTCTATTTGAGCAAAGTGTAGGGCTTAGATGATGAAATGGAATAAGCATACTGTATCTTATTTGGCAAAGGTACTATGAAACAAGAACATGTCCTTATCTCCAGAGTGGATTGTGTGGACATTTTTTTGTTTGTTTGTTTTTTTTACATAAAGGCCAATGCCAAATGAAATATAGTGAACATAACAGCAAGCGATCATTTTAAAAATATATTAAAAAATGGGAGATTAATGCAGAATTGAAAGAATTTCAAGCTTTGGAAAAAAAAACATCTAATAGATGCAAAGCATAATGTCAGCATTAATAATTAAAATTAATTTTAATAGATTTAACAAAAGTGAAGTCCAGTCCGTAATTTTTTTCCTACTAATAATAATAGGTATAAAAAATACACCATGGACTGGAAAATCCAACAGAAAAACTTTATATTTGGACTATACTATACTATACTATACTATACTATACTATACTATACTATTATACCGAACTGTGAATTTTGTGTACCGTTACCCCTAATATATATATATATATATATATATATATATATATATATATATATATATATATATATATATATATATATAGTTCATGAGAGCCACGAGTCCGGAGTAACATTTCAAAACAGAGATTGTATTAATGAATTATTATTTTTTTTTATTTAACTATATTGTAATATTTGTTTAAAGTTTTTGACAAGTAATTCACAATTTATGTTGAGTTTACAGTACAGCACATGTACAATTCCCCTTGAAAAATTAACCATCAAAAGGAAAGAGTCAAAACCTTGAGAATTAAGGTTGCACTATATATATATATATATATATATATATATATATATATATATATATATATATATATATAACAAAATAACTTGAGAAAAACAGTCTGTATTTAATCTTGTAATTCCCTTCACTCTGTTTTTGGTTGAGTTGTCCAAGGGCACCATGCTACAATCTCTGCACACTTTTTCCAGAACCAAACGCTTATTGATACTTTCCGCTTTCTGTTTTTTAAAAATTATTTTTTAGGTAGTTTAGACTAATCGATGTTACACCAATCAGAATCTGCCAACATCATTTTGTAGTGTACTTTTGTATTTCTGCATATGCATTAAAAACGAAGAGAGAGAAGACGACTGATGCCACATGTCTGGTCTGTCGCTTCTTCAGTTCAATTCATTTTAATTTGTATTGTGCTTTTAACAATGAACATTGTCTCAAAGCCGCTTTACACAGATATTGTGGTGATAAAAAATGAATATGTTCTTTATAAGTGTAAGTTTGTCCCTGATGAGTGAGCCGGTGGCGACTGTGGCAAGGAAAAACTTCCCGAGATGGCATAAGGAAGAAACCTTTTGAGGAACCAGATTTAAGAGGGAACCCATCCTTATCTAGGTTGCACCGAATGTCCATTTATTGCAAATATACAAGTTTGCGGGGTACAGTGATGGTGATCAGAAGCAAACTGTAGTCCTGAGTCAGTGTTGCAGACTGTTGACATTAACTACAGTCCAAATCCATCCTTAAAGCTTTCGTTCTTACTCCAGAATTTCATGAACCCACCCAAGGCATTAATAAGAACCCGTTCCCAGCTGCACAGAGTGGCCTCCAATCGAAGAGGACACTATCCAGAGGCAGGCCTGGACGAAGTGGGAAGATCCACGGCGAGAAGAGGGTCAGGAACAGTGGTCACTAGAACCTCAGGAGCATGTTTAACTCGACCGAGAGAGAGAGATAGTAGAGAGGAGACAGGAGGAGAAGGATATAGATTATTAAGTGTCCTTATTGTTGTATTAAAGTTAAGGTCACTGTGCAGTTGGGACTTCGGCAAGACTCGCTATGGCAGCATAACTAAAAGAGAGAACCAGAAGGTAACACAGACATGAGGGATCTCTGGGATAAGAGACGACCCACCACACCACCGTCAACAAACCTGAGTGAAGAGTGAGGGGACGACAGCATACAAATATCCCAGTTCAACACTCTATATCCATGATCCCTCCAGATCTGCTCCTTTACCTAAGAAAAATCTTTTGATAAAAGATTTGACTAAATAAATAAGTTTTAAGCCTTAATTAGAACACTGAGACTGTGTCTGAGTCCCGAACACTGATTGGAAGGCTGTTCCATAATTGTGGGCTTTATATGAGAAAGATCTGCTCCCTGCTGTAGTCTTCATTATTTGAGGTACCAACAAATAGCATGCACCTTTTGAACTAAGTAGGCATGGAAGATCATATTGGTACAGAAGTTTACTCAGATACTGCGTGGAAAGTGCTTTATATGTCAGTAGTAGTAGTAGTTTTTCTGCATCCTGTAATGACATCATATTTTTAATTTTAGCAATATTTCTAAAGTGAAAGAAGGCGATATTATTCCCGTGAGCCTTAAAGGTAAGACTAGGGTCCATATTCACACCAGGTTTTTGACTGCTGTACACACTGAGATAGAAACACCATTCAGAGATGATATGTAAGTTTACTTCTAGCTGCATGTGGTCCTAGTAAAAGTACTTATCTGAGTTGAGCAGAATGAAGTTATCAAGCATCCACTGTCTAATGTCCTTTACACACTCCTCAAAATTGTTAAGCTGATCTCTCTCATCTGGCTTTGCAGAGATATACAGCTGTGTATCATCAGCATAGCAATGAAAGTGAATACCATGTTTATGTATAATTTTACCCAGAGGCAGCATATATAAAGAGAAAAGCAGTGGGCCTAAGACAGATCCATGCAGAACACCAAACTTTACCTCAAAAGTGTGGAGGACTCACCATTTACATCAACAAACTGATAGCTACCTTACTAACAGTCTTTAAGAGTCTGTCTTTAAATGCCCATTGGAAAGAAAAATTAAAAGAACTTTTCCTGTTCTTCAGAGTATATATTAATGTAAATAGTAATGGCTTTAAATGGCATTCCATTGTGCATTTGAGTGTATTTACACCTGGAAATAAATTGTACATTTCAGCATGACAAGATGTCTGCAAGTGCTGCTGAATTGCTTAAGCTTACTGTATATAGTGCAAATACTGGGATTCTTTCCAAGGTCAAAATTGCTTGAAATTGAGCCAGGTATGTTTTATTTAAAGCCTGAGTTTCTAATTCTTGTGTAATATTTGCATAGCCCTTAAGTCTGTACATACATTTGAGCTCTAAATACCAATTCAGCATTTCAATTTGAGTATTACACATATTCTACGCACCTGAATTCAAAAAGCTGTGAAAAAGCCACGTCATTAAATTAATCCAATAGCTAAATTCTTTAAATTTTTATAAATCACTAGATAATAATTATCATGTGCCAACTGTAATTTTGCATTTGAAATGTGCTCATACCTCTATATCTCTCAACAGACTCTATAGAACTAATAAGGAAAAATGTATATTACAAGCACAGATTTCGAAGCGAGAGAGTGAAAAATGTAGCTGACCATTTTTCTTTCTTGTGAATCACAGCCATTGTTATCCAATCTCATAGACAAATCCTGTAATTCAGCAGGTAATTAATTGCATGCTTATAATATAAGGGTGAGCAGCAAGAAGGGAAAGGTCACATCAAGAATGGAATACAGCATCTGAGAACAATTTAATGGGATTGGCAGAGTAGAAATTGTCCAAATGAACATGAGACTGAAGCTGGAGAATCTTAAAATGCAGCTAGGATTGACACAAAATCTTCACCAGAGCAGAGATTATAAGCAGACCATATGATCTTCAAACCCCAGGTTATAAATAAGTGCCTCATCAATCATAGCACTGGAATGCATTGTTGGAGAAAAAAAGAGAGGTAGAAAAAAAAACACTGCAAAAACAACGAAAGGGATGTTCATTATCTACCAGGTTTCTTTCTAAATCCCTGAGTAAGCACTACACCTCTTTTTGCCGCATCCATCAACAAGAGCCTTGGAGAAGACACACCGTAGGGAATACAATGTGACCATGGCTGAACTTTCCTCATGTGCAAGATGGGTAATGAGATACAGTACTTTAAGCTTGGGGTATGATCGGATGCAGAATGGGCTGGGAATAATGCAGGCAAAGTAGGTTAGATTTATTCTTATTATAGCTATGAATTTTTAATTCAGACTGCTCAGAAATTCACAGGTTTATAATAATGCACACATTTTAATGAATAATAATTTCTATAGGAAATAACCCTCCACATAACAATACAAAATTGAATGTTGATATGGCTTAATTCTTTAATAGTAGGAGTCTCTAGAATCTGTGCTTTGTACCAGTCAAAAGTGTATGGCTTTATGTTTTCCACATTGGTAGACGAAGTACACAAACAATGTACTTGAGTTAAAGTAGAGATATGCTATTATATAGAATATTACTCCTGTAAAAGCTCTTCTCTGATTGGTGGCTTGCTGTCTGCTGGACTAGTTTTTATTAACTCGTGTAAAGAAAGAAACAACTGTAAGATATTTTACTTTGAAATGTAGTGAAGTTAAAGTATAAATGAAATGGAAATATTTAAGTAAAGTACAGTTACATGAAAAAGCTATTTAAGTACGGTAACAAATTACATTTACTTTGTTACTGTCCACCACTGATTTTCCAACATCTTCATGATAGTGTTTTTTGAGAGGACTGTTTATACTGTACAGTAGCTGCTATAATGTAAGTGATAACAGAAACTTGTTTAACATTTCTTATCAATTTCAAGTACATTGTGATTAGTTGTTTTTAAAATTGCTTTCACAAAAGTTTTGTGCTAGAAAAGAAATAAAACTCTTTAGGATATGTGGTTTTTGGAAAATAATCAACGTCAAGGTGGTACAGTTACTTTATTACTTCATTTTAAGTTGGGCCACGTCACACCGATCCTATCAATGATAATGAAACTATAACAGCACATATTGTCATGCTTTATTTCAGAAATAACAAACCATCAGATCAGCAAATGAACAATATTTGCATAAATCAGCAAATGTTCCAATATTTGCTGGTTTGTTAAAGGAAATGTACATATATAGATTTTTTTGTATATGATTATAATGTTTAAATAAATGTTAACATATTTTTCCAATTTTTCCAATTTTTCTTTTTTTTTTTTTTTTTGCCACATTTTACATTTAGCTGAAAGCTAATAGTAAGCGGAATTCAAAAGGAACCCTGAATGGAACCAAACTGATAGGACAGAAAGAGGTCTATGGTATTTTTTTTTGATAATTTTATTACCAATTATTTGTTATTCTTATTTTTTCTTATTCTTATTATTACATTCTTAATATCTTTGACATTTTGGCCTATTTTTCCCCAGCAGTGTACTTGTCCCTTATTTAAGGGGTTAATATGGAAAACTAAGTAAAGTGGCAATCTGGTGTTTTCCAGCTTAGATTTGGAAGTATTTATTTACTTTGGCCAAACAATTGCATAAAGTTTAAAAAGTGGTGACACAAAACGAACACTTAGCCTATTTGACTACCTATTAACTGCTCTGACAATTGAATTACATGCTAGATAATAACTACTATTTGCCCTTAAAAAAGAAGAAATTTTGTTTGACAATGTGGAGGAAATAAAAAATGTAATATTTATCACATTTCAAGGTTTATAAGATATTAATGAATAATAAGATAACTTAGCTACTCCACTTTCCAGACATGCAGAGACAATAATAGATGCTCAAATTTATTAGGCCAATAGCAACAAGTTTTTAATCTTCTCCTATTCACATTGAACACAGCCTGGGAAAGCAGGGATTTGATTAGGAGTAGATTAGCAAGGTTTTATTTGATTGACTTCAAATCTCTTTACCTAAGCAAATTCAGAGGCAAGTGATCAAATGTTTTCATCAAATGATCACTGGCTTAATTGCAGAGAAAAAAAAAAAGAAAAGGAAATGCTCAATGAGGCTTACAAATTTAGTTGAAGTCATTTGAACACAAGAACTGCAGGAACTCATTTTGAAGTTTGAGCAAACCAGCATAATTAGCTTTTGTATGGAAAATCTTACTGAGACAGAGAGCTACGCACTCATTACTGAAGTTTTTCTCTTACAAACTTTGAGAACCCATTCATTTGCAAACCAGTAATATGCCATGAACAAAAACAATTCATACCACATATTTAATTGCAAAACCTTCCATAGATTAAATGTGAATGTTTGGAACA
Organism: Silurus meridionalis; assembly: GCF_014805685.1. NCBI lineage: Eukaryota > Metazoa > Chordata > Actinopteri > Siluriformes > Siluridae > Silurus > Silurus meridionalis. The sequence goes on along the minus strand of NC_060891.1, from coordinate 22,077,457 downwards.
TGTGTAGGAAGCGTGACTGCTTTTTAAACGTATATTTCATCACTCAAGCTTGTGCTTTTGTGGTTGTGGTATGTGTATATGTAAGGCCTGTAACAATTAAATCAACCTGACTTTTATTATAAGAGTAGCATAGGTTATTTATTTAGTTTTCATTGTCTGTGCATTTTGTAATTACAAATGTCTCAGGTTCCCTGAGGAAATGAGATGCTGCGTCAACAAAGCTTTGGAAACGCCTCTGCGTGACCACACTTTAAACCACCTGTAAAGACCGCTCTTATACAGACCGTAGCAGACAAACAGCTGGTCCGACTTTCTCCACAGGGCAGTTCTGTGGACCTATGTGGCCAGTGCTTGTACTGGTCACATGCAATTGAGCTTCTCCTGCTCGGGCTCCTGAAAGGGGGAGGATGATAGAATACCTGGAGCACGACTGGCCATGGAACAACAGAAGGCACATTGGGAACATACCCCGGCCTAGGGTAGAAAAAGGCACTGGTCATGCCTTGGGTAAACTGCAGAAGAAATGGGCCATGGATAGGGCCTAAAGGTCCCCAACTCTCTTCAGAGTAGAGTTGGCCAGAAGAAAAGCCGTCTTGAGAAACCCCAAGGGCATAGGTCATACCGTAGGCCTCAGCCTCTGGAAACCATGGAGGAAATGTGTTATTAACAGTTTTTCCCCAGCGATCGCTCAGCAAATCTAGCATGATATGCCACAAAACCAGGCATGTAAACCTGTAGGGATTCTTTTGCAAACTGTTCTTGAAGGAATTCCAGCACTGGAATTAACAGGATCTAACTGATGGTTCTGACACGATGTGAAACAGGCACCATTTCACAGTATATGATCTCCTCATGGAGGGAGCTCTGGATTGGAGAATGGTCTCTTCAACCTTATGCATTAAAACGAAGAGAGAGAAGACGACTGATGCCACATGTCTGGTCTGTCGCTTCTTCAGTTCAATTCATTTTAATTTGTATTGTGCTTTTAACAATGAACATTGTCTCAAAGCCGCTTTACACAGATATTGTGGTGATAAAAAATGAATATGTTCTTTATAAGTGTAAGTTTGTCCTGATGAGTGAGCCGGTGGCGACTGTGGCAAGGAAAAACTTCCCGAGATGGCATAAGGAAGAAACCTTTTGAGGAACCAGATTTAAGAGGGAACCCATCCTTATCTAGGTTGCACCGAATGTCCATTTATTGCAAATATACAAGTTTGCGGGGTACAGTGATGGTGATCAGAAGCAAACTGTAGTCCTGAGTCAGTGTTGCAGACTGTTGACATTAACTACAGTCCAAATCCATCCTTAAAGCTTTCGTTCTTACTCCAGAATTTCATGAACCCACCCAAGGCATTAATAAGAACCCGTTCCCAGCTGCACAGAGTGGCCTCCAATCGAAGAGGACACTATCCAGAGGCAGGCCTGGACGAAGTGGGAAGATCCACGGCGAGAAGAGGGTCAGGAACAGTGGTCACTAGAACCTCAGGAGCATGTTTAACTCGACCGAGAGAGAGAGATAGTAGAGAGGAGACAGGAGGAGAAGGATATAAATTATTAAGTGTCCTTATTGTTGTATGAAAGTTAAGGTCACTGTGCAGTTGGGACTTCGGCAAGACTCGCTATGGCAGCATAACTAAAAGAGAGAACCAGAAGGTAACACAGACATGAGGGATCTCTGGGATAAGAGACGACCCACCACACCACCGTCAACAAACCTGAGTGAAGAGTGAGGGGACGACAGCATACAAATATCCCAGTTCAACACTCTATATCCATGATCCCCTCAGATCTGCTCCTTGACCTAAGAAAAATCTTTTGATAAAAGATTTGACTAAATAAATAAGTTTTAAGCCTTAATTAGAACACTGAGACTGTGTCTGAGTCCGAACACTGATTGGAAGGCTGTTCCATAATTGTGGGCTTTATATGAGAAAGATCTGCTCCTGCTGTAGTCTTCATTATTTGAGGTACCAACAAATAGCATGCACCTTTTGATCTAAGTAGGCATGGAGGATCATATTGGTACAGAAGTTTACTCAGATACTGCGTGGAAAGTGCTTTATATGTCAGTAGTAGTAGTTTTCTGCATCCTGTAATGACATCATATTTTTAATTTTAGCAATATTTCTAAAGTGAAAGAAGGCGATATTATTCCCGTGAGCCTTAAAGGTAAGACTAGGGTCCATATTCACACCAGGTTTTTGACTGCTGTACACACTGAGATAGAAACACCATTCAGAGATGATATGTAAGTTTACTTCTAGCTGCATGTGGTCCTAGTAAAAGTACTTATCTGAGTTGAGCAGAATGAAGTTATCAAGCATCCACTGTCTAATGTCCTTTACACACTCCTCAAAATTGTTAAGCTGATCTCTCTCATCTGGCTTTGCAGAGATATACAGCTGTGTATCATCAGCATAGCAATAAAAGTGAATACCATGTTTATGTATAATTTTACCCAGAGGCAGCATATATAAAGAGAAAAGCAGTGGGCCTAAGACAGATCCATGCAGAACACCAAACTTTACCTCAAAAAGTGTGGAGGACTCACCATTTACATCAACAAACTGATAGCTACCTTTCTTTCGGCTTTCTTTCTGTCTTTAAATGCCCATTGGAAAGAAAAATGAAAAGAACTTTTCCTGTTCTTCAGAGTATATATTAATGTAAATAGTAATGGCTTTAAATGGCATTCCATTGTGCATTTGAGTGTATTTACACCTGGAAATAAATTGTACATTTCAGCATAACAAGATGTCTGCAAGTGCTGCTGAATTGCTTAAGCTTACTGTATATAGTGCAAATACTGAGATTCTTTCCAAGGTCAAAATTGCTTGAAATTGAGCCAGGTATGTTTTATTTAAAGCCTGAGTTTCTAATTCTTGTGTAATATTTGCATAGCCCTTAAGTCTGTACATACATTTGAGCTCTAAATACCAATTCAGCATTTCAATTTGAGTATTACACATATTCTACGCACCTGAATTCAAAAAGCTGTGAAAAAGCCACGTCATTAAATTAATCCAATAGCTAAATTCTTTAAATTTTTATAAATCACTAGATAATAATTATCATGTGTGCCAACTGTAATTTTGCATTTGAAATGTGCTCATACCTCTATATCTCTCAACAGACTCTATAGAACTAATAAGGAAAAATGTATATTACAAGCACAGATTTCGAAAGCGAGAGAGTGAAAAAATGTAGCTGACCATTTTTCTTTCTTGTGAATCACAGCCATTGTTATCCAATCTCATAGACAAATCCTGTAATTCAGCAGGTAATTAATTGCATGCTTATAATATAAGGGTGAGCAGCAAGAAGGGAAAGGTCACATCAAGAATGGAATACAGCATCTGAGAACAATTTAATGGGATTGGCAGAGAAGAAATTGTCCAAATGAACATGAGACTGAAGCTGGAGAATCTTAAAATGCAGCTAGGATTGACACAAAATCTTCACCAGAGCAGAGATTATAAGCAGACCATATGATCTTCAAACCCCAGGTTATAAATAAGTGCCTCATCAATCATAGCACTGGAATGCATTGTTGGAGAAAAAAAGAGAGGTAGAAAAAAAACACTGCAAAAACAACGAAAGGGATGTTCATTATCTACCAGGTTTCTTTCTAAATCCCTGAGTAAGCACTACACCTCTTTTTGCCGCATCCATCAACAAGAGCCTTGGAGAAGACACACCGTAGGGAATACAATGTGACCATGGCTGAACTTTCCTCATGTGCAAGATGGATAATGAGATACAGTACTTTAAGCTTGGGGTATGATCGGATGCAGAATGGGCTGGGAATAATGCAGGCAAAGTAGGTTAGATTTATTCTTATTATAGCTATGAATTTTTAATTCAGACTGCTCAGAAATTCACAGGTTTATAATAATGCACACATTTTAATGAATAATAATTTCTATAGGAAATAACCCTCCACATAACAATACAAAATTGAATGTTGATATGGCTTAATTCTTTAATAGTAGGAGTCTCTAGAATCTGTGCTTTGTACCAGTCAAAAGTGTATGGCTTTATGTTTTCCACATTGGTAGACGAAGTACACAAACAATGTACTTGAGTTAAAGTAGAGATATACTATTATATAGAATATTACTCCTGTAAAAGCTCTTCTCTGATTGGTGGCTTGCTGTCTGCTGGACTAGTTTTTATTAACTCGTGTAAAGAAAGAAACGACTGTAAGATATTTTACTTTGAAATGTAGTGAAGTTAAAGTATAAATGAAATGGAAATATTTAAGTAAAGTACAGTTACATGAAAAAGCAATTTAAGTACAGTAACAAATTGCATTTACTTTGTTACTGTCCACCACTGATTTTCCAACATCTTCATGATAGTGTTTTTTGAGAGGACTGTTTATACTGTACAGTAGCTGCTATAATGTAAGTGATAACAGAAACTTGTTTAACATTTCTTATCAATTTCAAGTACATTGTGATTAGTTGTTTTTAAAATTGCTTTCACAAAAGTTTTGTGCTAGAAAAGAAATAAAACTCTTTAGGATATGTGGTTTTTGGAAAATAATCAACGTCAAGGTGGTACAGTTACTTTATTACTTCATTTTAAGTTGGGCCACGTCACACCGATCCTATCAATGATAATGAAACTATAACAGCACATACTGTCATGCTTTATTTCAGAAATAACAAACCATCAGATCAGCAAATGAACAATATTTGCATAAATCAGCAAATGTTCCAATATTTGCTGGTTTGTTAAAGGAAATGTACATATATAGATTTTTTTGTATATGATTATAATGTTTAAATAAATGTTAACATATTTTTCCAATTTTTCCAATTTTTCTTTTTTTTTTTTTGCCACATTTTACATTTAGCTGAAAGCTAATAGTAAGCGGAATTCAAAAGGAACCCTGAATGGAACCAAACTGATAGGACAGAAAGAGGTCTATGGTATTTTTTTGTGATAATTTTATTACCAATTATTTGTTATTCTTATTTTTTCTTATTCTTATTATTACATTCTTAATATCTTTGACATTTTGGCCTATTTTTCCCCAGCAGTGTACTTGTCCCTTATTTAAGGGGTTAATATGGAAAACTAAGTAAAGTGGCAATCTGGTGTTTTCCAGCTTAGATTTGGAAGTATTTATTTACTTTGGCCAAACAATTGCATAAAGTTTAAAAAGTGGTGACACAAAACGAACACTTAGCCTATTTGACTACCTATTAACTGCTCTGACAATTGAATTACATGCTAGATAATAACTACTATTTGCCCTTAAAAAAGAAGAAATTTTGTTTGACAATGTGGAGGAAATAAAAAATGTAATATTTATCACATTTCAAGGTTTATAAGATATTAATGAATAATAAGATAACTTAGCTACTCCACTTTCCAGACATGCAGAGACAATAATAGATGCTCAAATTTATTAGGCCAATAGCAACAAGTTTTAATCTTCTCCTATTCACATTGAACACAGCCTGGGAAAGCAGGGATTTGATTAGGAGTAGATTAGCAAGGTTTTATTTGATTGACTTCAAATCTCTTTACCTAAGCAAATTCAGAGGCAAGTGATCAAATGTTTTCATCAAATGATCACTGGCTTAATTGCAGAGAAAAAAAAAAGAAAAGGAAATGCTCAATGAGGCTTACAAATTTAGTTGAAGTCATTTGAACACAAGAACTGCAGGAACTCATTTTTGAAGTTTGAGCAAACCAGCATAATTAGCTTTTGTATGGAAAATCTTACTGAGACAGAGAGCTACGCACTCATTACTGAAGTTTTTCTCTTACAAACTTTGAGAACCCATTCATTTGCAAACCAGTAATATGCCATGAACAAAAACAATTCATACCACATATTTAATTGCAAAACCTTCCATAGATTAAATGTGAATGTTTGGAACATGTGTAGGAAGCGTGACTGCTTTTTAAACGTATATTTCATCACTCAAGCTTGTGCTTTTGTGGTTGTGGTATGTGTATATGTAAGGCCTGTAACAATTAAATCAACCTGACTTTTATTATAAGAGTAGCATAGGTTATTTATTTAGTTTTCATTGTCTGTGCATTTTGTAATTACAAATGTCTCAGGTTCCCTGAGGAAATGAGATGCTGCGTCAACAAAGCTTTGGAAACGCCTCTGCGTGACCACACTTTAAACCACCTGTAAAGACCGCTCTTATACAGACCGTAGCAGACAAACAGCTGGTCCGACTTTCTCCACAGGGCAGTTCTGTGGACCTATGTGGCCAGTGCTTGTACTGGTCACATGCAATTGAGCTTCTCCTGCTCGGGCTCCTGAAAGGGGGAGGATGATAGAATACCTGGAGCACGACTGGCCATGGAACAACAGAAGGCACATTGGGAACATACCCCGGCCTAGGGTAGAAAAAGGCACTGGTCATGCCTTGGGTAAACTGCAGAAGAAATGGGCCATGGATAGGGCCTAAAGGTCCCCAACTCTCTTCAGAGTAGAGTTGGCCAGAAGAAAAGCCGTCTTGAGAAACCCCAAGGGCATAGGTCATACCGTAGGCCTCAGCCTCTGGAAACCATGGAGGAAATGTGTTATTAACAGTTTTTCCCCAGCGATCGCTCAGCAAATCTAGCATGATATGCCACAAAACCAGGCATGTAAACCTGTAGGGATTCTTTTGCAAACTGTTCTTGAAGGAATTCCAGCACTGGAATTAACAGGATCTAACTGATGGTTCTGACACGATGTGAAACAGGCACCATTTCACAGTATATGATCTCCTCATGGAGGGAGCTCTGGATTGGAGAATGGTCTCTTCAACCTTGGCTAAGAGACCAGAGGCTAAAAGCTGTGCCCCCTCAGGAGTTACAGCCACAGCCTCCACATCTCCAGGCAGGGATGAAATAGAGTGCCCCTAGCATAAGAGAAAATATCCCACCTAAGGGTAATCTCCCAGGGAGGGTGTTTAAGAACGGCTACCAGGTCCACAAACTGGTGGCCAGTCTGGCCAGCAAGGGGCTACCAGAAGGAGACGGACTCTGCTCAGGCGTACTCTCTCCAGAACTCACGGGAGCTGGGTGAGTAAGGGAAGTCCAAAGAGGACAGTGCGAGGTCTCTCCAGTCGCAAACAGGTCCACTTGTGCTCTGTAAAACTTTCTTCATATTTGCTACACCACTTCTGGGTGGAGCCTCCATTCTCAGGGCTTGGCCCTTGCCTCGAAAGAGCGTCTGCTCTATGGTTTAGGCGCCCTGGAATGTATACTGCCCTCAGTGAGAGCCGCTTCCCTTTGGGCCACAGGAAGATCTGTCATGCCAGCTTGTAAAGGAGGTGAGAGCGCAGACACCCCGAATGGTTGATGTAAGACAGACCAACGCAGGATGGCTCCTCAGCTCTGGAAGAAAATACTATAGCGCTAGAAGCATGGCCAGCATCTCCAGGCAGTTAATGTGACACAAGAGATGGTGCCCTTTCCATAGACCTTGGGCAGCTTCTCATTACCGCCCCCCAGCCCATGAGGGAGGCATCCGTCATTAATATACGCAACCACAAGGTGCTCCCAACATAGGGCCCTGTGACAGATACCAAGGGCCCGTAAGTCTTACTGCAGGACCTTGAACATGCGGAGCGGGTTGCCCCTCCAGGAAAACCCTCTGGGTCTGTCTTTGAAATTGCTAACTGCTTGAGTGACTGGCCTTCTCTCACTCTCTTGACAGCCGTGAGGATGGACTTGATCTGAGCAGACAAATCTGCCTGCATTATAGTCGAATTTCACATTATGCCTAGATAACTGGTCCTCTGTACTAGAGAAAGCACACTTTTCTTGCTGTTTAGTCTTAACCCTAACTTTTTCATGTGGGCGAGAACGAGATCTTGATGCCAAATCGCCAACTGCTCCGTTTAGCTTGTATCAACCAATTGTCAATATAATTTAGAATGCGTATGCCCTGGAGCCTCAGAGTAACCAGAGCAGGATCCACACACATTGTGAAAGTGCGAGGTGAGAGTGCAAGGCCAAACGGAAGAACCCGAAATTGATAAGCTTCGCCCCCCAAAGCAAACCTCAGGAAAATCCTATGTAGAGGAAAGATAGGTATATGAAAGTACGAACCAGTCCTTGGAACTGATTTGAGGCACGGCTTGTTTGAGCATGAGCATCTTGAACCTGAGCTTCATGAGTGTGTAACCCAAACACACACTTTTTTCCCCAAAGTTCACTGCAGCAAAAGTGAACAAACAAATTGTGGCTCTAATTTGTTTCTTGCTTGCTAATTATCTAGCCAATCATTTGTTTTTAAGACTATTAAAATCTTAATATTTTGCCATGTGGGGCTTCTTATGCCCAGGAGTAATTACACAAATTACCTCATACAGTATCATACCCAGAACAGTGGGCAATGACATTTTCTCAATTGCATAAACACAATATACTTCAATAAAAATTTTTTGCCCAAATTCCTAGCCTTTGCCTTAGGCCTACTCAGTGTGTAAAGGATTATTATTTACATTCAATGGCAGTTGGTAGATGCCCTTATCCAGAGCGAGTTACAAGTATCATTATTGATATCATTATCAAAATGAGCAGTCGAGGGTTCAGGAGCAGCAGATTGTTTGGAATTTAAACTCAACATTTCAGTCAGAAGTCCAAAGTCTTAGTTTATTTATAAAACTTCTGGCCTGTGGGCTATTTATGATAGTTAATGAAAAAAAATTGTCAAACAGCTCCTGGAAAACCCCAAAATAAACCTCCCTTACAAACCTAACTAGAAGAAGCTACCTAACTAACATAAAATAAATATTCACTTTGTTAAAAGATAAACCCTGATTCCTAGCTATTGTAACAATGTTGGTTTCTATTGATAAATCTATTGATTTATCAGTATAACCCGCTGTGGTTGTGATGATCTAAGATTAACTGCCTTCTATCTCAGCTAGGGAGCAACTGTGTTATTAAATCAAACCAGACTTCAATACATTCTACCACCAATATTGTACCAGCCCTTCATCAGACTAGGAAGAAAATATTTTCATTCCAAATTACCTTTCATTTTATCCCCCAAGCTGCATTTTCTTCTTATAACAAGCCCACTATAGAAGGGTCAGCTTTATTAAAAGCCCCTCGTGCTGTCCAGCTTTCACACCCACCTCTGTGCCCCCTACAGCAGCCCTGCTATTTTCTGCTGCTAATCACTTCAACTCACGCAGCAAAGACATGCACTCAATCTTCCCTCTATAATGAATGTGTGGACGACACATCGCTTTTCCTCATCTGTAACTCCTGAAAGCCCATACAGCCCAAATAAAACCCAGTAGGATAAATATAAGAAGAAGAGGCAACATCAGTGATGTGGAGAGGACGGATCTCACATGGTGCACAAATTAATTTTGTACCTAAGAATGCACAAAAAAAAAAAAGAGAGATTGCTCCTCTGTTCAAAACAGGTAAATCAACCAGTAGCTGGTGGCTAATGTGTCTGTGTTCTTCAGCTGCCCTAATTTGTTTTTTTCTTCATGTAAAAACGGAAGTGTTCACATTTCAGCAATTAAACACACACACACACACACACACACACACACACACACACACACACACACACACACACAAACACGTGGTACACACATTTAAGGACAGAATTATCTAGTCTAAAAAAAAAGTTATTGTGAAACCAAGATAAATTATGAGATCTAAATAATAAGTAAAAGACAAAGATTATATAGTTTTATGCTAGTAATATTTGGTTACAAGTTACATTTGTTTCTGTAATATAGCACTTCATATTTTTGTAAAAGAGTCTACCAACATCTTGCCAGTTCTTGATTTGGTGATTTTATTCCACTTTTGCTTCCAAAAAAAAAACCCTTCATATCTATTGAAAGAATCTTTGTCCTGCCTTCATCAAAGCATTCTACTGTTCTGACTGAAAGAAAATTCCAAAACTTTGACCTCTTTCTTCTGAGGCCATTCCTTTGTTGTGCTTAGCATCCTTATCATGCTGAAAACTGAATTTCCTTTTTCATCCCCAGCTTGATAGAACAGATTGGTATTTTAAGATTTCTTGATTTCCTCTAACTAGACTAGCACCCTAACGGGTTCCCTGGTGGTCTAGTGGTTAGGCTTCGGCACACTCACCGCGCAGCGGCCCGGGTTTGATTCCCTGTCAAGGAACCAACCCCAGCCATCAGGGTTACACAAGCCAGTACACTCTTAGTGCCGGTCCCAAGCACGGATAAATGGGGAGTGTTGTGTTGGGAAGGGCATCCTGCTTAAAACATGTGCCAAATCGAATATGCGGATCACGAATACGGATGATCCGCTGTGGCGACCCCTAATGAGAGAAGCCAAAAGAAAGTTAGACTAGAGCCCTAACGAGCAGCAAGCCCTTTAGCATGATGCTGCCATGACCACCTTTACTGTGGGTTTTGTCTTTTTTGGGTGATTAGCTTAATAAGGCTTCATAGTAATTTGGACACAGTCATGAAAACATTTTTGAAGTTTGAGCAAACCATTGTAATGAGCTTTGCATGGGAAATCTTATCAAAACTGAGAACTTTGCGCTCATTACAAAAAAAATTCTCAGGACACTTTTAGACCATCTATTTGCAAACCAGTATCATAGAATGGAGGGGAAAAAATTGCCCACTACAAACCTTTCTTATAGTGACTGTGAATGTGTGGCCTCACATGTACAATGTATTTTATCATCTAAACTTATTTTTCCAGTGTTGATTGCAAAAAAAAAAGACCTGCTACAATTAAATTAAACTTTCTTTCGGCTTCTCCCATTAGGGGTCGTCACAGCGGATCAGCCGCATGTTTGATTTGGCACATGTTTTTACGCTGGATGCCCTTCCTAACGCAACCCTTCCCATTTATCCGGGCTTGGGACCGGCACTAAAGCTTGTGTAACCCTAATGACTGGGGTTCCTTCCCTGACCAAAGATCGAACCTGGGCTGCAGCGGTGAGAGTGCTGCATCCTAACCACTAACCACCTGCTCGATTAAATTAACTTTTTTTTTTTCAATTTATTAATAATTTATTTTAATTGTAGACTGATGATTATTCTTTTGTCTTTACTGTATGCCTTTTTGTAATGAGAAACTGAAAATTGTTACTTCAGTAATGCATAGAATCTGTAAGCATTGATATTATCTATCTATCTATCTATCTATCTATCTATCTATCTATCTATCTATCTATCTATCTATCTATCTATCTATCTATCTATCTATCTATCTAACTGACTGACTGTCTGTCTGTCTGTCTGTCTGTCTGCCTGTTATCATAGAGTTAAAGAATGAATAGTATAAAACAACCTTTCCAGGTTTTGAGTCGGGTTTTGGTAGGTCTCTTTCTCTCTCTTTTACACACACACACACACACACACACACACACACACACACACACACACACACACACACACACTTGGAATCCCAGAACTCAATAAACACTTCTCTACATGGACGAATCAAAGCCCTATCATACCTATAATTATAACAATTGTCTTCCTTTATTCGGTTACTGCTCATTCTTAGGATCATGCTCACAGTAAGACAATGACTAATTTATAAACTCTACACAATGAGTTCAGCGATAGAGATGCTATGTATTAGGTTAACCAAGATATAAAGGTCACTAATATCCTTAGATCCCTTTAGTATACATTCAGTAACTCCACAGTAATGATAAATGAAAAAATCCCTCAAGAAAGCACTTGTGACAAGCGATTTGCCACTGGTATTTCCATGTTTCTCAAATGTCTTTCAATTACAATATAATTTGGTCAGTAGCAGTGTTTCCAAATAATAAAAAAAAAAACTGATATCACTTCAAAACCAGACAAAAACATGCCAGCTAATTCCAACAGTCAAACACTCACTGTTGGACTTGTGAAAGCCACAGTTGGATTATCATCTGTCTTTGTAGCACTTCCCTCAGTTCATCAAACTCCATGAGCTTTCAACACCACAACAAGACAATCTTAAAGTAAAAAGTGATATGAAATGTGAGATCCATTTTCTCAGCTGTGACCAAAGTTCACAGACCTATTTGTTTTTATTTTTTTAAGTAATTGTCATTGTATACTATTATTTACTTGCAACACTGTACATTATATCAATCAGGTAGTATTAAATATCCTTTATTTCCTGTATATAGTAATTGTATCAAAATGCAAAATCTTGTATTTTTACTTTTATTTTACAAAATAAGAATGAGAATAAGTAAAACCCTTTCTTTTTGGTTGCAAAGACATTTGCAACCTGGTTGCAAAAAGACCTGACTAGCTACATAGTTATAATCATATTAAAAAATTGAATTGACATTATCTACATTTCTGTTCACTTATTATGGATTACTGCTGAAGGACATAAAGGGAGTGCTGTTTGGCTGAAAGAACACTTTTAATTGCTGTAACTCTAGAAGATCTTCATGGCTTGGGATCTTGTCAGTGGCTAAATGATGCTAAATGATGCAAAGATTTGGTCTAGCCTGCAATGACAGTACCAAATAAAGCAAACTTGTCCATCACACACAAAATAATAAGTCAGACCTAGCTCTCTAGCCTAACTTCATAATGCAGATTTTAGGTGAGGTACGAGGGTTTAAAAAAAAAAATCAAAATACAGTAGGCATGTTCGCTAACTAGCAATGATAAGCCTGTCAAATTCCTAGTTAGTTCCCTGAAACAATAGTAAGGTATTTAACTGAGATGACATGGAAAAATTCAGAGCTCCTCGTATCAGGTATACTTTTCCTGTAAGGAGAAATATTATCTGTTGTCTTGGAAATGTTGCCAATTTGAGATTATGCAAATGAACACATTTTTCGATTTTGTCACTTAACAGCATAAAGTAAAAAAAGTCTCGCTCACCTAAAAAAATAATGATAATAAAAAATACCACAATCTCCAAATATGTTTCTGCAACCAGACGTTATGTAAAAGTGGCATGATTCATTCAGGGGGTCTATTAGGTGACACAAATAGCTAAAAGTCATACAATAAATAGAAGAATTTATATTAAGAACAAATAAAAAAAAGTTGAAAGTCATATGAATTCATATGAATTAAATCCTTCATGCTGTATACAAAATATGGCCAAATTTATGTAGACACCATTACACCCATATGTCAGTATTCCCCAGACTGTTTTACAAAGATAGAAAGATAGAGCCACACAATTGTCTAGACGGTCTATATTTAACTCACTAGCACTAAGGATCCATGAAAACCTAGCAGCCATGGTTAGTTCAGAAGAACATTAGTGACCTGCATAGATCTGTGACTTCAACTCCAATGAACACCATTAGACTCTGAATGCAGACTGCATGCCAGGCCTTTTCAAATATAAGCACTGCCTGACCTCAATGCTTTTGTGACTGGTTGGTTACAAATATCCCAAACCACATTTCAAAATCCAATGGAATGCTTTCCCAGAAGAGTGGAGGATAATATAGCTGAACTAGAACATCCAACACTTTTCATTTAAGAATCACATGTTCAGCAAGAACATCTTTCAGGTATGGATATCCAGTCACTTGTCCAAGATATGCCCAGGCCACTGGAGGTCTTCCAAACTCAAAGACCCCTACTTTGTGCATAGGCCCATTATCATGCTTGAGTAACTTCCCCTAATTACATCTTTAAGATTGTCTGAGGCTGTTTTGCATCAACACAAGTTGTTCTTGTCTTATTTGCAGACTGTGTACTTGGCAGGATTTGCTCATTTCGGTATGCAGAAAAGCTGGTCCACCAGCAGTAAGGCTGCTAACAAAGTGAGGTCCATAAAGCTAGACAGTGCATTCGGAAAGTATTTACAGTGCATCACTTTTTTCGACAATTTGTTTTGTTACAGCCTTGTTAAAAATTGATTTAATTTGATATTAAATCGTTCCATCCACCGGCGCTCCCAAGAAACTGCCCCAAAATAGGTGTGCCAAGCTTGTAGCTTTATACTCAAAAAGATTTAAGGCTGTACTTGGTGCCAAAGGTGCTTTAACAAAGTATTGAGCATAAGCTGTGAATACTTATGTGCATATGATTTTTTTTTTTGTCATTTTAAATTTTTTTTTAATTTGCAAAGATTTCAAACAAACTTATTTTATGTTGTCATATTGGAGTATTGTTTGTAAAATTTCAAGGAAAATAATGAATTTAATCCATTTTGGAACAAAGCTGTAACATAACATAATGTGGAAAAAGAGAACGCTGTGAATACTTTCCAGATGCAGTGTAGTTTGCCAGGGTTTTTTTTGCAGAAACACTGGAGTGACCTTAGCTGTAATACATTACAATTGGAAATGAGACTGCATGCCAGGTCTTCTCAACCATGAGCACTGCCCAACCCCATTAATGATTTTGTGGCTTACTGGCTATAAACCCCTAAAGCTACATTAAAAAATCTAGTGAAAAGAAAAATAGAGGTTGTTATAGCTTAAAGGTGAGGACCAACCCGAGTCGAGTAAAAAGCATATGTTCATCACAACTGTCTAGAATTTCTTATTTTCCATCATTAGCATGAAGGCGGCACACAAAGACATGCACATGGTTAATTTGAAAGAGACAGATGTAGAGGACAGAGTGGTATGAAGACTAATGATCTGCTGTAGTGACCCCTAATGGGAGCAGCTGGAAAAAGAAGAAGAAGAAAAAGAAAAAGAAGAGGTGCAAATACTTCACCCAAATTGTGCCCAAAATGTGCTATGGTTGGTTGCAGAAGAAGCTGAGTGACATGCAGAGAGCCATAACCTAAACAGACACTTTAAGAATTGGAAAATCTTTAACAAGAACCTGTGGGCCTGATGCCTTTGGCAACATAACAATTATGAAGAAAATGAATTCAATTAAATTATTTTTTTTTTGTATAGCGCTTTTAACAATGAACATTGTCTCAAAGCAGCTTTACACAGATAATGTGGTGATTAAAAGTGAATATGTTCTTTATAAGTAAGTTTGTCCCTGATGAGCAAGCCGGTGGCGACTGTGGCAAGGAAAAACTCCCCGAGATGGCATAATGAAGAAACCTTGAAGGGAACCAGACTCAAGAGGGAACCCATCCTCATCTGGGTTGCACCGAATGTCCATTTGTAGCAGATATACAATGTTGCGGGGTACAGTGACGATGAGCAGAAGCGAACTGTATTCCTGAGTCAGTGTAGGAGACTGTTGACATTAAAAAAAGAAAGTCCAAGAAAGTCCAAGCCTAATGCCTATATTAGCTGTATGGCTATTCAAACTGACCTAACCCTATTCCAGCCACTCAAAACATCCACACTGTAAATGTAAAGTGACCATGTATCCAGACCTCCTTCACAAGTTGTCCAAATGGTCAGATAATAAGACACATTTGACCTCCTTTTAAACCTACACTTAACCCTGTCCACACATCTTATCTGATCTACTGAGAAGGATATTAATACCAAGGTCTGAACAGGATTATAATACACACTAGCCCAACACAAAGAGAAAGGTTCCTGATGTGAGTGCCCACTGTTCTCCCTCCTCCTCCTTCTTCCCCTCCTTCAAACAGAGGCCTAGGTTCTGCTCTTATCGAAAAGTGCCAGACATCATCCAAACTCCAACATCCTACACAGTGCCTGCAGACAGGCCTCAACATTAAGGGATTGTAGCCTCATAAGAGCAAAGCAGATAGAGAGTAAATAAAGCTTTCTGAGAGGAGTGAATTCAGCAGAACAACACTCTCAGGAAAGAGCAGTGCTCAAGAAAGGAAAGATGGAATGCAGATTTGGTCCATTATATTGCCAACCTAACATAGCGAGACAGTGAAAAAAGGCCGTTCTTGCTTAAACAGACTTCAGTGTACTTGAAAACAGCATGATTTATGGCTGTCACCTGAAGCCAAGAGTACCTTTTTACAGAGAGTAAAGATGCAGATCAGCCAGTCCTAACACTTTCCATTCATCACTCCCTGTACATCCCCAACATTCGACACCTCCAGCATCTGTGCGATTAAGAGACAGAGAGTTTGGGGGGACTGGGGGGAGCACAAAAGACCTGGAGTCAAGACTCACTGTCTAACTCATTTAAACTAGTGAGTGAAGCAATGCACTCAAAATTTTATTTCACAAACATCCTTTCTGCCAAGCCTTCCTGGCATGTTCTCAGCAGCCCGAGCACTTATTCTCACACAGTTAGATGAAGGCATTTCCCCCTGCCAGAATTCCCATTCTCACAAACTTGTGGTAAAAAAAAATGGAAGAAATTTGTTACAATATTGCAGAGACTTAAAGGGATAAAAGAACTGGGTTTTCATGGCAAAGGCAAAGGTAGAAACGTTGCTAACAGGGAAAAATCCTAGGAGCAAAAAAAAAATTATACAATGATTAACATGTAACAACAAAATTAATAAAAAAATAAACTATTTTTTAATAAATTATTGTTTAGCGCAAATACTTTTTTATGCTTCATGTTTTTTTTTTTTTATGTATGGCAAGCAGCAAGGTAACAGTAAAGCAAAAGTCCAATGTGGCCACTATATCATGATTTACATTTCCTAATTGTTTTTTGCATTTATCTAATTATTATATATTTTTTAATCCAATTATGAGACCAAAAAGTTAAATGATTAGGTCAAACCTGTCAAAGCTCACCACTCCGTGAAGATAAAGTAAACAATAAAGCAATTTTGCAGCCAACCTGACCTTTCTTCTTAAGTGAACTGGTGATCCCCTTCAGAGCATTTTTATTCGCTTTTGGTCTTGGTGTTGTTTTAACTGAGAACATAGACAAATTGTGCTGTCGGGTGCCTTTTGTATCATTTATTGTAGCAAGCTGTTGTATGTGTCTCATTGAAACCATGGCATCTCTAGGGCTGAATAACAAAATAAATGTATGTAGACATTTTTTGGTCAAAAGTAAGTGAACATCAAATCAGATCTGTGTGGAGGATTGGCCAAAATCTAAACTAAAATCTACAGGAAACGTTCGACCTCTGTAATTGCAAACAATGGCTACTGTACCAAATATTAACATTGACTTTCTCAGGTGTTCAAATACTTATTTGCAGCTGTATCATACAAATAAATAGTTTCAAAATCATATATTGTGATTTCTGGATTTTTTTTTTAGATTATGTCTCTCACAGTGGGCATGCACCTACGATGACAATTTCAGCCCCCTCCATGATTTCTAAGTGGGAGAACTTGCAAAATAGCAGGGTGTTCAAATACTTATTTTACTCACTGTATATATTTAACCCCTATATATTCATCTTGAACCTCCTGTTCCTCTGCTGTGAAAGCTTTCCAGTATACTTAGAAATTCTGCTTATTCAGCCACAAGGAGTTAATGAGCTTGGGGACTGGGTGTCAGACAAATGTCACAAATATTGGTGATAAGTATGCAGTTGGTACCAAAAAAATGATTAATACACTAATGTCTTCCCAGAAGGGGTTTACTTGCCTCTATTGCCTCTGGCTTGAATTTAGGCAGGTAGTCAACTGTCAAGGATCTGATTGGAATGCCTTTGGAGGTCTTCCACACCAACCTTGGCAAACCATGTCTTTATTATGCTTGTTTTGTACACACAGTCATGGCCATGCTAGAGTAGCTTCCCCTAATCACAGCACTGAGTTGCCTAATTGAGACATTCTCCTACAAAATAAGCCAGACTTATGTCAAAACACGTTGTTCTTGTTCCTTATTTGCAGACTGTGTACTTGGCAGAATTTGCTTGTTTCTGCATACTGGTCCAGGAGGAATGCCATTATACAGTATAATCCATGCTGCGGATGCTAGATGCTTCTATGTCAAGCCAATTATACAGGACAATCATACAACAAATATGAAAATATCCTATTGGTAAAAAATGTGATGTATGAAAGTCAGATATGAAAGTTACACTGGTTATTTGTCTCACCAACCTGTTCTTCTATAATGCAAATATACACAAAAAAATTTTAATAGTTTTTTCTATGCTTATAAACATAAAAGCAAAAAAAGCAAAGATATTATATTGTTTATCTGGGTTCTTATGAACTTGGTATTATATCTTCCACAATTCGCAATGGGTAAGAGAATCTGTAATTTTGCTTTAAATAAGTGTATATATTTTATTTTTAACTATTAAAAATTCACTTGCTAAGAGTCTAATAACATGAAGGACATTCAGCTCATTTCCAAAAAATTTATTTAAAAAATACTAATAATTTTCTTTCATTTCATGTTTTGGTAATACTGATTGTACTTCCAAAGAGACATCATCGGTTAATAACACATCATTCAAAATAAAGAAAAAACAGTAAAAAAAAAAACTATACTAGTAATATTGTTTTTATGCTTTTTTTATTAGCTTTTTATTCATTTTATTAATGTACAAGACTACTGTACACTTGGAAAAGCAGAAGAAGCTTTGTCCTGCATCATTTCCATCAGGTGTTTATGATGTCTCCATTGAATGCATTTACAAGTTGTAGGACGTGATGTTCATCTTTAACAACAGTTTGAAACTGAATAAAAGAGACAATAACTGCAGGACTGCCTCCTCCACCATCTTTTTTCTTTCTGAATAGAAAAAAAAACTAAATTTTCAAATATATCCACTCTGGAAAATGGGAAGTCTCATCATAAAAAAAAAAAAAGATTAACTTAAAAGTAGGCTTGTGTTTGTTGGACTAGGTTAAAACTTTCTCTAAAAAGCTGAGTTCCACACTAGTTTTGGGTAAATAGTATTACATTTCTGTTGAGGTAACGTGTATATGGGGAAAAAAATAACTATAACTGAGTGTACTGACACACAACTGGGAGAGAATAGCAAAGCTAGTGGGATGTTTTTTCATTAGAAAGAAAATTTCAGCTTCTGCCTCTCACCTTTCTTCACCCCCATGTGAATATTTCCTGTTTTGGTGAAAAATCAGTGGAAACATATTAAGCTTCATTCTCCGAGATGCAGCAATGGCTGGCGCATTTCTGGAGTATTAGTTTCATGCTGATGGTTTTGTCATGCTGATTCCCAGGGATAAAAATGGTACGCCGCATTCACTTGATCACTGCTGCGTTTCTTGGAGATTTTTATTTTATTATATATTTGCATTGAAAAAAAGGACGAAAAAAAACCACAAGAAGTCTCCTACATTACAATGGGTCCTACACCAATCCTTTCTTTAACACGGGCTCATTTCTCTGTCTTACAGTATTCATTATTGTGCCAAATATTTATCATTCAAAAGAACCCCAATCCTATACAAACCATTTTACGGCTTCTCTTCGTTCTTCTAAATCAAGAATCCTTTTACAGTGTAAACAAGAACCTGTGATGGGCCCTAAAAATAATTTCAAATAGATAAAAAAAAAAAAAAATCCAAAGAGAAAATTGTGGCTCTACAGACAATAAAAGGCTTTTCGATTTTCATTCATATATCAAAATGGAATGAATGCTAATTGACTATGAACTTGATCTCATTACTGTCTCAATAGCGATGAAGCGTTTATTACTGTGGCAGAGAAACTGTAACGGATCGCTGAACAAAGAACAACATAATGCTTAATTAAGCTCTGAAATTAAAGGTTATATAAAACACATTTTTAAGAGATATCTGGATACACAGACATGGAAAACAATTATTGATACCCAAAGAAAAAAAAATATTACATTGGTTATTGATAGATTAAAATTGGATTATAGTGGAGTTTTAGAACTAATGGTTTTCTTCAAAATTTCAAAAATGCATATTTACATTTTCCTGAGAACAGATGAGGCAAGACTGGAGCTTAGTGGCAATGCACATCAGCTGTAGGTTCAGAGATGTAAAAATTAAGCTTTCAAAGAAAGAAACACGATACCCACTGTGAAACATGGTGGAGACCTGATTAAATTGTGGGGCTGCTTTGCTGCATCTAGCGCAGGCAGCCTTGAATCTCTGCAGGGCACAGTGAAATACTACCATGACTACAAAGCCATTCTGGAACGAAATGTACTGTCCATTGTCAGAAAGCTCTGTCTCAGTGAAAGATTATTAGTCCTCTATTAAAATAATGACCCATACTGCATATCTAAAAGCACCCAAGAATGTCTAAGAAGAAAATATTGGACTATTCTGAGGTTGCCTTCTTTGATCCCTGATCTGATTCCTATTTAGATTTATGAAAAGAGAAACATACAGTATGTAATATACCCCCTTCAAACCTAAGACAGGAGCAGTTTGCTTAAAACTAGGTGCAGAAGTTTTATTGAGAACTACAAAAATCAATTGTTTGCTCGGTTTGCCCCAAGACCTGTCGTGCTGCAGGCATTCTATCCTCCTCCCTTTCAGGCCCCTGACAAGGAGAAGCTTAACAAGCAGACCCTCAAAAGGTGAATTTTCGATGCTTTCTCATCCTCTTATAAGTCCTCTGGTCTCCCCGCACCTTTCAGGGTCAGAGCTTACTCCTGGTCCTCTGGAGCATCTCTCCAAGACATTTGCAACACTGCTGGCTGGTCCACCCCGCTGACCTTTGTCAGGTTCTACAGCCTTGACCATAGGGCCACTCCTGGCTCCTCCGTTCTTCAACCTAGCTGTGCCCATCCACACTAGGCAGGGACGTGTCAGTCTGGCGGTATTGTTCTCTTGTTCCCAAAGCGTTGTTGACACAGCTCAAGTTCCTGAAAGTGATATATGTAACGAAGGTTCCCTGAGGGAACGAGATGTTGTGTCTCAAGGCCACATTCCCTGCATCCCTGCAGAGCTTCGTTACATTTCAGAAGCTAGGGTCGTATCCATCGCATGTGCTTTTATACAGATTACACACGTGATTCAAAGAGTGGACATCCCAATGATGTTGTTGACGCAGCGTCTCATTCCTTCAGGGAACCAGGGTTACATACGTAACCTAGGAACGTTTTTTTTTTTTTTATATATATTGAATAAACAATTAAGGACACCAATTACTTTTTTCCATTTAAAGCTATTTCAGGAAAATTGCGTGTTTTTTTTTTTCTCAAACTAATTTGTCCATATCTGTAGGCTTTACATTAATTGAAACAAACATGATTGGATTTTGGTGGATTTTGGAGAAATAGCAAAGAACAAACTGGACCAAGATTGTGACCTCCTGAGGGAGTTGGATCAACAGGATGTACAGTACAGACAAACATGTCTATTAAAAAAATAAAATAAAATAAATAATGTATATATAATTGAAAAGAATACTGGGGAACATTGTTAGAGTATATTGTTCTCTCTCGTCTTGCTGAGAATATACCCAAAAAGGATAAAAACTAAATTTAAAGACAATTAATTTTTTATCCTGGGTCCTGTGCCACTACAGAGCCACCCTGCTCAATAATTTCAGCGGATTTTTGCTGTTTTGGTCTGGGATATATAACTAGTCCATGACAGTTGGTGCCAGTGGTGTTTGGAGCAGCAAACAATAAAGGCTAATTGGAACCAAAGTGCCATGAGAGCAGTGTTTTATAACATTAGGCAAGTTGTTGGAAATACATTTCAGAGTTTATCGACACTTTCAAATGCTGAGATGGAATGCTATTCTTGACAATAACACCATAAAAGATTGTGAACTACACTATATAGGCAAATGTATTGGGATAACAGACTTTTCCAGGCATATGTTACTTCCCCAAACTGCTACCTCAAAGTTGAACAATTGAACATGATTTCTTTGGATGCAGTAGAATTAAATTGTCTCTTCTCGTCACTATCAAACTCAAACATGATCCAGCATGACAATGTATTTGTGCACAAGGTGAGCTTCATCAAGATATGATTTACATGGCTTAGGGTGGTAAAATCTTAAGTGGTATGCTATAGAGCTCTGACCTTCACCCTACTGACTGCACCCCAGGCCTTTTTGCACTACATCAATATTCGACTTTACTAACACGCCTGTGGCTAAATGAGCACAAATCTCCACAAGCACTCTCCAAAATCTAGTGGAACATCTTCCCAGAAGAGTAGAGGCTAGTATAACAGCGAATAGGGACTAAATGTGAAATAGGATGATTAAAAGTCACATACAAACCCTATATTCATGTGTCCATAAACGTTTGGCCATACAATATATCTATCTACTCAATTCTAGGCCATGGCATAAAAAATATAAAGCAATGGTGGATAGATGAAGAATTAATGTATAGGGCCAAATCAATAGACAGCCCTAAACTTCCTTTATCACACAGGTCATCACAGCAAAGGTTATGGCTGGCTTAATGAACAGTTCACTAAAGCAGATTTTTGTGCCACAACCTGGCTCTGGCAAGTCTAAAGTCACTGCTCTTGCTCTAGACAGATGCTTTTAATAACATAATGACCAGTGAGAGGACAAGAAACAGAGTAAAATGCAACCCAGCCACATGTTACACCCCTTGATCGAGTCCTACACTCTGTTGCCTAGGTAATGTTTTATGTCATTAAAGGGTTTTCAAGATTTTATATTTGTAATAGCGTGAATTAAAAGAAGTGCTAAAAGAAATATTATTGCTGAGAATGGTTTCATCCATGGTACACAAGGTAGGAAAAAAGTAAACAAATTGACATTTTGACTTGTAAAACCCACATTGTTATTTTTTTTTATTTATTTTTTTTCTACCTTATTCTCAAGGATTGTATGATTAAAGCATTATGAATTAGTGGTCAGTGGAAAGTGAAAGAGTAAGATTAACGTTTTAAGTAAAAAAATAAATGTGCTCAAACAGCAAGCAGACAAAAGTTCAAAACACGAGAAAGAATCAGAAAATAAACTGTACGAAAACAAAACCAAAGGAACTCCCAGAACGAGCAAGGAGCGGATTAAATAGAGATAGTAAATTGGGAGTAGCCTTGTTGTGAGAATTGCAATACCCAGGCTGGATTGGGATCAGGCTGAGGAGCAGTGGATCCTAGATTCTAAGTAGACCCAGATGTGATATAAAATCTGTAATGTCATATTGATCACCAAATACAAAATATCTGTAAGTAATTGATGGTAGTTGAGTGGGTATTTAAATATATGAGCATTGTGTGAATACATTCACATTTTCTATGATGGTTATCCTACACAGGGTCTCATGGAATGTCAGGGAATTGGGGACTTTGGATGAGGTTCCAAACCATTCAGGGTATAATTGCATATGGACAATTTGAAAATGCCCGTCTACCTATAACACATCTTTGGACTGCTGGAGGAAAACAGATTAAATACCCAGTGGAAACCCCTAAAGCATAAGAAGTACAATAAATGCAGGGTAATGTATGCAGGGTGGAGGTGTGGTTAAAACCCTGAACCCATAAGGTGTGAGGCAAACAAGCTTGTATGAGTATATCAAAGCCAATGAACTTCTATAATGGACAGGATTTAAACAGCACTTTCTGTCGTACCTCAGTCATATGAACACTACAGATTTAGCATGAAGCCATAATTTACTACCTAAATATACAGGCGACTGTTCACACTGATCTCACCACTAACCATACTACTGGCTTATAAAATGCAGCCGCAAACATTTTCCATCCCTTCCCTACCTGTTCCTATTTGCTTCTGTTTTTTTTCCCTCAATCAGGTTTCTTACCCCTTTTTGTGTCTGGCTGTGTCAAATTGTACAACCCCCTCCCTCTGGACCTCTCCAAAATCAAACTACAGCAACCCCAGTTTCCCTGAGAAGAAGATTGGACTGCACTGAAAACGCTTTGGATGTACTGTATAATCTGGTACAGTTGTGACCTTATTACATTGATAGTGTTGCTGTCAATCTTAGCATGATGTTCTCAGTTTTTTCATTAACAAAGGTCAAATGAGAACATGGCAGTGCAGACCAGAACTGAATGAAAGATCCATTTCCATCCTTAAATACTGCCTGCCTATTTATTCATTAATTCCGTCATTCATTCATTCAATCATTCATTCATTCATTCGTTCATTCATAAATTTCATTCATTCAGCTGAATTGTAAGCAATATATATTTAGTATTTTACAATCTTCCCGATTGTTTTGGCTTGTGGGTTATTTTTATATGCTCTAATAATATCTTGGTACATGGAAAAGATATTTTTATTTATCACTTGGATACGTTTTACACTCAAATAATATAACAAATATTTAAATACACTACTAAAACATCATTAATCTTATACGTCACAAACTGCATTTGCTTGCCTGCTTGCAGTAACACACTGTGAATCACAGCTAAGTGCTTTCCGTTAATTGTTTGCATTGATGTCATATTGCATGAGCGTCAGTAAAGAGAAATAAAAATAAGCAGTGACGGCAGACAGAGTGACTCATTCAACACTGTCTGCATTGTTCTTGCTGGCAGCAGCTTCAGCTGCCCCTGCGCCTGCCGACTCCTCCTGCACATATTCTCACACGTCTCACTCATTGCCACAATTCTTTCATCTTTTGTGATGTGGTGTGAAATAGCTATGTGCCGTGATACTGTATGCAGAACTCAATCTTTCAGAGTATATGAAAAATAAATTAGATTTCCCCTTCACAAACATCTCTGTGTGCTTCCAGGTCGTACCACTGAGTTATTGGGGGAGAATAGAGGTACTGTGCCAAAGTCTACATACAAATAATAAAAAAAGAAAGATGCCAAAAGAATCACAAGAAACATATATAATATATATATAGTGTGGTGTTGTGATATGTCCTATTCTCATACTGTTGCAGCATTTGTGCTGAGAGAACATGCTTTAAAAACAGTTTAGCAAAGAGAAATCAATATACATATTAAATATTAGTCACAAATTATTGCTCAATTTCCAAATGATAAAAGTAAAGTGTGTTTAGAGAAAATTATATTTAAATAATTACTAATTTTACTGATGCAAATATGTTAAAAATGTATGCATTGTGATACAAATGCCAACTTGTACTTGATGCACACTTCTTAACTTATTGCCGAAGCACCAATATATACATATATTAGGGGTATAACGGTACAGGTATTCGTATCGAAATTCTTCGCTACACGGCTTCCGGTTTGGAACACACGTGTATGGAATGCAATCCTTTTTAACTGCGGAACAAAGTTAAAATCTGAGTTGCCTTAGGGGGGAATTTAGTGGTGCACCGCAAGTTTGTTATAGGATTTATAGTGATAAGAATTCTTTAGCGTTTTATGTCCAGCTTTAAATTTTTCAAATTTTTTTTTAAGTTTCACATATCAGGAAATAACAGTTAAGTAGAACATACATTTTGGAAACTCAATATTAAATGTAACACACACACACACACACACACAAACACACACACACACACACACACACACACACACACACACTATAGTACCCAAATGGGGTCTAACAAATGTAGACTTTTCAATTAAATATTTCCAATTATTTATCTTTAAATTATATCATATATAATTAAAAGATATATTTTATATTTATCTAATCAATTTAATTTGTGGCAATTTAATTGATTAGTTGATTTAAATTATATAATAAAAAGTAATTTGATTTATTCTATTTTATTTTTCATAAAATATTTAATATATTATTTAACCAAGCAGGCATTTTATTTAAAAACCCAGCCATTAGGGTTGCACAAGCCAGTGCAATCGTTTAAAAATGTTAACTGTAGATGTTTACAAATGTTAATAATAATAATACACTGCATTAATTAAAAAACAACAAGCAATTTTATGTCTTGCATTTCCTCCCCATAACCGTACCAGAACTGAACCGAACTCTGGTTCAAACACCGAGGGACGTACCGAACCGTAAATTTTGTGTACCACTACACCCCTAATACATTCTATCCCTTGCTGTGACCATTACTTCTGGTTCATCACATTTACACACACACTCAACTGTGTGACTGATCTGTACAACCCGGACTCACACACACTCGTACTCACTTCACACATCCATGTCTCAGCACCACCCATATTGTATTACTTCATTATTACAAACTGTTTACATGCTGTTTTCATGCTGTTTTTGCACATCCTTTTCTGCCGCTGCTATTGCTGTTTTGCACAAACCCTTTTTGTTTAGATTTTGTTTAATTACAAGTACACTCCTGTACTCAGTTCTCTCTTACACACTGCACTGTATGTAATATACAGTGGGTTTACTGGCAGCGCAATTTTGTGTTTTGTGTATTTGTCCTACACTGTCTTGTGTTGTCTTTGCATTGTCTGTCTTGCACCAGGTTACACACGATGCACTTTATGTGGTGAGGACACTTACTAGTCCTTAGCTTTGTGCTTTCTGTTACGTAGCTCTATGTTGTTTAATGTAGCACCAGGGTTCTGGAGGAACATTGTCTCATTTTGCTGTCAGCTATATATGGTTGAAATGCCAAATAAAGCTTATTGTCTTGACTTGAACATGTATTCAACACAACTACAGTAATAACTTCAATAACTTCAATATTACTTGTACCTAGATATTGTAGGATTCTTCCACAAGGTCCGTTTCAGCTTCTTAAATCCAAAGCTGTTTGATTTTTCGCCTTAAAGTCTCACCTGCAATTGAAAAGAAACAGAAATGTATAGGTTAGTACAAACCTTCTTATGTAAAGGTCAAAATAATGATACAGAAATGATAAAGCAGATCCAAAGAAGAGGAAAGATCATAAAGCCCATGATGCAGTTCTACATTTGAATACCAAACTCATTAAACCAAGCAGCCTAAAGATAATATATGAGGTGTGTCCTTTAGAAATCCTGCTTAACACTCCTTTTTTAAGCATTAATTAAACAATCCTTGCTTTATTAGAAGCTTTAAAGGCTATCACAGCTTCAGCTTATTAAACACCAGGCTGCTCACAAGCACTGCATTGTGGGACTCTTCGAAGATTCTATCACTCGCAGTTATCATCAATCCTCGTCTGTCACTAACATGGATTCAACACAACTCCAGTCCTCATCCAGTAGCACTGTTATTACTTTTCTTTCCACACACTCTCCTTATAGACCAATAGGCCAAATTTAATCATCGTCCTGACCACCCTCCTCACCTCCTCTTACCTGAAAGTGTGACACATACTTACAGAACTAATTATCGACGCTGAATAATAAATACTGAGTGTTTCTTTATGTTGAATTAAAGTGCAGTTTTTAAGTTAAGTGAACAGGTAACACAAAATGCCCTCTATAAACACACTCCTATGTAAATATACTGTATATATATATATATATATATATATTTATATTAAAACCTTATATTAGCAATGAATAAGGGTCCCTGGTGGTCCAGTGGTTGGGATGCAACGCTCTCAACGCTGCAGCCCGGGTTCGTTTCCCGGTCAGGGATCTAACCCCAGCCACTCTTAGTTTCGGTCCCAAGCCCGGATAAATGGGGAGGGTTGCATTAGGAAGGGCATCCAGCGTAAAAACGTGCCAAATCAAACATGCGGATGGTCCGCTGTGGCGACCCCTAATGGAAGAAGCCAAAACACTGTGCAATGTTCTGTTAAAGGAAATTATTCAATGGTGGAGGTGTGTGTTGGCATTACATCTGCACAATTGATTATTATCGTATAACAGGCAGTATCAGAAGGTTTTTTTTACCCCTCAGCCGTTTGCCTAATATAAAGTTCAACTTTTTCTTCTTTAGTAGCAACAGTAGTAGTAGTATTCATTTGTTATTTAATTTATTGATTGATTTTATCTTGTTAATTTAGAAATGGATGGCACATGTCTTATACGCTGTATCATTTTACAAGCTCATATCACTCCTGCATATATCATAAGCGCTTATCACTCCTCACACTGCACCATGCTCCCTCAGACCTTCTAGCACTGCTCAACTGGTCCCACCATCATTCAGGGTAAGAGGTATGTATACATCAAGACTCTTCTGTTCTGGCACCGAGGTGGAATAAACTTCCCCTAGAAGTCATGCTAAATCGCTGCCTACCTTTCCTGAAACATTTGAGCTAGCACTTATTTTTACATTTGCATTTGCAGCATCGCCCTTATCCAGAGCGACGTACAAAAGTGCTTTGAGTCTCTAGCATTGAATAAATCTACATTGGTACGCAAGATTACATACTTAATATAAATATAACTCTTAAATTCTACAAAGCAAACCTGGAAAGTGCTAATTTAAGTATTTCAGGAAGCGGTAGGAAAATTTTCCCTGTTTGTTAACCAGTGATGATGTATTTATAAATAAAGACTTCAGATCACTTTTGTATGTCGCTCTGGATAAGGGTGTCTGCTAAATGCCTTAAATTTAAATGTAAATATAACATACATGTAATTAGAGTTACATATACTATTAAAATACAGAATGAAATCGCACTTTACAATAGGGTATAAGTGTGTAACCATATTGAGGATTTGATTTATAGAACATTTTGTTCTATATTGCACCTCTTTATTCATTCCCTCTCCTGTATTGGGTTTATTAGTTTGTACAAAATATCTGAATCATCACGGTGCAAGAACATGTTTTTTTGTCTTCTATTAAATCCAATGGAGCAGACAAACAAAAAAAGCTGAGCTCAGTCATGTGAAAATATAGAAAGTTGCAGACACAGACATAAAAATGTCTAGAGTCTGGTGCAAGTGTGTGTGTGTGTGTGTGTGTGTGTGTGTGTGTGTGTGTGTGTGTGTGTGTGTGTGTGTCTGTGTGGGTTGATCACAAAAAACAACAACAACAAAAACACTAATCCTAACTGAATGAGAAAGAAAATCACTCCTGGATTTTATTATACTGATAACAAATGAATAATTCAAACACAGCCTCAATATTCTGAACTTTCACAGGTTCCAGCTTTGCCTACAGTCAGAACACTGAAAACAGAACAAACAGCACAGCTAGAGAATAACAAGTCTATGATAGCACAAAGTAAAAAAGTAAACTATAAATCCCATGTTATTAGATGTACGCCAAGATGACTCGTTCCACTTTTAGAATATTTCCTATGTTTAATATTCTTTCATACTTTCTGATTATTTAAACATATTTTTTATTCTGAGAATTAAAAAAATGTTCATTGGGGTCCAGATGTCTGAAACCACACTGACATATTGGAATATTGATCACAAAAAAAACAAAAAAAACCACAACTAATCCTGACTGAATGAGAAAAGAAAATCACTCCTGGATTTTATTATACTGATAATAAATGAATAATTTAAAAAACAGCCTCAATATGCGGAACTTTCACAGGTCCCAGCTTTGCCTACAGTCAGAATGCTGAAAACAGAACAAACAGCAAAGCTGAACATGTATAATCTGGATCAGAGGTGGCAAAAGTACACACATCCATTACTTAAGTAGAAGTACAGATACTCATGTTTTAAAATACTCGGGTAAAAGTTGATGTACTGATTATACATTTTTACTTAAGTGAAAGTAAAGAAGTCTTGGCTCCGACATGTACTTAAGTAAAAAGTAGTTATTACTTCTACCTGTTTTAGCTGTTAACTGGACCTCACATCATATTAATAATAGATAGATAGATAGATAGATAGATAGATAGATAGATAGATAGATAGATAGATAGATAGATAGATAGATAGATAGATAGATAGATAGATAGATAGATAGAACTTTATTGTTATTGCACAATACAGGTTCACAGCAACGAAATGCAGTTTGGCATCTACCAGAACTGCAAAAAGAGACAATCGTGCAAATAGTGCAGAAGCCTTTGCTATGTTTTCACACGGACAGTTAATGAGGTGATACTGGAGAAACTGTACCTCTTCAAGTCAAGAAGCTTATATATATATATATATATATATATATATATATATATATATATATATATATATATATATATATATATATAGACATTTTACAGATTTGAATGATGTATTGGTTTTATATGTACGATCAATAAAGACAGTAATTTCGTACGGTGGCCGAGAAGTGCAAAACACATGAACAAATCCGAAAACAAATTAACAAATTCAAAAACACAACGACAAGTCAGACAAACCGGAAAAGGTAGGTATAGTTTGTGAATGGAAACTTACAGATCATTGGACAAGACACCTGTCAGTCAAGATATACAGGTGAGTGACAGGTGTCTCGTCCAATGATCTGTAAGTTTCTATTCACAAACTATACCTACCTTTTCCGGTTTGTTTGACTTGTCGTTGTGTTTTTTGGACTTGTTAATGTGTTTCGTGCAACGATTCAGACAAACCGGAAAAGGTAGGTAGTTTGTGAATGGAAACTTAAAGATCATTGGACGAGACACCTGTCATTCACCTGTATATCTTGACTGACAGGTGTGTTGTCCAATGATCTGTAATTTTACGTTCACAAACTATAATGTGCATGAAACACATTTGTTAATGTGTTTCATGCAACGATTCAGACAAACCGGAAAAGGTAGGTATAGTTTGTGAATAGAAACTTACCGATGATTGGACGAGACACCTGTCATCCAAAATATACAGGAAGTAAAAAATCTTATAACTTTGTTTCTTGTACAATTTCGTGTAAAATTGTCGGTTTACTTTAAACTTTTTTATATTATTTGGATTAGTGCACCTTTAAATACAAAAAATAACAGAAATAAACATTGGCAAGCAAGGAGACACTGGAATTAATTCAACGACACTTTGAGGAAGGAAATTCACATGCAGTGATGTTGGAGATGCTGCAGTATATCATGACATAAAGATCTAAGAAATTTTACGATTTGGCACGTTTTACACTGGATGACCTTCCTAACGCAACCCTACCCATTTATCCAGGGTTGGGACCGGCACTGTTTGTGCAACCCTAATAGCTGGGTTTGGTGTCCTGACTGGGAATCGAACCCGGGCCGTAGTGGTGGGAGTACCAAATTCTAACCACTAGACCACCAAGGAATTCAAAATGTGATAAACAATAACAGAGACGACTTTCTTGTTAATAATATACTTCTGATGGGAAAATTTTATATTCAAAATCAAAATACTTGAAACCAACGGGTTTTTTTTTGCATTTTATAATGAGTTTATTTCTTTCACAAAAGCCCTAAAAGTGATTAGAAAGAAAAATGCAATGAATCTTTTGTCCTTCATAGAAAAATATGATTTATAGAATAAACCATAGCCCTGTTTATTTTTATCATTTTTTTACTTAAATTTTATTATTATTATTATTATTATAAATTGCATTTATGTATGTGTATATATTTGTATTTTCATGCACCTGTTCTGTGTATTGTAATGTAAATTGTACATGTTATTGCCATGTTGTTTGTATATGGTTAATTGCTTAATAAAACATAAATAAATAAATAAATAAATAAATAAATAAATAAATAAATAAATAAAAGGGGGATGTTGTACTTCCTGTATATTTTGGATGACAGGTGTCTTGTCCAATGATTGATAAGTTCCCAATCACAAACTATACCTACCTTTTCCGGTTTGTCTGACTTGTCGTTGTGTTTTTTGGATTTGTTAATGTGTTTCGTGCAACGATTCAGACAAACCGGAAAGGTAGGTATAGTTTGTGAACGTAAACTTACAGATCATTGGACAAGACACCTGTCAGTCAAGATATACAGGTGAGTGACAGGTGTCTTGTCCAATGATCTGTAAGTTTCCATTCACAAACTACCTACCTTTTTCGGTTTGTCTCACTTGTCGTTGTGTTTTTGAATTTGTTAATGTGTTTTTGAATTTGTTAATTTGTTTTTGAATTTGTTAATTTGTTTTCAGATTTGTTATTTTGTTTTTGAATTTGTTATTTTGTTTTTGGATTTGTTAGTGTTTTCTAATTTGTTAATTTGTTTTCGGATTTGTTAATTTGTTTTTGGATTTGTTTATTTGTTTTTGGATTTGTTGTTTTGTTTTTGGATTTGTTAATTTGTTTTCGGATTTGTTAATGTGTTTTGCACTTCTTGGCCACCGTAGTTTCGCCATTATGAGGGAAAAACCCACAAAACGCCACCTAGAGGGTTAATTGTGTAAAACATGGTGGATTTGGTGTTTGATTTGAGACTTTGTGCAAAAATAAAGCAAAAGTTTACTGATTGAAAATATTTTTCGGTGGAGTTTATTTATTTTATATCTAAGTAAAGAAGGGACGTCGTGAATAAGTGTATCTTTTGCTGGAGGTTTTAATTTCGCCTCTTTTATATTTAGTTATTTATTTATGTATTTAACAATTTAAAAAAAAAAAATGGTAAAAACAGAAATGCGCGCTGAATTGATGGCGCGTTAATAACATTTAGTGCCGTTTAAAATAATTTTAATTTTGACAGCCAAATATATATATATTAATACAAAACGAATTAAAAATGTTGTTACCGAATGAATGTTTCCAGACTGAAGATCCACATATAGAACACAAGCAGAGAAAAGATGATGATGATCAGGAATGTGTCTGTTCTCAGTCATGTTTACATCACTGACTCCCTCTGTCTCATCCACATTAACCCCAAACTTCTTACTGCCTTCTGCCTGCTCATTCTTATCTTCGTAAAGAGTGAGAGTCAGGACTTTATACAACAGTGGATTGAAAAAGACACGCATTAACAGGAAATCGGTTGTTCGGCCGAAATCGGCACGCAGTGAAAATAAAAAATTGATATTTCACCAAATCAATGGATTAAAACTAAAGTAACGAGCTGGTTTTGAAAATATAAGAAGCAAAAAGTACAGATATTTGTGTAAAAATTTCATGAGTAAAAGTAAAAAGTTGTCTGAAAAATAAATAGTGGAGTAAAGTACTGATACCAGAAAAATCTACTTAAGTACAGTAACAAAGTATTTGTACTCCGTTACTTCCCACCTCTGGTCTGGATTAACCTTTGTAATCTCAGATTCTGCTGCTGAAGTCTATCCACCTGATGGTATTAATGTGTTCAGGGTTTGAAGCAGGTTAAAAGATCTTCCAAACCATGACTTAAAGAGACCTTCCACTCCACTTTCCCCTCATTCGCGGTGCAGCCGGCAGTTGAACTGGAATTTCGCACACATCAGCTCGCTTATTGACCTGGGCACAGCACAGCGTTTTAATAGGCAGATGTTTGCAGTGTCTCAGGTGCCACAGCTCGTTACTCTGCGACTCCTTCTTACGAATTGATGGCAGAGTCAACAGGTACACCAAAGCACAGGATCTCGAACTTCCATTTTCTTGATCCTGGTCTCATCGTTTGGTTTTGTCAATTTCAATGTATTTTTTTTTTTAACATTGCTACAATACTGAAATGCTTTTCAGCTCACCAAGGTTTGTAAAAAAGTGACTGTTGAGATGCTATTTCCTTCCTATCAGCTCAGTAAAAAAAAAATAGAAAAGTTTCTGCCATTTTCTTTTGGCCTCTCTCATCAAAAAGGTATTACTGCCCATAGAAATGTGGATTTTTTTTGGCTTTTTGTCATCATGTTGTTTAAAATCTGCACATATCACTTATACTGTATAGCTACATTATAAAGAATATATCCAGAGCCAGCAAGCCAGGTCCACTCTGACCCGACCTTCCTCATATATTTTTACAACCATTTATTTTCAGAATGCAATCTATGATCTATGTTGAGTGTAATTCACTTGTCACAGCTGCCGAAACAAATTCAACCCCACTCCAAAGCAATGTATATATAATAGGAGGGCAGGGAAGGAAAAAAAAAGTTGCCGGTGGTGATGAGGATGAATAATAAGCCTGAGCTCAGTAATATCCTGTAGCTATTTATCTCTTTTCATCTCTCTGTCTCTCATGAAACACACTGTCCTTCTCTCATTTTCTTTCCATTTTGTATTTCATCTCTGCTCTTTTGCCACACACACACACACACACACACACACACACACACACACACACACACACATTACCATACCTTGCTCTCAAGACTGAGCCTAAAGTATGCACACTCTCAGCTGCTAAGTGGGGCACACGTCTAATAAACTGCAACAAAAGCTTCTCATTTCCTTGCAAAAATAGTCAATTCTAGGGCACAGCGCTCACATCACAGCTTACCAACAATAAAGTCCACAGAGGATTGTGATGATTATCCATTTATAGCGACCCGCACCATAGTGGGCTCATATTTGGGCTATCAGGATTAAAAGAAAAAAAAAAAAAGAAAGGCGGAAATATCAGCCATCTGTCATCCAGCAGTACCATTCTCATATTTAACCACTTAAGATCCTGTCATATTATTCAGCTATTAATAATGAAGCACATTATTCAATGATAATATGAATTATTCAGAAACTACAGTGAAAAAAAAAGTATGCAGCTCAGTATGCAGTATCCCAGTGTAAAGAAATGTAACCCTATATAAACTTACAAATCCCAGAACTTAATATTTAAGCAAATTTCTTCTTAAAAACTTTAAGAGAAGAATATCTACTCCCTCTTTTAATGCAGGCTAAAGAAACTACTAATCCTCCTCTACCTTTTTTCTTTTTTTCGTTTTCTTGTATGGTAATGTATATCGATGTAAAATCGAAACCACTGCACACAGGTGCTGTCGTTCATGCTTCTTATTATTTACATTTCATATTTGTTAAATGACTGGCAATACAAATTAAGGGTTAGAAAAAAAATCTACACAAAATACCATTCTTGGATCCTTGAACAAGTCCCTTAAAGCTTTGTTCTCCTGGAGTGCTGTATCATGGCTGACCCTGTCTTTGAATACAGCTAACATCACTGGAATATGCAAAGGAAGAATTTCACTTCGCTGTAATGAACATGCGACAAGTTAAAAGTCCTCATAAAAAAAAAAAAAAAAAATTTCACCTTTAATGCCATTTTAATGTATAATCAAAAGTAAGTAACTTTTGTTTTTACCATATAAGGAAAGTCATACAAACCATGTCCTCAAGTTCAACAGGCCACTCTGTTTAATTTCTCTCTTATCACTGAAGCCCTGGTTTGCACTTGCATGTCTGAATTAAATTTCGATTTCAATATCCCCTTCCCTTATTCCTGCTGTCAATATGAGATGTGTGGTTATAAATAGGTCTTGAAATGGAAATGACTTTTCCCGCTCCGAATCTGTTTAACGGCTCTGTTAATAGAATATGTTTGCAGAAGTGAAAATAGAGTCATAAAAAAAAAAACATAAGTGGAATATGCACGGTTGAATAAACAGATGAGTGGAAAGAAGAAAACAGAGCAGCATCTAATCAGGAACCTTGACCTTTTGAAGAGGCCCTGTGAAGATGAATGCATGCAGAAATGTTTTCAATGGCATTACGTGACATTTGTATTTAAGATAAACAAACAGTGGCAAAGAAGACTTGAGATAAGCGCTCGGTCTCAAACCTTGAGGGAACGAAGAAACAAATAGCATCAATTAATGCCACAGAAAACACTGGGCTAAATCCTGACAAATGCAATGCCATTCTTCACAAGTGGAACATTTGGATATATTATGAAGGAATGTAATAAAAACTGGGCATGTTTTTATAAATAAGAAGAAAGAAAACGAGAACACTGTGACTCTGTAGAGAAGACACGGTCCCTCTGTTACAATGAGCAAACAGGCTTTCACAATGTCAAAGCAGCAGTATTATTAGGGTCAGCTCTTCTGGGGGGATGCTGTGTGCTGATATTTAAATAGACGAAATAGAAACTGCATGGCTGTGCAACAAAACGCAAGCTCATTATTATTAGTGAGAGAACGTAAGCCTAGGTGTTTACTCTGTCAACATTTTTTTTTTTCTGAATTGAAAAACAATGTGTTATAAGCTAATTCTGTGAACTCAGCTGCCCTGTTTATCTGACCTCAATAGCCTAGAGTACCTTTACCAATCTTCTTCTGTCTCAGTATAAAGACACCTGAATATTCCAGCCATATGTGGTTCTTCTCCAAACTGTTACCACAAAGTTAGAGGCACAAAACTGTCTTTGGATGTGGTAGCATTACATTTTCACTTCACTTGAACTAGAAGACTTGAACCTGTTTCATCATTACAATGTCCCAGTGCACAAAGCCAGCTCCATGAAGAGATGGTTCACATGGGTGTGAGTGAAAGTTCTTGAGTGGCCTGCAATAGAGATCTGACCTCAACCCAATCAAACACCTTTTGGATGAATTAGAATGTTTACTGTACCTTAGGCCTCCTCACCTTACAGACTTTACTAGAAACCCTTGTGAATGTATGAGCGCAAATCTTCACAAACACATTTCAAATTTTAGTGTAACATCGTACCAGAAAAGTGGAGGTTATTAACAAATGGGGACTGATTATGGAATGGCCTGTTGGAGAAGCACATATAAACCTTATGGTGTCCACATACTTTTGCCATATAGCATATGTTTTGCCTTTCTTTAAAAATAATATTAGTCAAATGTGTAAATCCATTTAATATCTAAAACAATGAAACATTGTTTTTTTTCCATTATTCAGTAATCCCTGGTGGTCTAGTGGTTAGGATCCGGCGCTCTTACTGCTGCGGCCCTGGGTTTGATCCCCGGTCAGGGAACCAACCCCAGACACTCTTAGTGCCAGTCCCAAGCCTGGATAAATGGGGAGGGTTGCGTTAGGAAGGGCATCCAGTGTAAAAAAATTTGCCAAATCAAACATGCGGATGATCCGCTGTGGCAACCCCTAATGGGAGAAGCCGAAAGAAAGTTTATTCAGTAATCCATTATATGTACAGGAATTTAAGAAAAAAAATTGTTTATTGTTCTCTTGAATCCTGTTAAGAAAATATTCACTTCTTGAAATATTTGTAATATTCCACATATTTCATTCCCAGTTGTGTTCAACTTCAGATGAATTTCAGATGAAATTTTTTAAAGATCAGTGGAAGAAGAAACACCTTCCTTTTTTTCTTATTTTATTGAATGAGGTCAGTATTTGTTAATACAGTCAGGGAAACCTTTTTTAAGTCAATATTAAATTTTTTCCACCTCAATCATAAATTCTGTAATATCATTAGTTTCATTATCAAACTGACAGTTAAAACACAGAAAATCGCTGGTCCATTTCTTATTCTTTCTTTTGGTTTTTATTTTCCCTCAAGTGCATGGCATTCTGGCGGTTGTGAAAAGCATTAGTGGTGACACAATGATGTAATATTTTTTTCTTTTTCTTTTTAAAGGCTCTCCAAAAGCATCTTTAATCTAGGAGCATTTGACTGCTATGATATTGTCCTGGCAAATAAAGTGTTTTTTTTCTGTCTTTTTCCTGGTTAATTTACCATTTTCATTTGCCCTATGGATATATGTAATCACATTTTCCAGTAGGAAAGACACAAGTGCCCATAGATATGAGCTTATCATATTTCTCCATGTTGTTATTATGTGGTCCTTGCTCTTTGGCCTAAGGCCTGTCCATTTATCTCCTACACACAATTTTGTGTGCTAAGAACCATGTCGATCTCTTCCAATGAGACATGCCTCTAAAATAAACGTTTCTCTGTGTTAGAAAAGCTAACTAAAAAGACAATCCCTTTCTAAAGTGGTCAGGAATGATATCTGATCATAATAAAATTTGGAGTTGATTCAGTGGATCAAATCCAAATCTTCTCTGCTGTAGCACTGCTGCTAACTTGAAGAGTTACCAATGATCCAGTAATCAGTTGTTAAATCTTTGTTAGTTCTGAACCTTAATAATGTATATAATTATAACACATGAAGACTACAATGCATATGCCAAACTATATAGTTTCTGTCACTGTGGTACTCTATTATATTTATGGTTAATCCATAAAGCAAATGGCGAATAATCACTCAATGTATGTAACACACACCTAGCCGTGGACAATCCTGCTCATACCATGGTCACTTGCCAAGATTGAGAATTTAAAGCTTTTACCAACATTTAAATTGTAAAACTGACTAAATGGATTAAGTCATATTAAAAACGCTGTTAGTAATTACATATATAGAATTCTTTCCACTCTAAATCATACACAGAGATAGTTGTGTCATAAGATAACGTTTTTTTGAATGGATTTTAATGAATAGTTTTGAGACAGCCAGATTGTGAGTGCATGTGTGCCATGCCCGGGTTCGATTCCGGGTCAGGGAACCCACCCTAGCCATTAGGGTTGCACAAGCCAGTGCACTCTTAGTGCGGAGGGTTGCGTTAGGAAGGGCATCCAGCGTAAAAACGTGCCAAATCAAACATACGGCTCATGAATGTGGATGATCCGCTGTGGCGACCACTAATGGGAGAAGCCGAAAGAAAGTTCAGATTGTGAGTGCATGTGTGAAGCACTAAAGATTTGGTTATTTTGCAAGTTCTCCCACTTAGAAATCATGGAGGGGTCTGAAATTGTCATTGTAGGTTCATGTGCTGTGAGAGACATAATCTAAAAGAAATCCAGAAATCACAATATATGATTTTTTAACTATTTATTTGTATGTTACAGCTGCAAATAAGTATTTGAACACCTGTCTATCAGCTAGAATTCTGACCCTCAAAGACCTGTTAGTCTGCCTTTAAAATGTCCACCTCCACTACATTTATTATCCTAAATTAGATGCACCTGTTTGCGGTCATTAGCTGCATAAAGACACCTGTCCACCCCATACAATCAGTAAGAATCCAACTACTAACATGGCCAAGACCAAAGAGCTGTCCAAAGACACTAGAGACAAAATTGTACACCTCCACAAGGCTGGAAAGGGCTACGGGGAAATTGGCAAGCAGCTTGGTGGAAAAAGGTCCACTGTTGGAGCAATCATTAGAAAATGGAAGAAGCTAAACATGACTGTCAATCTCCCTCGGACTGGGGCTCCATGCAAGATCTCACCTCGTGGGGTCTCAATGATCCTAAGGAAGGTGAGCAATCAGCCCAGAACTACACGGGAGAAGCTGGTCAATGACCTGAAAAGAGCTGGGACCACCGTTTCCAAGGTTACTGTTGGTAATATACTAAGACGTCATGGTTTAAAATCATGCATGGCACGGAAGGTTCCCCTGCTTAAACCAGCACATGTCCAGGCACGTCTTAAGTTTGCCAATGACCATTTGGATGATCCAGAGGAGTCATGGGAGAAAGTCATGTGGTCAGATGAGACCAAAATAGAACTTTTGGGTCATAATTTCACTAAACGTGTTTGGAGGAAGAAGAATGATGAGTACCATCCCAAGAACACCATCCCTACTGTGAAGCATAGGGGTGGTAGCATCATGCTTTGAGGGTGTTTTTCTGCACATGGGACAGGGCGACTGCACTGTATTAAGGAGAGGATGACCGGGGCCATGTATTACAAGATTTTGGGGAACAACCTCCTTCCCTCAGTTAGAGCATTGAAGATGGGTCGAGGCTGGGTCTTCCAACATGACAATGACCCGAAGCACACAGCCAGGATAACCAAGGAGTGGCTCTGTAAGAAGCATATCAAGGTTCTGGCATGGCATAGCCAGTCTCCAGACCTAAACCCAATAGAGAATCTTTGAGGAGCTCAAACTCCATGTTTCTCAGCGACAGGCCAGAAACCTGACTGATCTAGAGAAGATCTGTGTGGAGGAGTGGGCCAAAATCCCTCCTGCAGTGTGTGCAAACCTGGTGAAAAACTACAGGAAATGTTTGACCTCTGTAATTGCAAACAAAGGCTACTGTACCAAATATTAACATTGACTTTCTCAGGTGTTCAAATACTTATTTGCAGCTGTATCATACAAATAAATAGTTAAAAAATCATACATTGTGGTTTCTGGATTTTTTTTTTAGATTATGTCTCTCACAGTGGACATGCACCTACGATGGCAATTTCAGACCCCTCCATAATTTCTAAGTGGGAGAACTTGCAAAATAGCAGGGTGTCTAAATACATATTTTCCTCACTGTATCTACAGCAAGAGGTGCTGGACCATGGCCAGGAAAATATTGAAGGACCTCAGCCATCTCAACAATGAACTCTTCTCTGTTGTGTTCAGCGCTTCTGATCCTTTAAGGCAAATTCACAGAGAATGAGAAGGAGCTTTCAGAGTAAACCAGGGAAACACCTAGCACCTGGACTTTCTCTAAATTGACTTACTTTTCCTCCCTATGCACAATTTACTTTTTTGCACAATTGCACAACCGATTGTCACTTTAACACTGGACTGCCATGATTTTAATTTATTTGTTCCAGATTTCAAGAGTCCTTAGGACCGTGAGGATCCATGACACTCAGGACAAACATTAAATGTAGAGTAGACCATAAACCTTTTATGGAGCACTCAAAAATGATTGGACAATAACAGCTTTGAAAATGTAGTACATTACGTTCAAATGATCAGGCTTCTAAATGACTCTGCCGCTTGCCCCAATACTGCAGACACATTTTGAATACTGATAATGAGAAGTTTTTACACACTATGTCTAAACACACACACACACACACACACACACACACACACACACACACACACACACACACACATATTTACAAATGGAAATAACATCATAGAGCACTAATAAGCCTGCATCTATCTCTTCCATATTTATATTGCACATTCTCAGTGCCCTCTACAACTATTGGCATCCTTGTTAAATATTAGCAAAAAATGCTGTTAAAAATCTTGTTAAAGCCTTTGATTGTTAAAAAAAAAAGCACAAAAATGCTTTGTTCTAATGAATGTCAAACAATTTGCAGTTTTATAAAAAAAAAACTTTATTATATGTAATATAATTATTAGTTGTGCCCATATTAGTAGATGGCACTGTACACTGTGTGCATGCAAATGCATGTGTTCATAAAAAATACCCCCCTGTTCTTGTTTTGTGTGCTTTTTTTCCCAAAATTGTCAGAATTTGCTGGGAGGATTCGCAGAGTAGGAATTTTGTCGTATTGTGCAACAGATGTTTTGTACGTTTGACAATAAAAACTCTTGAAAACAACCTACTTTTGGAAAAGAAACATCTTTTAACACAAAAGATTCTGTGCTGTTTGGATTTTGGATGATTGCACATCAGCCTGTCAGTGTGCTTCTGCACGCCACACTTACCAATAAACCCTTTCTCTGCATAGCACGACACTGACAATTCAGTAGAGAAGTATTAGACGCAGAGTGCCTACAGCAGCAATTGTTGGTACTCTCTTCCAGACAGCTACTCATAAAGGCATTATTAAATGTGATGTGTAAAAAAAAGAAAGAGAGAAAACTAAAGTTAGAGAGAGGGAGCGATAAAGAGAGCGACAAAAGAGAAGTGAGAAGACACAGAAATTGACCTTGTCCAAAAGTGTTTGAGAACCCCACTACCACACAAAGTAGGATTGATTACTTGTTGATGCAACCGCAGGATGTTAGACTAGTTTTTAATGTAAAAGTTCCACAGTGTGTATTTCATCATTCTAAATAGTGCAACAAAAAAATGCAATAGAAATACCAAGGCGATGTGGCTGTCATGAATAAATCAAATTCCTGCGGTGTAAACAGATTGTACTGTAGATCTGTAATTGGTGGGAATG
The DNA here is from genome assembly GCF_014805685.1 of Silurus meridionalis. Taxonomy (NCBI): domain Eukaryota; kingdom Metazoa; phylum Chordata; class Actinopteri; order Siluriformes; family Siluridae; genus Silurus; species Silurus meridionalis. The sequence continues at coordinate 22,036,287 of NC_060891.1, read as the reverse complement.
TAGTTATGGGATCGTGAAATTTAGCTGCCACCAGAAAAAATAGTACAACCATCACTAAGCCCTGCAAGAATGTGTTGATGCAGAGCTTAACATTTATAACATAGAGTATAACCCCATACATTTGATGCTTTGGTGGCCACACACTTGCCATGTATGTATTGCATGATGTAGTGAACAATACATGTGGTTATAGATTTTGCAGAACTGAGTACTTTAATATTTAGAAACAAATGTTTGTAAGAGTTTCCTAGACTTTCTTCTAAGTCATAGCATTCAGTGTCACACATTCTAAACCCACACACATATAGATATATAAAACAATATATTCATACGGTAATCTTATACGGACATCTTTGATAATGCATGACCACAAATTCTTCGCAAAGTCTGAAACCCATTTTTTTCAATATAGGTGAAAATCTATCTATCATTTTACCCTATTGTGTTCGCCTGTTTTATGTTTTGTTCTGATTGAATTGTCTATTTAGTTCAGTCCTAGCCTTAATTTATTTTGATGTTTATTTTGACATATTTTCCATTAGTTCCTTATTTCTGACAATGGTTTAATATAGTTTAACTCCACCATGTCTCTGTGTTATAATAATTTTAAATTGTGCTGTGTGTGTACAGTAGGTCCTGGATTTACCACATCAATGGCCCAGATCAAGCAGTTACTGGGTAAATGAATACAATGAATAAATGAATATGTTGGTTCACCACATACAGTAGCTGTTTATAATAACCTGCCAACACATTGCATTCAGTCTAAATGGTGCTGGTAAAAATTAAGAACTTCACCTAATCCTGTTAGCTATTAACGCAGTAGAGAAAATGGCATCGCTCCTGGATTACCGTGTGTTCGCACGCAACAAATGCGCAATTACTGGAATTGCAAGCAGGCTTTGTGCTTTTGTAACATTTTGCTGACATTTAAGATGTATACTTTCTCTCTCGACAACCTCACAATAGTTTTGTCTATTAGCACACTCCTAAGATACACACACACACACACACACACACACACACACACACTTCCTCCAACTCTGTGTAAACCATTTAAAGCTTGAAAAATGAAAAAGTGTTCAGTGAATAAGCTCATTCCGGCATATGGGGATGAGAGAGGCAGGAATATTGATAGGAACGCTGAGCGCTTTATTTTCTAAAACCCCTGCTATTCTGTAGTCTAATGCTCTCCTGCCGAACTCGCACCAGAACAGAGACTATTACAGCGTTTCAAGCTGTACAGTTCATCTCATGCTCCTGTAGTGCCTTTGGAAAGAAAAAAAAACTCAAAACTTTGATTTGTGCAGAGTATACATATATAAATAAATAAATGCCTCATCTCATTACTCTAACTCATATTTATGTATCTTTATAATCTGTCTTTGTACTTTCTTAAATCACTCCAGAGAATTTTCACTTATTCTAACTGCAGATAATAATAAAGCAGAAATGGCAAAAAAAAAAAAACCTTGTACTTTTTAATATATGAGCCCCTGTCACACGCTTTTATGTAAGCTACTATAACTCCCTTGGGCTGAAATATCAAACCTCATGGATATGTAAAGCAATTCCTAAAGAGAAAAAACAATAAACTGATTTGAAATGTAATGCTTACATTCCCACCTTCTGATAAAAAAGAGAGAAAACAAACTTTCTATGAAACCATAGGCATTATTTCTCCAAACCATGCTGCGGATGTGCAGTGAACAGGTGCAGCTGGAGATGCTCTGATTGCCAACATCTTCCTGATGAATTGTAATTATCTCAATAGATTGATTTCTTGGCAGGCCATAATGGCTATCTGAGGGGTTTTTTTTAGCTCAGAAATGATTTGAAGGTGAGTTTGGACTAGTGTGCAGACAGAAGGTGCAAGGCTGAGATCTTTTGGTGTAAGTTCATGCTCTTTGGAGAAAAAAGAAAAGAGCACGAAAGTGTATTAATTTTATATCTACTTTCAGCTAATGAGCAGGAGCTTTTAGTCCAAGCTATATGCAGGTGACATAGAATGCATAATACAGTGGAACCTGGTTATGTCGATGTCCTAGGGGGTCGCCAAAAAGCATCGAGGTAACCGATGATCGAGATAAACGAAAATCAAAATGGCGGCAATATATTAACGTGCTTGAAATTTCTTTATGTACATGATGTGCGTTAATAAATGAGAATGTGCATGCACGTGTTTTTGAAGGGTTTTTTTACACAACAGCTTTGCCGCGATTTGTTTGATGAAGTCATGCTATAAAAATACATACAGTACATGTTTATTTGTCAGGAATCCACCTGCCACGCCCCCTTCGGCCCCCTTCAGCGTGTCAGGTGCTTTCTCTGCCGCTTTCTCTGAAGCTCCGCTTCAATCGCGCACATATGGTGCTCGTTTATCATCACGTTAAATGGCAAATTTTCCCCCCCTTGTACTCGAGATATTTCGGGTTCGGCGACATAAAAAAAGTCGACATAACCGATAAAAAATGCTTAGAAAAAGCGAGAATTTGGCGGTTCCACTTCAAAAACTTCGACTTAATAGGGTTGTCGAGGTAACCGAGGGCGAGATAACCGGGTTCCACTGTATTTATTAAATGACAGGAAACCACACCAAAGATAAAAGACTGATTGACCAGTAGATGGCTGTCACAAATAACACATTGCATATGCAGTACAACATGAGCTACTAGATGTGAACACAATTTAAAATACATTCTGAAAGGCTATTGTGGGTGTGTGGGTCGGAATGCATAACCAGTAATGAGCAGTCAATTAGGTCCTAAATGTTTTTGACTGGAGCTAGATAAGCAAATAAAAAGACATGGGTGACTATAAACCCATATGCTAAAAAAAAAACTCAATAACTAAAATGGGCTGAAGGTGACTTGCTGTATCTAGTGGTCAGTGACTTCAAGCTTGTTAAAGCTACCTGACCTCTGGGAATTTGGGAGATTAATTTATAAGGAAAAAAGCAAAAAAAAAAAGGCGGTCACTTAAGGTAAGAACACTTTAAAAAGGGCTACTTAAATACTAATGAATGTGTAACATGGTCATTTCTTTTTTTCTTTTTTTTTTTTCTTGCATTAGCAGGGTTGTGGGGTGAGGCAGTTCCATGAATTGGATAATTAGTGATTTTGTTTAGAGGTCTCTATGTAGGTTCCAGCCCATGGGTCCAGGACTTACTAATCCATCCTTGATGAAGAACTATGCAATATAAGAAATTAAACTAGCAGTTGTTGTTTGACCGACAAATGTACAAAGAACGTGACTAAACACCAACTGGGGATACATGAAATTAGCAACACCGGTTTTACATTGTCTTTCATCCAGCACAATGGCTTTCATCATTTTAAGTACAAGAGGTTCATCCCTGAGCACACAGGGGACGGATAAAACATCAGCCATAAGGTGTGCAGATGAGAGATCCTCCCCGAAGGACAATAAGGCCCTTATAACAGAGACAGTCAAAGGCATGTGAAGGATTGCTTGGAGTTAAAACACTCTCCAATTCGAAACATAAATCTATGGGGTGATGAAACCAAAATCAAACTCCTGCAAATGTTCACCTTCAAACACAGTGATTACCGGAATCACACAGCCTATATAATACAGGAATTTCCTTCAGGAAACATCTGTGAATGTCCTTGAGTGACCCAGTCATAGCCCGGGCATGAACCCAAATTAATCTTTAGAGAGGCTCAAAAATAGCTTGTCAGCTGTAACCTGACAGAACTTGAGAGATTCTGCAGAAAGGAATGTGAGAAAATTCTTAAATGTATCTACACTGTAGACCCAAGAAGAACTAAGACTGCAGTCATTGATAAATGTGCTTTATTGTACAAAGTAAAGGCTCTAAACAGATTTCATGTTTTTAATACATTTAGCACAAAAAAAATTATAGTAAAAAAAGAGAGGCAGATAACTTAAACCATTTTAGAGTAAGACTGTAACATAACTAAAAATAAAAAAAATAATAAAAGCCAAGAAAGGAAGTCAAATTGGTTTAATCCTGGGTGACATATCTTACTGCCCTCCACACTGTTTACTCACTCATGTGTGAGCTCATTTAATAAAACGTTATTTATCAACAAAATGTATCGAACCCAGTCGGTCAATATTGACCCATTGCTAAATAGTTTACCCACTACCACAGTTCCTCCCAACTACACCTACTATATGGTTTACTTAATACCACAATTGCCTTTTACTGCCCCTGCTATTTAAGTCATTCACTACCACAGTATCATCCCACCAACACCCATGCTATATAATTTACATATAGCACAGCAGCTCTTAACCACTTTCTCCTATGTGGATTTCAACCGATGCCCCTATTTCCCATGACTGCTCTGCTATATGGCTTACCCATTACCACAGTTTTCCCCCACTGCCACAGCTACAGTATATGATTCACCATTTTCAGCATTTCACAGAAGCTTTTAAATCCTGCACCTCCTAATAATGTGTCACTGACTAATTTGCAGAGGTTGGAGTGATTAGCTATAGCCTAAATTAAATGTTCCTTTTAGAACGACAATCCAGCATACTAAGCTGTACACATCATTTATGCACATCTCATCAGTCTATAACTTGATCCTGCTTTGGTGTTAGCTGAACAGGCTTATGCTGAGAATACAGGAAAAGTGTCTAGACAGGTTTAATCACTGATTCTACTGAGTGTCTAAATGCTTTGCAGAAATGTCCTCATCTTGTAAAGGCTTAAAAACAAGTTCAGCCAACATTAAGAGTCAAAAACAATGCTGAAAATCCAATTGTCAGATTTGAAGTTACCTGTACAGATAGTTGAGTGAAAGGAAGTATTGGTTTTCCTGTTTCTATTTTGTAACTAGGTCTCAGATTTTTTGGTAGGCCAAATTACACCGCTAGGGACTATACCTAGTAGATATCTTTTCTTTAGCCGTCCAGGTGGATGAAACTGACATGCAGTTGTCAGGTGATTGTGGATGAGTTTAGGTATCTGGGGACATTAATGGAGAGTGTGCTGGTGAAGTGAAATAAAGAGTGATGATCTGCTGCGGTGACCCCTAATGGGAGTAGATTTCTATAGAATAGTATATTTTTTATACTTATATTTGATACTTTTTGGTTATACTTTATACTTTTACACTTATATTTTAATTTCTAATAAATATAACTTTTTATAATCTATTTCTGTTTACATTTTTGACAGTCATAAAAAGCATTTCACTACATTTCATACGTATATGTACTGTATGAATGTGTATATAAAAAAAATAATTTTATTTGAAAATAAACAAGTAGAATTTACAAAATGACACTAACCCAGCTATAAGGATGAATGAATGAATTAATGAATGCTGTAAATACACAGTTCAGTACAGGTTCATAAAAATACATTTTATTTACAATGTATATTTCATATCTGTCCACTTGCTCATGTCTGCATAAAAGAAGAAACACCTCACACTTGAGCAAAAAAGAATAATGTGCCTCCATTTTTTTATTAAAAATAATACATTCAGTTACAACCCCAGTATACTAGTTAAATAATACTACAACTGCTACTTCTTGGATAATCTCAACTGATAGCTAGAGCCAGGAAAAGAAATGTGAAATGTTGACAGAATGACTTTAAAAAGAACATTATAAGATATATCTTCTAGTTGTTCTCTGAATTTTTCTGAAAAATCAGTACTAGTACAGAAAAGCCCAATCCTGGAGACAGCAAAAAATTCTGCATGACACTTTTAATCAGGTAGAAGCCCCAAGTATGAAAGATGATACAGTCCACCAGAAGGCTGAGACAGGAATCTCTTTCTTAGATAATGGATGCATAGGGAGTTTAAATGTTAATAGTGATATCGCATTGTTCATTCTGTATTGCAGTGCTTTGACAGCTGCAATGCTTTAGACACTAGCGAGTGAAAGGGCAGGCGGTGAGGGAAAAGTCACAGATCTCTAACTGAAACATATCAGACAATCAACATGGCCCTCCAGCAAGATAAAAAAAGGAACCCTGGGAAGGCCATGTTTTCCCAACACTCTACTGAGATTTCACTCTCATTCATCGTAATGCCTTTATAGTGAGTGAGCATTGCTGCTGCCCTGCTTTCTCCTGCAGGAAGCTTTTTACCATTCTTCTCTAGCCTGAACTTCACCTCAAAATTTCACCAACAAGCTAGCAGATAAAAGTGCCAAAACCAGCTTGCTGGCTAATTAACACTTAAAGGACTTCTGAGCATTAGTGTAATACTACGGTATTTTCTCATTACATTAAATGAAACCTTTAGATTTGCTATAGGGAATCAGCTCTGCTATAACATGAAGTGAAGTAGCACCAAACATGAACCAGAACAGTTTTTCAAGTAAACTACCATGTCAAAAATGTCTGCAAAATTGCTTTTGCCCTGAGGGATGTCTTTGGATTTTCCAATTCATATATAAATATAATGCACAAAATTCAGCTTGTGATTGCTGTTCTCAAGACGGCCAACATGTCATCCAATTTGACCTCTCTCGTATTATTAATAATGTCATATTGTTCAATGATTATAATCTCCCCCTTCCTTCATTTCTGAAGGAAATGCAATCATCAGAGTACATTTTAGGTTTAAGGGCTATCTCAGAACCTATGGCAATATTTTTTCACACATGGTACTTTACTAAATCGATATTTATTGGATCTGAGGCATATAATTTGAGCTTTATTGCAATTTTACAGAGATAATTGTACATAAACAATAGACCTCCACTCATGTCCTCACTTCAAGACTTCAAGGTAAACCGTTTCTAAAATGGTTGCTGATACAGTTATACAAGCTTGCAAACCCCTTACATGGGATCATGGGATTACTTTCTAATACAAGTGATCGGCATTGAACTCTCATGTAGGTTACAACATTTTATTCACACACACACACACACACACACACACACACACACACACACACACACACACGAGAATGAGAACACAGGTCACTCTCTTGTATTGCTCAAACAGATTAAGTAAGTGCCATAGTTCAGAAGGAGTTAGAGAATGCAGAGGGCATCGATGGAAAACATCCTCAATTTGAAACATCTTCAAAATCAACTGAAGCGGCACAAAGAGTCTAAGCAGAATCTTGAGGATTGACCCAAAAGGTCACTAGCAGCACTGCTGGCTGTTTACAAAAAGAAAAAACCCTGCTTATCAGCATGCCAAAGGAATATGAATCATTTACCAAAAAAAAATGTAAAAATGCCTACATGACATTAGCAAGCATACGCATATCTAAACTGAAAAGGACATCAATATTCAAAGAGGCATTTAGATGACTCAACGTATATATGCATATTCATGACAACATCTTGTTCTGTGGAGAGCCAGCTAGATTTGGCTGCATTGCCTGGAGACTGACACACTGTGACTCAAGCTGAGGTCTGGCTCAAATGAGTGGTATTAGTAAATCAAGATAAAGTGCCACTGGCTGTCAAGGTGTTTAAAAAAAAGAATTCATTGAAAGATGGAAAGTGAAGTTGCCAAAGCAAGTGCCAAAGAAGTAGTCATTAGACACTATGGTTACATCAGTGCTGACAGAAGAACCACTTTTTATTTGTTCATTCATTCATTCATTCATTCATTCATTCATTCATTCATTCATTTATCAATGCACTAACTGCATATTGTGTCGTTTTATGTAAAATTGGCTTTAGTGAGCCATAACAGGGCATTGGGTGAATCTTTTATACTTATTATGGTCAGAGACTGCGCTAGGCTAGTGTTAGCAAACCGCATCCATAGCAAACTGCACAAGCTTTCACCCATTTACCTGTTACCAATTTGTAGTTACTGTATATACCTTTTATATTTTACCAATTTATATTTACTGTATATACCCTTTACCTTTTTACCAATTTATATTTACTGTATATACCCTTTACCTTTTACCAATTTATATTTACTGTATAAACCCTTTACCTTTTACCAATTTATATTTACTGTATAAACCCTTTACCTTTTACCAATTTATATTTACTGTATACACCTTTTATATTTTACCAATTTATAGTTACTGTATATACCTTTTAAATTTTACCAATTTATATTTACTGTATATACCCTTTACCCATTTATAGATCCTGCATGTTGAATGCTAGCACGCTAGATCTTATTACTTATGTTATTGCTGCTATGTACAGCTGTTTCCTCACCACCATTTCCTTTGTCTCGTTTCAATCTCCCTCTCTTTCAAAATATATAAGGCAATTATTCCAACAAGTAAATTATTCTTTATATTATCACTTGTTCATGAGATTCTTTGAGTGCTGTGGCCAGCAAGGCCTTTTCTGCTATCCTAAACACTACAAGAATCAATTCCTTTTTCATGAATATTTATTTATTTATTCCCAGTATTCTATTCTTTTAATTTCATAACTTTTCTCTTGATTGTGCTGGCTCAAGTAGTGTATGTTTATGTAAGAGTATTAATCTAATCATATTTCAGCCATCACGTGTTGCCGGGGTCAAAGAAATCTTCCATGAAGCCATGAATCAGCAGCGTGTGCTTGCAGTGTAAAGTACATGTTTCTTAAAGGTGTTGTTTTAACCAATCAGATTGCGAGTTGGTGACACTGGGGTCATTTAGCAGGCATACACTAACGTTGGTGTTTTCACCACCTTTGATTGGATGGTCAAATTACTGAACTAGTCGAGAGCTAGCAACCCACATCTAAAGCAAAGTGCACAAGCTTGAATATATTTTTGTGGAATTAGTAGCTTTTTTTCGTTGCACAGTGTTTGACAGAGGGGAAGAAATGTTCTTTCAATGCCATTTTCAAGATGGACTTTTCAAAAGAATTTGGACATTATAAAGAAAGGTCAGCCCAAACAGATCAAAACAGTTGCTAAGCTTTCTCAAGAAACATTTATACTTTTGCATGTTTTTCATCTAGAATTGCACAAAAACACACAATTTGCCTTCATTTTAAATCCCCAGGAAAACTGTAATGCACTGAAAAAATGCACACAAAAAACTGGGGTCATTTTATGAAATTAATATTGATGCATCTGCTAGAGATTATGTATGTGAGGAGACTTGTTGAATTGTGTTCATTGGGTTTCTTGCCTTAGTATTGGCATTCATTCTCGCTGCATGAGAGACCTGTCTGTCATGCAGCACTCTGTTATGCTGTGTTTCTCTATAATATTGATGGTTTCTATAGCCCTGGAGTCATAATGATGCTACTAAAAGGTGGATTGATTTAGGTAGGACATCATTGAAAGCCTAGGTGTGAAACGCACTGCCCGCCACTGAATTCTTTTAATGCATTTACTATATAGTGTCAGATAAAGTATACTGGACAGCAGACCTTTGAACTACTTCAGTGGGAATGAGTGTAAATGTTGTGTGATGACTCTGTAGTCCAAATTTAATACATAAATGTACATAAATAAAAGAAAACCGGTGTGGCGACCCCTAAAGGGAGAAGCTGAAATAATAAGAAGAATACATAAATAAGAGAAAGCATCTTAACAACAGTTTTGCACTTATTTAAAACAAACAACAAACTGAAGTTTTGAGTTCCACTCTGGAAATGAGAACCAATATCTGCCTTTTAGCTAAACCTACTGTCAGATCTGCAGTTAGCTTTGGCTAATTTAGTAGCACTGCGGTTTACTGCGTAGACTGTCTGCAAAATGAATATCACAGAGTATGAAAGCAAGAAAATTATACATTTGTTGTCTGAGGGTTTTTTCGTTACACCAGTGATCTCAAACCCTATTCCATTGTACTGTAGACGCATATACCGTGTTATTTGTAGTTCTATAGGCATCATTATCATATGATTCATACCCATACACTTGACCTCCATTATTGGTTTAATGGGCCAGGGTACTGCTGATGTTTTTTTTTTGCATTTATAGAATTTTTTTTTTTTAACAAATTGCTACATACTTGCCTCATTATATATTGTTTAAAAGGGTCATGTGAATTGATAACAGATTCACTTAATCATTTTAAACTGACCTGTTTTTTTTTTACCCAAGATGCACTTGTACACTGTTAGTTACTATGATTTCTCTATACTGTACATCTAGCAACCACTGAATGTGATGTGTATTGTTTCTATTTATTCACTAAGTCAAAACACATCACACAGAATGTTTATGGATACATTAAATTATAAGCCCATATTAAACAACCTTCAATACTATATCCTGCAGCTCTCCCACTTCCACCTAAAGAATATTTCTTGCATTTCCATATCCCTAACCACATTCAAATCCAAAATCTATACAGTTCAATGACATCAAATTCAGTACTACTCCTGCTGTCACTTCTCATCTTTCAATCTCGCTTAAACATGCTGAGCCCAGACGCTATTATCTATCTTCAGTCGCCCCACAATCAACTTATCCCCACGATCCATTACCTGTAGATGCACACTGCATTATCTTCATTGCTAACCTGGAATCGTTTGTGATTCTAAAACCTGCACCTTTATATTGGCTATTTTTTTTATCTGTTGGCTTGTGCATGCATTAAACAATGTTGTACTACCCCTGAACTTGTCATGAAAAGTAAATAAACAAACAAATTCATTATTTCTAATAATTATATGATAATAATAAGCTTGAGAAAGAAAAGCAAAAGAAGATTAAACAAAATAATTAGGAAATAAACAGCAGCAAATAAAGATTGTCAAATACAGAATATAAGACAAAGAAGGAAAAAAAAGAACAAGCAAAACAATTTAATTGAAACAAAAACAAAACAGAAAAACACGATGTTTTAGGATAGAATTAAGAAAGAATACTTCTGGCTCAAACAATGCACACACAGAAAATCTAATGAAATCAAATTAAATGAAATAAAATAAAAAAAAAAAAATTGTAAGTATTTTTCATCAGTATTGGACAGTTGTATGAATGTCTATGTGACAAATAAAATTTGATTTGATTTTTAATTTGATTAAAGGAAACTAAGAAACAAACACAAATACAAACAACAAATAAACAAAACAATAAAAAATGTCTATAAGACAGTGGCTGGAAATTTGAAAAAAAAATAGGGATGCACTTAAATGAACTGAAATTTGTCCATTTGTTTGTTTTTTATTGGAAATTCATTAAAAAATATATAATATGAAGAAAAAGAAGAAAAAATAAAATCACCAACAAACCACCATGAAAACAAACTAATAAATACATCAATGCACAAATAAACAAACACAAACTATCAAGTACACAAAACTGCGTCACAAAAAGTGTCTTGTCCTTGGTCACAGACTTCCCACAAGTGACCCATTTCCTAAGCAAATGGAGTTCCTGAGGTAAGTCTAGTCTCATATATCACATACTTAATGTAGGAATTCTACCATTTCTGCTGACTCGAATGTGCACACTGTTGCAGACTGATTCATATCATCCAATCCCTGAGGACTGTCAGAATTCGGGCGTGTTGTAAAGCATTCAGTAATGACCTCTGCAAAAGGAATGAGAAATGGAAACACTGGCTTAGGTGACTGACTTTGAAAAGATGGCTTTGGGGGAATTTCCTTACAACGCCCCTTGAAATAGGGTCTGAAATATGCTGTGGGAGGCTATTTCAGAGAGCAGAGGTGTCGCTTATTATAAGTCTATAGAGGCAGTTAATATCATCAACTTACCTTCATCAGCCTAGTGGCTGGACAATGAGCTGAAACATTTCCCTGTCTATCTGAATTAATCTTATACAGGAATAAGAAAGTACTCATGAGCATAAAAATTACTATTTCAGTAGAATATGTATTTAATGGCTTTACCATCCCTGGTGCTTTTTTTTAATATATTCAATCATATCTGACTTTATATGACAAACAAATTGAATGATTTTGTATTCATTACACTGTTACACTCTGAAACGACAGCAAAAACCGTTGCAAGCTTGTCATTTTATCAACACCAATAATCCCCAATGCCAATTACTTAACAATTTGGAATAACAAGCAATAAAAAAATGCAAATATTAAAATGTATCCTACAAACCTCTTGTTTCATCTGTTTAATTCTCCTTCAGGTGTTCTATAAATTAATGATTTGAACTACTTCTTTTTGCTTAACTTTATTTAAATATGAGATGGCTGATTAATTAAAGACAAAACGAAATAAAAGACCAGATGTACAAAGCTGTATTTTTAGCTGTAATTAGGCCACGTTCTGCACACAGCCCCTAAATTCTATGTACAAAATTGGTGTGTAAGCCAAACAGCACAGTTTGAGTATGCAGTAACATGCAAAAGTAGACTCTTGTTTATGACACATATTTAGGGAAAATTGCACAATAAATGTGTGAGGGAAGGTTGTGCCAGTGCAATGAAGGGTAGGAAAATGAAAAGACATGGCAAAAAATATATATATGTTAATAATTGAAATAACATTGATATCATTGCTTATAATAAACTTAATTTAAACACATATTTTTTGCAATTAAATGAGCACTATCTCTTCATATAGTAGTAGTGTAATGCAATTAAAATGTTGACACTATAACTATAATGTTAAATTGACGATTATTATGGTGTGGTTATTTCAGAATGGTCTTGCTCTGATATAAACTACAGCGTAGAGATTTTGAATAGTGTGGAGCTTTGGAAATGATCAAGTTTGATTTATGACAACTGTTTGCATTTGAATTAAGTTCATTCAGTCATGTTTTTGCTGCCATTATGAAAATAGTGCATCAGGGCATAAAGGAGATGATTTAGAATCAAGAATTAAAAGTTAGTAATGCATCACTTTAGAGGAGGCAAGCAGACCTAAACCACACCCGCTAAAATAACCATGACTCGTTAGCTATATATATATATATATATATATATATATATATATATATATATATATATATATATATATTTCTTTTTTTTTTGCGTTAGAAACTTTTATTTAATTAGATAAATACATTTATTACAAAAAGCTAGACATGTAACATTAAAAGAAATAGAATATATGCCCTATCAAAATGATAAAGCCTAACAGATAAGTTCTTTTTTAATCAAAAATTCAAAAAACACTGTAACACTGTAATAATACACTTTTCCATATAAAATCTAATGAAAATTTTATATTTAGCAGCATTTCTTAATTTCTATATTTTTCAAATTACTGACTGTACTCTTAGTTGCTTTTATGTTGCTTTAAATATAAGACAAATATTCAATTCTAGTATATACAAGTAATACTGAATTAATTGTATATACACTTTTCAAGGTTTTAAAGGATACTAACATGGATATAAACAGTAACAGGGAAGACATGAGAAGACATGTTCAGAGAAGATGATGTTCTGGATTTATTAATAATAATAATAATAATAATAATAATAATAATAATAATAAATGTGACCAAAATGATATGTTTTTGATGAATATGAAAAAGTTATATAAGTGCTTTGGTTTAAAATAACAAGATGTGTACTGTAAAGAATGTTAGTTGATTTGCCTTAGAGGTCAGCCCTTGAACAAAGCCTTTATAAGTGTGTGTATTCAAAGTAGTGAGTTCACATTTCTGTCAAACACAAAGAAGACAATAAAAAAAACAAATCTTGCATCTAGGAAAATCAAGATGTAGAATCAGTAATTTGGATAGCTCTAATACATTTTAAGCCTTGTGCTCCTCATGGAATAAACTGTGTACACATTATGCTTACTCATCAAGAAGGTAATAAGAACGACTACCTCAGAGAATATCCTACGAAAGCAACTGCACAAACAAACTTTTGCAAAGGCAAATTTGCACAGCTTTGAGGCTGGCGGAAAGAATCACGCGCCGGTCTCTTGATATGCATAATGACGCAGCTTGATTTCATTCCATTAAATCAAAATGAATTTACATATTGTATCATGGGTGCAAATGAGGCATCTAAAAGCCATAAAGCTGTGAGAGAGTATCAGAAGTTTGGGCTTTCTGCTCAGCTCCTTGTCTCCGAATTCAAATAATCAATTACTTCATATTACTCATATAGTCACCTGACCAGAGCTAGACAAAACAGAAGTTAAGAAAACTTGTTTTGGCTGCTTGAAAACTAACTGAAATGTAGTTCTGTAGTAATGCAATTCAATAATCTATGGCATTATGCATTTATAAGGATGAAGAAGCCCAGTCATCTAAAACATTGCCTGTTCTAACTACTACACTCAGGTAAATGCAGCCACAGCATTAAATCCAACAGTGGGGAGATTCAGGAAGAGCTACATTCAACAAGTCATTAGGGCTCTTAATGAGACCACGGTCCAGGCATATTTTGTTTTACTTCCATTTCATGGACACACACTGACATAACCAGCTACATCATGATGATGATAATGATGATGATTATCTTTTTTGGCTACAACAATATGATTCATGATTTACATAAAGTAAACTTCAAACTGTTTATTTTATGTCTTACATTCAGTAGTCTACAGTATTGAAGTAAATGTAATTTATTACAGTACTTAATTTTCTTTTGTGTGTATCTGTACTTTACAGTATTTTAATTTGAGAAGAATTTCACTTTAACTTCACTACATTTAAGAATTTCAAAGTCATATATCTTACTTTGTACTCAACTACATGTTGTGTTGTCAGTCATTTCTTTTTATTTTTGAGTGGATAAAAGCTTAACTGGTCAATCAGGGTAGAGCGCGAGCTCCGTTTTGAACTTGTTTTGATTACCGCTTGAAGGCATCTACTTAGCATGAACATACCGTTCATCTTCAGCTCAACAGCAAGCAGAACATTTTTAAAGTAATAAATGGTAAAAGAAACTCATGACTCGAACTCGCCACAGCACCCGTGGTCTAATTTGTAAAAAAAATCTTTGACGTAGTTGAAAAGAAGGTTTTAGGCTCATGAACATTTTAATAGATATCAATCAGTGTTTGACTCATTAATATCATTCTATTAATTGATTGGTGTGCTGAGAGAAATATTAAAGTATTTTTACATAAACTGGGTTGATTGAGCAAAGAATCTTGTGACAAAAAAGATAATAAGAACATTATAGCCATAATAAATCATAGTATCACTTTGGCAAATACTTTTGTACTTTTGACTCAAGTGAAAGTTTAAAGGGAGCACTTTTACTGTTACTAAAGTAAAATTTTACCTACTGTATCGCTACTTTTACACAAGTACATGGATCGTGTACTTTGTCCACCACTTGGTTGGTTAAATTGTATTAACACAACCAATGACCGAGGACCAATATTCCGCAACCCTGCACTTTGGACCTATTTGGAAAAATTATCATTGCACTGCTTCACTTACATTATTATTTGCACTGCCACACTTTATATACCCTGGACAAACAGAATAGAAATGTCTTTATCTTTATTTATTATTTAATGTTTCTGGTTTTGTATATATATATTTTTTTTTTTATAGCACCAGCACATGGACAAATTACTTGTACATGCAGCCAATGATACTTATAAGTTAATAACTTACAACACAGATGATTCTGATTTTAATTTTGATTCTGATTTTGATTCTGATTTGATAGGGGATTTAGCATCTGCCAGTATCCAGACATCCAAAACACATCTCAAATAAATAAACATACAAGAGAGGGAGAACAGTGAAGTGGTGTGGTTGCATGTAGAGATGGTAAAGATGGATGAGTTTCAATCCCTGTGGTCAAGTGTGCAAAGTAATGAAAAGTGTGTTAGAGAGTGAAGACAAGAGTGCAGGTAGGGTGGAGTGGGTGGAAAAGAGTGGCAGGAGTGATTTGGGATAGAAGGGTATATGCAAGTTTGAAGATGAGTGAAGACTGTGTTGAGACCGGAACTAGAAGTGGCAGAGTTGAAGATGCTGAGATTTTCATTGGGAGTGACAGAGATAGCCAGGATTAATTGCGTTTATGAGAGGGATGTTTTGGAGACAAGGTCAGAGAGGTTGGGCTGAAATTGGCCATTTCAACCCAACCTCTCTGACCTTGGGGACATGGGGTATGTCGTTACAAGGGAGAGAGGGAGGACATGCAGGTGGCTGGTTTGAAAGAGACAGATGTAGAGCACAGAGTAAAATAGAGACAGATGATTTGCCATTGCGACCCATTACGAGAGCAGCCAAAAGAAGAGAAGAAATAAATAAACAAACAAGCAAATAGATATATAGATAGTAGAACAGAAATAGACTAGAAGCATAAAATTTAATTTACAATAAAATAAAAATGTAAAAGATTTGCAGTGAAAAAAAAAATACAGTTGAACTTACAATAAAAATAGAAAATTAATTATACAAATCTGGTGAATATGTACATGTAGCAGTAGCATTTCAGCGAGGCAGAAATAGTGTTAATTATTCACATATAAATATGATACAAATAAAATAAAATTAACCTGAATGGAGTAAGATTTTTTCTTTGGATTTTTTTTTGTCTATATCTGTAGGCCAAAGCAAATAATATAACTACTTGCCCTGACACTATACACTTGTCCAGGGCAATTAACATGTTATTATCAGGCAACGATGCCACGGGCTGTTTAGAAAACTTGATAAATAGTAGTGATGGATATAAAAAAAAAATGCTGAGGATGTCAAGCCAGACTGGTGGGAATGAATAACTTATTTATTATGAGATTTTAGTAAACATTGCACTAAATCAGTCTCATTAATGGTTCAGTAGAAAAATGCGTTCGCTTTCAGACATTGTTTGGACAGTCTTCCTGTCAGCGTTGATGAAATATGACCAGAAAAAGCTGGAAGTAAATTATGAATGTTTGAGTTCAGCTTTGTCTCATTGAATAATGCATTTTATGGCCAGTAATACACAGTAATATTTATTCAGGTCAAGCTAACAGCTGAGAAAATTATTTAATTGCCATCTCACAGAAACAGATATATTACGGGGACATAAAATAATGACCAGAACTAATCCACTGATTTCCACTATCTATAATAATCATAGATCCATGAACAGTTGTGTAAAATAAAAGATAAGAAAAAGACTGTTGGCAAAAAATGTATCCATCTTCTCATGTTGGGTTTTGCCCTAAATACCTTAGACATTTTGAAAATGGACTGGTTTAATGAGCTGAGATGAGAGCTATTGGTGGAGTTATTATACACTGATTCACTCATTAGCATACATGTCGCATCAACTAGTTTCAGCTGAAAAAAATTCAGCTGCACTGCTTTTGGCATGATAAAGTCACTCCAACCTCATTGCCATGCGTCGGTTTAGTACCTGGCATGATTGAAACATTAATATACATTTGACACCCCAAATTACTGGTGTGTATACCTAAACATTTGGGAATTGTTCGATGTTATTGAAATTGACAAATTATAGCACGTCTATTCTCTGATAGGCAACCCTATGTTCTCTGACTGGCATGAAGGGCTTGTTGTTCCAACACTGCTTTCACTGTTCACTTTATTATGTAGAGGTTGTGCTGGGCAGAAAGGGTCAGCGAGTGGTTTCCTGCGATGTTTTGTCCTACACTGACTGTACTCAACCCTGCCAGATTAGCTGAGTGGATCCTGATGCATTATTCATTCGCCAGTGATGGAAACACACAGGCTGGAATTATAGGGTCCTGAACCCTCTAAAACACTCCACGTAATAAGGATAATAGTTCTTTCGATTGTGGCTATTGCAGTAAACAACACAACGAGCTCATGACCATAGAACAAACGAAGGTGTATGCAAAAAGAATGACAAAGTGTTTATGTGTATGTGCAGGAGAGAGAGAGAGAGAGAGAGAGAGAGAGAGAGAGAGAGAGAGAGCAACAGAAGGCTTCATAATTGACGGTAACTGATGATTCATTAAAGTAATTCATATTCTTGTATAATAAACGGAGAACAAATAGACTTTAAACTTTGAATGCTGTAGTAAACCAGGCTTTTGTTATTTAATTAATGTATTAATTCATTTATTTATTAATTATAGTTACTAATTTAACTTCAATTTTAAGAGTATATGGTATGCACAATTATAAGCTAAAAATAACCCTTTAAATTTACAGCAATCTTTTTTTTTTTAACTATCTACCACGTTTTGTAATTTGAATAATGTAAATGAAGTGCTACTGCAAATGACTTTTACAGCAAAATAGTTTAAGATTGTAGAAGACTGTGGAATCTTTTTTTTATGACAGAAATATATTATTATTTTCTTATTGTCTTATTTTTTTCTTATCTGAATGTATATTGTTAACTTTTGCCATAGCTATAATAATTAATAGCTATAATAATCAATTTCGGTAGATTCAGCAACACAGCTATCAACATCAAATTGTTTGTGATTTTGTACAAAAATAAAGGCTCTGTCATTGCCCTAAATTCATTACTATCCCAAATTCTAATCAATAAGAAATACTTATTCAGAAAATAAGGACTGTTGGAATAAAGTCACCAATTTTATGCATGATGGCTAGTATGTGTACCCACGATGTAAACCTAGACAGTGGTTTCCCATATGATTTCTTTTTGTTCTTAGTTTGTTTATTTATTCTTTAAATCTCATTTGAGTACCATTTCTAATACTGGATTTCGAAGAACATACATGCAGGAAGAAACATGGAGTACGAATCCATGAAATGCAAAAGTTAATTAATTTAACGTTGTTATAATAACGTTATTTACTGGCTTTTTAATGTGAAGCCTTGACAATGTTTTTCACTGGATTATTGCATCATGTTGCTGTTTGGCTTTGGGAGGCTTCAGCTACTTCAGAATACAGCAGCCTCATCGCAAGGAGAATGAAGTCAGTGAAAATTACACCAGTCTCTTCTAAGCCATGTTGACTTCCAATTAGGTGTGGCATAGATTATAAAGTCCTTATAATGCATAGCTCTGAATGAGATCATTTTAATCTGCTTAAGAAGAATAGCTACTCTCGAGCAGTTTAGTCAGCTCAGACAAGCCGATATCATAATCATAATTTTATGTATAATAAATACAAACCGCAAAGTTTGTTTAATCTTCGCCTCGCACTTTGAGCACATTTTCTATTATTATTATTAAACTTGAAAACATGCACAACAATGCAAAGCGGTGTAAAGAATTAGCGCAGTGCCGGAAATATGATTTGTTTTGCGCATACATAAAAACAATAAAGAATCTATAACGCTAGCATTAGCCACTAGCCACTTCCTGGTTGCCGGATAACACTAGCATTATGGATTCTTTAGAGTATGTCCAGCTTTAAGAAGACATTTGTTGAAGTATGCTGAAATAAGTAGAACAGTTAAGTAGCACACACACACACACACATACACACACACACACACACATTAATGTACTTTTATCTATCAATTTTTCACCTGATCATTCATACCCGAAACATGTGTTTATTATTGCGTCTTTGTGCTTTTAATTCATATTAATTTTAGCTTCATCTAAAGTGGTATTTAATACATTAACATCACATTAACATTAACATTAACAATCATTTACTAACGTAAATAAAGTAGCCGTTGTTTACACGTGAATTCATGTGACTCATGGTGCAGTTTAGGTTAATTCTTGATTAGTATATGTCTTATATTCATATTAAAATAACATTTAGTTTCCATATTAGTACATGCTTATTTATGTATTGTCATTGTAAAGTGTTACCACAAAAACATATTAAAGCACATTACTACCCATTAATGGAAATCCATTGTTCATGTAACAGTTGAAACAAGCACACACAGCACAGCAGTTATACAATACAACAACAACAACAACAACAACAACAACAATAATAATAATAATAATAATACCTTCTGATTATTATATACTGTACAAAGTTCTATAGTAAACTCTCTATCACCTGACACACAATACTGTCATTTGCACTACCATGCACTCTCACACTTTATGTACATTACTGAGCTGTATCCCTATTTATTACCCACTCTGTCTATACTGTCTCATATTGTCTGTATTGTCTTGTATAGTCTGTATTGTCTTGTATAGTCTGTATTGTCTTGTCTTTTCTGTTTTGTCATGTATAGGTTGTATTTATGTCTGTACTTTTAAAAGTCACTAACAGCTGGAACCAAATTCCTTGTGTGTGTCAACACACTTGGCCAATAAACCTGATTCTGATTCTGATTCTGATCAGATGAAAGACTTTACAAGACTGTAATAAAAGATTTATATTCAACTAAGGATGACAAATTGATAGTGTGATTAGTACTTCCTTAATTGCACAATATACATAACAATATGCTAATAAAATATTTTCCTGTTATGCATACTATATGTTATTATTTCATTAACTACAGGAAGTAAATATGGTTACTTAAGTAAAGGCAGAGAGTTTAGATAAGGGTTTAGTTCATACAAAGGGGTGTGTTTAAGATAACACAGGATGAGATTTGGTTCTTTTAGTGCTAACCTAGCTCAATTTTGATGAACTCAAATTATTTCAAATGAAATTCCTGGTTCTGAGCCTATTCACTGGAAAAAAAGGAAAAAAAAAGAAAAAAATAGCATCTACTGCTCAGGTTAGAACAATATGGTCAGAGCAAGTAGAGGCAATGCAATGGATTTCTACCAGGGTGGGATGATGCAACTGTTAACAACATACTTTTTTTTTGCATCATGTGGCCTTAGGGCATAACGCAGCATAGCATGTCACCTGAGAAATTTTCTACCACAGCATCTCCCTGTTAACACTATTAACTGAGGGGAGATTTTTCTTTGGTCTCTTCTGAACTTTAAAATACTTGCTAAACCCAACATAAAAAATAAAAAAATCTTCCTGAAGAATAATGGAAACTCGGCTACATCAGCACTACATAGCAAGAAATCAGAATTTGCATTCAAAATCAGGATGGGATCCAAGCATGCTGCCCAACATCATTAGCCATAACAAATGAGAATAGCCAGATTAGTCTTGGAAAAGACATTTGATCAGAGAGACGATGGAATCTTCCATCTCTGCTAATTAGTGCTTAGATGATAAGAGCTGCCGCAATACTGAACCATTCAGTATTTCACCAACTGTTTCAAATGTTGAAGGAAATTTGTCCATTTATTTCTCATTTTCTCATACATGTTCACACGAGAGCTCTATATGGTGTAAGGTATTTCTTTGAGCTTATAAAAAAAACATTTTACATTCTATTGAAGTCCCGATGAAGTTAATTACAAACCATTTATTCATACGTTATTCTGTCTTTTCGCACACTTTAAAAACAGTGCAGTCTTCCCCCTGCCACATTATGTCGATAGTGAAAAAACCCTGATTCATTTAAATTAGATTCATTTAATTGAACTTAATTCAATTAGCCTGGTTTTCTCTTCTTCTGCTAAAACTTCCTACACACACACACACACACACACACACAAAATCATAAAGCACAAAAGCTTCTGTATGCAAATGAGATTTTCCTGTTTTGAATGCATTTTGATCACCATTAAAGTGTAATAATCCATCATTTTATGAGCTGTCCATATTGGTTTGCTGGTAAGGTTCGAGTTTTGCAAATCACTCAGTGACACGACTGAACATTCTCTGAAACACAGGGACGATTATTATTCTGTCACGCTTGTGAGAAACGAGGGCCATTGTGCAGTCGGAAAGCTTAAAAACATCAGTAAAAGGTCAGTGGTGTTAATTCCCACTTCATATTGCCGCTTTAAAAAATAGCGGTGTATAATCAGAACACCTGTGAAAGAGAATCAGGATGTCTATTCTGTGGATGTGATTTGAAACCGCATGAGAACACAACGGCACAATGAATCATGCATTTGAACATTTTTGGACATTATTCAGCAGTGATGAATTTCATTGATTTGAGAATATAGAGGACTCAACGGTAAGCCATTTTCTACCAAAAAACGTTCCACAATACCCTTAACGTTAACGGCATTTGCATTTGAAAAACATTCTGTCCCAGTTAGCCGTTACTGGGGAAAGGTTTTTTTTCAGGCATATGGAAAATGCTGTAGCGCACAGCTGCTGTGCTGATATTCCTGATGTAGGTGTTGGGGTGAATGCTTTGAATACAAGACACACAAATCTAATTGAAAGAAAATAATTAGAACTTAAATGTAGCATACTAAATCTCCCAGCAATTGTCTTTTTCTCCTAGGTACGCTGTTTTGAAAATGGTTTTGTTTCGATTCTTTATGCTGCCGTCAATCATATTCAGAAATAACAGTGGTGCTGCTCAATATGTCTGAGAGGTAATATCATTTCTTTTTTTCTTTCTCTCACTGTCTGTCTCTCTCTATCTTTCTCTTTCTCTCTCTCACACACACACACTGTCTTTCTCTCTCTAACACACTCAAACACACACAAAAACACTCCACATATCCAACCAGTTTTACAATAAAGATTTTATCAAAAAACATTGAGAAAAAAAACATTAAACAACACACTGTATTTATACACATCCAATAAACACATTATGTTTCTATCCATAAGGAGTGCTGACACATTCTCTTTTTCTTCACACACTTAGCACAACGGCACTCTATGTGGACCAAGCTGTAAATCCATTTTTATTGCTTCAACACACTTCAAAATACTTGTAGACATTTTTACTTGTTTTTGTATCACCAGAAAACGGCTTATGTAGTTTAATTTGTACATGTACTTTGTTTTAAAGCTAATGTGAATGTAATTGTAATAGCAAGGCTTCTGGGTAGTGCAAGTGGAAAAAGAAATCGAATCCAGACTATTTTGCAGACGTCTATAACTGGAAGTCTGAGGAAGCAAAATTGCAAAGCTCTTTTACTGTTTCTCCTGTCAATCAAAATGAACAATTACCAGTATCTGTGAGCTCATGTATATGGAAGAGGGCAGACAGTGCTTTCTTCAGTCGCCATGTGATGTATGAGGAGCAGTTTAAAAAGATGCCTTCGCTGGCTCCCTTTGTAATAGTAGTTGGAAAATGGCACATGAACAAACTGGGAGTCAAAAAATGTAGGGCTTAAGCTATTACACACAATTACTTGAGAAATCAGCCCTACAACAATGTCTTTGTGTGTTTCTTTTTCAAAATTGCACAGTGAGGAAGAATGAGTATGAGAGCTATTTAAATTAGAGTAGTACTATTATAATATTTAGTAATATAAGGTGTATTAAGCTGTTCTCCAAACTGTTACAACAAATCTGAAGACCCGCAATTGTATAGGATGTCTTTGGACGTGGTAAAATTACATTTTCCCTTCACTTGAGCTTGGAGTATCAAACCTGTTCCAGCATGACAATGCCACCTGGGTAAAAAACAAGCTCCATGGTGTTATCGTTTACAACTCTATAAAAGTAACTCTCAGAAAAAATTAATTAATTATAGAGTATGTTTGACAGTGCTCTTTTATGGAGAAACATTATAATATAAAAAAGGTAATCAAATGCATCCAGCCCTTATTTAAATTGCTCTTTCATAGCAAAATTTATTTGCACTAAAGTTTGTACACTTGCACTTTATGTAGTGTCACAGTAAGTTTTGTGTAGTTCTTTGTTTTCTGGTGCTTGTATGTTGTCTGATTTAGCACATTGGCAGACAAGTTTCACTGTGTACTGCACTGTATATGGTTGAAATGATAATAAAAGCCAACTTGACTTGACCTGACTTGAATAGTTAAAATGTATAATAGGCTACAGACCCCAAAAAACTACATCTTAAAAAAGCCTTGTCTGCCATAATCTATTATTTTCATTTTAATATTGCTACCTTACAAACTAATTACCATTTTTTAAATACTATTGTTCAACACTTTTTTTCTATTTAAAAATTAAAATAAGATGGTGATCTTTCCAGATCACAATGCACTTTACATAATGGCCCACTTAGCTTATATTAGCCAATATAGAGGGTCATACAGATTTACACACAGTTATGACTGGGTTGCCAGGTTGGGGTTGTTTTAAAAATATTATTATCTAAGATCCTGTTTCATAATAAATACTCAGAATTAAATAAAATTGTATAAAAATAAGAAAACAGAAAAAAGTACAGTGGATCTATAATGTGAGGAACCATTTGTCTTGTAAGACAAGTATTTCACACTGATAAAAGCTGAGAAAAAGTATATATATATATATATATATATATATAGTCCATGACATACAGGTTTAATTTTGTCTGAATGTTGCTTGCATGTCATATGTGAGCGTTTTCCTTTCCTGCTGAAATGTATAGTCACAAGCTGCACAGTCTCAAGGCATTTCGTAATATATAGTCACAAACTTTATTCTATTAATTTGTGTTCATGGACACAAATTTCTCTTAGGGTCATAGGTAATGCTGACAGTAATGCTAAAGGTAATATTTTTTCTCAATTTTATCAGAAAATAAGGCAGAAAATATATGGTTAGGGGTATGGTAAGGGTTAGGGTTAAACTGTAATAAGTGTGTGTGTGTGTGTGTGTGTGTGTGTGTGTGTGTGTGTGTGTGTGTGTGTGTGTGTGTTTGTCTAAATAGCACAGTCTCCTTAATTAACCAGGAGAATATATTTACTGAATATATTTACTGACAATGGTTTATAATGGTGAGTAGCTTATAAAAACAAGGATAAAATCTCCTGCTTAAATGTTGAGTAATAGTGCTTAAAGATTAAAAAAACTATAACAAATGAAAGAAAAACAATACATGTGGTTTTCGGTGGCAGAGGCACAAAATACTTCCTATTAAACCACATTACATAGAAAGGCGTCCTCAGTGACACGAAAAAAAGAGAGAAATTCGTGTCTATAAACACAAATCTATAGATTATATTTCGTAATGAGACTGGGCTGTGTGTTTACAGTTATAATTATATCTAAGTTTTTATTCTACAATAACCACAAATTTATATACATTTATATAGTTACATAGACATTATAGATTTTAATGCAGTGCTTAGTGATTTTCTTTTTTCTTCTGTTCAGTCCAGCTTATGTCTCTTTCTGAAGGTAGGGCTATTTTATAACATAGCCTGGATGATGGTGGAAAGGTTTCAACTGCTGTAGAGCTTTTTCAGATTGAAATGCTTACTCATCCATCAGGATAGCACACCCGGTGATAGAGTTGGAATAGAGCAGTTCACCATAACCCATCTATCATCAGCTTCAACAAACCTGAGCGGCAATGGGATCGGTTCCCCTGATACTCTTTCCACTGCACGTCGAGTAATTGTTGTGTGGGTTTTGTCTTCCGCAGTACAATTAAGTGGGCAGTCAGTGTTCAAATGGACTTAACTGATCATCGGGGACTTATAATACACAAAGAAAGATTTGTGAAGTGGTACTTCTAGGTACCTAGGTTCATCTGCGTTTGAGAATTGTATAGACTGGTGCTTAAACGTATTATTATTATTATTATTATTATTATTATTATTATTATTTTAACACTATGTTTAAATTCCCAAATTTGATGGACAGCATTGAATTTTTTTATAAACCAAGTTGATCAACCAATGATCAACTAGTTCTCTAAAACAGGTCAAAGGTAAATCTTGTGAACCTTCATTCGTTAACTGAACAAAACACAGAAAAAATTACTGAATTTCTAAAAATAAAATAAACAACCAAGAAATTAACAGACACTAATACAGTACAGTAAAAGTGTAAATCCTGTCCGGTCTCTTGCAATCAATATAAATCGAATATGCAATCAAATAAATACATAAGTACTGCAAATTCAGCCTTGTGCATTTTCAATCGTTATAATCCAAAACTGTAGTTTACATCAGGAAATACTGAAATTGTGCAGCGTCATACTGACGATCTTGTTTGTGAACAATTACAAAGGGACTTTTCATTCTGATGGAAATTATATATTCATTGACACAAATACTCACTTTTGAGAGATGAACTAAGGATTTTGAGAAAGGTGTAGGCGTTTGTAAGAAATCCAATGTGTTGTGCTGTTTGTACACATTGTTTTGAGAATGCACTTACTGGTTTGCAAATATTAAGGACAATTCGAAAAATGATCCAAAGCAACTGAGAAAAACTGCAATGTAAAAGCCTGGTAAGAGAACTAATCGTACGTAGCTGCTAAAAAATAATGTCATTTAATAGCATACGGCTTTGTGCGAAGAAAAATGTAATAACTGTGCAGATATAAAAAAAAATAATAAACAAAGCCAAAGAAGTGGTATTCCAGTAAATAAGATGTTGGACTCCTGAACGAAAGAGTCATGACCAAGCACAAGCTGCAAGCTGGCCTCTTATGCAAACCCTTAACCCTTGAATTCTCAGTTGTATAAATTAGATTATTGTGAGTCACTCTGGATAAGGGCGATAACAAAAACACTATGAACACCATGAAACAAACAAAAACCTGAACATGACCAATGACCAATGTGAAATGATCATTAACGACAACCAAAAAAAAGGCACTGAAAGTTATGTGCTGTGAAAGACAGTGAAGAATTAGGAGAAACGCAGTTGACCGATAACGTCTCCAGGTTACGTATGTCAACAATACTTTGGCAACACTTCTGCATTGTCCACGCTCTGAATCACGTGTGTAATCCGTTCAATGGAAAGCACAGCGTCGCAGACGGGGTGACGTCGCAAGCAGGAAGCTATAAAAAGCACATAGAGTAAAGTTGACGCCAGCTTCTGTGAGAGAGAAGGAAGCGCTGCAGGGATACCGGTGGAGACGCAGTGTCTCATCCCCTTAGGAAACCAGGAGACGTTCCCCTTCAGGAAATCAAGCTGCATTAACAACCCTTTGGGAACAAGAGTCCAATACTGATACACTGACCAATCTCTGACTAGTGTGTGTGGGCACAGCTAGGCCAAAGTACAAATGGGCCAGGAGTGGCACTGAGGTCAAGGTTATAAAACCTGACAAAGGTCAGCAGGGTGGATCAGCCCGCAGTGTTGCAGATTTTGTGGAGACACTACAGCGGACCAAGCCTTAGAGGCTGCCACACTCCGGAAAGTTCTCTGGTCAGCCTGTTCCATCAGCCGTAAGTGTTACGCGATGACCAGAAACTGCCAACACAGGGCCCTGAAATAGGAACCCAGGATCTCTCCAAACATCTAAGCACGTAGGGCTCACCATGTAACCTTGATAGTATGGAGGAGATTGCCCCTCCTTGAGAAGCCTTGGGTCCTGAGCCACCACTAAAGAGGTCTCATGTGCAGGAGGCCAAGTGGAATCACATTGGACGCTGCTGCCATAAGCCCGAGCAGTCTCTGGAACTGCTTGACAGTGAGTGACTGCCCTCCTGACAGCTGTAAGGATGGACACAATGGCGGCAGGAGATAGCTGGGCGAGCATTAGGGTCGAATTCCATACAACATCTAAATAAGTGGTTCTCTGTGTAGCCAGGCAAGCACCTACCAGTAGGGGTGTGGTTGGCTAATTATCCCAAGACTTTTTAAGCAGGCACTGGGCAAGAGGCCTCGAAATGTGGGCCCTGTTTTAAAAGCACATGGGATATAGTGCTGCTTTGGTTGGTTGTGGTGGAATCGCCCTAGAGGAGGTAGGCCAAGTTTGTTACTTTAGTTTGTTTAATTTGTTTATTTAGATGGATTTATTTTAGATGCAGATAAATTGAGCAATGCCGATTGTGTATGTTGACAGCTGTTGTTGTAGGTAAATATATGGCTTTGTTTGTATTTCTCTTTGGGAATGTGTTTTGATTCAGATCTGGATAAATGCTTGAACATTAACTGATTGTTATATCTGCTATCTGCCAATGAAGGTAAATTTATTTAAAATTTAGTTAAATAAAAGTGAGTGTGCAGTTGGTAACCATGGTTTTAAATGTTTAGTGTTTTAAGGCATATGATGTATTGTTAATTTTTGTTTTTTTCTGTTTTAGATTTGTCAATTGCTGTTTCTCCCGTGTTGTTTTTGTTTGGTCCCCTGGTTGGCCGGTCTCAGGAGTGTGCTGCATGGTGGCAGCACGTGTATTGTGTGAATTGTTTGTGTACGAGTCCGGTTGGCTGGGGCCTTGTTTTTTTTGTATTCTTTTCTTTTTATTTGTATTGATGATAACTTCCCAGCCTTATGCTGCTAGCTTAACTCATAGTGCTTGTCTTTTGTGTGCGTGTGTGCACCCCTTTGTGTATGGGATTCAAGTTTGCTGTGTTTTCTTTTGTAGTTATTAGTGAAGGGTTATGTTTTATGTTGTGTTATTATTTGAATTGTGGTTATTTCCTTTTGAGTGTTTAATGTAAGAGGGATATCCCCCTATGCCTGCAACGAAAGCAGTTATCATAGTGAAAGAGTTGAGCTGGCTGTTAACCTCTTTGAGAGCTGGGACTAATTCTGGATGAGCTACTGGTATCAATTATTTTATGTTTAAGTGTTTGATTATGTATATTACTTTCTGTCCTATTTTGCAATAAATTTTTGTACCTTAGCCACCTGAAGGGTTTCGTTTTTGGGCCTGTGCTCTAAACAGGTTTTTTCCTCCTTCAAATTAGTTTTGAAGGGGTCTGTACATCTGTAATGGAGAAAGCACAATCTTTTTGGCATTCAGCTGAAAGCCCAGCTCCATCATATGAGCAAGAACACATAAAATGGATAGGACGCAACCCACCATACTTTCTGGGAACTATGAATTGCCAGCTGTAGAACCCGGACACTCTGTCTGATGGAGGGACCACCTCGATGGCCTCCTTTCTCAGGAGAGTGTTGTCTACTTGTTAAATGACCAGAGACTGCTCGAGTGTCATCAGGGTGGGACACACCCCATCAAACTAGGGTGGACAGAACCCAAAGTTAATCATGTAGACTCTGTCTACAGTCTGCAGGACCCATTGAGACACATCTGGCCGAGCTTCCCAGGCTGCCAGGTAGTCTCAAAAAGGATATCAGTCTCTCGAGACTGACCTCTGGTACGCCTAAACCCGAGGCTATGCCCTGGTGCAGCTCATGAGCCTCGAAGCAAGTTCTTCAAGTCTGCTATTACTCCGGGCAGAAATCGAAGAGTGTGCTCGCTGAAGCTGGCTGTGCCCTGAAGCACTGAGCATGGCAGGGTTAAAGGACCAGGTCCCTGGCGGTGCCGGGGGCAGGCGGGCACCGTGTAATGAGGTGCAACACGCTTTTTCCCAGCGACATCAACCCATAGCCACATTCTTTCAGCCCCTTGACATTGGAGTACAATATTGCCTTTGGGCTAAAGAAGCAGGCCAAATACGGCTTCACCCCGGAACCTGGAGACCAAGGTGTGCAGGTCCGGAAAGAACAGCAGATCCCGATGTGAAGGTTGTGAAGCAGGCTGCAGAAAGCGTTAGTCAAGCTCGACGAAAGCGCTCTCTGCTCATCGGCCAGCCAAGACAGGTCTAGCTCGGCGATGGCTCGAGCCACAATCTCAATGGGCTCCTCAAACTCCAACTCGCGAAGCCCCCCAAGACAAGCCTGTCTCGAAACCCTCTGCGAGGTCCATTTACAAACCCTAGGAACTAGAGGGTCCAGAACCACAAGGAGTGGGGGTACCCTCCTCAAAGAGTGCCTGGCGGAAGTGGAGCAAGCACAATGTGCACAGTCGTCTCCCTTGAGAACCGACTTCGCATACTTTGCTCCCAGACAACCCGCACAAAGGTGTGTAACCCTGCTGGTGACGCCACGCTTTCCATTGGATGGATTACACACCTGATTCATATCATGAACAACGCAGAATCGTTTCCAAAGCGTTGTTGACATGAAATGTAACAATAAATGTATAGAATCTATGAATTGGTATGATAAGGTAACATTTATGACACTTAATTATGATAAAATCTCACCTAGAATAAGTAAATAAATCAATCAGTAAATTTCTCACATGTTTAAAAAAGTCTGTTAAATTGTCTTTCATGTGTTATTGGATTATAAATGTGGAGCTTATATGAATTTTCTGCTACAGGAAATAAGTCTACACTTACTGTATAGCATTCTGGGAAGGAGCCTGTAGCATTATTTGGGGAAAAAATACCTCTGATGTCTAGTCTAGGTAGAGAGAAGCTGCTCTCATGGGTCACCACAGCAGAACATTGGTTTACATATATAATTTGGTAGAGAAGCTTCTTCTTATACCCATATCCCCCCAGGCACACACACACCAAAACCACCACCACCACCACCTTTTATCCAGGATAAGCACTTAGAATGCACCGGTTTGTGTAACCCCAAGTGGCTTGAAAATGGAGCCCAGGCTGATGCAGTATGAGTAAGGGACTCTTAGTTTATAGACCACCTAGAAACCTATATATGTTTAATTAGCCTTGCATAAACAGGAAACAAGTAAAAAATAATCTACCTGTCACATTTCCCTGAGGCAATTTTATGTAATACATACATTTTTAGGAGGGGGGCATACTGCAATACTCCAATAATAAACATAATACAAATGTTTCCTCTCAGGGCAGGAGCCAGAGGCTTTTTTCTGACAGGAGAGAATTTCGTGAAATTCTCTTTTTAAAGTTATATTTGCCCTCGAGGAAAATAAACCACAGTTCAACAACTTTACTGCTTTTTAATAAGTGACAGGAAAATGTCAACACCAGTGGTCATAAATTGTTATTTAAAGGCAATTTCGGCATGTTTTCTTTTTTCGTTCTATTAATTGGTTTGTTCTGTGATGTACAGTTGTGTTCAAAATTATTCAACCCCCAATGCTGTAAATGGTTTTAGGGAATTTAGTGTACATTTGTAATTGTATTCAGAATGAAATCCTACAAGGACTTCTTAAAGAACCATATGCAACTAAAATGACATCAATTAGTTTTGTAATACAGTAGTAAATGTTTCTTTTGTGAATTCTTCATTGACATAATTATTCAACCCCTTAAAGACTACCACTCTGAAGAACAGAGGTTCAATGAAGTGTTTTCAATCAGGTATTGAAAACACCTGTGGATATCAGGGAGCAGCAATAAAGCCTAATAAGCACCAATTAGGCAGCTTTAAAATGACTGTGATACTCAGCTCCTTCTAGACATTTACTGGTGTGGTTACAAACATGGTGAGGTCAAGAGAATGGTCCAGGAAGACAAGAGAACAGGTGATTACTCTTCACAGGAAGGGCAATGGCTATAAGAAGATTGCAAAGATGTTAAACATACCAAGAGACACCATAGGAAGCATCATTCGCAAATTCAAGGCAAAGGGCACTGTTGAAACGCTACCTGGTCGTGGCAGAAAGAAGATGCTGACTTCGACTGCTGTGCGCTACCTGAAGCGTAGAGTGGAGAAAAGTCCCCGTGTGACTGCTGAGGAACTGAGAAAAGATTTGTCAGATGTGGGTACTGAAGTTTCTGCTCAGACAATACGGCGCACCCTGCGTAATGAAGGCCTCCATGCCAGAACTCCCAGGCGCACCCCTTGCTGTCCCCAAAGAATAAGAAGAGTCGACTGCAGTATGCCAAAAGTCATGTGGACAAACCACAGAAGTTTTGGGATAGTGTTCTGTGGACTGATGAAACAAAATTAGAACTGTTTGGGCCCATGGATCAACGCTATGTTTGGAGGAGGAAGAACAAGGCCTATGAAGAAAAGAACACCTTGCCTACTGTGAAGCATGGCGGGGGGTCAATCATGCTTTGGGGCTGTTTTGCTTCTGCAGGTACTGGGAAGCTTCAACGTGTGCAAGGTACCATGAATTCTCTTCAGTACCAGGAGATATTGGATGACAATGTGATGCAGTCCGTCACAAACCTGAGGCTTGGAAGACGTTGGACCTTTCAACAGGACAATGATCCCAAGCATACCTCCAAGTCCACTAGAGCATGGTTGCAGATTAAAGGCTGGAACATTTTGAAGTGGCCATCGCAGTCACCAGACTTAAATCCGATTGAGAACCTCTGGTGGGACTTAAAGAAAGCAGTTGCAGTGCGCAAGCCTAAGAATGTGACTGAACTGGAGGCTTTTGCCCATGATGAATGGGCGAAGATACCCGTAGATCGCTGTAGATTGCTAGTTGGTGCTCATGACAACCTTTTGTGACTTAAAATAATCCAACAATTTTTATGTCCATTTCTCTGTATGATAATTGAAAGTTACAATCTTCCATTAATGTAAGCTACAATTTAGCTTAATGAAATATTTTCAGATGCATTGATTTGACATGACTTGTTTATCATCTGGTTGAGATTAAACTAAACCTAAGGAGAGGAAGAAAAATATTTCAAATGAGACTTATCACAAAATAGACAAACTACTTGCAGAGACAAAACTGTCCAGCAGAGTTCAATTGAAAAAAGGCAAAATGGTGACATTTTATCTTGCTTTATGGTAGGCCTGGTTTTGTTTGTATGTTCTTCTCTGATCAATACTCACACACTCCATGTCTGAGATGATCGTTTCCAATGATTGGCTGTGTTTGTTAAATAGTTTTGTGTGCCTAATCTTCTTACCATCATGAGAAGATTGGTAACACCCTGAAACTGTGTTACACTACAGTGTATATTAGGGGTGTAACAGTACACAAAATTCACGGTTTGGTACATACCTTGGATTTTAAGTCACGGTTCAGTTTGTTCGGTGTGTGTATATAAACACACACTGTAGTGTAACACAGTTTCAGGGTATTACCGATCTTCTTATAGCCTCAGCCATCTTTGTGGAGAGAAATAATTCTTATTCTCAAATCCTCAGAGAGTCTTTGCCATGGGGCACCATGTTTCACTCGAGTGAATTTTGACTTGTGTTCCCTGGCATTCTAGTCCATTTACACACTTCTAATCTTAAATAGTTTCTCTGGAAACATATGTGCTAAGCTTGGAACTGCTGAAAGAAACAGTGCCCAACTTATTTATATCTGTCTTTCTATCCATTTCGACTGTACTATCTATTAAATATTTATAAATTTCATGTATTTGGTTTCATCCTTTGTTAATCCATGCATTATATTAAAATTAATGTTTTGTACTGACTAAGCCACCACCACCCCACACTGGTCAGCCGTTTCAAAGTGATGTGACGCCATTTTTGTGTGCCGATGCTGTGCTTTTTTTGGTGAGTAGTTAGATTATAAATGTTTTAATCAGTTTTTGTTTGTTAGTACTGAAAAACATTAACATTTAACATTTGTTAATTTAGATTAGTCTCTTTCTCTTCATCAAAAATATGTTTAAGAATAGTGAAAAACATTTTGTCCGTTACCCTGAAGATTTCGAGCTCCCGTGCCGCCAACACAGTCGTGCTTGAACGCCTGTGAGGAGAGTTCGCAGCCTCTTAGTCGTCTGTTTATTGTTCTCGTTTTTTCCATTAAGGGACTGATTGCAAGCATAGAAATCTAGGTGGTTTTCTCACTCGCTTGCAAACATTAGAAACCATGTTTTATTTGGATACAGCCATTGATTTAAATAGAATGAGTTGAAGTTGAATAAATATTTAAAAGCAAAAACAGGTAGACGCCCTCTAACAGTAAACTATTTTTATTGTGTTGCGGTTGGTCTTTTTAACTGTGAAAAAAGCTATTTTAACATTACAGACTGAAGCATGAAACTTATGCTAGAATGGGCCATTTTCCTGATTGCATTAGGAATGTCTGGGTAATTTTTAACTAAAAGTGTACTTAACCGAGTTTCACAAGAAATCATCTGATCAACAGACAAGTAAACATGTACCAGTTAAGTTTAGTTTACTTCTCTACATCAGTATACCCCTTCCCTATTGCCATTCCTCTATGTTAATCTCTTCTTTGTATTCTTTTTCTTGCTTCTCCACTTTTTCCCTTCTTTACATTTTTATTTTTATTCTGGTCTTCTCCGTTCTTAAATTTCTTACTCTAATCATCTTTTATCTCATATTCTCTTAACTGTACTCTCCCACTTTTCTTGTTTCACCACTATTCTTTCTTTATTTCCCTTTCTCATTCTCTCTCCTTTCCTGTTTGTGTTAACTCCTCTGTGATTTTTTTTTTACTTGTGAAAATCTAAAGAATTTATTGAAAGCTCAGTAATTTAATAAATTTGAGTATCTCAACCAAACTGTGTTGTGCAATATATTTCAGACCACTGAGCAAACGATGTTAGGCCCCTTTGCTTTTTTGAACTGCCCATTATTTTGGGGGAGGATATAATGTAAGTGATAACAAAAAAATAAATAAATGGATTTAAGAGCATTCATTTTATTCACATAGCTGGTATAGGGACTCATAAAAACTGAAATTGTATTGAAAAAAGCTTTTCATTAGTCAAAACCCATAGACAAGCAGAAAAGAATTCCAATTTAATTTCTGACAAGAGGCAGATACATCCCCATAAAAGAACAGATGAGAGGTAGACACTTCACAGATGTCTCAAAAAGTCCTGAATGTGCTCGTGTTGCCCATAATGGTAATCAAGGCTTCATCTGTTTAATTTTTGTGGAAGAATAGTTATATGCTGTACTTCTTAATAGGTCTCATAAATTTTTTGTAAGAATAAGTAAATCCATAAATCATCTGCATTATAAAATATGTATTCCAAGTTTATGAGTGTGTTTTGTATAAGGATGAAGGGAACAGTATAAGGATCCTTTGAACAATGTAAAAAAAACATGGATGAA
Organism: Silurus meridionalis; assembly: GCF_014805685.1. NCBI lineage: Eukaryota > Metazoa > Chordata > Actinopteri > Siluriformes > Siluridae > Silurus > Silurus meridionalis. The sequence goes on along the minus strand of NC_060891.1, from coordinate 22,001,948 downwards.
TGGATGGGGGATGGATGGATAATAAAACAGTCTGCATGTCATGTCTACATGCCATGGCTACATACAGCAGTACCACAGTCCAACAGACATCCCAATCATCAAAATGTTTCTGTTATAGTTACTAATCACCTGATTCTTATTGCAGTCACTGCATATGCATTCTCCAAATTCTGACTGTGTTGTACAAAAAAAACTTTCCAGTGAATCTAGAATAGGGTCACAAAACTGAAATCTGTGGCCTCACTTTTAAGATTTTAACTTCGACCTACCAGACTGATGAGGACAAGGACCTCCATAGTGAAAGAGCACTCACATGTAGCACGGTCATGTTCCACATGACCAACAATCTGCCCTGAAATTATCTGTGCAGCAGTTTGCGTAGTAGCCTCTCAAGGTCTTCGATCATGGCTCCTTAGGGAAACATGCAGGCAAACAAACAACTGCTGTCACTGAGGCAAGAAGCCACAGATTATATAATAAGCTCCTGCACCTGGCTACAGAAATTGGGAGGAACAAACCCAAGCTAAAAACTGCTTACAGTAGAGCAGACACCTCAGTGAAATGCTGTAAGTAGAGCTTATATCTGTAGATCCGCTCGCACTTTGACAATTCATTCAACGCTTTGTGAGACCTGATAGAATTCAACAAGACAGACAGAGCCTAATTTAATTTCATTTCCTCTTATCACTGCCTTTTCGGGAACAATAAAAGTGAGGCCATGAAGGTCAGATAAGGTAAGAAGACACAGCGAAGATGTTGGGCAAATTGGTCCACACATTAGTCTTTAGTGTAGGGACTAACACTGAAATCCAAACCTTGCACCAAGGCAAAGCAGAGTCATCACATTGCCATCAATGTTCCAGTAATAGAAAATTTAATGTTAGTGAGCTTGCAGTGGTTCTGACTGACTCTAGGGCTACATGAAATTTTACTTAGCAAAAGGCCTATACCTCCACTTAGATACACATTCAGCTTCTCTGAACATCATCCCATTGGCTCTGGGGACATATCAAGGCGCAAGCGGATTGGATGAATTTGGGTCTAATTGTCTCAGTCCTGCATATTATGTATAGATAGGTATAACCAACATTTCCTAATTATTTGCTCAAAGATTTTTCTCTTTTCTCTATCAGCAATTTAATTTAGCATTCTATGTAAAGCTAAGCCTAAAATTCTCAAATTGTGTGATATAGCATTACATTTACATTTGCGGCATTTAGCAGACGCCCTTGTCCAGAGCGACGTACAAAAGTGCTCTGAGTTTCTATTATGTTCTCCATGTGCTCTAAAGGATCTGTTACTTAAACTCTCATTACAATACATTCTTATCTCACCTTCTCTGGCTTTTTAAGTAGACACTTGACACATAGAGCTGTACTGTCACACACTATATTAGGCCAGCCAAACTTCCTTTTTGAACTCCTGGAAAGTAGTTCCAACTAGGATAAATTATAATGTTTAAAAAATCCTGACCCCTAACAGTGTGGAAATGTTGGTTCAAGGGTGTGCATACCCATTTCTTGTGGTAAGTGACTACTAAACCTTGGGATATGCAAACCTCAGTTAAATCTTCACTGGACCTTCTGGACCCTTTTTAATTTCACACTCACCAACCAAGCTTGAAAGGGGGCAACCTATTTCCAGAGTGTATTAGACTAAAGCCTTTCATTTTCCCCTTGGCCAGGTGGGCCTTTAGTGGACATAGGAAATGTAGCTAAATCTCATTTTCAGATGCTATGCGCTGACAGCTAAAATGTTAAATAGTGCTACAAATAACACCTTTTTAACTATATAGATAGGAAGGTGTGACAGATTTTCTATAGAATATCTCACTTATTTCATGAATCAATGCTAAAGCTGTGTCTCTCTTCTTGTAGGAACTGAGACCAAGACCTTAACAAAACCTTTACTCAGGGTCCATTAGATGTTATGAGTAGCCTGGCCTCCCAAATTTCTGTCCTGCTTGTATCCTTCTGTATCTGCTTGAGTGTACAGTGTGCAGCGTTAACTCCTGTGCAGTGCTTTTGAATCACACTCACTAGGAATTTCTGTGACAGTAAACATTCGGGGCACTCCAAATACCACAGGGTAAAACATGGTGTTCCAATTTCAGAAGCCATTTACCAGGACAGCATCTATAGTATTTTGCCAGTACACTACACCAGTCAGTCAAACATTACATATTTGAGTATTATTATAAATATTTATTTACACTATATAGTGAAAAGTATTTACTTATTCATCCAAATCATAAAGTTCAGGTGTTCTTCTATGGTTACAGGTCTATAAAATCAAGCACCTGGGCATACAGACCACGTCTACAAACATTTGTAAAAGAATATATCGCTCTCAGGAGCTCAGTAAATTCCAACGTGGTATTGTGATAGGATGCCACCTAAGTCCAGTCGTGAAATTTCCTTACTACTAAACATTCCACATTCAATTGTTAGTGGAAGCCTTTATGTGGCCTCCAGATTAGCTCAAGAACAGTGCATAGAGAGCTTTATGGAATGGATTGGACATCGAGCAGCTGCAGTCATACATCACCAAGAGCAATGCAAAGCATCGGATGCAGTGGTGTTTGGCGAGTCTGGGTTTGGCGGTTGCCAGGAGAACGGTACTTGTCTGACTGTATAGTGCCAAGTGTAAAGTTTGGTAGAGGAGGGGATTATGATGTAGGGTTATTTTTCAGGAGTTGGGCTAGGCCCCTTAGTTCCATTGAAGGACATTTTGGACAATTTCATGCTCCCAACTTTGTGTGAACAGTTTGGGGACGGCCTGTTTTTGTTCCAACATGACTGCACACCAGTGCACAAAAAGCAAGGTCCATAAAGACATGGATGAGTGAGTTTGGTGTGGAAGAACTTAACTGGCCTGCACAGAGTCCTGACCTCAACCCGACAGAACACCTTTAGGATTAATTAGAGTGGAGACTGCGATCCAGGCCTTCTCCGTCCAACAAATTTGCTTCTGGTAAAATGGTCAAAAATTCCTGTTAACACACTCCTAAACCTTGTGGAAAGCCTTCCCAGAAGAGTTAAAGCTGTTACAGCTGCAAAGGGTGGGCCAACATTATATTAAACCCTATGGATTAGGAATCGGATGTTACTCAAGTTCATTTGCATGTGAAGGCAGACCAGCGAATACTTTTGGCAATATGGTGTGCATATTATATATATATATATTTTTTTTATTTTTTATTTTATTTTATTTTATTTTTTTTTTTTGCTGCATTGAACAAAATCACTATTTCTGTGCATGGAGCCTTAAAACCCAATGTGTGGCTAGAAATAGCATGACAACAATCAAAAAACATCACAAAAGACCATAGTTGTAGATTAATACTTCGGGGAAGCTGTTGAAAATAACTCCTCTCTGCTTTCAAAGATTGTGCACATTGTTAAAACTGTCTGGTATATTTTTGTCCAAGTTTTTCATTTTCTGCAGCTCTACCTATTCTCTGTGTGTACCACATAATTCCCTAAATCTGTGCTATTTCTTTAACTACAAAGGCAAATCGTATATACTTAATTTGTTTCCATGCCAATTACATTCCATGTGCCCAGTGAGCTCACCATGAATAGTGGTTAATAAGTAGTACTATCGACTATGATATTTAAAATAACTTTTTTTATTTATTCATTGTTTATAAAAAATGTGTTAAGTTCCTAATTATCTACGACTAATCGAATTTGTCATTTGTAACCCCAAATTCCAAAAATCTTAATAAAACCAAAATGCAATGATTTGCAAATCTCATAAACCCATATTTTATTCATAGTAGAACATAAAAAAAAAAAAAAAGTTGGTAGGGCCATGTTTACCACTGTGAGGCATCCCTTAAAAAAATTAAATAAAATCCACATATATCTGCAAACTGAGTAGATGCTATAGTTTTGGGAGAGGAATCCTGGTAAATACATGTTTCTACCTGCTCAACAGTCCTGGGTCATTTTTTATTTATATTTTTCTTAACATAATGTGCTAACTGTATTCAATTGGAGAAAGGTCTGGACTGCAATGAAGAGTTCAGGACTCTTTTACTGCACAGCCATGCTGTTTTAATAAATGAAGTACAGTACATGGTTTAGCATTGTCTCCTGCTGAAATATGCAGGACATTTCCTGAAAAAACAAATAGGAGCATATGTTGCTGTAGCACCTATATATACATTTTAGAATTGATGGTGCCTTTCCAGATGTGCAAGGTGTCCATTCGAGGCATTAATGCACCCCCGTACCATCAGAGCGTCTTTTGAGTTTAAAAAAAGTGTGTTCTCCATAAAATGGTCCATTTCCTCAGTTTAAACATTTGATAACTGGTATATGTTTGTCAGGGATCCACCAGCCACACCCTCGCCAAACCCAACTTAATAATCATCCACACCTGGTCCAAATCAGTCACCACACTATAATAACCCCTGTTTATCCACAAGCTCATTGTCTGTTCAGCTTAGGCTAATGAACATTCCGGACTACCCAAGCTACTCCATTTGGTTTTGCTAAGCGTGCAAGATTCTGTGTGTTATTTGTTCTCACTCTGCCACAGATTTCTCCTGCTTTGGTTTACCCTAGTTTGGTGCTATTTCTCGTGCTTTCTGCCTTGCCCTTTTGTTTCTCATTAAAAGGCCGTCGTTGAATTCACTTTGGTTTCCAGTACGTTCTTTGCGCCTGACAATGTTCTACTGTAAACATTTTATTTTTTATTTTAGATTTGCACATTACATTCTGTTTTTTACACAGCATTCAACTTTTTTTAAATTAGGTTTGTTTTACATTATTTGATGAATGTATGCTAACCTTAAACTTTTTTAACCTTAAACAGGCTACTTTATATTTTGCTGCTTGGAATTATGTATTTTATCTCAAACACCATACACCATAATATTCTATAAATCAGTATATTTCCTAAAGATGAAATAAGAAGGGCTGATATGCAGGATTAATTGAAATACTTCATGCAATCTGTGCTGGGTGAAGCCAATATCAGTCTCTCAGATCATTTCTGACTATAATATTCCTCCCCATCTTATTCCAGAGTAAAACCGTTGCCATGTCTGGGACAGGAGAGTGTAACTAATCCTCTCTCAGGGGTAAGATGTGAAGCACGCCAGATGGCAGAGTAAAAATGACTAAGAAAAGTGTCAAGTGGTGGACAGCCAGGCGTACTAAGAGCTTTAGGGCTCACTGACTGGCTGTCAATGTGGCCACATGTGGTTACGCCTGTGCAGCAGCAGGTCACTGGCTAATGACTTATAATGATTATATAATGGACACATTGCTGTAGATGAGAATGAAGCAAAAATGGCATGTGAGTGACTTCTTTAATAAAAAGTTGGGATTATTAATTAACTTCTTAAAGAGCAATTACTGTTTGATTTTTGCTTTGCCAGTCTTCTGTGCAAATATGAAAAAAGTGTGTGTGTGTGTGCGTGCAGGTGGAGCAGAGTCAATGCCAAAGTTAGCAGTTAAAGCTTTATGCTAATCCTGGACAGTGTAACGGTAGATAATTTAATTGGAAGACTTCTTACTGGATTCAAACTTATTTGATAATAGCAATAAACTGAATAATCAAATATTTGGAGTTCAAAGTCTTATCAATTTAAATCTCTGGTTGCGGGAGTATATTCAGCTTCTAAAGATTTATTAGACATTGGAGATTAGGTCATATTCTGTGGAATGGCACAAAACCATGTATCCTCTTAATCCCAGGACTGTTTTTCTGGCATTAATTAAATTATTTATGAGTTACAGTTACCTGAGAAAAAAGAAGTTGTCTATATAGTAATAAAATAGATATAGTATCCACATTTCTTTGCACATTAGAAATCTAACACTTTTATGTATAGCAATAGCACTAACACTACCTTGATAAGGTAATAGATAACCTTTCATTTTTTCTTATCCTGAATGATTATTTATTCATTAGTATTCATAACACCGCCACATTTCACACGTCTCCTACCCCAGAGATATAAACAGCACGAGGATGGTTGAAGTTTGTCATCAGCAAATTGTTAACACTAATTTACTAAGCATTTAACCAAGTGGGTACCAAAACAATTTATTCTTACTAAACAATTTAATTCAGTTTTCTTTAATATAAAGAAATATATACTTTTCAAAGAGGCTAAGCATAGTTTAAAAACTTAAGCCAATTGCTTTTGCAATGATGCATATATATTTAAAAAACTAACAAAAAAAAGGTTTTGCATATAATGGTGTTCTTGCCAAGGTTTATTTGTACCCTTAATATGCTAGTATGCATTTCACTACACTATATCGGCTTCAGATTTTGGATACTTTGCAACCCATTTTATACAGCAGCAATCATCTGAAGAATCACCTAATTAAAAAAAAAAAAAAAAAAACTAAAAAAAACACAAAACACCTCATCAAGGTCACAGAATGTCTTTTCCGAAGAAACTATTAACCAGCTTTCTCAATGAGCCTGCAATGTAAAAGGAAGAAATTATGTCCACGGCATCCTATTGTGAGTCGATTCATGTTTACGAAACCTTGAAGGCACTGAATTCCTGCTGAAAGTATACAACATAGAGAAGTTATACAGCTATACAAGCACAAGTATCCTTATTCATATAATGCAAGTCTTTGTTTCCAGTTGGCTTGGGCGTATTATTTGGACACAGCATTTGTGATGGGGGATGACAAAATTGGAACTAACTACCGTCTCAAAGGAAACTTGAAGTCACATTTTGACTAGCACTCGGCAACGAAATAACCGGTTAGACGGCAGGCGGCAACGCGGATGCAACAAGCCACACTTACAGTACGGTACAAATAGCAGCAGTAAAAATGCGGCATGGTTTGTTTACTGACCTCGCTGCCTCCCTGCTGTGAACAAACAATCAGAGGCGTCACTTTATCTCTTGCTCTGACTCTTTCTTCTTTCCTTTGTATTTCTCCTTCTGCTCTTGGAAGAGCGAGCCAAGGTGACTTCTAGTTCGGCAAACTGACAAGGTTATACTCCACTTCATTGGGTCACTCTTTTACCTGCAAGACAAAATAAAAACATGTAGGATTGGTGTTTACAAAGCTGCAATGCTTAAAACAGAAAACTAATTATTCACATCATTACAAATTAAAACCTATAAAAGTACTAATATGCAAACACATGCAAACATGGATTCCAGAATTAATTTTCAGAAGGGTCTGCAATTAATAAAGTAATGCTCCAATGTTTTTTTGGACTAATAACACGTGTAGTAATGCAGAATATCCTACATGTATTTCTCACTCATGTTCTCGTTCTCTCTTTATAACAGTGTCATCCATATTGATTCTTCAGAAAAGTCATTTTTCACCATTTCTCCACCCTCAAGGCCTTGGGATTGGTATTATCTAGCTGGGTGATATATATACAGTACATGATTAAATTACTGGTATTATTGTGTCCACTGTGGCCTCACTACTAGTTTGTCATTGGGTACTTTATGAACTCATCTTACACTGATATAATTCAGTATCTTTACTGAAAGAAAAAAAAAAATGTTATAGTAAATAACAAAAGTATACAAGAATGCCAAAACTGTCAGGCATAAGAGCATCAAATTGTCAAGAGAGAAAGGCAACATTCATCAAAATAATTGAAAAAAACAGCTATTTTTTTTTTTTTTGCAGTCAAATTTAATCAGATGTTCCATAAAAGTAAAAAAAAAAAAGAAATGAGAAAAACAGAATGAGAAGATAGCAAGCATAAAATTAACCATGTAACAGGTGTTTCTAGTTTAAATAATTTTTCCGCTGTAAATTTGGTGTAATTTAACTACTTGGTCACAATCATTATTTAGCAGCTCATAAAACGCATTTAAACAAACATATACTATTTACTGGAAAAATAAACAAAAAAAAAAGTGTTGTCTTTAAAGGCTGTGCATTGTGAATAAGATACACACTACAGGTATGTAATTACCCAAGTTATGCATACAGACCACCATATAGCTAATTAATATAATAGATTGCTGTCAAGAAGGTTCTGCTTTTCCCTTAAGACCAATAGCAATAACAACACTTGTCCAATTATTAACATGTTGTGCTCTAACTTATGAATGTTGACACTCAGGAAATCAAATGTAATTAAAGACATTGAAGTATTTGAATTAGAAATAATTATCAGGCCTATTAGTACAACTCGACAGCATGTTTCTTGTGTCACATGAAGTAGAATGAGTTAAGAGGAGGCTAATTGGAATCACAATACTGATTAGCCTAGATATTAGCAACTTGTTGCTGTATAGTAGTGCAAGTGGTAGTTTTGCGTATGCTTTACATTTTAAGTCTCCTTAGTTTGAACCTGAGTTTTGGATATTGTCTGTATAGAATTTCCTTCAGAACTGCAATTTTTCTCCATACTCCCAAATAGGTTGACTGACTAAACTACATTGTCATTGGTGCAAATGTGTGTCTAAAAGGTATCCTGAAAAATGATTTTTGTCTCACCCAGGGTTCCCACCTCATGCCCAGTGCACCCTATATAGACTTTTAATCCATGTGATACTGACCTTGATAAAGACTACTGAAGAGAAACAAATAAATAAAGTACTTGTGTTACATGTTGAACCCATTTCAGGTTTTCTCTACTGTATTTCAAGTTCTTCTCTCATTCTAGGTACTCTCTTGTAATCACTCTTCATCATCATCATTATCGAATAGATTTTTATGTCATCTGCAAATTGGATGCTAGTTGTTAACATTTTTGCTAGTTATTAAATTATATTATTGATTAATGAAATGTTATTGGTTTTCTTAGTTTTATTGTTTATTTATTATTTGTAGCCATTTTGTTTAGGGATTGGGTGTGAGAGTTAAGCTTAAATTAATTATTTAAATTTTATTTCTTATTACAATTTTGTGCTTTATTTTTTTTTTTTGTATTTGTATCTGATTTGTAACTGTGGTAGTGCAGGATGAAAAAAAAACATCGAAAGTTTTAAAAGTTTTAAAAAGTTATATAATATATTATTTGGATCATGTCCTGTGTGAATGCATGATCGCTGAAGCAGATGCAAGTGTGTTGTGAAAGCATATATTTATAATAGGCTAACAATCCAAATCAGCAGGCAGAGTCAAAAACAAGGGACAGGCATGGGTCAGGTGGTTTGCATAAACACAACGGAAAGCAAGAATATGAAATATGAACAGAAATAAAAACTGAGAAACACATGAAACATAAAATATAAATGGCTTGATGATTGTTTAACAGAATGAGTTACACTGAAAAGACTAAACTGAAACATAGTGGTATATATGCAAACATAAATTAATATGAAAGTGGGAATGCTGTGAAGGGCTAAAAGAAACTTAAACACATAAACCAATAACTATATAGTGGTGGAGATGTGACATAAATAGAAAAACCTCAAATAACAATAAATAATATTCTTTAGCATTTTATGTCCAGCTTTAATAATTTATCTTAAAAGGAGAAAAACCTGACAATTTTACATAGGAGTGAATGAATTAAGGATGAAAGGAATGAAGCCATTTATTATATAAGTATGCTGAAATAAATAGAATGGTTAAGTAGATCATATCTTTAGAAACTGAAATATAAAAAACACACACACATACATACACATCTGAATTACCCAAATTTACAAATGTAAACTATTTAAATAAATGTATCCATTCATTTATTTTTATGTAATTAATTAAATTTGTGCCAACTTAATTAATTACAGAATTTAATATAATAAAAATTGTATTGCATTAATTGCATTTATTCTATTTCATTTTAATAAAATTCGATACAGAAGCCGAGCTTACGGAGGTTGTAACGCGTGCCGTTGCCAAGCTTGATATAACTTGGCCGGCTCGTTAGCAGAAAATGCTTTTATCTAGTAAATTAGATTAGTGCTTTCTGACACCCATGACCTGGACACCTGCACATCGAGGTGTCCAGGTCATGGGTTAAGCCTTTTTTTGGCCTGCCCTTCCACCCCCAGTTCTACTGTGTATTCCCAAATTATGGAGCGAAAAGAACATGGTTATGAGGCTGTGCGCCAGGTTGAAGAGACACTTGCCACCTATCTCTCTCCCAGAATCGCCTCCTTACTTAAGACCCCAACATTAACCACGAAGCCCCTACACAATACATCAGTGCTCGTGGGTAAAGCCTATGCTTTGGCAGGTCAAGCCGCTGCGTCCCTGCACACCATGGCGGTGTTGCAGGCATATCAGGCTGACCTGCTGCATGAGTTGGATATGGGAGGTGCCCCGGGCAGCCATTTTGATGAGCTTCACCAGACAGCGGATCTGACTCAGAGCCACTAAAGACACCGCTAGGGCCATTGGCCGGTCTATGGCTGCACTGGTGTCCACAGAAAGACACCTGTGGCTCACTCTGTCAGATATGTCTGATAGAGACAGGGCCATACTGCTGGATGCCCCACTAACCGCTTCTGGCCTGTTCGGCGACTCTGTAAGCTCGTAGCTGAAAGGTTTCAGGAGAATAAGAAACAAGCTGGGGGCGTTCCAGCGGCACCTTCCACGCCACTCACATGGGGCTGCTTGGCGGGTGCAGGCCGCAACCGCAACCCTCTACCTCCCACCGGGAGGTGCAAAAAAGGCAGCGATTCGCTCTCCCCCACATAAAGGCATTAGGGTTTCAGCTGAATGCCAGGAAGAGTGTGCTTTCTCCATTACAGAGAACCACCTATCTTGGTGTCATATGGGATTTGACTATTTTACGCACGCAGCTTTCCCCTGCCCGCATTGTGGCTATCCTTACGGCTGTCAGGAAGGTCAGAGAAGAGCAGCCTCTCACTGTCAAGCAGTTCCAGAAACTGATAAGGCTTATGGCAGCTGCGTCCAGTGTGATTCCATTTGGCCTGCTGTACATGAGACCCCTTCAGTGGTGGGTCAGGAAAGGCGTACAGATGTAGCCTCGGCCACATCTGAACCATGGCGTCCAGCCCCAGTGGGGCTTGGGTAAGAGAAAGAAAACCAGAGGGGACAGTGCAAAGTCTCCCGAATTGCAAACAGATGGGCTCTGTAATATCTCTGCCATATCTGCTCCACCACCTCGGAGTGGAGCCTCCATTACCCGGGCCTCGGCCCTTGCCTCGAAAGGGCGTCTGCTCTCCAATTTAACTGGCCCGGGATGTAAACTGCTTTCAATGAGAGGACTTTCCCCTGGGACCATAGGAGGATCTACCATGCCAGCCTGTACAGGGGGCGAGATTGTAGACCCCCCTGGCGGTTGATGTATGAGACCACCGATGTGGCGATCTTTAAGGTCTTGGAGAAACTGTTGTAGTGCTAGAAGCACAGCCATAATCTCCAGGCAGTTTATGTGCCATGAACGATGTAGCTCGTTCCACCGACCTTGGGTGGATCGGTCACTCCTTCGGCTTTTGGCCGAGGTGGCCCTTAGGTACCTGTCAATAAAAACTGCCTTTCTTTTGGCGATATCCTACCTTAAGAGGGTCGGGGACTTACAGGCTCTGTTTTCCCCTGGCATGGCCAGTGCCTTTCTCTTCCTTAAACCTGGGTATGTGCCTAAGGTGCCTATGGCTCCCTCACGACCTGTCGTTTTGCAGGCATTCTGCCCTTTTCCTTACCTAGCACCAGATCAGAAAAAGCAAAATAGACTGTGTCCAGTGAGAGCACTAGATACATATCTCCACAGGACGAGTCCATGGACAAAAGTCTGCTATGGCCCAAATAGAAAGGTTTTCCTGCCAATAAGCAGACTCTTAGCAGATGGCTAGTGGATGCCATTACCACATGTTATGAGTCCTTTGGTCTTCCCACTCCTTTCAAAGTCGAAACTCATTCAACCCGGAGGATGGCAGCCTCTACGGCCTGCTCTGCGTGGATTCCCCTACAAGACATATGCAACGCTGCAGGCTGGTCCACTTTGACCTTCATCAAATACAACCTCGATGTCAGAGCCACTCCTGGCTCTTCTGGTGGTGCTTAGACACACTAGGCAGGGACTGGTTAGTATAGCGTGATTGGACACTCATCCCCAAAGCATTTCAATGCAGGTCAAGTTCCTGAAATGAACGTCTATAGGTTATGTATGTAACCCTAGTTCCCTGAGGGAACGAGACGCTGCATCAACAGGCCATACTCCCTGCATCCCTGCGGCACTTACCTTCTCTTTTAACAGAAGCTGATGTCGCTACCAATGCTCAGCCATTCTGTAGCTTCCAGGTTTACGCGATGTCGCCCGCCGATGATGTCACTAGGTGCCTATTGGCCGGATTTGAATGTGATTCAGAGCGTGGACAACACGAGGCGTTCCCAAAGCGTTTCGATGCAGTGTCTCATTCCCTCAGGGAACTAGGGTAATATATGTAGCCAAGAGACATTTTTCAGACTCTAAAAAACAGAATGTTGTTTATTTTTTCTGCACAATCTGTATACTAAAGAGAGTGTATGAGTAAAAATCTACAGAAATCATCAGTTTCTAAAATGCTCAAACCAGGACACCTGGCACCAACAACTGCACCAAGGTCACAGTGAACACACTTTCCTTTCATTCTAATGTTTGGTGTAAACATTAACTAGAGCTCGACTTGAATCAACATTTTTTGCAACAAATGTTGATACAGGTAATAAGTAAAATATAACATGCAAGGAACACTACTGCCTACTGCTGCTACTACTACCACCACTGCTACTGGTATTATCACTACTGCTACTACTACTACTACCATCACCACCACCACTGCAACTACTACGATCTACTGCTTTATAACTCTAACTACCACTACTACTACTACTACTACAATGAACAGAAGTGCTTTGGAGTCTCTGTCAATAAATAAACTACTACTACTAATACTACTACTACTACTACTACTAATAATAATAATAATAATAATAATAATAATATTAATAGTAATAATAATAATTAAACATTGTCACAGGAAGTATTTTTGTATACTGTAGACAGTAATAGAGGGCAAGCAAAATAGTCTAGGCTCTAAAACACCTCATGTATCTTAATAATCACATTACTTTGTAAATACGGCAATGTAAGCAAAAAATGGAAAGTGGAAAGGCTTTGGCTAAAATGCTGACAGGGCTGTCTCTGATAATAACCACCTATACAAATGGCAGGTATATAATATTCTAAATAATAGCTATTTAAGAATGAATAATGGCTGAATTATATTCCAGGAAAATTGTGAAAATTTGCAAAAATGGGCTTCAATGACAGCAATTTTCTCCCAGCCTAGCCCACCACTGCAAAAACTTCACAATTTTGCAAGCTTAAAAAGATACAATACTGGGGAATCAAGAGACAAAAAAGGCTGATGCACTAAATTGGCATGTATGTAAAGCATTATGGATAAGTTGTGCCTCCACACATGTTTGATAAAAGGGCATGTCATTTCTGATATTGATTGAATGTGATTGGATTCTTATCTCCCTAAAAACTACAGGCACTGTCAAAATAAACTCAATTTATTTATCAGTATTAAATATTAAAAATTTTTCAGAGCATAATTTGCCTGCACAATTTTGAGCAATCTTCGTACCAAGAATAGAAAAAATAAACATTGTGAAGCACCTGACCTAGTTTATTTGAAACCTTTACTTTCTCAAATGCAACCCTGATCTTTGCAACCAACTCATTCTTCCAACCTACTGTATGTTTTGGAAATAATCCAAAGGATATACGCATACAATAATATTACTTTCTATATACCACACTTAATGCTTAATTGCTTATTTATGATTAGTCAATAGATGTTAATTGAGTTTCTATTAGAGTAGCTTTGACAGCTTTGGCTGTAAATCTAATCACAAGATTATATCAATCTTGTGATTAGATTAGAAGCCCCTGTTGTAAGATGTTAACAGCTCATGAGTTGGGACTTGTATAACACTCCATAATAATAATAATAATCATAATAATCTATAACTAATATGTATAGCTTAACATCTATTTGAGATAAATACTTTTTAAAAACATTAACCCCTTATATAGTAATGTTTTTTATAAGAAGACATTTATTAAACAACTTTAGAACTAGTCTCCAGCATCAGTGCTTTGTGACAGTTAACAGACATTAAGTTTTTGGCCACAGGATAGATTTCATGCCAGAACAAATTTATTCCAGTTTCTTTGAAACATCGCCCGATTTGTTTTAATTTCTTATTAATTATATAACAGAGAAAAAAGAAAAAATGTCGGCCAGGAATGACATTGAACATAACTAAACTACAGTTTTGAAATTTAGTTGTGATAGGAAAAAAAAAAAAAAAAAAAAAAAAAAAAAGTAGACCCATGATTATTATTAGAATGCAGTCAACTTCTGTGGTACTGTAGCTCAGTGGTTAAGGAATTTCATCTTGCATCAGAAAGTGAAAAATTCAAATGCCAGCACCACCAAGCTACCAATAATGGGTCCTTGAGCAAGGCCTTTAACACTTAACCTGTTAACCTTCGCCACAGATTTTGGGATTTACAGCTAAAAATGCCCTACCTAACTTTAAATGGTAACAGTTTAAATGTAAGTGCTTAAACAAATTCAGCAAATACATTCATTATACGTTTTTCTTTGAAAAACAGTGATCTGAAATTACTGCTTGAGGCTTAGACCTTTAGAATGATGTATAGTTAGTCATAGTTACTCTTGTCTCTTTTTATTTAATCTATTGCTAAACATTAACACCTGAGAACAATGAGATATTGGTTGTGCTGGTGCGGCACTGAAGACTAAGAGGTTATGTTGCGATGGATAAGAGTGAGCAGCTTCAGATTCTTGGCTGTACACATTACTGAGGATCTCTAGTCTCATAACAATACACAACTGATTAGGAAATTGTGTCAGCACTTGCCCTTCTTAATAAGGCTGAGGACATTTGGCATGCCAAGATGAATCCAAAGCTTTTATAGGTGTGCTATTGAGAGCATGCTCACCAGCTCTATCATAGTTGGTTTTGGAAGCTGCACAGCAAATGATCGAAAGGCTCTACAGCTGATGTGAGAGTTCCCAAAGCCATCACTGGAACGGCCTCACCAACACTGGAGAGTCTCTACCAAGCTGGAGAGTCAGGAGAGCAATCAGATATAACGAAAGACAATAGTCACCCTCAGCACCGCCTTTTCACATTTCTGGCAAACGGCAGACGCTACAAGTGTTAAAGCCAGAATATGCAAAGCTGTTTTTGTTCAGAAGCTATCAGGCTGCCTCTCCCCATAACTGCAGACACAGATTACCTTTTGACCCTTAAAGGTGTCTACTACTTTCATCTCCTACACACAAACATACACAAAATACTAATATTAACAATGATTACAAATTAGCTCTGCATATTTTGCACACATGCACATCTTTATAACAGGAATACCAACATGGACCGAATCAACTTCTGCAGGACTTTGCACATGCCTTCATATGATGTTACATTGCACACTGGACACTTTATACATGCACATACTCCAGTTTCTTGCATTAGCATTAGCATGTACATTTGTTTAACTTTGTGCATTTCTAATTTATGTATCTTGTCCCTTTTTTGTTTCCGTTTCACACAGTAAGAATTTCCTTGTTTGGTGCAACAGACTGGTTCATAGTTCAACTTTAATTTAATTTTCACTCCTGATGAGTGATATTTCAGGACAAATTTAGCACAATTCAATTAAAATCTTGTGGAGTTTTATTGCTTGTAAGATTTTTCGGTGCCATTTCTTCTCATTTGTTATGATCTACGAGTTTGCATGGCAACAAAATGCTCCATTAGGCCATGAAATAATGGTGTAAAAATAGCATTGTTTCCTCAGGGACAGCTTTTGGCTAGTGCAGGTCAATACTAAACTGTTATTCAATCCTCTCCTCAGTGCTCTGTACATCTTTGCTGATAATACTTTATGTCAGTCACCAACAGAAAATCTGGCTAAAAGGTCAAGCAAGGCCAGAAAACTTATCCACTTGAGCCTAAGACAGTATGTGTCAGTGTAGATCGACTGGAAAACTCCAAAGTACACAACCTCCCAGCTATATCACTTGTCAATTTCATTCTACACAAGCCAAGGTGAACAGAGACACAGATACCACAGTGGCATTCAGCATGTGACCTTTTTATCTTTACATGATTCAGGACACCCTTTTTTTGTCTGCTGCTCAACTGTTGATTGTACAATACATGGACAAATGTATTGATATACAGTGAGGAAAATAAGTATTTGAACACCCTGCTATTTTGCGAGTTCTCCCACTTAGAAATCATGAAGGGGTCTGAAATTGTCATCGTAGGTGCATGTCCACTGTGAGAGACATAATCTAAAAAAAATATCCAGAAATCACAATGTATGATTTTTTAACTATTTATTTGTATGATACAGCTGCAAATAAGTATTGGAACACCTGAGAAAGTCAATGTTAATGTTTGGTACAGTAGCCTTGTTTGCAATTACAGAGGTCAAACATTTCCTGTAGTTTTTCACCAGGTTTGCACACACTGCAGGAGGGATTTTGGCCCACTCCTCCACACAGATCTCTAGATCAGTCAGGTTTCTGGCCTGTCGCTGAGAAACACGGAGTTTGAGCTCCCTCCAAAGATTCTCTATTGGGTTTAGGTCTGGAGACTGGCTAGGCCACGCCAGAACCTTGATATGCTTCTTACAGAGCCACTCCTTGGTTATCCTGGCTGTGTGCTTCGGGTCATTGTCATGTTGGAAGACCCAGCCTCGACCCATCTTCAATGCTCTAACTGAGGGAAGGAGGTTGTTCCCCAAAATCTCGCAATACATGGCCCCGGTCATCCTCTCCTCAATACAGTGCAGCCCTGTCCCATGTGCAGAAAAACACCCCCAAAGCATGATGCTACCACCCCCATGCTTCACAGTAGGGATGGTGTTCTTGGGATGGTACTTATCATTCTTCTTCCTCCAAATACGTTTAGTGGAATTATGACCCAAAAGTTCTATTTTGGTCTTATCTGACCACATGACTTTCTCCCATGACTCCTCTGGATCATCCAAATGGTCATTGGCAAACGTAAGACGTGCCTGGACATGTGCTGATTTAAGCAGGGGGACCTTCCGTGCCATGCATGGTTTTAAACCATGACGTCTTAGTGTATTACCAACAGTAACCTTGGAAACGGTGGTCCCAGCTCTTTTCAGGTCATTGACCAGCTCCTCCCGTGTAGTTATGGGCTGATTTCTTACCTTCCTAAGGATCATTGAGACCCCACGAGGTGAGATCTTGCATGGAGCCCCAGTCCGAGGGAGATTGACAGTCATGTTTAGCTTCTTCCATTTTCTAATGATTGCTCCAACAGTGGACCTTTTTACCAAGCTGCTTGGCAATTTCCCCGTAGCCCTTTCCAGCCTTGTGGAGGTGTACAATTTTGTCTCTACTGTCTTTGGACAGCTCTTTGGTCTTGGCCATGTTAGTAGTTGGATTCTTACTGATTGTATGGGGTGGACAGGTGTCTTTATGCAGCTAACGACCTCAAACAGGTTCATCTAATTTAGGATAATAAATTTAGTGGAGGTGGACATTTTAAAGGCAGACTAACAAGTCTTTGAGGGTCAGAATTCTAGCTGATAGACAGGTGTTCAAATACTTATTTGCAGCTATATCATACAAATAAATTGTTTAAAAATCGTATATTGTAATTTCTGGATTTTTTTTTTTTGATTATGTCTCTCACAGTGGACATGCACCTACGATGACAATTTCAGACCCCTCCATGATTTCTAAGTGGGAGAACTTGCAAAATAGCAGGGTGTTCAAATACTTATTTTCCTCACTGTATGTGGTTCTTCTCCAAACTGTTACCATTGAGATGGAGGCACACAATTGTACAGTATGTCTTTGAATGCCGTATTATAAAAGTTTGCATTCATTTAAACTTGGAAACACAAACCTGTTCCACCATGGCAATGCCTCTGTGCACAAAGCGAGCTACATAAAGATCTGGTTTACTAATTTTGGAGAGAAAGATCTTGTATGGCCTGCTATAGAGCTCTGATCTCATCCCTACTGAACACCTTTGGGATAAATTGGAATACTGCACCCCAGGTGTCCTCACGTACATCAGTACCTGCATTTACTAACACCCTTGTGGCTGATGAACACAAATGTCCAAAAACACACTCCAAAATCTAGTGGCACAGCTTCCCTAAAGAGTGGAGGGAATTATAAGAGCAAATTGGAACTAAATATGGAATGTGGTACCCAAAATGCACATACCATACTTATTACCGGGTGTCTGCAAACTTTTGGCAATATAGTATAAACGGGTGTGGAATTATGGGAAATTTGGATGCTTCTACAACCTTTTGTTGAAACATATTCATGGTTCTGCATAGCAAAAGTACATGATATAGGCAGAGAGACCTAATTTATGTAAAAACATAAAACAAACAAAATCTGACTATTTAAGTCAGACATTTGTAGAAACAATATTTAAGAGTTCCAACAAGTGAACATAGTGCTTCTGAGGAGGCTGAAATAAAAGCATATTCATCATATATCAATATATGTCTGCAGTTTGTGCACATTATGATCTAAAGGCATTGTTTAATTATGCTGAGATTTAGGATGACTGGCATTGTGGCATCTCCACTTTAAGCATGGGATATAAATTCACATAAGCCAGCTCATTTCAAAAGAAGAATATGAGGCAGGATTAGCAGCTTTACATCAGTTTACACTGATATGCAATTCAATTGAATCTGTCAGATTTGTTCAGAGTCCTAATGGTTTTGTGTGATATACTGGGCTTACTGCTTTATTATCACCAGGATCATTTTGCTAAGGAAGCCCTGAATCGCAATAAAGATGAAGTGCTAGGCGTCTATTTTGACACAATTTCTCATCATTTTGACTTATTACCTCATTTATTTTAATTATTGTCTCATTATTTCGACAGATTATTTTGATTTAGAACAATTAAATTGACAAATTCCCTAATGGCCATAGAGCATTTCGACAGTATTGAATTTGAAGGGCCGTATCTGAACTCTTTAAGCAAATTACCAATTATAAAGTCATAAATGATAGACAGCTGTCATATATGTGTCAAATTAATTCTAATTACATAAAATATGGATTATTTAGTATCTGGGAAAGAGCATATGGAACAGTTACTGGTCTGAGGATGTTGCATTATTATCATTTTTTTTTTATTCCTAGTAAAAAAAAAAATTCAAATTGATCGAAATCTCACAATAACAAATATGACCAATGTCTTAAAATGCACAATATTTCGAATCTAACACCACTTACCTGAAAGTAAAAGTAAATTATTGGTCATTTATGGTAAGAAATGTCCACTCTGGAGCTATTGAGTTTGGTTCCTGTCAAGGTTTCTTCCTCATACCATCTAAGGGAGTTTTTCCTTGACACAGTCGCCCCAGGCTTTCTAATTCTGACATTCTGTAAAGCGGCTTTGAGACAATGTACATTGTTAAAAGTGCTAAAGAAATAAAATTGAATTGAATTGGACTAAATTGAAAGAACATGGGGCGGTTAGGGGCAGGGCAGGGCAGGGATGTTCTGTAATAAGTTTCTAAAGATTTTGTGCAGGGTATAAATTTGTAAGACATGGGTCAGACTCTCATTCCTTCTCTCTTGTTCCTTTTGAAAAGCACACAGTGATCCAAACAAACCTTTTAATGGGAAGCAGGAATGTTGGACAAAGACACTGATGAATTAATTGCTGATGGTTGATCAGCTATTTTACACCTGTGTTGTTCAATAGCACCAGAAAATCATAGACCAAAAATAAGATGGCAAAAAAACTACAAATGAGGTGTATTTAAAATATTTTTAAACATATTTGCCATCATGAGTTTTACACATTCAAAACAATCAAAAACGAAAAAAAAAAAATATATATATATATATAATAATAATAATAATAATAATAATATAATATAAAAAATCTAATATAAAAAGATTCATGTTTATATTTCTATATTATATAGACATATATAAGACTTATTGATAGAATATAGATTAAAATTTTGTATTGAATAAAATTGTATTAATAAATTGTGGGGAGTTAAAAATAAGTTTATTTATTTATTGTCATTAAGTGACAAAAAAGTAGCGATTTGTTTTAGTCATCTTGTTTTGATTATCAGTATCTACAGGTGTCTGAGACCAAAAAAGATACCACACTATTTAGAAGATACCACAGCTTTGTGGCACACATATATCTCCGTCCACTCTTTGCCAGTGCCTTGTCTATTGAAGGGTGTTTTTGCCTACGATGCAGAAATGAATGAACCTCTCACTCATTAAATCAAGTATTTTAATCAAAATTTCTAAAATGTGCTGAAATGTGAATAACGGATATTAGAATTGCTTCTATTTGAAAGTGTGTAATATTTTGATATTTCAGCCAAAGCAGTTTTCTCCTACTACAGAGTGATAAGTAACGATTCACATGCACTTTGCGGTGCACCTTGCTCGTCATTTTCCGTTTTCACGCTACACACTTTGGCTGCTTTCCCTCTATAAATTATTAAATGAATTAGTTAATAAATAAATAAAAACATTCCACTAGTCGTTCTTAACAAGAATCTCAGACAAATGGATGGATGGACATCCCAAAAGCAATATGGTTCTACCAGTCATTGGCAGAAGCATAAATTGTGGCAAGGCTCTCATAAACATAGACAACACTTGCATTTTTCCTCCTACACCTCCTCATGAATCCAGCAAATTCTAAATAAAGACTTGACACAAACCATAATTACCATGACCTTCCTTGGCAGAGCTTATGTATGTAAATCAGTGCCAGAATGATGTTTTTAGTGTACACATCCTATGTATAAAATGTTATTCCTATAGCATCTCAGCACCTAAACCTACTTTACAATCTAATCATTTATTGAAGAACTGCTAGAAAGCTCATTTGCAGAAAGAAATGCATGTAAGCTTCTTTAGGATGCCTTATGGTCGAGGATGTGATGTACCACATGCCTTCTACCTTTCTGGCAGGTAGTCAAGACAAGATGTCTTCATAATCACACAGCCCCCACACATCATTCACTGAGCAAAGCAGTGCAAAGCTCATTCAAGCAGCAGGCATGGCTTTTTCTCCCCTTTAAGGATGGATTACACTAAACACAGATATGCCTTATACTTATTCACCCTCATTAGGTCCTGTTACCCTCACAGGTAAATACGAAAGATGAAAGCTTAAAATCCAGACTTCTTTGCAGCCTGTCAAACATATTTTGCGCCATTTTTTTCCACACAAATTATAAAGTGATACTTTTAGGATTTGCCTTTTTTGATTGTTTGAATGATTTGTACATTGAGTTTGAGATAATAATCCAAATAAGATAAGGCAATGTACAACATGTCTTCTAATTTATATTTATATCGTTATTATTAGATGCTGTGGACAAAAATGTGTAGTCAACTGAAATCCAATGAATTCAAGAGAATGTTATGATATAATTTATAGAATTCTATAGATTGAAGTAGTTTTACTTTTATTTGGCACATTGGATCTACTTCAATGCACATTATCATTACCTATGGTTTTTAAAATCCTTTCTGGTAGGGAACTTATTCCTTTCTGCACGTTATCATCACCAATGGCTTCCCAAAGCTTTTCTGATTCTCGGATATGTCCTGAAAAAAGGATAGCGTACAGCTTTAGCTGTGTCTGTAACACAGGCAGATTTAATTAACCTATTCCTGTGAGCACAGTTATTACACTTTGCAACAGAAGTAAATTCATTTTAGTTACTTTACTAGGACATAATCAAGTTTGATAGTTCTTGGGAAGATTATATTAGCCTAGCTAGGCATACTGTATATACATTTTCTTTAAACAGATTCAAGTTAGGATTAGTGTACAGAAAACCTTTATTACCATATCGAAAATATCCAAAAAAAGTAGCGCAGACAAGGGTCTAAACACAATCATGTAAAAGTCAGTAATAAAGGCAAAACATTTTGACATCATATAAGGCAATGAAGTGAAACAAAGCCCAGGACCTGAATCTAGGAGATTGGCAATACTTCACATTGAGTGAATCAAAAACAGTAAGCATTCACTTGATTACCGTATTTTCCGGACTATAACCCGCTAGTTTTTTCCCACGCTTTGAACCCTGCGGCTTAAACAATGAAGCGGCTAATTTCTGTATTTTTCCTGGTTTTACAAGCTTCAAGCCAAAAAACTGAGAGACATAACATTAGACCAATGAAATTGGCGAATGGGTTTAGGTGAACCAATGAAACTCTTTATATTAAATCAGATGCGCTCCCACTGAATCGGGCAGCACCACATCATAAATATGGATGAGGTTCCTCTGACATTTGACCTGTCTACAGGAAATGCGAATCATTCGTCACGCTGAAAACAACCGGGCATGAAAAAACGCACTTCACCTGTGTTCTGAGCTGCACGGCATCGGGAGAAAAGATTCACAGATGATGATTTTTAGACGCATGACGATGCCAAAAGAAAAATAAATTGTTGTGAAAGGAAGGAGGAAGACAGTGAACAATGACTTTTTTGGTAGGCTACTGTTTAGATACAAGCCTTGTTACAGACACTGTCTTCCGTTAAAGCCGATGTAAAGTTCATTAGTTAATGCAAATTCATTTTAACAGCACAAATTTTATTAACGCGCACTTCTGACCATTTTAATTTTAAAATATATAAGAGGCGAAATTAAAACCTTCAATTATTTCACTAATGATAAGCATACATTTAAATAAAGCATCCATATTTCTCTATATGTTGATCAATATGCCCATGTTGATTAGATAAAACTTGAAAAGTTTTCATTTAAGGTACATTTAAAACAGATAAAAAATGTGCAAATAATCAAAACTGAAGAGAATCGTGCGAATAATCTTGATTAAATCATTCAACAAATAATAGCCCTAATATATGTACCAACCTTTAGTTACTAAAAAGAGCACAGCAGTAATCACAATACAGACACACAAACAATTTAATATTTTTCCTCATTTCCCAAGCCATGACTTATAATGCACTCTGTCATTTAGTGAAAGACCTGTTGTTCTATCTAAAACAAAGTCAAACCTCTTTGCAGCTTTAATGCCTGACTACCATTTGTATGAAATCGAAATTTAATGGAATGTATTTTTTTATATTTTAATGTTCCATATGTCATTTTACAGTATTACCCGCTAGCTATTACAACAGAAAAAGACTTGACTTGTCTTAGTTTAATGACTTAACACAAGCCATGGCCGTCGGCTCCCTGTGTAACTCACTTTGTCCTTAATACAATTTTGCCGAAAGTATGTAATGCAAATCATTAAGTACTGTATTAGCGAGTCAGCATGTTCCACTTTCACAATACAAACGATTAATATTGAATGAAAGAAAAAAAGCTAGCAATGAGGGCTGAATCTTTTTTTTTTATTTATAAATTTATTTATATTTAATTCACAGTGCCATAAAGGAAAGTAAAAAAGAAGCAGTGCTAAATTTACATACACTATATAGGCAAAAGTACTGGGACAACTGATTTTTCCAGCTATATAAAGCTCTTTCCCAAACTGGTACCACAAAATTGGACACCCACAATTGTATGGGAAGTCTTTAGATGCAGTAGGATAAAAATTTTCCTTCACATAAACTAGGACACCCACACCAATTCCAGCATGACAATGGTCCTGTGCACAAAGCCAGCTCCACAAGGATATAGTTTACATGGGTTAGAGTGGAAGATGTTTAATAGCCTACTACACAGCTCTTACCTCAACCCAATTGAGCGCCTGTATGTCAGGCCTCCACACCCTACATCAGTACCTGACTTCACTGATACTTTACCTTTATGACTGATTGAGCTCAAATCTCCACAAGTACACTCCAAAATGTAGTAAAATGTCTTCCCAGAAGAGTGGAGGTTATTGTACCAGCGAATGGGAACTTAATGTTGAATAGGATGTTCAAAAGGCACATCTTTTTATGGCCAGGCATGTTTAAATTTTTGTCCATTCAAGGTACATCGCAAGGTTTTGATAGATGACACAACTATATAGCAACAAAAACATTTTATATGCTTTTTAACCTTGTCTTCTTGAACAGATATCAGTAGCTAATAGCTAAACAATGTCTACCTAAAGATGTCCAAACCCTTACCATCTATGACTGATTTTTTCACACAGACTCTCCTTTCACACAGTTTGGAGCCATGTGCTTATATTTTGCTTTTCGTCCTCCACCCCATCCTGTCAATGGTTTGCTACCTGATTGTGTACACCTGTTTTTCGTAATACTCCTTAGGGGCAGTTTTTCTATGCATATCATGTGGCATTGCAAAGTTATTTGTATTTTTTCACCCTGATTTTCTCCCTAATTATCCTCTAATTCACAGCCACAAGTTAGTTAAAATGTAATATACTGTAGGAGTATATAAACCTACAATAAACCAATGCAAATAACCAGGTGATAGATTAATAAATAAACAAATAAATAAACACATACCAGTGTCTACTTTACAAGCATTTGTATGTGAAAAGTCATAGCTAGTAAGCATCACGGCTTATGTAATCATTCTGATTAAACAATAAAACACTCCTGCTTCCTAACTATCCACCCACAGGCACCTGTAAATCACTCCAGTCTTTTAGAGATACTGCCCACATGCAACCATTCTAATACTCAGAGGTAAATAACAACTTGTGTATTTGTAAAGATGATAGGCAACCTTTTTTAGCAACTATTTAAATGTGCGCAAGACTAAATCATCAAGACAGCGTTCCAGATCAGTACAAAAGCAATGCCTGCATAAAAGCCGCAAGTCATGTGCCTTTCGCTAATTAATCTGATTTTGAGCTTTGCTCTGCTGACAGCCTTGCAGCGAGATCTATCTTCTAATAGACTTCAGAGCAAGGATTTGTTTCGAGCCATCTTTGCCATGTCTGACAACTTCATAGCAAGTCACATGACATGACAACCTGCTGCCCTGCCTCACTTTTACTCATCACCAGAGAACTCTGGTGCGGAAATTTGAGGCTAACCAGGTCATTAGCAAGCCACTGAATGTAGAATCCTAGTGGCAGGGAACCTCTAATCCATGCCTTTAAATCCCCCAGCTTGTCCCCTCCTCCCACTCAAGTCTTTCTTCCATGCTCTAGTATTCTTATTAGACATCTCTATTCACTATAGATGTCTTGTTTTTCAAATATGATTCCCCCCTACTTCTTTGGCTTCTCCAAATAGAGCTAAGCCAAGCAACTACAAAAGCAGAGGCAATCTTTTTAAGGACTGTAAAGTGCTCTCATAACGTTTCATTAAATTATCTCTATTCAGCAGTCATGGTTGGTGAGAACACTTCTCACATTGACTGCAAGACTAGCGGTGGCATTCTGGTATATTTATCTGGCTCTATAGCATGAACAGGACTATTTTTTTTTCTCTCACTCACAAACAAACTGTCTTATATTTGTACAAAATGTGAACACGAATGCAATAATTAAATAACCAGCAATATGGAAATCAACACCTTTTTACTGAATGCAACGTCGTTCAAACCGGTCGCCTGTATCCTAAGCAGTTACAGTGTCTGAATATGAATGAGTTTGCTGTGCTGTTGCATTTTCCTCCAGGAAAACATCATTTGAACTTTCCCTACATAATATGCTCTTAAGCTCTGCTGAGAATATGTTTAACCTAAATGCATGCTATAGTGCCTCAGGGCTCTTCTCACAATGCTACAGAGCTAAATCCACATATTTAAACAAACAGCGATGTTGCATTTATTATGCAGAGGGAAAAAAACAAACAAACACAACAACCGTCATTTGTTAAAAAGAAGAATAGCAACCATGCAGAAATGATTCCATTTACACTACATGTGACAGCTAGCATTAAATTGCTCTGCTTATAAATGCCATTGCAGGGCAAGTAATACAGATGTTCATCTACAGCTTCAATGTGAATTGCTTGGCATGGGTATAAGACTGTGTAATTTATTGAAATTGCAAATGTGAAGTGTAAAAATGCAATAATTCAATCCAATTGGTCAGGAAGTGTTTATTTGATCTAAAAACAGAAGCTCAGACACTATTTAATGCTTTGAACAAATATACTCACTTTTATATTGTTTCTATTGTTTTCAACCATAGGAAAGACTTTCATCTAATTAACTCCAAGAAACAAAAGTGACAACTGTAAAATCATAGCATGACATGTTAATCAATAAATATTAGCAAATTGTAAAGCCTGGCAACATCCTGACCTGAACCATTTTAATAATAAATTTTTACTTATTGTATTGTATAACAAAATGTCAGTCTATGAGGTCTATAGAGATTAATAAAACACTTATAAATTAAACACTAAATTAAAAAATATTTTGTGGAAAGGAAAATACGCTTTTTCCTCGACCCAGCAAAATGAGGTAAATGTTAATCCTCAAACCTTCATAATGGCAACAAAGGAAGAAGTCAACTCAATAAGATTGTGTTCTACTACTGAGTTGGGTAGCTTAGTGGTTAAGGCATTGGACTTTTGGAATCTCAGCCACATCAAACTGCCAGTCCTGGGTGCCTCAAATAGGCCCTTAACCCCATGAATGAGATAAATGTAAGTCGCGCTGGATAAGGGTGTGTGCCAAATGGAGTAAATGTACTGGAGGTTGTGTGTGATATTATTTTTATTTCCATAGCACTTTTAACAACACATTTTATTTGAATTAGGATTTCAAATGAGAACAAATTAAAAAACAAAAGTTTAAGAAAAATCTGACTAAAATGAAAACCCAGCAAATCTTAGCTCTTTACAACAGTCATATAGTAAAGTTTTTGTAAATGTTCAATATGATTGAATTGAGAATGACAATTCTAAAATGAGCACAGGACAGTATTTCTGATTACAGCAGCAGTTTTCAGGCATGTCTACAATAAGCAAGTGTATTAAAGCAATGTTGTTGTTGTTTTTTTTTTATGGAAATCCATGTGGGATAATCCACAGAAACAGGCATTGGGTCACAAGTACAGATTCTCCAAGCAGAAGTAGAGCAACCTGGTGAATCAGTCAGGTCTGGAGGGTGAGAAGTGCAACTGAAGTGTGTCAGAATCTGTCACCAGCATCACGTCCGGCAACAGGAGTGAACAAACAGCTTGACAGAGAGAAATAATTGTTCTTAAAGACTGTTTAATAGCCTTATTTGAATTGGAGCACATACAGAGAATGAAACTGCAGTTCAGGTTACGGGAGCTTCAGGAGCAAGCGTTGGGAATCCCATTAAGTGTGGATAAGAATAACTCTATTTTAGGGTGTAACTTTTGTCATCATGTTTCAATCATCCTCAGCCTACAATCAAAGCAGGATGAATCCTTAGCTTTCCATGCCAAACATGAACAGTGTCCTCTCTGTGCAAGGGCTTTATTAACTGGTAATTTATTCAAAGTCAATTATGTATGTGCTCACAATTGGGAAGCATTTAAATGCTTGACAGGGAATTTAAAATGTTTTCAAAGAGCAGAAACCAGTACAAATATACAAATGACTCAATTCAGGAGAGATTTTTCCAGCTGAATTCTATTCACTGTCAGAAACAAAATTGTTTTTTTATACCATTAAAATCTTTATATTTGTGATAAACGGATACCAAGATGAGAATTATAATAAAACTAAACACATCAAGATTATAATACCTTCACACTGATTTTGACATGTTTTACTCAAGAATCTAATGAGGCACATTGATCTAGTAATTACAAATTTCTCAATAAAATCAAATGTGATCGAGTGTCTTGGTAAGGTGGACTCTTTAAAATAATTCTACCAGATCGTTATAATTATCAGTGAAAGTGAATGTGGAAAAACCTATTCAGTTTTTAAAGCAAAGCTTTAACGGTACATGCCATGCATAAAAAAAAAATCTATAAATGCAAACGCAGGTTTGAAGCTATTAAAGAAAGCAGGCAAGCAGATCCAAAATATAAAATGAGATCAAACAAAAATCAGGCAGTGGACAGACAATCAACAAACTGATTTAACTAGACAAAGGATATCAAAGAACGTGAACAAAGCAGGTCAGTAGCAAAAGTAGCAATGCAGCGTAATTAACCACATGATAACTCTCACAGAACAAACTGTCAGCGCATGTATACCTTCCAAACTTCTGCTGCATGAAAGTCTCTTTAAATAGAGCATGTGCGTGAATGTGTGTAATTGAGCACAGGTGTGCTCAATCAATAGCTGGGTGATTGTGAACGTGTGTGAATGTGCATGTTCCCTGCTGGGAATTGGAGCTTGGGTGAAGCCGAGATCTGACAGTATGGACTAATGAATAACTAAAATGTCATTCTCTCCAATCATATTGATTCATTTGTGGTCCACAAGGTCCAATTTTGTATGTTTTGTTCTTTTTTTAAGGTGCACTATAATCATATCCAGTGGAACAGACGTAAAAAATACACATACGATGCAACTTTATGGTACCACACCAGTGAAGTATGGTATATTCGTTTTCAGACACTCTAGAGAGAAAGGATGATACTGAATAGAACTGTGTCTAGACTAGGTGTTTAAACCAGGAATGGAATTGCACAAGCAGGAGGTTTTTTTTTACTTTCACATCATGTATAAATCTTGCAAAACAGAGAAAGACTACGGTATCTTTAGTGGCATTAAGGGGGTCTGAGTATCAGCCTGTGATCAGTAACATGGAAACATATAACTATACTAAACCCCAAAATGTTGCCATTTGGGGCATTTTTAAGCTTTAGGCATCATTAAAATCCATGCAATGATGTAGAAAGCAGCCACAGTGTGATGGCACTATTGTTTTAGGGACATGTTTCCCAGGGCACAGCAGGCTGCTGTATTATTTAGTGCTTTAAAACTAATTGCAGGTAGAGGGGTGCAGCGTGTCAGATTGCAGCTATCGCCAAGCAATATTCTTAACTACTGACACATACTGACATGGTATATAAAAAAAATGCACTGCTTGTTCACTTTGCTGAACCAGTCTACAGCTCTGTCCTCTAACTGCTTTGTCTGTAAGAGCGTATTAGCTGTTAACGTAAACAATAGTGAAGAAGCGCTTGAATGAAAGTTAACAGAAACAGAATACAAAAGCTATACTACAATATGCAAACCATTCTTCAGCAGCAAGAATCAGCAGGCAAGATTGTAATTCACAAAGAAATTCAGTTCAAGATTGGGCAAAGTGTTGGATACAGTAGGTCAAGAGTGGAGAAAGAAAGGATCTGCTTATGATTCAAAACATACAAGTTCATCCACCAAGCATGGTTGGGCTCCTTCTGGAACAGGCAGGTTTTAGAATTAGAATTACTAATCGTTATTTATAATGTGACTCGTGATTGTAGCAACAGAATAATATGTCTGTAGAAACATTCTCTCAGCCAATTTACAGAGAAATTGTGAGGAACTTCATCAGGGAGCAAAACCACAGTGACATATAATTAAAGACTTCATGTGGCAAGTCAATCACCAGAACTTAACCCAGTTAAAGAGGGAAAGAAGTGCCACATGCCTGGAAAAGTGGAACAAAAGAAGAATGCAACAGTTTGATGTGATCATTGGTTGCTGAGTTGGTGAAATTATTACAAGCAAGGGAAATGCAACACAAATATTTTGTTATTTCGTTTCAATTTAAAGAAAGACTATTTGTTCCTATACCATTGTTCTCTCTGAAAACTTGAATGAAGCATGTTTTTCATCTTTTAATCTCAAACCCAAATGCCTTCAGTCTAGAGAAAACAAAAAACTTAAGGCCTTGGCCTTTCAAGACTTTCAAAGAGACTTATATATAAAAAAATCTTTGTTTTTTTAACCTTTGTTTGCTTTGCAATAGCTTGTTCAGTTGAACTCATTTCTTGCAGAGACTCTGTTATAGGTTAAGGGCCTCTTTGGAAAACACCAGCTGTGAGTAATATATCAAACAGGGGTAACAAATAGAGCCTTAGGGTCTCAAGTGAGTCTCCTGTAACCTAAAAACAAATATTCCATCCTTTTAATCAATGGAAAAGGTGATGTCTCACTGTAAGCAACATGAGCTGATGTCCTTTTTAATATATATATATATTTCAGTAAATGAATATAATATAATATCTACTCACTGATGATAGCAGGTTTTGCTACAAGGTTATTGCCACAACATCATTAATATTGCCACTGGTATCTTAGAACAGTTCTATATTCATTTATTTATTTATTTTACCAGACATGTTACATGTTACGTAACACTACATGTTTCTAGAACGAGCGGCTGCTCTGGAGTTGTCATGAATCTGCATGGTAGTCACCATATGTGCGGGAAGTCTTCTGGCAGTTCTCTTGTGCTCTACCCACATGCACAATCCCCTTGCTGAATGTTTAAGACACTGAAAGTACCTACGCATTTTTTTTTTTTTTTATAACCATCAGAAAGAATATGTACTGAAAGAACAACACATGGGCACTGACATGCTGACGGAAACGTTACAGCTCCTTTATTTCAGAGTTAAAGGAATAAAACACAAAAGCTACAGGAAAGAATAAGCAATAGGGACATGCATTGTGGCTCGATACAAAGTCGAAGTTGAACATTTTCCTATAAGTGCATGTTGTGAAGTGTAATATATTATTGTGATCTATATTATTCATGAAAAAAATTATAATAATTGTAAACAATTTTATTCAGTTATCGTTACATGTAATGATGTGGACTATCAGTTTAACTTATAAAAGAACATTTATTGGCACTTGTTAATGTTCTAATTTTGTTTTATTTTCCATAAATAGTTCAGTTTTAACAAGAAACCATGAAGCCTGTGTCAGAAATTTTCACTTTGGACAGTTACAAAAAACTTAAACTGGAGACTCATTTCTTACACAAGGTTCACCATATTTACAATCGCACACTTAATAACATAAGTTGTTACTACAGAATCAATAATGTGATAGAAGAAGCACATTAATATACACCTTGCAGCTGGAACTGTTGACTGAACTGCAACAGAAAATGAATCAACACCTTCTGGATAACCAGATTCAAGAATGCAACAGCACTAGGATATAAATAAATATATGATAAATAAGGATATAAAGATTACATATTGTGCTAAATAAATAAATAAATAATTGCAGAGCAGTGTGACATGTAACTCTTTCGCCATTGTCGTCTCTACAAGCTAAACCATTTTATAGGCATTAGAACATCACTGACTCATTTCGGATCAGATGTCAGTGACTAAAGGCAGCAAGGGCACGTCTATGTCCAATTGATTTTGCTATTGTGGAGAAGCACGAGAACCACTGTAAAAAAAATGGAGAGGCTGATTTACTTTTTTTTTTCCCATTATATCATCTCTTTAAAATCAATGGCATAGCCATTTTATAATTGGTAGCGCCAGTCATGAAGAAACGCTTCCTTGTGAAATCTTCTCTAAATGTCATGGCTGATCAAAGTGGGTCACACGTCTTTCCTGTTATAATTCTCAATAGCAAGAAAAGCGTAAAACGGAGACGCAAAAAGGGACAAGTAGCAATCTCAAACATGCCAGAACAATCCCAGTAGAGAAGCTGTAAATTGGATGCAAAGAGGTGAGACGTCTTTGTGCTTTATGTCTGGGATGAGATCAAACTCGAAATACCGTTCTGGTTGACACGGAACAGCGTTTTAGTTGTCAAGGGTGCTCTTTCAAAAATAGTAAATTGGTTGTTAAATACAAATATGTAATGTCCCCCATGTTTGCAATTTTTTACTTTGTGAAACATTTTCATTTGGCAATTATGACTCATGAATGAAGACGCAGTAAATGTCAGACGTTCATTGCACGTGTCTATAGTCTGTACAAGACCATAATTCATACTAATATAAGGCATTATAATTGTTTATGTTAAAGAGACAGAATAAGCATGGATGCCTTGGCCCAAATGCACCCCTGGAGTGTGGCGTTCATGTTCAAGACTTTATTTCACATTAAAAAAAATTGTATAACTAAAGAAAGAAAGCATGGTTTTAAAGAAACTGAGTCTCCACAAGGTTATTTAAGTATAGTCAGGTGGTAACATACATTTTTGCCAAAATGGCTCTGTGAAGTCAAACAAAGACAGACAATAAAATAAATAAACATACCCAAAATACCTAAATATGAATTTATATTATTTCGATATTTTTATGATTTTGTGGAATATTTCTTTCTTTCGGCTTCTCCCATTAGGTGTCACCACAGCGGATCATCCGTATTCGTGATCCGCATGTTTGATTTGGCACATGTTTTTACGCTGGATGCCCTTCCTAACGCAACCCTTCCCATTTATCTGTGCTTGGGACCTGCACTAAGAGTGCACTGGCTTGTGCAACCCTAATGGCTGGGTTGGTTTCCTGACCGGGAATCGAACCCTGGCTGCGGCGTTGAGAGCGCCGAATTTTGTGTAATATAGTTGTTGGTTGTTTTTTTTTTCCATTTCTCTAATAAAGTAAATGGGTCCCCGGTTGCAAAAAAAATTAAATATTTAACTACTGAATTAGTAGAAGAAATAATATAAAACCAATTAAAAGTGTGCTTCTGCATTTTAAACACTGATCCCTCAATTCACACACACATAAATCATTGTAAAATTAATTTCCTCTTATTCCTTGACAGGCAATTAGACAGATTTATGTTTATTATTACTGCTAGGGAATACGTTAAGAGAGATAAATGTCGAGGACACTTCCCAACACCAAGACAGTCTCCAGATGTACAAAAACAATCCTTCTGTCCTTCTATCTGTCAAAGTGATGTTTAAAAGCCATTTCATTTTTCAAGCATTTGCTTTCTCGAAAGCATTTCAATTTGTGTTAGTATTTTGAATCGAAAGATATTGCAATGCAGAATAATATTGTTTTCTTTCTAAGCTATCGAGTCGATATTAACCAAAAGCTGTGCTATACTTCATTACAATTAACAGTGATATTAGGACATTATATAACAACTACTTGTGAGCATTTTTGCAGTTTTTATGCCAGTTATATTAAGGGATCTTGCAAAATTCAGTACAAAAGAATGCAACTCGGTCTGCTCAGTAAATGTATCTTTTTAAACTGTGAATTTTTGTTTACTTTTACCTGATAAGAAATATCTTTACAGGCTCAATGGCATAGTCATATGATCTAGTTTGTGACATGCTAACAAATACTCCTAAATCTCTTTTGTTGAATTATATCATTTTGTTCATGTTTATTCTTTTATATTCAGTCTATAAACTGCTAATTAATTTAGACATTTAAGAAAAAAAAAGTGATTTAAAACTTTTGATGGCCTGTTTTCTTTTTTTTGTATTTCCAACTTGTGAAATGTCCTGTTATTAGCATAAATTGTTGTTATTACAAAAATGTTAGGAGTTGGATAGGAGTTGGATTAGTGAGTCGAGGTCTATGACATCAGCTCATACAGGAATTATTCCCATGCTGTCGTCTTTGTGCTCGTCTATCTGACACAAACACGCTCATCAATCCCACACTAGTGAGAAAAAACAGAAAACCTTGTAAATGCATAATTTTAGAGGCCAGGAAGTGGTGGGAGTTTTACCACTGCTTTTGGGACTCACAGCTGAAAATGACCTACCTAAATTTAAATGTTAACAGTTCCTGAGAAAAGTGAGCTACATACACAATTTTAATATATTTGGAAAGAAGACAAATTGGGCTTTACTGTCATTGCTAAAAAAATATAATAAGTTTTAGATGATGAAGAATCTTGAATATAAACTTTCTGCATTATACAGTCAGCTATAAATGACAAACCAGAAGACAACAGTGTGGATTTTTAAATCCTACCATAGTACTGAAAAACTAAAAAAAGTCTATGAGATTTATAAATTATCACAGGAATGACATAGGTTTAGTAGGTTTGATATCACGTTTCATAATTCATAACTGGTGCAAGTTATAAGCATCCATTATAACTCCATTACTACACTGTAAAATGTGTGAAAAGTGAAAATAAGCATATACAAACGAGAAATCACCTCCACCATGACTTTTGGTCAGAAATACAACTGCTATGTGCAGTTCACACTGAATATAATGAAGTGTCTTTCCTGTGGCTGAACAGGACGAATGGTGGAAATCAATTACCTAAGCATGAATGAGCAAAATACAACCTTGAAAAGATAGCATAAACACACAAGAATCCTGAGAGTGTTACAATATTGATGTTCAATGTTTAAGCGCCCTAGGAAAATCTGACTTCGAAGCCCGCTTCAATGCTGTGAAAAGATGTGTAAAGTGACTGAAGTTAGGGAACACATTTCCCTAATGTGGAACAGCAAGTAAATGATGAAAACCTACACAATTTGCATGAAGCACTTTATCAGTCGTCTTAGCCAATGAAAAACCAAAGTAGACAACATGTTAAGGTTGATCATAACACAAAAATCAGTGTTATCCCCACTAAATACATCACTATTTGTTTCTATCAACCAATTTCTGATAGCATCATCATTATTCCCTGTGACTAATCCCCAAACATTTCTCCAACAACCAATCACTCATCACCATTGTTCCTCCTGCCTATGCA
Organism: Silurus meridionalis; assembly: GCF_014805685.1. NCBI lineage: Eukaryota > Metazoa > Chordata > Actinopteri > Siluriformes > Siluridae > Silurus > Silurus meridionalis. The sequence continues at coordinate 21,967,483 of NC_060891.1, read as the reverse complement.
CTTCCACATTCTTGTTTTACAATTCTCTTTGTGGTAAAATTTACAAATTAAGCACTTACTACCATTACCTTTTTCCTTCTGTATATTTACTGACTACTCACTACTTACTCACTACTCAATTATTGTCTGTAAACATAACCAATATAACCACAAAAATTCATAAATAGATTTTTTTTTACTTTTTTAAATATGTAAATAGTAAGCTTGCTGCGTTAAGGCCAAAAATTACTTATTTCTTTGTAAAAATGTATTCTGTTTTTATTGAAAATAAAAAATAATTTAAAAACAAATCTCTTCCAAGATTTTATTTCTTAATGTAAAATAGCGCGATTTGCAAATTATCTAGTATTTGCATATTATGGTTAAATATGCAAAATATAAATGACTAATTTCCTGGGATTTTTACATACAGCAGTCTTTGTGGTTTACCGGAATGGTACAAAAACTTCCAGTGAGTAACAGTTCTGTTGGTTGAAAGGAGTTTTAAGAGTCAAATTTGTTAAAGGCCTGCCTCCTGATAACATAAATAAACACTCTATACAAGCATGGTATACACACACACACACACACACACACACACACACACAATCAATGGGGGAAAAAAAGTCTTTTGCACAAACTGCTGTTTTCACACTTCTGTTGAACCAAAAGTTTACATCCAGTCAAATGTTTACATGTACAGTATTGTGTACTTCTGTACTGTACTGGACGGCAGTGTGTTAATATTGTGTTTCTTTTCAAGAACTCGAGCTGCATCGAAACGCTTTGTGAACGCGCCCAAGTGTTCACGCTCTGAAATATGTCAACAATTTTATGCTGGCCGTCACCTGCGGGGTGACTTCACGACCAGGAAGTATAAAGCGCATATGGAGTGAGGCAATTTGTTCACGAAGTGCTCTGTGTGTTGTCTTGTCTGTCAAATATATTGTTTTAAAAAATAATAATAATAAATTAAAGCAAGCAAGAAAGTCAAGCACACTTTCCCACTGTGCGCTCCTCCTTGCCCCCGCTATATTATGGGAGTGGTACGCACAGCTTGTGTGTCGCTTGCTTGGGAGCAGAGCACGCTAAGTCAGTTCTCGAGGGAGCCGAATGTGCTCATTGTGTTTGCATGTCTTTGCGCTTGTTTCGCTCCAGCTGGGCACTCTTTGAGGAGGGTGCCCTAGCTCCTCGTGGTTCTGGCCCCGCTTTTGCTGAGGCGAGCATCGTGCCAGCACTTGGGGTTCGCAGATGAATCTTGCAGAGGGTTTTAAGACGGGCTAGTCCCTATCTCCAACCTCGCCTGCTTGGTCCAGCGCTTGCTCGCAGGCTTTGGAAGCACGCCTTTCGTTGGATTCTTCCCCCTGCGATGAACGCATGCAGCTCCGCCTCCCTTCCTTCCAAGGGGGGGTCTCTGCAATACCGAAGTTATGGAGCTTATGGAGGTTGTTACAAGTGCCATTGTCAAGCTCGTTATAACTTGGTCAGCTCATGAGCAGAAAGTGCTTTCATCCATTAAACTAAATGAGCGCTTTCTGACACCCAAGTCACAACCTCCACATTGCGGTCTTCCATTCCTTCCCGACCTGCACCTCAGGGTGTCCAGGTCATGGGTTAAACCACTGTTCCACTGTGTATTCTCACATCATGGGGCAGAAAAAACATGGGTACGAGGCGATGCCGCAGGCTGAAGAGACGCTTGCCAGCTATCTCTCTCCCTGGATCGCCTCCTCCCTTAAGACCCCGACACTACCCACGAAGCCCCTACATAATACGTTGGCCATCATGGGTAAAGCTTATGCATCGGCAGATCAAGCTGCTGCTTTCCTGCACACCATGGTGGTGCTTCAGGCATATCAGGCTGACCTACTGCATGAGTTGGATGTGAAAGGCAGCCATTTTGATGAGCTCTGCCACACGGCGGATATGGCTCTCAGAGCCACTAAAGAGACCACTAGGGCTATTGGCCGGTCTATGGCTGCCCTGGAATCCACGGACAGGCACTTGTGGTTTACTCTATCAGATATGTCTAATAGAGACAGGGCCGTACTGCTGACGCCCCACTAACCTCTTCTGGCCTCTTTGATGATTCCGTAAGGTTGGTGGTTGAGAGGTTTCAGGGGAATAAGAAACAGTTGGCATTCAAGCCGCTCAGCGGGCGCAACCCCAACCGCAACTCTCCACCTCCCATTGGGTCTCTCCCACTGTAAGGGATCCTGCGCGGTGCTTGGTGAAGCCTCCTGAGGTGAGAGATCTGAGAACTGTCATCTTTAACAGGAGGGCTGACACAGGACTTTCTGGGGATCTGGCCATAAAAGGGCGTTCCGCACCGCTGTATCCGGTGCCTGCCCTGTCCCAGCCCCCCAGGGACCAGATCCAATACCCTGCCACTCTTGGTGCTTCAGGGCATGGCCAGCTCCAGCAAGCTCTCTCCTCGGTCTCCACCCAGCATCGTAGTGGAGACCTCCGGGAGACCTCGCCGCCTCCTTTGAGGCCCCTAGAGTCATTTACATTTACATTTACATTTACACCATTTAGCAGACGCCCTTATCCAGAGCGACGTACAAAAGTGCTTTGGGTCTCTAGTAAGTAATAAATCTACACTGGTACACAAGATTACAAACTTAATATAAATATAACTCTTGAATTCTACAAACTTGGAAAGTGCTAATTTAAGTGTTTCAGGAAGAGGTAGGTCTTCAATCGTCGCTTGAAAATAGTCAGGGACTCTGCTGTACAGACATCTAGGGGAAGTTCATTCTACGACCTCGGTGCCAGAACAGAGAAGAGCCTTGAAGTGTACTTACCTCTCATTCTGAGAGAAGGTGGTACCAGTCGAGCAGTGCTGGAGGATCTCAGACAGCGTGGTGCAGTGGAAGATGTGATGAGGTCACTGAGGTAAGAGCACTGACCTGGCTCTAGGCACACCCGAGGTCAGACAATCAGACTGATACCATTGAGGCACTTTCTGGCAGCTTGTAAAGCTTTTCCAGATGTGTCTCAGTGAGTCTTGCACACTGTAGAGCAAGGCTATTCAATTCAGTTTGGGTCTCCTCCGCCCCATTTTTATGGGATCCTTCCCAACCTGGTGGGAAGCCAGCAGGCTCTGGTCATGGAAAAAGAAGTGAACACTCTCCTGAGGAAGGAGGCCATTAAGGTTTTCCCTTCATTAGAACAAGAGTCCGGGTTCTAAAACCCGGTACTTCATAGTTCCCAAAAAGGACGGAGGGTTGCGTCCTATCTTAGATCATCGTCAGCTGAACCGCTCTCTAATTAAACTTAGGTTCAATATGTTGACACTCAAGCAGGTTGTGCTTCAAATTAGATCTGAGGACTGGTTTGTTATGGTAGATCTAAAGGATGTGTACTTCCATATATCCATCCTACCTTCCCACAGGAAGTTCCTGAGGTTTGCTTTCGGGGCCGAAGCTTTTCAATATCCGGTTCGTCCGTTTGTCCTTTCCCTCTCACCCCGTACCTTCACAATGTGTGGCTGTGGCTCTGGTTGAGGTTTTAGGGTTTTAGAGATTAGTTGATCTTAGCTCAATCAGAGCAGTTGGCGGTCCGGCATTGAGATGTCGTTCTCGCCCACATGAAGGTGTTGGGGTTTCATCTGAACAGAAGAGTTCAGCCGAAATGAAAGAGTGTGCTTTCTCTATTAAAAAGAACCACCTATCTCGGTGTCATATGGGATTCAACTCCTTTGCATGTGCAGCTTTCCCCTGCCCACATTGTGGTGCCATAGTAAGATCAGAATAGGGCAGCATCTCACTGTCAAGCATGTTCCAGAAACTGCTAGGGATTATGGCAGCTACGTCCAGTGTTATTTCACTTGACCTGCTTTACATGAGACCCCTTCAGTGGTGGCTCAGGACCCGCAGGATCTCACAGAGGGGCAATCCCCTCTGCACCATCAAGGTCAGGCAGCGATGCCTAAGGGCCTTAGATGCTTGCAGAGATCCCGGGTTCCTATCTCTATGCCCCATGGCTGGGAGTCCCAGGTTGTTGTGTAACGCTAACAACGGATGCGTCCCTCACCACTCATGATTGCTCCACCCGAGGTCTGTGGGAAGGGCCCCATCTACTATGGCACATCAACTGCCTAAAGATGCTGACTATGCTTCTAGCACTGAAGCATTTCCTCTTAAACCTCAGAGATCACCACGTCTTGATCCATACGGACAACATGCGGTGGTCTCCTACATCAGTCATCAAAGAGGTTTGCGTTCGTGCCCCCTGTGCAAGCTGGTGCACCAGATCCTCCTTTGGGCCCAGGGAAAACTCCTTTTACTGAGAGCAGTTCACCTTCGTTCCCAACTCAGGGGCGCCATATCTCACCACCTCCCGGAGTTGTGGAGGCTGTGGCCCCTGAGAGGGGACAGCTCCGAGGTCCCGGCCTCTCCACTAAAGTGGTAGAGACTATTCTCCACTCCAGAGCTCCCTCCACTAGCAGGTTTTATGCCGCTAGTTGGTGTCTGTTCTGCTCGTCGTGATCACCACCAGCTGGATCCAGACCACTGCCCGGTTGGCACAGTGCTGGATTTCCTCCAGGGACAGTTCGCCAAGTGTTTGGGTCCATCCAGTCTACGCGTCTGCCATTTTGGCTTATCACGCCCCCTTTGCCGGGCAATCTCTGGGCAGAGACCCTATGTCAACGTGTTTTCTTTGTGGCACCCGGAGGCTGAGGCCTAGAGTGCCTGGCCTTAATTTTGGGGGGTTCTGTCTGTGCCCCCCTTCGAGCCTCTAGCCGAGGCCTCTTCAAGGCACCTTTCCATCAAGACCGTGTTCTTGTTGGCCATCTGCTCTATCAAGATAGTAGGGGACTTGCAGGCCCTTTCTGTGGCCCCCTCCTTTTTGGAGTTTACACAAGGTATGGCTAGTGCCTTTCTGTGCCCCCGTATGGGTTACATCCCCAAGATGCCCTTGGTCGTCCCACGACCCGTTAGGTTACAGGCATTCTATCCTCCTCCGTTCCAGGCCCCAGACCATGAAAAAAATGCCTCTGTCACCTCCGGCGACCCTGCAGTGATTCCTTTTTCTTTACAAAAGCTGGCGCTGCCTCACTCCATATGTTTTTTTTTGTGCTTCCTGGTCGTGATGTCAACCCGCCAGTGACGGCGTCCAATTATTGACTGACACATTATTTCAAAGCGTGAACACTCGGGCTCGTTCCCAAAGCGTTTTGACGCAGCATATATTTCCCTCAGGAAACTAGGGTTACATCCGTAACCTAGAGATGTTACTGTTTTTCCTTGTCTCGTGTTGTCTTCTGTCTTTTTTCTTTTTTTTGCACTGAATGTTGCACATGTGCACTTTGTGTTGATAGTTCAGAGTTATGTGTAGTTCTATGTTTCTTGTGTTTTTTTTGTTTATTCATGTTGTTCTCTGTCACATCTCTTATTAAGGTACTTCTATCTTTATTGATTGAGTTAGACCAGGTAGCAAGATTTGGGAAAAGTCATGTTTGTTCCAAACTTCATTCATTTAATCATAATGTAGGCTGGTGTTATCTTAGGAACCTATAATGCAGCAGAAAATATTGTTTTTTGCTCTGATTTGCATTTTCAGCTGTTAAATCTTATATAGACGAGTGTTTCCCAATCATGTTCAATCAAATGAATTGGTCACAGGTGGACTCTAATCAAAGTGTAGAAACATCTCAAGAATGATTAAGAAAATAGGATGCACCTGAACTAAATTTTAAGTGTCTTAGCAAATGATCTGAGTGCTACAGTAATTTCATGTGGTGTTTCAGTTTTTTTTTTTTCTTTATAATAATCATGCAAAGGTATTAAAAATCTGGTTTTCGCTTTGTCATTGTAGGGTATAGAATGAAGCTTGATATGAATTTTTTGGCATAAAACTACTACATAATTTTTTATGAAGTCTGATGAGCGTGTGTGCATGTGTGTGAGTGTGTGTGTGTGTGTGTGTGTGTGTGTGTGTGTGTGTGTGTGTGTGTGTGTGTGTGTGTGTCAGTGCAGCTAATACTCAATGATGTCTATAAAGTCATCATGTCAAAGTCAATGACTTTCTGTGGGTTTTTTTTAGTGTGTTTATGTCTTATGCTCCAACACACATACACATACATATATAAGCATGGAAATACATACTGTTCTGACCTTCCACAATCTCTATTCGGCCTTTTCCAGCAGCACTTGATGTTACCCTGTGATAAACAAGAGATTTCTCCTAGAGACCAGTCGAGTTTTCATTCGAGTTTCCTTTGCAAAATGACTCATCCCTGGGGTTCTTTCTCTTTTTTTCTAAGCATTTTTTCCCCACACCAGGACACCAGCTGATAAGCCTGAGATCCCTTCTAAATTACAGCTTCCTCACAGAGCCCATGCACATCCCCAGCCAAGCCTGAATGTTATCGCCTCTCCGCTGTACAAAAAGCCCTTCATTCTGCCTCCATGAAGCAAGACTGGGTTTTAACACTTTCCCAAAGGCCTGCTGCTCCTGAACATGGTGTTCCAATAGGCAAGATGTCTACAAAGGTAATGTCTTTACCTTGTGTCCACTGTTGCCTTTTTAATTATTGTTAGTACCTATCGTGTTGTTTTTGGTTCAACAATGTAAAACAACAGTCCAGTCATGCTATTATATATATATATATATATATATATATATATATATATATATATATATATATATATATATATAGTGAGGAAAATAAGTATTTGAACACCCTGCTATTTTGCAAGTTCTCCCACTTAGAAATCATGGAGGGGTCTGAAATTGTCATCGTATGTGCATGTCCACTGTGAGAGACATAATCTAAAAAAAAAAAAAAATCCAGAAATTACATTTTTTAACTATTTATTTGTATGATACAGCTGCAAATAAGTATTTGAACACCTGTCTATCAGCTAGAATTCTGACCCTCAAAGACCTGTTAGTCTGCCTTTAAAATGTCCACCTTCACTACATTTATTATCCTAAATTAGATGCACCTGTCTGCATAAAGACACCTGTCCACCCCATACAATCAGTAAGAATCCAACTAATAACATGGCCAAGAGCCAAGAGCTGTCCAAAGACACTAGAGACAAAATTTTATATATATATATATATATATATATATATATATATATATATATATATATATATATATATATATATAAAACCAGAATAAAAAAGGGAACTTATCCTCATCTATTTATTATAGTTCCATCATTGGTGAGGTTATCATCTGTTCACTGATGGACACCAGTTATAAACTGTTTCTGGCAATTGTAGTCCTTAGCCCTGGTAGCAAAACTGTTCATATCAATTGTAGTCCAAAGCCATTTTCATGGTTCATAAGTAGAGTTATCCTCAGTAATTTCATGTTTATCAAGGCAAGTCAGCTTGTTGGCTTGACTACAAATGTCATTGACTTCTTACAATATATGGTACATCATTTTCTCCCTAGCTGTTCAAAATTCAAAACTCTAAATTGCACCCTAGGTGTGAACGTGTGTGAAATGTACCTAGCAATAAACTGGACTGCCTTCCAAGGTGTATTCCCACCTTGTACTCAACATTACTGGAATATACTATGGTACATATAGCCATTAACCATGCAAGCGACTGTGTCACTGATGAAAGATGCGGAATGTTTGTTTAATTTGTCAAGCCTGACTAATCTCGAATGAATGCAGCGAAACAGCTGTGGTAAGCAAATATCTCATTCTGTTGCCACTTTGCTCCATGTATCACAAAACTGAGAGCTTTTCAGCGTGAAAACTCGGCTACCCCGATGCCCGTGTAACTCCATAAGGAGCCTCTGGCAGCTGGATGCAATTAACTAATAAAGCATTTCTAGAAAGGCAGCCCACACTGTTCTCACTGAGGGGAAAGGGTTTAAATCGATTACAAATAAGCCTGTGTGGTTAGAATAGCCAGGCTCAATGTCTCACGCTTTCACTGTAGAAAGAATGTAAGTCAATATAGGAAAGCTTGGCTGTTTCTAAGTCTTACTAAACTCCCAGCGTATTCATCTTAATAAACATTATTCAGTACCTATTTTAAATTATTCAGATACTGTTGTAACACTAACAGGCAAAACATGAAGTTACAAGTATTTGGAAAGCACTGTAAGAGAAATCTAAAGAGTTAAAAAAGGGGATTGAAGGAATTTAAAGGATTCTGTTAGACACAAGCAGAATTTAATTTGTTTGTATTTAGAGCTTTTAGTAAAAGATACAGTACACTGTTACAACACAGCTTAAGCAAAATCCAGGAAAACTTCAAGATCCCTAATAAACAAATCAGAGATGGGGAAGAAATGCTGAGGCGACATCTACATTAAACTGGATACATTTGTAAACTACGTTTTCATCTAAAAACAATCCGTGTCCATAAATGTTTTTTTTTTTTCTTTTTTTTCATCGTTTCTCAAAAGTTGCACATCCACACTGAAATGTTTGAAAACGTTTACATCCCTGGACTGCGCATGAGCGAAACATAAGACGATTTAAAGTGTCACGTCAATGACTAAAATCGCGTCATCGTTTTCGAAAGCCTCTGTTTTCACAGTCCACAATGCGATGCGAAAAAGGGCTTTATAATGACTAAAAATGCATCATCGTTTTCGAAAGTCTCCGTTTTCACAGTCCACACTGCAACAAGAAAACAGCATTTTTAAATGTATTCACTTTGGGGAGCATTTTCAAAAAAGCTAAACAAAAAAAAAAACGTGGACATGGCCTGTGACACAAAAGAGAAGATTAGTTAAAGGATATTTCGATCATTACAGTGTAGTCAGAAAGAGTTTTAACATGAACATCAAGTGAGTCATCACTTTCAAGCCTAACAGATACACTGAAGAATCAACACAATATCTAGAGGATGTTCTAAAGGATAACGTATTAATGTTGAACCAGACTAAAGCTGGATCCGACTCTTAATTGACTCCAACAACACATGCTGAAATGTAGGCCAGTGGATTCTGAATAGGCCCACTTGGGATTGACACTAGCGTTCACAAAACAAACAAAGTAAAACACATTAAGAAATTGAATACATGAATATTGTTTGCATATAATGACCAGAACACATTGAAGCCTTCTACTTAAAAGAGTACACTTATATAATGCATGTATTATTCATACCTATCGGATGACTGACATTGCCGTTCAAAATCGAGTATCGGGAGCCACAGTGTTCTCCTCCTCTTCAATGAATGTCTATCGAAGAATGTTTAAAAAATGAAACTGTTCTTCATTCTTAAGTACAAGCATAATGTAGTTCATCTCTCTGGGTCACTGTGCAGAAATTACATGCTAATGGTCAGATTCTCATATTTCACTGTGAGATTGAGAACCATTTTCCTTCATCCCAAAAGAGGCATCTAATTCAGTGTGTGGCTGCCAGGCGCAGTCCATCTGTGCTCCATTCACTGTCCCTGAGGTGTCATTGCTCCAGTTACTTTCTGCCATTGTACGGAATCCCAGTGCACATCCTCGACATTCTCATCATCATATCTGACCTCAGACAAGAAGACATGCACAGGTTCTGAAGTAGCTTTGCTCATTAGACCTTGAGGTTTGAGCAACCGATTTTTTGATTTTCTTTGAATGTTAACAAATGGCAATCAGCTGTATATTACCAAAAATGTTCACGGCTGAATATTTTGCATATAGTTTTGCACCTACAAAACATTCTGAATGGTGAAAGTGCAAGAATATGACAAGTGAAAGGTAGAAGAGAACCTCCAAAGGGCGCAAAACTTTAATAAAAGCTCGGCCATTGCTAAACATAAGATATTAAATTGAATCTTTAGTAATTAAAGTCATTTTGCATTATGTAAAATTGCAGTAACGTCTCAACAAGCATATATTTGATTTATACTTCAATTTGCATTTTGTGTTTGCATTTTCATTTCTTGTGTAAACTTTTAATCAATAAATCTGTATTCTCATAACAAAATGTCTGTCTGAGTCCTAATAATACATAGCATATGAGAAATTATGACATCAAATTATTACACTTAGAATACTTGATATTTTCCTGGGTTCAGGAGTGTCTGTGCATGGCTGGGATTTGAACTTACAACCTTCATATCCAAAGCCCAATGCTTTAACCACTAAGTTAGAATCAACGAATGATCAGCACGGGGATGAGCGATCGAATGATTATAGAACTCCCGACATAATTGTCAGTACAAAGTGCACAATTATTTAAAATATTTTTGCCCATAAACAAAAACCTGTCACAGTCTGTACAAATGAATGGATTTTGCATGTCATCTATTCCTTGCTCAGCAAATCTCTGACCATGAAAGAGGAGCAGGAATTCCGTTGGTAATTGACCTTGGCGTAACTGAGCAATAATCTATCATGATTGTGCAATAAATAGATGTGAATACTACAGAAAACCTACTCTATGAAAATCAGCCTTATTAACAAAGTTAGCTGAAAAAACCCAACATATTTTTAGAACTTATGCAATGCTTTAGCTTCATCTCTAGTTCATACTTATAGTATCTTCCATTCTGTCTGACCTTGGCATGACGACAGAAAAAGATTTATTAAACGTTCATTAGCTTTCAACACTTGAGTGGAGTTTCTATTAGGAGAGGAGAGGAGAGAGATGTAGAGGAATGTGCAGACCCCCTGTTGTTGAATCTCTGACTGATGCTATTGAATGTGCTGTGTAAACGTAATGGCGAAATGTCAGCTGGGTAAATATTAAAGAAATATAAACGAAATTATGTTCATTCAGTGCTCAAAGAGGTTTCGGTTTCCAAAATTTAGGCAGGAATTTAGACATTGTACAATTGAGCAAACGAATTTAGTAAAACAATTCAGTGACCATTGCCCATAATTGAGATAATCAACTAACAAAACCTAATAGTAAGAATTGAGTGGCTCTGGATCAATTTATGAATACTTAAAATGTAAATGTAACTGTAAATGATCCTTCAATAATTTTTTCTATCTATGCCCCTATAATACACACTATTCAATTACACCTAGAAGTGCTCAGAAGCAAGACAATATGAAAACGGATTTTTCTGGTGATTTATTGTTTTACTCCAGACCTTTTTTGACATTTGTTTGAAAAGACCACGATTCTCACTTGCACTCTCTGTAAATTGGGTCCAGTGGGTGAAAAGGCTTCAATTCTAAGTTCATTAAGGAACATGCTCTACAGGCCATGCTCATGCAGCTCTGCGATGCTGCACACATTGTTGAAGCCAGAAGTTCTTTAGGTGTGTACCAGCTAGTGTGTAGTATGCCGGTAAGCATGCAATAATGTACAAATAATGTTAGCCAGAGGAACCATCGTATTTCGCTATGTATTCAGATTGGCATAAATCTTGCATATGGTTATTCATTAGTATTGCGATAAGAACTACATTCAAGGACATCCAAGGAAAACGAAGTTAATCCTTTTCGAAATTGTGTTCCTTTTTACAGTTCATCAATCAATCTGTTCTTGTCCTTCATTCAAACCAATGCCTCGTGATTTGACAGCATTATACTCCCAGGACCCACCATACCATCTATCAATAATCAACATCATTACTATTAGTTTCCCAGTTTTTACTAAACGATTAATACTACGTACGCACTATTATGTTTTAAGATGAGTAGAAGTGCAGTATCGTAAGCTGTTACGGTGTCCTTGTCCTTGAAGGCATTTTTCGGTGTCTTTGAAGGTATTTTCATATTTCTAAAGTTAATACACTTTTTATTCATAGTTCAGTGCAAAATCGAAAACATTCAGGGATTTCTTTTCAGGAATACATCTTCAAAAAGCTACTATCCAAAGTATTTATGAATAGCCCCTGTTTTCCTTTCTTTTTTTTCTTTATGTAATGTTGAAAAGCTTTTAATAAGTAAAATATCTCTTAACTGTAGTTTGTTCAAAATTATGTGGACACCTGACCTTTTCATTGGGGGCATCAAATTGTCTAGAATTGTCTCCTTCACTAGAGCTAAAGGCGATGCTACACACCTGTTCCAGCATGAAAATGCCCTTGTCCATAAAGGTTTATAAAGAACTGCGTAGCCAAGGTTGGTTTGGGAGAAATGACATGGTCTTCCCAAAGCACCAAACTCATCTGTTAGTTTTGAGTTGAACTGGAAAAGTTAGTGACAGGACTTATCACACAACACTAGTGACTGTATTCTCTAATGATTTTGTGGCTCAATACGGCGAATCACTAAAAAACGTTAATAAATTTAGTAACAAGCCTTCAAAGAAGAATAGTGCTTATTATAACAGCAATAGAGAATTAAATCTGGGACAGCATGTTCAATAAGCAGCTGCTGGTCAGGTTTGCCAATATAGTGTTCCTTCTATAATGTACTATGATACTTCCTGTACTTTAGAGTGATATGTTGAAGATCCACTTTCTGCAACTATACATGTACAAGATACTACAGGTACTAAAGATACAGGCCCTGTACATTTAAAAAGCAGGTACAGTGCCTGTCAAAAGTTTGAATCATCTAATCTTTTATTGTTATTGAGACACATGCATGTATCCACTGTTTATATGCAAAAAAACTAAAAAGCAAAAGCACAACATTTGAATAGTCAATGACTGAAGGAAAGTTCTGTGGACAGATGTTGTTTTGGAGCAGGGAATGTTGGAGATTTATTCCAAGTGAAAGGAATACTGAACCAACATGGCTGCCATTCCATCCGTAATCATCATGCAATTCTCTCTGAACTGCTGCTAATTAGATTCAACTTCACCATACAACAAGTCAATGAACCAAAGAATGCGTCCAAGCTCTGTAAGAATTATTTAGAGCAAATAGAATGTATGGATCGCCATGTCAGAAAGAAATATCCAACTAGTAAAGAAGACGTTTTACACAAGGCATGGCAAAGTATTTAAGCTGAATGTTTGGAGATGCCAATTCAGGATTCCAAGAGTGTGTAAAACTGTTATATATGCCAAAGGAGGATTTAACTAAAGTTTGAAATCTGTACATTTATATATTTGTTTGGTCAAAGTAAATCTTCATAACCTTAAATTACCTGTTTTGTTGCATATAAGCACGAGGAACATGCATGTGTCTCGCAGAAATGATAAGTCTCTGCATTTTCAAACAGGCACGGTGTATCTAATATGAACTTTTGGCCTTATAGTTAAAAGGGCTCTTGTATCAAACTTAGCTACTGTATGTGTGTTTTTACACTTGTAATATTGAATCTAAAAAAGTGAATAAAAAAAAGAGGGGAAAAAAAGAAACCTTCTGTTGTTTACATAGAATTTTAAGGACTCCTCCAAAGGAACTAACTAAGGGTTACATAATGCACAGTGTTTAATAAAGAAATTTAGTTGGAAAAAAAAACCTTATAACATAACATCTGGTATGTCAAGAATACCAGATTGTCAGCTATCCGAAGTGGCAAAAAATATTTATCCCAGAAGCTCACAGTCCATAAAAATAGTAATGAATTCTTTCAGGAGGAAGTGCGTGCAACGTGTTAAAGCTGGTACATGGTGCTGAAACATAATGCTTTTTTTTATACACCTTCATACATCCTGCGTTTCCAGGTTTCAGGCAGCAGAGAAAAAAATTACAATGCACAGTTGTTATGGATTTACTTTGCTTTTCTCTGGCATGGATATTTATAATGTGAATCCAATGTAAGCCAGGTAGTCCCTTTTTTAATAAAACTTGTCTTCAGTGGATTTAGATAGTAGAAATCAAAGCACTCTTTAAAACCCCTTTATTTCTCTCTCTCTCTCTCTCACACACACACACACACACACACACACACACACACCACTCCCTAAAATAAAATGGTGCAGCATGTAACAGATGCACATATTCTTTCTTTTGCCAGTGAATATTCCAGCAGAAAGGTGAAGTGTCATACAAATGCATTAAAAACGGAAGCTCCATACACTGTTTTATTGCTATTCTCAACAAACTGCACATCTAAACTAGCAATATACTGCAAGTTGAACTAGCCATCTGACTCTGTGTGAATGTGTAAACGTGGTTTAGCCTTCATTATGCTCATTTCTTATAAGATGCTCAACCTGTGTTTGACACTATGCAGCAACTCATCGTACAAATGTAAATGATCCTGCCTGCCACATTGACATGGGCGATAGATAGATAGATAGATAGATAGATAGATAGATAGATAGATAGATAGATAGATAGATAGATAGATAGAAAGAGAGAGCGAGAGAGAGAGAGAGAGAGAGAGAGAGAGAGAGAGAGTCTAAGCTCCAGACTTAAAAAGTGCAATGGATATGAACTATATGGTCATATTTAAATATGAGTACATAACTCACATGTCTGCATCTCTCTTTTCATAATTTTAATGCATTGACAACTTTTCTTGTTCCAAACATAAACTAGGTATGTGCTTGGAAATCTGGCGTTAATTATTCACAATCACAGAAATATTCCACATGACTAGAATGATTGCACTGACTATATATACATATATATATATATATATATATATATATATATATATATATATATATATATAATTTTATTTTATTTTTCCAGGGCAAAATAGCGTTGTTATTATTATGCCTGGTCTTACCTTGATAAGTGGCAACGTGTCCATTCTTGCTTCGTTGAGCTTCTTTATTCGCACCGATGCGCTTTAAAACTCAGATCTTTCTGCACCATCATCCATTTCATTCCCCTGAAACCGACAATGCGAAAAAGGTGCAAGAAAAAGCAAAAGAAAAAAATCTTACGTCCTTATCCTTCTCTCTCTCTTTCTCCCCCTGTCTCTCTCTTTCTATCTCTCTCCTTTACCGCACAATGCACTCTGCTGCTTAGTCTCAGGACTGTCAGATTAAAGCTGCAAAATATCCCAGTGCATTGATGAGTCCGGTCAGATATTCCGCGTTTAATTCCAGATGCATGGTCGTGTATGCGGCTCTGACACGCTCTGGAGTCCCGTTAGAAAAGTGCGGGTCGAGGCTGAGCGGCGAGTCGGAGGCGCAGCGCGCGGCACCGGAGGAGCGTGTCACGCGCGCTGGAAGCAAAACTTCAAGCAATCTCTAGATGGCACAGGAGAGGTAGAGCAGGCATGTGAGACAGGTGTGCCACCACAATGGAGGGGATTTTTTTTTTTACTGGGGGTGGGGGGTGCAAAGAAATGATGCTCAAGGTGCGAACTCCGCCCCCTAATCTCGTGAGCAAGGCTCGTGAGAATTCTCCTTCGGACCGTATGTGTAGCTGTGGAGGTGTGGAGGTGTGTAGGTGTGGGTATGTGCATAGGGCTGTAGATCTGCATGAGTGTAGGTGTGCTAATGCTTGTAGAGCTGGAGGTGTGTAGGTGTAATCTCGCTTGGATGCATGGCTAAACAAAGAATAGCAGAATGTTGAATATAGTCAAAGTGTTATTATTATTATTATTATTATTATTATTATTATTATTATTATAAGCAATAAAACCAAACTGCATTTAAACACAGGCTGCATCAATCTCACTATTTTGAATAGTCAAATAAGTTCATTATACTACATTAGGAATAGTAACATCATCATTAGCCGACATGGCAAACAATCATTTTCAGGAGGAGCTTAATTAATGACAGCAGACAAAGATAAAAATGATGAAGTTGCTTTATTAAAAATCTTATTGATGTAAGTTACCTAGTGAGTCTATCAGTGACAGACTGTAAGGTGACAATTCTGCCTTCTTTGGGCTCTAGCATGATCTAACAGAGCACTTGGCCATATTTGGTCTGAAATGTCATTTACTTGATATTCTTTTCTTGTTGCTCAAGTCAAGTCAAAATACCACAAAACTAACTAAAACATCTGTATACAAGGGCAGGACATAATGTGCACGTGTGCAGATGTGTGAAGATGATGTTAAGTGCAAGAATAAAACATTAAACGGCATCTGTAGACGTTTACACTTGTACACATTATATAATGTACTCTATACACCTGTAGGGCTGTTTGCTAGATAAAACTTTCTTTCGGCTTCTCCCATTAGGGGTCGCCCCAGCAGATCATCCGTATTTATGATCCGCATGCTCGATTTGGCACGTTTTTACGCTGGTTGCCGTTACTAACGCTTACTAATGCTGTGATCCCCATTTATCCGGGCTTGGGACTGGCTTGTGCAACCCTAATGGCTGGGGTTGGTACCCTGACCAGGGATCGAACCCGGGCCGCAGTGGTGAGATACATCACCATGCGGTGAGAGCGCCGCATCCTAACCACTAGACCACCAGGGAACTTGGCTGTTTGCTCGATAGTTTTGTGTTAATGTATATTGTTTTATGTAGCACCTTGGTCCTGGAGGAATGTTTGGTTTTACTGAATAATTTAATGTAAATGGTTGAAATTACAAAAAAGCCATTTGACTTTATTTGGGAATATGTAGCGAATCACATTACTGTATAAATGATATTCATCATAACTATATAATTGCATCCTTGCTCGTTAGAAATATTGCTATATTCAATAATTTATTTACTAAGATATCATTTTATATTATATTTATTATTATATTTTATTATATAATATATATATATATGTTAAATATATTATCTATGATAATATTATTATTATTAAATGCTCAGTCCAACATGATAGAGTTAATGTAATGTTTTGTACTTACAGACCATGATGTATCTGAGCATGGGGGAATGAATCTTGAATGAAATTTGAAGAAACAGAGAACAAACTGACAAAATTCTTTTATGATGCAATACATGCAAGACAAAATTATTGTAGAAATAGTGTTATTCCCAATATCAAATGAATACAAACCTACCATGGAGTGCTAGTTTATAATCAGGACAATTGAACAAAAACAAGTTGATAATTTTTTTTCCCCATGATCATCTGTAATGCTACATGTGCAATTGGTTCTCTAGACCATTGCAATATATTGCACAATAGCAAAATAATTGTAAAATGCAGAGAATAGGCAAAATATTTCACGTTGAAGGTGACCGCACACCTTAGCATGTAAAATTCCTGTGGGTTTGATCCTGCATTGTTTTTCTGTGTTCTTTCTTTTAAGTTCTCTGGTTTCCTTACACCTCCCAAAACAGATCAGTCCTGCATGTGTGTGTGTTGTGCCTTGCAATCCCACCTAGGGTGCACACTGACTTACATCTTGTGTTCTCAGCTGCAGCTACCCAAGATAAAGCAGTTGTACGTGTTCATGTGTGTGTGTATATGCATGAGTTCCTGTAACCGTCTGGCTGACCGTTCAATGTGTACCCAGCCTCGCTCCTACTCCTCTCAGGCACAATGTCCAAGACAAAGCAGTTACAAGAGGTGAAAGAATGTTAAGCATGTTATTCTGCAAATGCTATAAATCATTCAGCATCTACAGTGCAAGTAATAGGAAATGTATCATGACCTTGATAATATCCCATTCTATCTGTCTTAAGCGTGAATAGAAGATAGATTCATATGATTCTAAGGTCACAATGTGCACATATGAGTATGAGAAATATCTGGACCCAGCATTGGTTGCCAAGGATTTGAATAAAATACATTGCTGATGTATAATTCATCAGAACTAAAACTCTTAATGTGATCTTTAAATGGTCTAAAATCTACAAAAAGAGTCAAATTAAGGTTATTAATGGAGTTTTGATATGTTATTCAAACAATAGTCAGCACTGCTTTCCTTAGCATGAATTTATTTAACTGTTTCGTGAGATGAATTTAGTTGTTTTGCATTACATACTATTTATTTGTGCGTAGGAATAACACACGTATTACGTTGCTATCCAGGCTTTTCTGCATTCATGAGTTTATAAATGGTGATAGTTGGCTTGTGATGGTGAGAGACCCAAAGATCTGTGCTTTCTTGGACCCTTGGGTAGCTATGGCATTTGTCGGATTCATGCAATCTCTAAGTTATAGGAATAATGTGTCCCTGTTGCACCACTCAAGCCTCTGTATATTACATTTTTCTCTGCATTCTCTTTTAAACAATTACTAATACATACATTTCTATAGAGCTCGATAAATAAAGCCCAATTTTTTCTTCTCTTATTCATTAATACCAAATATAGTTTGTTTCATGTCACATGACAATCTTTGTACAGCTGACCACACCAAACTGACCCAACTCTGTGGTGGTCTAAGCAACAGTACTCTAGCCGTGCATACTCTGAACATCCATATAACAAATCAATCCTTGTTAAATACTTCCTTTGTCTCTGTTTTTTTTTCCTTCTTCATTAACTGGGTGGGAAAGTGTGTTTGCCTTTCTGCTGTTGCTCTGATAGGGTTCACAGAAAGGCTTTGTTCAGTCTACCCTCAGAGCATGATCGATTCAGACAGCGGGAGACAGAGTGAAGTACCTTGGCTCCCCTTTATTTCACCCTCCATGGCATTGATCACTGCATTTGCGTAGGCGACACACCAAAGAATAGTCTGGAAACACAGCAAAGAGTTGACAGAACCTGCAGTCGAGACCACACCGGTGCAGCTCAGACTATTTAGGGGCATCTGAGCATGCACCAATGTGATTGATCCACATATTTTACCAGGCTTTTATGACAAGCGAGGTCAAGCGAGAACAAATGTTTTATGAATGAATGAACAGTGAAGTCAGCCAGTGCTTCGGGGGGTGAAATGAAAATGCTGGCAGCTCAATTTTTAGAGTGCAGTATGTTGTAAAATGGTTATTAACATGTGTATTTGGGAGGTGTGCTATTTATGCTGAAGAATGATAACCCTTTTTTTATTTTTATCGTATTGTATATGTGTACTGTATGTATATACAGAGGGTGGCTTAAACCTAGAAAGACAATGTCATTGTGTGATGATAAAGGAAAACAGGTTTGTTTCCAATAAATGATTTAATTTCTCTTATATTACAAATATGTACTAATTATAGCAATGTATTATATTTTGTTTTACTTATATAATAGTTAAGTCAATTATTCAAGTAAAGTAGGCTTTATTGTCATTTCAGTACACAGTGAAACGAAACAAAGTTTCCTGAGGACCAAGGTGCTACAGCAAATAATATTAATGAACAAAATGGAACACAAGAAACACAGAAGTACACATAACTCTAAACTAACAACACAAATGTACATGTGCAAGATTTAATGCAAAAAAAAAGGGGAGGGGGAAAAATAAGACAAGAGACACAATGAGGCAAGGGAAAACAGAAGGTAGTGTGCAAAAATGTACAAATCAAAAAATGAATATTGTACATGTTAACATTTGGCTGGGTGTTAACTTTTGGTTTAACTGAAGTATGTAAACAGCAGTTTGTGCAGAGATTTTTTTTTTTCATCCTCTGTTGATTTTGTGTGTGTGTGTGTGTGTGTGTGTGTGTGTGTGTGTGTGTGTGTGTGTGTGTGTGTTAGTCCAGTTCTTTCATGTTGAGCAGTCTGATGGCTTGTGGAAAAATGTTTTTACACAGTTTGGATGTGAGGCCCGAATGCTTATGTACCTTTTTCCAGATGGCAGGAGAGTAAGGGGTATGTGTGGTCGTCCACAATGCTGATAGCTTTATGGAGGTGGTGTAAATGCCCATGGTGGAAGGAAGAGAGACCCCAATGATCTTCTCAGCTGTCCTCACTATCCTCCGTAGGGTTGATGTTCAGTGGTTGGAGGCCAATTTGATTCATCCTGAAGTCAACAACCATCTCTTTTGTTTTGTCTATGTTCAGAGACAGGTTGTTGGATTTGCACCAGTCTGTTAACCTCTGCACCTCCTCTCTGTATGCTGACGCGTAGTTCTTGTTGATTAGACCCACCACGGTCGTGTCATCAGCAAACTTAATCATGTAATTGGAGCTGTGCATTGCTACATTGTGGGTCAGCAGGGTGAACAGCAGGGGACTGCGTACACAGCCCTGAGGGGCCCCAGTGCTCGGTGCCATGGTGTTGGAGATACTGTTCGTGATCCGGACTGCCTGTGGTCTTTCAGTCAAAAAGTCCAGGATCCAGTTAGAGAAGAAAATGTTCCGGCCCAACAGGCTCAGCTTCCCTATCAGGTGCTGAGGAATGATAGTGTTAAATGCTAACCTGAAGTCTATGAACAGCATGAATCCTTGTTTTCCAGGTAAGTGAGGGTCAGGTGGAGTGTGGTGAAGATGGCGTTGTCGGTGGAGCGGTTTGGGCAGTATGCAAAATATAGTGGATCTAGTGTTACAGGCAGCAGGGTCATTATGTGCCTCATGACAAACCTTTTGAAGCACTTCATCATGATACGAGTGAGTGCAATGGGACGGTATTCATTGAGGCAGGACACAAATGGTTTCTTTAGCGTGGGAACGCTGCTCGTTGTCTTGAAGCACGTTGGGACAACAGCTCCGCCCAGAGAAATGTTGAAGATGTCCATGAGAACATCTGCTAGTTGGTCTGCAAATCCTCTGAGCACTCTACCAAGAATGTTGTCTGGTCCTGCAGCTTTCTGTGGGTTGACTCTGCTTAGATCTTTCTTCACATTAGCAGAGGAGAGACAAAGTAGCGGGTCATTGGAAGCAGGGGTGGTCTTCTGTGCTGTCACGTCATTCTGCAGTTTGAAACAGGCATTGAAGCTGTTCAGCATATCTGGAAGTAAACTATCACTGTCGCAGGCAGGTGATGATGTCCTGTAGTTGGTAATAGCTTAAATGCCCTGCCATATTTTCTGTGTGTTGCCGCTGTCTGTGAGGTATTTGTGGATACCCTCGCTGTTCTTAGCGCCACCTTGTCGTCCTGAATGTACAGTCTTGGGTTTTCAGGAGTGCACGCACATGTCCACTTTCTGGTTAAGGCGTAAGATGAAGTCTTAAATGCCTGTTGAGAGGTCTGTATGCTGTGATTAGCATTACAGAGATGTGGTCTGAGTGGCCAGTGTGGGGGGCAGGGCTTCGCCAGGTATGTGCCCGGGATGTTTGTGTAAACAACATTCAGAGTGTTCTCCCCTCTGGTTGCAAAGTCCACATTCTGTTAATATTTAGGGAGCACAGTCCTGAGATTTGAATGACTGAATTCTCCAGTGACAATAAACAGTTCCTTAGCGTGTGTGTTCTGCAGTTCTCTAATAGTCCCATAGAGTACACAGAGCACCTCCTAAGCATCAGCGCTAGGTGGAATGTACACTCCGAGCACAATAACATTCAAAGAATGACCTCATTCTTTGTAAGTTCCCTAAATAGGAACTAATTTATATCTGCTTTACATCTGCTATATCAATGTTTCCTCACCAGTCTCTCTTCACACAAATGCAGTGTATCATGTCACCACCATCTGCAAAGTCTTCCAGCATTGATACTTTGAGTTGGAAAATTGCTTAAAGATACAGCTTTACCAGTGTTTCAAAACACTGACACAGGAGATTCCTTCCACAAAATCTCAGATAGTTGTCTCCTCAAAGATTTTAATGTGTATCTGTACATGTGTAAGTAGTTTTTTTAGAAATGGTGAGCATATTTGAGCAAGAAAATGTATAGGATATTGTCAGAACCGTTGTTACATTACCTTTATTTGTGGAAGACGTAGTTCAGTGATTAAAATGTTGACCATCTGGTCAAAAGGTCATGAGTTCAAATCCCACCACTACTAAGGTGCCACTGCTGGACTCTTTGGCAAGGCCCTCAATTGCTTAGTTGTTTAAATGAGATGTAAGTTGCTCTGGATAAGGCCGTCTGCCAAATGCTGCAAATCTGAATATGTAATCAACATTTTGACCAATCAGATTCAAGAATACAACATTGCTTTGCTATATGTATGTGTAACATGAATTTATTTAGTTTTATTTCCATTTACATTAATACAGAAATTGGCATCAATACACACAGCAGGAGGTAAAGCAGATGTTGATACTCTAAGCCTAGGCACATCTATGATGACAATCTACAAGCAGGCAGATGGAGGCTAAAATTAGACTAAATTCTGAATAGAAAGGTTAAACAAATATAACCTGTTGCTGTTTGGCTTTTTACTGTAGTGTTTGTGGCTAAATTTATGGTTTAATGGTTGGATAAGATTTACATAAACCAACACATTTAGGGGCACAGGAGCAATAAATATTGCTTCTGCCTTAGTTCATGTTGTCATTTATGGGTAAAACACTGCACTCACATATTTGCCACCAAAAATACAGCAAAAAATAAATTTTCACATTTGGGATAATGCAAGAACAATAAAACATTACAGAACAGAAACATCACCAGGTAGAATTTAGCAGAAATTTCATCATAGTATGCAATTTAATTAATTTCCTTTAGTAAACCTGGAGTAAAAAACAGCCTTTTCTTCCCAATTCTTATTCAACCAAATGATACCGCAAATAATGACTTATTAATCATAATTACTGATTATCCTTTATGGCAAAGCCACAGATCAGATAATGACAAAGCCACACATCACCATAGCTATCGACAAAAATGGGTTGTAATCATATCATGTTGTGTGTTTTCCTTCTGTGTCCTCCACTGTGTAATTGGGAACTATTAGACAGAAGAGTCCAGAGTGACTGAGAATACCAAATAATTTTTCCCCACTGGCAAACTCAATCTGCCAATAATGTTATTGAGTAATTAAAAATGACAATAAAAATAGCTTGTTTATTAGATGGGGAAGACATAAGCAATGGGAAGTAAAATAATTCGGAAAAACAACTTATTTAGTACTTGTAAGTTTGATTAAGTAAGAAAAAATTGTTATGTATATAATTATTTTTCTCACTTCATTAAAAAAAAAAAAAAAAAAAACCCGACGTATATAATCAGACTATAAAAGCATATAAGACTATATAATTTTAATCATCATCCTTTTTAAACCGTTCACCCAAAAGCAGCTTATGAATTTCTCATGTATCATATATCCAAAGTAATTATAATCATTTCAAAGAAATGGGAAAGGACATCCATATTGATGCAGCATGTAGCATTGTTGCCTCACAGGTCCAGGGTCCCTGGGGCTATCAGTCTGTCTGTCTGTCTGTCTGTCTGTCTGTCTGTCTGTCTGTCTGTCTGTCTGTCTGTCCCATTCTGTTCAAAACAAGATGGTGGGCGATGTTGTGCTGCAGGTGTTGTGTTGCTTTCCAGCTTGATAGTGTTGTTAAAGATTAATCTCACTTTTGTACAACCTCCAAACATTTTTTTCTCAAATCGGACAAAATGTTTACTCGCAATCAATGCAAAGAAAGGAAAAGTGAATAAACTCCTGATGAAAATGGTGCAGGAAAGCTTCTTACTTTTTTACGCGTCCACAGAATCGGGATATAAGCGTTTTTCTAACATTTTAGTGTGGCCAAACAAAATTCGCAAAATGTTAAAAAACACCAGTGAATACAAAAAGTGTTTGCAGTTTTCAGATCTATATGGATTATTTAAGCATGGCTTACTGCCCGTGCTGAGTTTCTCATGTCAACTCTATGTCCATGTGTTTCCTGCTTGCTTTCCAATTTTCTTCCAAATCTTTTCCAACCTCCCCAAAACATGTTGCATGGTGGTGGCCTTTGGTTAAAATAAATGACTCTATGTGTGAATGAAAACATGGTGCCCAGCAGCAAACTGGCATCCCATACAGGATGAAATCCAGCTCCTCACCCTGTGTTCTCAGGATAGGCTCTTAGTCCATTTTAAGCCTACAAAGAAAAAGCAGACCCTGAAGATGAATGAAGAACAAATTATAATGAGAAACATGAGTGCAAGAAACTAGAGTACAGTTTCTAGTATAAGAGAATAAAAATCTGTAAAGCAGACAGAAAGAGAAAAAAAGGTTTTGCCTTACTACCCGTAACTCAAAACTATTAGAAATTAATATCAGTGATGACTCAAATGAGCCCAGTGTGTCCCCAGGATGTCTTCTAGTCATATCATATAGTGTATAGTAGGAGAACAGAAATATCTAATTTTATTTTTTAAACATATGGTAGCAGGATAATAGGATAATAGGCAGGTTTATGTGCTTATTCTAATATCAGAATCAAAATATCATGATATAATAATAATAATGTATGTTTAAGGAATTTGTCACCGTGTACTAGTGCTATAAAAAGATAAAAAAACTATAAAAACTAGGAAGATAAATACTACAGTAATTAATAAAGATAAAGACATTAACTATACAAATTGTGTAGAGTTATTATAGGAAGGCTGTGCAAATTATAAGCCTCCTGCCAAAGGGGAGAGAAATGGCCAGGGTAAGAGTGGTCAGTCACAATTTTAGATATGCACTTCAGGGTCCTGGAAGTGTACAAGTTCTGTATAGGTGGAAGATTGCAGGCAATTATCTTACACATATGTAAGTGTTTCAATGAGTGAATCGCAAACTTATACAAAAGAGACACATTAAAATCAAAGTAATAAGAAACACAAAAAAATGGTGATATTGTGATATAACTTTTTTTATTATGACACTTTTAATTAAATTAAGTTTCTGTTGGCAGGTTTCGCACCATGAGAAAGACTGGACAGAGGGTTAGAATAGAACTGTTAGAAAGTAATGATTATGTGATTACATTTTAACAGCATTAAATTTAAGTACAGTCAAACCCACTTATCTCGACCTCGGTTAACTCGCCAACCCTATTAAGTCGACGTTTTTGAAGTGGAACCACCAAATTCTCGCTTTGTCTTAACATTTTTTAATCGGTTATGTCGATTTTTTTATGTCGCCGAACCCTAATATCTCCAGCACAAGGGGGGGCAAATTTGCCACTTAACGTCGGTTATGTCAGAAATCCCCCTGCAATGCCCCCTTCGACGGCAGCATTCCTGAAGCACCCGCTTCTTCTCCTGAGCGCTCCTCGCAGTCATGCTGATCACACACACCTGACATTCACTCATCCCATCTCCTATTTAAGCCCCTCACCTCCACACACTCGCGGTCCGTTATTGTTTGTGCATGATCGTATGTGTTGGTTCATGGCGGTCTGTGTAATCGCGTATACGTATCCCGATACGTACCCTTCTTCTCGGACTTCACATTCTCTCAATGCCACCCCTGGGTACCCGGATCCTGCTGTTTTCCATGTTCACGCTGTCTGCACCACGTTTATCCTTTGCTGTCCAGTGCTGCACTTTCCATAGCGCGGATCCATGGATTCTCTACACAAACTGTCTCTGCTTTCACAGAACTTCGTAGACCGCCCTCCCAGGGCGCACCACTGGATTTTACTGCTTCGCTACAAGTATTGGTGGATTATCTCCTGAGTATTCTCAATAAACTTTGTTTGCATTTACTTCGGCTTCCGCCTCTCGATCCGCATTACAGGTTATCTCGATCCGCATGACCAATCAAACAAATCGCGGCAACACTGTTGTGTAAAAAAACCTCCAAAAGCACGTGCATGCACATTCTCATTTAATAACGAACATCATGTACATAAAGAAATTTTAAGCACGTAATATATTGCTGCCCTATTGCCCTATATCTCGACGCTTTTAGCGCCCCCTAGGCCGGCGACATAACCGGGTTCCACTGTAGTAACAGTTGAAAATTATTATCTGTTGCTTATTAATATGTCACACCACCTTAGAAGTTTGCCCAGAAGTGTTTTAGACTTTGGACTTCTGATTGGAAAGTTGTGACTTTAGTTCCCAACAACACCAAGCTACCACTGCTGGATTCTTGAGAAATGACCTTAACTTTCACTTGTTCAGTAGTATAAATTACATAATTGTAGAGTTGCATGTCACTCTGGATAAGGACGTGTGCCAAATGTTGTGAATGTAAATGTAAATTAATTACATTAATGCAGTCGTTGCAATGAACTTGTGGTCACTAAGTCATTCATCCGGACCACAGTTCTTTCATGGTACAAGATCTATAATGAGATGTGAATGAATAATGCAGATTCCCTTGGAAGTTTCAGAGAATGCATTAATACAGAACTTGTTTGTAAGCCTCTGAACACAAGCACAAAAACACCACTAACTTTGATCACTGTGTTTATGTATGTTAAGGTCTGTCTGGTCAGTGTGTTCTTTCCCACAGCCAAAATATTGTACCTGAATGTCTGTGGTCATGGGCATGGTCATATTAAATAGAAGGACCTAAAAGAATTGTACTACCTACCAGCAACTTCCATTTACCCCTATTATAGAACCATTGTGGTCTATAGGTAGAATCTCATCACATGCATCGGACTATAAGCATACAGACAGGAACACACATTCATTGAAAGAGAGACATACACATTAGCACTCTTCCTTTTAGTTTATTTATGTCAAGCATCAAGTGTTTTAAGCATGAAATTGCACCATGTCTCTTTTGAATAGTAAGACAAAAAAACTAAAACAAAAATATTAAGACAATGAGTAAATAATGTGTAAGAACTAGAAAAACATTTGTTCTATACCTTAGTACCAGGATAAAAGAGAGTAAAAGAGGGTAGGATAGTATATGTGCCAAATGACAGGGTATTGGAAGGATGTGAAGAGGGTAGGATTATATATGTGTCAGACAACAGGCTATTGGAAGGTACTGTATGTGGAGAGTGTAGGATGGTATATGTGCCAGATGAGAGTGTATTGCAAGGTATGTGGGGAGAGTAGGTCAGTATATGTGCCAGATGAGATGGTACTAAAAGGTATTTGGGGAGGGTAGTACAGCATATGTGCAAGATGAGAGGGTACTGGAAGGTATGTGGAAAGGGAAGGATTGTATATGTGCCAGATGAGTGGGTACTGGAAGGTATGTTGGGAGGGTAGGATGGTATATTTGGCAGATGAGTGGGTACTGGAAGGTATGTTGGGAGGGTAGGATGGTATATTTGCCAGATGAGTTGGTACTGGATGGTATGTTGGGAGGGTAGGACGGTATATTTGCCAGGTGAGTGGGTACTGGAAGGTATGTTGGGAGGCATGTTAAGTGTTTTAAGCATGAAATTGCACCATGTCTCCTTTAAATAGTAAGACAAAAAAACTAAAATATTAAGACAATGAGTAAATAATGTGTAAGAACTAGAAAAAAATGTGCAATAACTACAAATGTGTGTAAAAATTTGTTCTATATCTTAGTACCAGGATAAATTAGAGTAAAAGAGGGTAGGATAGTATATATGCAAGATGAGAGGGTACTGGAAGGTATGTGGAAAGGGATGGATTGTATATGTGCCAGATGAGTGGGTACTGGAAGGTATGTTGGGAGGGTAGGACGGTATATTTGCCAGGTGAGTGGGTACTGGAAGGTATTTTGGGAGGGTAGGACGGTATATGTGCCAGATGAGTGGGTACTGGAAGGTATGTTGGGCAGGTAGAATGGTATGTGTCAGATGCGTGAGTATTGTAGGGTATGTGAGAATGTATTTTCAGAAAAGGTTGTGAAAGTATGGGAGGGTATGTGGGGATCGTAGGATGATATATGTGTAGGTTGGGAGGGTAGGAGGGCATGCAAAATAGAAGGGTTTGGGGTATAAGAGGGTAGGATGATATATGTGCAGAAAGAATGGGTTTTGGGATTATGATGATATATGTGCAGAATCAGTGGGTATTGTATGTGCGGAGGGATGGATAATATGCGCAGGTTCTGTGGGTATGGGAAGGTAGAATATGTAGAGAGGAAGGATAACTTATGACAAGGTCAGGAGGGTATTGAAGGGTGTGTGGGGAAAGTGGAATGGCATATGCAGGATGGGGGGTATGTCGGGAGAGTAGAATGTGAGCATTTGTGTTTGGTGTGTGTTTTTGTGCACAGCATGTTAAATATTTTCTTTCATGCACTGATTACCTTCATAATAAACCCTGTACACTTTCTCATAAATATATCCAATCAGCCCATCATGTGAAACCAGCATAGTGCATAAAAGCATTCAGTTACAGGTCAAGAATTTTGGTTTCATACTTTTTCATATCTAATATCAGAATAGGGAAAAATGTCATGTCAGTGACTTTGACCGAGGCATGGTTATTTGTGCTGGATGGGTGAGCTTAAGTTTTTCAAAAACTGCTGAGCTCTTGGAATTTATACACGCCACAGAGTCTGGACTTACCAGACTCCAGACTCATAATGGTGCGGGAGTGAAAAAAAATCAGTGGCAAGAAAACAAGGCTTCAAAAAAGTGGTCATGATTGAGATCCCCCTTTCTGCAGAATCACTGTGCTCAAATATGTACAGTGAGATACCCTTGAAAATATGCACATACCAGGCTTAATTGTATGTCCTTAAAGGTCATGAAAAAAAAAAAAAACTGTAGAGTCATTCATCATGTGTAATGTGCTTCTTATGCTTCTTTGAACCCCAGCATAACCATATTATGCGGTATCTACATAAGCACTTTGCATATCAGCCCCTTTTACATGCTTTGTCAGATAAGACAATACATAGGCATCGTTATAACTGAGTAATTATTATAGTCCAGCCACTTTTCAGTAATGTATCTATTTTAATTCAAGAAGAAAAAAAAAAAAAACTAATATAAATTCCGATCAGCCTGAACCAACGTTTCCAAGCAGAACATTGCCATAGCTGCCTTTGCCAACTTGCCTTCTACCTGTAGTACATCCACGAGCAATCTTCTTTCCTGGTAAGCAATACATATGCACTTAGGCATTCATAGGATGTAGAAAGAAAATGTGATTCATCAGACCAGGCCACCTTTTTCCATTTCCCCATGATCTAGTACTGAATGAATACCCATAGTATGTGCTTTCTGTGGTGCACAGGGGTTGGCATGGGCACTTTTCGATTAGAGCCAATCATAAAAGTCTCTGCAGTTTGTTCTTCCTTAGCTGTTCTTTGGGATCAGACCATACAAAATAGCTTTTACTCCTGACCCTGTCCCCAGCTATGGATTACTTTTCCTAGGTTCACTGCATACCTGGAATACCCCATAAGACCTGCTATTTTGAAGATGATCTGACCCATTTATTTGCTTCCAACACATCAACTTTACTAACTATTCACTTGCTGCATTATAAACAGGTTCCAGTGTAAGAAGATAATGTCATTCATGTCATTTGTCAGTGGGTTTTAATTATTTGTTTCAAGCAGCACTTTCTTATGGACCTGAGAATGCTTAACGCTCCAAAATGGTTAGGTTGGGCACACTTAGTGTTACTAAACAATTTCAAAGAACTTTTCTATATTTTAACAGCATGTAACTGCCACTGGATTAAAAAAATAATCTTTATTGATTTATTGATGAGCTCATTTATAATCTTGTACTTCAGTATGAATGGCAAGCTGTATGACTATCACTATGGGCAAACAAAACCAGAACTGTATATAACTGGCTACTGAGACACTGCCCTGAAAAAATCTTATAGTTGGAGGTTTCAGACAACAGATTAATCAATACATTCATCCCAGAGACACATCAGCACACATCCCACTGCATCATCATCACAGAAATGCAGGGGAGACATCCTAGTCCCAATTATACTGACTCTGTAATCACATCCAGCTATATAATGAAAACAAAAAAATTAAAAATCACAAGGTTTCGTGGTGTCTGCAGGGAGAGGAGATAATGCTACTGTGCCTCTGCAATGTGATATGGAAGATGCAGGAGGAGGAGGAGGAAGAGGAGGAAGTTGGTGGGGGCCATGTGCTGCATTTGCTTTCTGATCACAGAAGGGATTTTACGGAGCGCATGACAAGCGCTTCCTCTCCTCATCCCTCCCTTTTCCCCCGACGTGGATTAAACAGCCAGCCCTTTGACAAACGCCTCAGCTTCCAATCAATATATAATTACCAACCATTTAATTGCCCATTTTAAGTGCAGATCAGCTTCCTGTTAAGTTGTAATCAATAAACCCACTTTACATGCGTGCTGGTTTGAAAGGGCAATTTCAAAGCGAATTATAAGTGCATTAAATGTCATCAAGGATCTTATTCATGGTAGGGGGAAATGAATCTTTTGAAGATGAATCTGCAGTATCTAATTGCAAGGGATTAGAGACACATCTCAAATGGCTTCTGGCAGGAACAATAGATTCAGTTGATGTGTTTTTACAGCGATGCGCTCATGGTTGCCTTGACCAGAACAAAAGAGCTGACTAAAAACAAACAAGGCCCTAGACAACAACCCCCCTCCTTTTTTTATAACAAGGTTCTTTTCTTATTAGCAGGGGGCCTTGCACTAGTGATTGGAACTCTTTTAATTTCGTTAAGCCCTTTCTTCTATTTTTGGTCAACAAAAATTTAATGATATTGCTTTTAACACTAGACATGAGCATACGTAATACAGATTTGGAAGTTCCTCAGTAGGTAGGACTCCAGCTCCCCCTGCTTCTCTTGCCTAATGGTGGTGCTATAGTGAAACATTTTGAACTCAATGAGACTATTGTTGTTTTGCTGATTCTGAGAAACTCAGCTTAGATAAACATTTGCAATTTGCACCATTTGGATCCATATACAATAAACATACACATACATCACCCAAACATACATCACATTTTGAGATAATTCTTTTAGGAAAAATCTACTTTTCTGATTTTTTTTTATTTTATTTTGGACATTGAAATTTGTGACAATACTCGACGAAAAGTCTAAAACAGTTGATGCAGGGAGCATACTTTATTGTATATTTGTTAGGAGCATTTTTCTAGAGAGATTTACATTTACCTCATTCATACAACTGAGCAGCTATGGGTTTAAGCACCTTGTTTAGGGGCCCAGTAGTGGCAGCTGGGTATGGCTGGGATTTGAACTGATTGCCTCCATCAGTAGGTTTGGTTAATACGTTTAAGCAATGTGAAATTGGTTTGTACTGTTCTAATACAGTATGTAAGTGGATTTCAAAAGATGCATTTGTGAGAATCCTGGGTGTTCGAATCGTTTCTGTGCTTTGGATTCACTGTGACCCTGAACAGAAAAAGAAAAATTTTTCTTAAAGGGAGAATGTTAAAAATGTTAAGGTTAATGTTGTAATTAGCAGCTACCATATTATTTATATTTATAATGGACAACTTTTATTAGATAGGCTGATCGGAAATGTTATTTTCCATTTCACACAATTGAGGTTTTTACAATATGAATATATTTTTTTGTTTCCAAGTGGTAAAGCTCTTCCCTACAGTCTCTGTAGATTTTCAGGGATATAGTAGTGCCGGAACTGAAAATCTGCCAGTCAGTAGCACAGAATCTTAACCATGGACTCCATTTACCTTCCAGCATGTATTCAAGTTGCTTCAGAGTACAGACTCTCCCTAGCTTTCTAGCACAGAACCGTAACTGCAATCACCAATCGACACGTGGGCAGGTCGCACTGTCTTTCAAGCTCCCTCTGTGTCTATCTGTTTCCCTCTATCTGAATCTGTCTACCACTTCAGTAATTCTTTTTAGCTTTGCTTTAACAAAATCCTGAAGGAATTACATGCATGTCAGATAAGGAATGATAGCTGAATAGTCAGGAGATACTGTTGTCAGCTGGAGCATGAGTAATTTTTAATTCTTCACTTCTTTTATCTGTGCCTCTGCTGAATGAATACCTACTTTTGACCTTGACTCAATTAAATATCAAAACTACAAACAGTCAAAATCAGAAATCCATCTTAACTGCAATGGTATTATGCATTAGATTAAAGATGCAACAACTAAGCAATAAAATCGATAATAATCAATAATGAATTTGGTGTGAACGAATGCCGGTATCGATAAGTCGGGCTAGGAGCATTTTATATTAAACGCAATGCATAGGAGTATTTTATAAACGCAACAAGGAAAACTGTACCTGCAAGTTATGAAAAGCAGAGCTTGTGTGGTATGAACGTACCACAGTGATGCACAAGCACACGAAAAGTAAAACACACTAGTGTCACGGACGAATTTGAAACATCAGCAGAGTGAGCAAAATCTGTATAATCATCATCGTGTGAAAATGGTGTACCGTAATTTCTGGACTACCGTAATTTCTGGACTAACGCACTCATATATAAGCCGCACCCACCAAAGATTTTTATTTTGAACATAAATAAGCCGCACCTGTCTATAAGCCTGTCTACATTGAAACTAATGAACTTTACACAGGCTTTAATGAAAGACAGTGTCTGTTACACGGTGTAATGGGTGAAATGTGTTGTGGCTCCTTTAAGAGCAGAGCGGCATTTTGGGAATAGTCTGCTGCCGCATTTTTCCGCTATTACTGCATGTGTGGAGGCCGAGGAATATATTCTTATTAAGTTTCTTTGACTAACCTGTAACGCTGTTGCCAAGAAAAATAAAAAAGCACGAGTTTTGGAAACCTGTCTGTGCTTATATGATTTCTGTTGCAACTGGAGTTAGCGAGCTATCACTTGACCCAGACTCAACGTGCTACAACGGCTTGTATCTAAACAGTAGCCTACTAAGAAAGTCATTGTTGACTGTCTTCCTCCTTCCTTTCGCAACAATTTCTCTCGAGAGTTTATCTTTTGGCATCGTTGTGCGTTTAAAAATCACCATTAGTGAAGCTTTTCTCCCGATGCCGTGCAGCTCAGAACACAGGTGAAGTGCATTGTTTCATGCCCGGTTGTTTTCAGCGTGACGAATAATTCGCATTTCCTGTTTACAGTCCGAGTGAGCGGCAGGTCAAACGTCAGAGGAACCTCATCCATATTTATGATGTGGTGCGGCCCGATTCAGTGGGAGCGCATCCGATTTAATATAAAGAATTTCAATTGGTTCACCTGAACCCGTTCGGCAATTTCATTGGTCTAATGTCTCAGTTTTTTGTCTTGAAGTTTGTGAAACCGGGAAAAAACCAGGAAAAATCCATAAATTAGCTGCTTCGTTGTTTAAGCCGCGGGGTTTAAAGCGTGGGAAAAAAGTAGCGGCTTATAGTCTGGAAAATACAGTAGTTTAAAAAAGTGCTATTGTGTAAACTGTTTGTTTGTAAATTCGGGACAGTCGCACTGGATCTGTTCTGGCGTGACTTGGGAGCATCAGGTTACGCAATCAGCTTGCTTGCGACATTGTGATGGGTTCAATTAAAATGGCGCGAACAAACACTAAATCTGAAAGCAGCAAATAACAGCAGCAGTAAACGAGTAAATTTTTACTCACTGTAAGCCTGTTAGTTTGCTCTGTTTCTTTGTTCTATTCTCTTTTTATAGCATTTGTCTACTTCAACAGTAACTTATCTGTTTTAACTTATCTGTGATTTACTGTGCCTTCATTACATTCAAATGCTTGTTTTCAATGTTTGTATATCTAATTTGTGCATATATCATTTAATTATTATACAAGATGAAATTAAGAATATATTCTAGATGCTTATATCTTTACAAATCTACAAAATGTTTTATACAGATTTTTTTAAGCATCGTTTTTTCCTTGCCATTTGCAAAATACAATACAAATGTTGATTCACACAAATTGCTTCACCTTGCATACTTAATTGCTGTTTTTTTTTTTTTTTTTAAATTAATTAATTAATTAATTATTATTTTTTTTAGAAAGAAACAACTCAGCATGGGGGAATTTGTTTAAAAAAGATTTAAAATGTCTAAATTAAAGATAGTTAAACTCACTATGTAGCATTTGCATTTTTTAAGTACACTTGTATAATACCAAGAATTAGGGTTTATAGTTATAATAAGCAAAACATCAAATAAAAAACATATATAGTTTTTTCAGACTAATCAATGAATTAAAATAAAAAAACAATTATTAATCTCCTGACTAATTAGTTGCAGCCCTACATAAAAAAATATGTTGAAGTAAAGTTTCCCAAAATAAAAATACTCTGAAAAGTGCGGATACCGTAATTTCCGCACTATAAAGCGCACCCATATTTAAGCCGCACCCACTGAATTTTACAAATAATTTTTGTATAAAATATATATATAAAATATATAAGCCGCAGGTGTCTACACTAATGTACTTTAAACAGACTTTAATGAAAGACACGTTGTAATATGTTGCGCTTCCTTTAGGAGCATAGCGGTATTTTGGGAATTGCCTGGCACTGCATTTATGCTATAACTGCATGTGTGGAGACTGAGGAATATGCCCTTATTATTTTCTGATGCTGATTTCTACGTTTCTTTGACTAACCCTTAACGCTGTTGCCAAGAAAAATAAAAAAGCACGAGTTTTGGAAACCTGTCTGTGCTTATATGATTTCTGTTGCAACTGGAGTTAGTGAGCTCTCCCTTCACCCAGACTCAACACGTTACAACGGCTTGTATCTAAACAGTAGCCGACCAAGTAAGTCATTGTTCACTGTCTTCCTCCTTCCTTCCACAACTATTTCTCTCAGGAGTTTATCTTTTGGCTTCGTCGTGCGTTAAAAAAAAACAGGTTTTTTTCCTGATGCCGTGCAGCTCAGAACATAGGTGAGGTGCATTTTTTTCATTTCCGTTTGAAAATTTCATTGGTCTTACGTTATGTCGCTCAGTTTTTTAGCTTGAAGTTTGTGAAACCGGGAAAAACCCAGGAAAAATTCATAAATTAGCCAATTCGTTGTTTAAGCCGCGGGGTTCAAAACGTGGGAAAAAAGTAGCAGCTTATAGTCTGAAAAATACGGTACTTAAAAAATGTACTTAAGAATGGCAACCTAGTAAATACACTTTGTTACTGTCCACCACAGAGCTGAGAAGGTAGTACACAGAGAAGTTTCTGCAGATGACAGTTTTTCTGATTAGTGAACACTGCAAACTGACAAGTACAAACTTTATTTGCTTCTGCTCTCCAGGGCCAACATGTTGAAAAAGATTATTTGTGGAAGACTCAGGACAGTTAGGAGTTAACTCTCTGTTACAGGGTTGCACAATTTATAGTGTATACTACCTACAAGGCTTAATCTAAAGAAAGGATA
Source organism: Silurus meridionalis (assembly GCF_014805685.1). Classification (NCBI taxonomy): domain Eukaryota; kingdom Metazoa; phylum Chordata; class Actinopteri; order Siluriformes; family Siluridae; genus Silurus; species Silurus meridionalis. Next base: position 21,932,893 of record NC_060891.1, on the reverse strand, counting down.
CATTTAAAGAACAGACTACACATGAACAATGAGCCATTAAAAATTGAACCATCAACACTATTTGAATAACCCATCTGAGCATTGCAGTCTCATCCTTTATTAATTGATAATTGTTGAAATACGGTTGTGAATTTATGCGCATTTCATCAATGGGAATCCATCAGTCAGTGGTTTGACGAGAATATGTCTGGGATATTAATATTTCAGCTCAATGATATTAAATATTAGCTCCCTTGAAGTGTAAATCCATCTCATTTGTTGAATATTTTGGCAAGTATATGTTACATCACTGTGCAATATGATGTAACTGATTCTTTACTTTTGATGAAGTTTCTTTCCAAGAAATGGTCTTCAAAGCGGTGAGAAGAAAAAACAGCCTTTACATCAAAGACTCACATTCTCCTTTCTGATTAGTCCACATCTTGTTCTGAGCTGCCTTTAGCACCTGATGATTTGTACCATCGCAGTCAATGTCAGTAGCTGATTGTATGCTGTGACAGTTAAAAGAAGAAAAAGAAATAGTGCTTACTGAGGTAGATTAGAATAGACGTCTTTCAGAATTGATGTCTAAAAGAGGTCTTTATAATCAGGAAGCCAATTTTATAATCAATATGAAATTGACCGCTGGGTAGTAATGGTTCTTTTACCCTCTGGTTTTTATATGACCTTTGATCGGCTTCAGCTTTTTTTGCAAGAAAACTCACTAGCAATGTTAAAGCTTTCCAGTTTTAAAATGTTTGGGGATTTTGTATTAATGAGAACTGATTTGAAGAATAAATAATTTACCAAATAAAAGATACAGGTTTAGATGCAAAGCTACCCAGAAACTCAAATTAGAGCTTCAAACCTCTCCCCTAGTGCTAGACTAAAATCACACAGGTGAGTATATCACATTGATTTTATTTTTTCCCATCATGCCTAATGTTTGATACTTTAGGCTTGTCAGCACATCTCTGTTTAAAAAAAACATTTGTATACCTGTTATGAGACTCAGAGGAAAACACACTAGAAAACTAGTAAAAACCGAAAAAAAAACCACACACTAAGACAATAAGAAGAAATTTTTTTTTTTTTTTTAATTGAGAGAGAGAGAAAGAGAGAGAGAGAGAGAAAGAGACAGATACTCCCATTCCAGCCTCCTTTACCATATAATTATTAAGATGATAGTCCAAGAATATGTGATTTCTTACTAATTTAATGTTATTTTTTGTCTTCTGTTGACGTTTAAGTTGTCACTGCATTTAAAATTTGATTCATCGCATCGAATTTTTTTCTTTCCAGGTTTTTTACTTTCTGAAAATAATCACCCTGTACATCAGCTTATGTTTTTATTTCATTGCAAATGTATTCAATTCCAAACACAGTCTTTATTCCTACTTTAGAAATCATGACGATCATGATGACCATGTAATATGTTAATTATTTTACTGATTAGAATTGATTAGACTCAAACTATTTCCTTGCCGCTGTTTGTTACGTATCCAGAATGTTTCCAGAATGTATCCATGTGTCAGGGATTCCCCTGCCACGCCCCCCTCAGTAGCTGTCACGTTGCCTCGTTATCCTTTGCCGGCCATGATCACCGACAGCTGTGGCTCGTTATAGACTAGACTATAGATCCCGAGCGGATCTTCTTTGTTTGTTTTTTTGCCATGGCTTAAGAGTGTTTTTGAGTTGTACTGTTTAATAAAGACAATGATAGAGTTATTTCCGCTTTAGGGTTTATTGAAATCATGTGACCATGCAAAAGAACATAAACATGAGAAGATAAACCTGACACTGAAAGTGGTAGGAAAGGTGAGACATGTGCTAATCAAGGTTGACAATGAACATGTGAGTGCATAATGACACATGACAGTCATGTGATGTGCCAGGGGCTGATGAGTACTGTAATTTCCGGACTATTGAGCGCACCCAAATATAAGCCGCACCCGCTGAATTTTAAAAAGATTTTTATTTTGGACATAAATACGCCGCAGGTTCCTGCATTGAAACTAATGAACTTAGGCTTTAACGGAAGACAGTGTCTGTTACACGGCTTGTATCTAAACAGTAGCCTACCAAGAAAGTCATTGTTTACTGTTTTTCTCCTTCCCCTCACAGCAATTTCTCTCGAGAGTTTATCTTTTGGCATCGTCGTGTGTTTAAAAATCACCATCGGTCAAGCTTTTCTCCCGATGCCGTGCAGCTCAGAAAACAGGTGAAGTGTGTTTTTTCATGCCTGGTTGTTTTTAGCATGACAAATAATTCACAATTCCTGTTGACAGTCAGAGGAACATCATCCATATTTATGATTTGGTGCGGCCCGATTCAGTGGGAGCGCACCCGATTTAATATAAAAAGTTTCATTGGTTCACCTGAACCCGTTCGACAATTTTATTGGTCTAATGTTATGGAGCTCAGTTTTTTGTCTTGAAGTTTGTGAAACCGGGAAAAACCCAGAAAAAATCCATAAATTAGCCGGTTCATTGTATAAGCTGCGGGGTTCAAAGCGTGGGAAAAAAGTAGCGTCTTATAGTCTGGAAAATACAGTAATGCTCTAGGCATAATCCTTGTAGTTTTTTGCACATTCCAGTGTTTTTTTACACCTATTATAAACTTTAATGTAAAAAAGGATTTAGCTTTGTGCAGTGTTGCATAGCCTCTGTTTGCAAACATAGAAAAACATGCCCATTTAAAAAGGCTGTAGTTGGCAATGCATTGGTGTAGTTCACTGGTTACCTACTTGTAAAGTTCAGTGGGTGTAAGTTAATGATCAGAAGGTTGATAATCCATGCCCTATCATTGCTAACATACCACTGTTCTGGCTCCAATTTCCTGACAAGCTGGTATATGTGAAAAAAATCAATGTACTTTGGTGTGTTTGCCAAATAAAGGCTGTTTGCTAGAAGTTCACCTTCCTTCTACTGTATGATTAGATTATCTGATTTTTAAGGGTCGAATCAAGCAAAAACCCCTACATTTAAACAAACCAACGTGCCATTTCCAAAACAACCAACAATCACTGTACTACATATGAATTGTTGAGGCATATTTGTGCATGCAAGTCAAGCCTTTATTGTCATTTCAACCATATATAGCTGACACAGTACACAATGAAATAAAACAATGTTTCTACAGAACCCTGGTGCTACATTACACAACATAGAGCTACATAAAAGAACACAGAGCTAAGGACTAAAGTAAGTGTCCTCGCCACATAAAGTGCATCATGTGCAACCGAGTGCAAACAGTGCAGACAAAAGACAACGCAAACAAAACACATAATAGCACCGACCAGTAAACCTACTGTATATGTTATACAGTACAATGTGAAAAAGAGAACTGTATACAAGAGTGCACTTGTAAACATAACCACAATATTGTGCAAAAACAGCAAGAGCAGCAATCAAGAGGTGCAAAACAGCTTGTAAACAGTATAATATTGTAGCATTTTGAAAAACATAAACCAGACGTGTTTGCATGCATGATGTGATATCGCAGCTCAAAGCAGCTGCTTTGAGACAATGTCCGTTGTGAAAAGCGCTATACTTGACTTGACAATTTATATAACTCTCAGGGTTATTGTTCTGGCCATAACCCACACCATACAGAACCAGGAACTAGCCGCTGCTCACTCATTTTCAGTCGGCTCTCTTTCTCCACACTCCCTGCTTACCCCCACACCCCACCCCTTTTTATATAGACCCACCCATTCAAGCAACATGGAACTAACAACTTTAACCCTTTAACTTTAACTACAGAACATTCTTACTTAATTGGTGTCCTTAAGCACTAGTTATAACATTACAATATGAATATAATAAAACATGGGTGGTGCTAAAGATATGGATGTGTATGCATTGAAATGAGTATTGAGTGTGTGTTAAGTTCAGGTCGTATAGTTCTGTAACACACAAGCTGAGTGAGTGTGTGTGTGAGAGCTTCAGGTCAGTTCAGTGTGTTAAAGAGCCTGGTGGCTTGAGGGAAAAAACAGTCTGGATGTGAGGCCCGAATGCTTCAGAACCGCTTTCCTGATGGTAGGTAAGTGAAGAGTGTGTGTACGGTTCTCCACAATGCTGTTAGCTTTGCAGATGCAGCGTGTGGTGTAAATGTCCGTGATAGAGGAGAGAGAGAGACTCCAATTATCTTCTCGGCCGTCCTCACTAACCTCTGTAGGGTGTGACGAAGAAGTAAATACAAATTACTGCCCAATAACCATGTTGCATTCTCTATTGAGACATCTTAAAGTGAGAATTTACATACTTTCTATTTAAAACAAAAAGAAACGTATTTGTTTTGGAAAGTTACACAGTGACATGGCAATGTAAATTATACTTGGACGTGGAAGTGTGGTTCTGCAGGCAAACTCAGTAAGAACTTGCTAATAATGTTTATAGTGAACCGAAGCATGATTTTACATAGAGGTTTACACATGATGATAAGAAGACAAACACTTCAGTAGCAGAGAGAGAACTGAACTTCATTAACAGAATGTTCCCTGTCTCCTAAAAAAGCGGAAGAACGCTGCTGCTGCTGAGCCCTAATGCAAGGCCCTTTAACTTCTTTAACTTCTATGTATTTATATATCACATTTAAATGCAACTCTATTGCCCATAATGCTTCACAAAATCTAGGAAAATAATTTCACTGCTATACTAGCAGGCTATATAAGCCATAAAAATAATAGTCTTTAACTAAAACCTAAAAAACCTATTTATAAAGCCTACTGAATGTAAAGGGGAGGTTTTTCTACAGTTTAAGTCTAAGTCTAAGTTTTAGTCTTTTTGGACTGGGGAACAGCCTTTATTTGCTATGCATAAATTATATAATTGATAATAAATTGCTCTGGATAAAGATGTCAAAAGGGCTTAAAAGCTAAACAAAAAAGGAAAGACAAGAGTTAAAAAGTACATTTCGAGTTTTTAAGAAAAGTGGAACATCATCAGAAAAGTTCAGCCAAAACAGTGGTTATGCCTTTTCATTAACCAATAATACTTTTGCGTTTTCGTTTGCACAAAAACTCACAATTTGCCTTCACACAACTGCACAAAAATACACTGAAAACCCAGGATTATTTTATGAGGGTAATATTGATGCTTCTGCTAGAGATCTTGTAGCTGTGGCTGCAATGAAAAGAGACTTGTTGAATTGTGTTCTTTGGTTTTCTTGCTTAAGTCATGTCATTCATTCTTGCTGTACTGTATTTGTATGTGTCTATATATATATATATATATATATATATATATATATATATATATATATATATATATATATATATATATATATATATATATATATATATGTGACAGAATGAATGAGGTTCAGGTGGTGATTGACACTCCTGACCACCAATCAGTAGCGAGCAGGCACTATTTAGAGTGGGTTGGTTTGAGCCTGGCATGTGTCACGCCCGGATCCTCCCCTTTTGCGGTTGCTAAAGACATTTCAGGTATGTGCTGCTAGTATGTAGCGTTGGCTAATAAGTTTTCTTTGCTCATTGCACTAATGGCTCATTTGTGTATCCTTAGCCTGTCTTTTCAGTGTGTGTCCCTGTTGGATGCTGCTTTGGATCTGTTTATTGCCCTCCCTGCAGGTATGAGGAAGTTGTTTAGCAATGTTTAGCTTTAACGCGTGTCAGGTGGCGTGAGTAATGTGCAGTCCTTGAACTTCAGTTTAACAGCAGGTTATTTGAAGGCTGCGTATCCTGAGCGGTGAATTGATTCTCAGGAACTTATCTATCCGCGTTTGGTAAGTTGCTTCGGTTTGTTAGGGGGAATTACAGCATGTAGTTGCGCAATTACTTGTGTCATTTATATCTTGTATCATTGTTTGTATTATAGGATCCTCCTTCTCTCCTTCTCTTCTTTTTCGTCCTGGGTGATTATTGCTGCGATTCGACTTTTCCCTCGCTGCGTGCCGAGTGAACAACCTCGGCTTACAACTATTTAAAAGGGAATTCTGCTGCTGCCATTTGGCTTCTGTGATTTGTTTTAACCGGTATTGTCTGGTCTACTGTGGGGTCGAGCAACGTGCAAGTATCGGGTCTGGCTTGAAGACGACGTGGCCGCTCCTTTTGGGTTTTGCTTCCTCAACCTTTTAATCAAGTTCTTCATTGGTTTTGTTTAAGCGGTGTATATGGTGAATCATATTGTGCTTGGTGACTATCCATCATATTATGGTGGAATTGTGACCTTAATTCGCTGTTTCCTTCCTTTCTGTCTGAGAGATTTATTTTGCTTTTGGTTTCTTTCAGGAGCTGGGGTCCCACGGGTGAAAGGTCTTTGGTGGTGCTATTTCTACATTTGCTGTACGACACTTTTGACGTGTATGAGTGGGTGTTTTGAGTTCACGGTGAGGTGTGTGTGGAAGTGTGCTTTTGATAATTAGTGCTGATCACTCCGGTGGGTAACTCCAGCCCTGTATGCAATGATTTTATGTTGTTTTGTTCATTTGGAAGTTGTGTAAATTTATTGTTTAATATTTTGTGTCCGATTGTTTATTTTTGTTATTTGTGTAATTGTCACGGACCATATTCACCAGTGAGAACATTTTCTTTTGTTTTATATTTTAAAGCTAAGTTTTCAATAAACTCTGTATTGTTTTATACGATGCCACGTTTCCTGCCTACACTCAATAATAAGGGAATCGAACTTGTGTGACCTAATAAACTCTGGGGTTTACTTCTATTTCCTGGGTATAACCCTCCCAGGTGGCGTAGTCGACTTGGTTAGTATATAAAGTTGAGCTTGGGTGTGACGAGCCCTTCGGCTCTCCCTCCCTGCACCATCCGCACCCCTCGCGCTACGTGTGTGTGTGTGTGTGTGTGTGTGTGTGTGTGTGTGTGTGTGTGTGTGTGTATATAATTAGTGTGTATGTATATGTATGTGTCTGTGATGCAGTGCTCTGTTACACTGGGTATCTATATAATATTGATGGTTTCTTTAGCTGCGGCATCATAATGATTGTATTAACTTATGCTCAATCTATTTAAGAGTATAACTGAATATGAATTATATAATGGTATATCTTATTTTTCTTTCAGCTGTTATTTCTTTTGCCATAGCGGATCATCTGTCTAAACCTCCTCTTTGGTCTTCCTCTCTTAATCCTTCCTGGCATCTTCATCCTCGGCATTCTCCTACCGATATACACCATGTCCCTCCTCTGCACATGTCCAAACCATCTTAATCGTGCCTACCTCACCTTGTCTTTAAAACGTCCTACATGCGCAGTCCCCCTAATAAACTAATTTCTAAATCTGTCCATGAAGATCTCAGCATATTCAATGCTGCCACCTCCAGCTCTGCCTCCTGTATTTTAGTCAATACCACTGCCTCTTAAACATACAACATAGCAGCACTCACCATCATCCTATAAACTTTCCCTTTCACTCTTGCAGACACTCTTCTATCACAAATCACTCCTGCCACCCACTCCACTCTGCCTGCACTCTTTTCTTCACTTCTCTAACACACTCTCCATGCACTGTTGACCCAAGGTACCTAAACTCATCCACCTTCACCACCTCTTCTCCCTGCAACCGCACTGTACCACTCCACTGCCCTCCCTCTCATTCACACACATGTACTATGTCTTACTATTAATGACTTTCATTCCCCCTCTCTAGGCTCTTCTCAACCTGCTCCCTACACTCATCAAAAATCACAATATTATCCGCAAACATCATAGTCCACGGACACTCCTGTCTAAGCTCGTCCATCAACCTGTCCATCACCACTGCTAACAGGAAAGGGCTCAGAGCCGATCCTTGATGCAACACTGTCCTCATACATGTCCTCCACCACCCTCACATTCTTCTCTGCCACACCTGACGTCCTCATACAATTCTACAACTCCTCTCTCAGCATCCTGTCGTACACTTTTTTTAAATCTACAAAAACACAATGCAACTTCTGACCTTCTCTATACTTCTCCAACATTCTCAAAGCAAATAATGCATCTGTAGTGCTCTTCCTTGGCACAAAACCATACTGTTGCTCACAGATTGTAACTTCTTCTCTCAACCTGGCCTCAACTTTATTCTCCTGTAGTTACTGCAGGTCTGCACATTTCCCTCATTCTTAAAAATTGGTACCAGCACACTTCTTTATTCCTCAGGCATCCTCCCACATTCCAGAATATTGTTCAACAATCTAGTTAAAAACTCCACTGCCATCTCTCCAAAACATCTTTATGCTTTTACTAGAATGTCATCTCACCCAAACAACTTTCCACTCTTCTTCCTCCTAATCGCCGTTCTCACTTCCTCCTTACTAATCCTATCCACTTCCTGCTTCACCATCACATCATCCAACCTTTTCTCTCTCTCATTTTCCTCATTCATCAGCTGCTCAAGATACCCCCTCCGTCTTCTCAACACACTCTTCTAACTAGTCAACACATTTCTATCTACATTCTTTATTGCTGTAACTTCTAGCACATCCTTCCCAGCTCGGTACCTCTGCCTGGCCAATTGGTACAAATTATTTTCTCCTTTCTTATTGTCCAGCTTTTCATACTGCTCCTCATATGCCTTTTCCTTTGCTTTTGCCACATCCCTCTTTACCTGCTGCTGCATCTCCTTGTACTTCTGCCTACTTTTCTCATCTCTCTGAAATCTCCAATCTTTCTTTTCTTTGAACACTCAACACTTCATCTGACTCGAGAATTTTTCCTTCTCCTGCATCTCACAACCCACTTGTGGAGCATAGGCACTGATGACATTTCTCATCACCCCTTCAACTTTCAGCTTTACGTTCATCACTCTATCAGAAACTCTCTTCACCTCCACTACACTCTTACTGTACTCTTCCTCCAGGATCACCCGTACACCATTTTTTTTTCCATCTATACCATGATAAAACAATTTAAACCCACCTTTAATGTTCCTGGCCTTACTTCCTTATCACTTGGTCTTCTGACAACATTTAAAGTACCAACCCTAAACTTAACTCTCCTACACTCCTCCTTTTCCTACCGTCTCTGTAGACATCTTTCTCCTCTCCTTCTCCTTCTTCAGCCAACAGTAGCCCAATTTCCACCGTTACCCTGTTGGCTTACAATACCTGTGGTGGTCATTGGTAACCCGGGCCTCGACCGATCCGGTATGAAATTATGGTCCATGATCTGCATGTTTGATTTGGCACGTTTTACGCTGGATGCCCTTCCTAATGCAACCCTTCCCATTTATCCGGGCTCGGGACCGGCACTAAGAGAGCACTGGCTTGTGCAACCCTAATGGCTGGGTTAACGATCCAGGAGAATGAAGGAAGCAAATTAAGGGCCACCAGTTTGTCAGATTTCGGCATTTCCTGTTTCTTCTTTACCAGAGATATAAACGATTAGTCCTGCCTTGCAACCATAATGGCTGGGATATGAATGGTATAATTTTATATAATTGCTGTATAATTGTTGACTGAAGAAGGTGTACTCTGTCATGTCCGTATTAAGTGAAAGTATAAAATGTCTGTGTCGTTTGCACACATTCTGTTGCGTCTGTAAAAATGCTATTTAATCCAATGCCTTAAACTACCTGAGTAATAAAGCTGACTATTTTACTCTAGTCATGTCACAGTGACATCTGCCCAATGCGAAGCATGTACATGTAACGATCAAACAGCAGATCTACTTCGTACACCTATTTTTCTCATGTGACAGGTTCTAGAGTTTATCTCTAAGCAGTGTGCCAGCTTTGGGCCCGTTTCAGAGCCTTGACAAATGGAAGTGACTACTGCAGTCAAGCGTCATTTAGTGCAAGCTTAAGTGCCCTATAAAGAGATACGGTCCAAAGTGTGATTTATTTATTGTCATATAAAACATTATCTGAAATTCATACGTTTGGCGCAAGTGACAGATGCATATATCTAAAATGCTAATTGCCTATTTATAGTTCAAGGCAATGTGAAAATTGTGTGGTAAACACAGATAAACTACAGAGTATGAGTCACTCTATTTGGGTTGATAACGTATGCCTATTATGCAAACGAAAGCATTTGCATGCAAAAGCATGAACAATGGTGTGCTACTGTGCATCCTCTCCTTTAGTCCAGGTCATCTGGGTAATGGACGACAATCACACAGAGCCTCTTGTCAGGGTGTTGTATGACTCTTCTGTGCCTCAGCTACAGCACTTTGCTCCTACTTAAAAAGCAGTAGCAGCATGCATGGCCAGACTCACAGCACAGACCGTGCATACGGCTCACATGTCCTGAGAATACTAATGTATGCATGAGCAGATACTTTTATTCAGTCGTCTCCTCAAAGGCTCCTACTGTTTAATGTTAGCACTGCCATAATCACAGTGTTTGATCATGGTGTGATCGGATCAAAGCACAGGCAAATTCTTGCTTGCCCTGTGAAAAAGGAAATAACATTAGGACATTGTTTTCCTGGTTTCACATGCTATATTATGTAGGATTATTTTTGTGTAATATTTGTGTTGCATTTCAAAGTAAAGTCCCAGGTTTGAGGCTGACCTTGGGTCTTTGTGGAATTTTATGGAATAATGTGATTTTTAAGATGTCTATGTTGGGTTCATCAGGGTTCTCTGGTTGCCTTTCATCTATCCCAAAAGCATACCAGAAAATACACTGACTAAGACAAACATCCTATATAAAAAAGGATATAACTTTTCTCAAATATGTATGAATGAGAGTACTGAACTGGGTGGATAACCCTCCAGGTAACCCTAATAAAAACGGCAAATGGTGAAGACAGGCAATGCAAGATCAGCGTCACTGAGTTTTGTACATCGATGCACCCAAAGTTAAAATTTGGTGGACTCTGATCTGCAAATTCATAGCACATGAAGACAAGAGATTGCTGAGAGATCAATACATCACAGTGTGAGCTCTTTAGAAAATACAAGCTGAGAAAATACTGATTGTAGTGGCATCACAGCTTTTAATTAAACAGCATAAAAATAATATAAAATTAATACTAAAAATAAGCTACATGGTGTGTAGTGTTGCTGTGTACACATAAGTTTTAGGCCCAACCTACACCGACACATGCACATACATAGACACATACACACACAAAAATATCATTCTTAAAATAACTCACAGCAAAAGCAGGAAGAGGTCGCTCAACTGTCATATTCGTATTCTTCACCATAATACATTGATAAAAATGCTTTCATCTCAAGCCTTCCTGGATGCACCAAGACTACTAAAGATGGTGTGTGTTCTTGACTGACACTGTCACTGCGCATAGTCAGTGTACCATGAAATGGAACTCGTACTGCAGTGAGTCAGAACTGCAATTTAAGTGGAGGCAGAATCTGGAGTGGTGGTTGAGGACTTCATAATGTAGAGCACATCAATGGAACTGCTGAGCGATCGGAATATCAAACACAGACTTTCAGCATGCTCCATTGCGCTTCCAAGATGTATAGATCCGCAAAGATATACTGTAAGTCATGGACAACACTAATGCTTTGTTTGGGATTTTGTAAGTTAAGCAGTGGTTATTCTTATAGATATTATGATGGACATATGTTTTAAGTAAAGCAGCCCTGAATACTATTTCTATTTCTATATACAATTCTAATTGAAAGATTGTGAGTTCAAATCCCAGCACCTACAGGCTACCACTCCTGGGTCCATAATACATAATAATTTATACAGCTGAGCAGGGCAATTAACCATCAACTGCTCGATTCTAAAAATTTGATAATTGTAGGTAACTCCAATTAAGGGTGTCTGCCATTGTCATTGCATAAAAGGTATACAGCAATGAAGCATTTAACAGTAATTAAATGCAGTTTAGTATACATTAGAAGTAAAAATATTAGCATTGTGTGGATGAATATTTAAATAAATAAATAGGCTACGGCAGAAGGTATGTGCAGAACCTGTCGAGCAAATGTGTGTGTGTGTGTGTATTAACAGTTATATACAATCAGCAAGTTTTATTTAACACACATGTATACTTTAAAATAGTTTTGTTGGAATGTAATATCTGCAATTTCATTTCCTGGTATCTCTTACATTGTAGGCCCCCTTGTTGAACACCTTCCTGTGGTGGGTAAAATTAATTGAATAGACTCTTTTCAAAAATTTCAGTCAAACATACAGTTTCATCTTATAGAAAATGCCACCTTATTAACTCGCAGGATTACGCCAAGATACACAGACTAGTTCCCGCAAGTCGCTGCACCATCACATTCCATGCACCTAATTCTCATTCACAATATTTTGCACTATTTATTTTACTCCTTATTCAAGTTTCCAAGTTGCCATTATTGCTAATAATCAGGTTATTTTATCTTTTTCATGGTTATTTTTAAATATTGTGATTTGTTTCAGTGTGCTTAGTTTTTATTTTGTTATAGAACATTAATATTAAATTTATTATATTTAAAAATATAACTATTAATTAATATATATATTAAATATAAAATATAAAGATTATATCAAAATTCCAATCAGATTTAAGAATTCAACAACACTGTGGTATAAAATATTTAAATGACATTCCATCTGCTTCTGAATTTTGGACTCTTTTATATGTCTGGAAAAAAAAAACCTTTATGAGCAGCCGAGTTTCAGCATTGTAATGAATTGTCCATCAAGAAGAACCTGCATATAAATGTAAAATGTAAGTTTCTGTCTACTAGACACAATCCTAAATTTTCCTGTATGCTGAAAACTGAAAATGAATAATCCGTCAGATACTTCCGTGGATGGTAATTGCCTAAATTTGATGGGTAAATGATAAAATAGGTGCATTCACAGTAATTTAATGCAATTGGACACACAGGTACCTTCAGTTCTTTGTGGCTTGATAAAGCTGAAACATGGAGATTGAGATGGAGATGGGGTGTAGTGTTGATCTTCAGTGTTTTTTTCTATAATGCAAACTGACACTAATGGCAAGAATGGAGCAGCTGCCACACACAGAGCATCTGAACCTGAGATTTTTGGGAACTTCATATAAATTATAAATTATACTCACCAGCCACTTTAATAGGAGCACCTGTACCCCTGCTTACTCATGCAGTTATCAGTTTATTGTGTGACAGCAGCACAGTGGATAAAATCAGATACACAAGCTTTAGTTAATATTAACGTTAAGCATCAGAATGGGGGGAAAATGTCATGTCAGTAACTTTAACCGTGGCGTGGTTGTTGGTGCCAGATGGGCTTGTTTCTAAAAGTGCTAATCTTTATGGATTTTTTGCACAACACCGTTACACAAAATGGTGCAAAGCACTAAAACAACGAACACAAACATCCAGTTAGTGGCAGATCTGCTTGTGAAACACAATGTTAATGAGAAATGACGGGAGAACTGCCAAATGAATTTAAATTGACAGGAAGACTATGGTAGTTTAAATAACAACTCTTTGCAATTACGATGTGAAGAAAAGTGTCTCAAAATGCCTGAGCTTTTAAACCTTAAGGCAAATTAGCAATAGCAAAGGTTTCATAGGCTGCTGGGCCACAGATTTATTAAAACTGGACAGTACAAGATTGGAAAAAAGATCAGATTACCATTTTTTGTCTTCAGTCATCTAGTTTTAGTGACCCTTAGATTTCTTCTATTTGGTGAAAGGAGTGGAAAGTGATGTAATCACTTTCACATTGTTAAAATCATGAAAACTCCACCCTGAAAGACTTGCATATAAATATTAATTATCAACATCTGAGGATATCTTGTGATGTATTTTTAATGGCGTCCAAAATTAAATTCGTACAGTTCCAAAGCTTGAATTGTCACACTAATCCTGCCATCAGATGTATCATGTTTGATACTGTGTATATCGCTATCTAGTCCTCCAACTAGAAAATGCATGATATACTTTTCATGATTGAGATCATTGAAAATATTTTCACCAAAAAAAAAAAAATGTCTTTTTCCGCTGCCCAATTGCACGGTCACTGTGACCACAACAATTAAGAGTTCTCACAATAATAATTGAAATATAATGGTAAAAATGATTGCTTAAATCAATGTAAATGTTCTTGTCAAGTCTAAACCTAAAAAATTTGAACAGTTCTGTTAATCTAAAGAATTTGCAGGATGAGTTATGACCTTGTGTATGTAATTTTTTTCGGTATTTGTCTATTAATATTTATTTGTTACAAATCAAACTTGGGTACAATATAATACAAAATGCTACAAATATTAAATGTAAAGATATATTGCATATATATATATATATATATATATATATATATATATATATATATATATATATATATATATATATACACACACACACACAAACACACAGGTATATTGGATGGATGGATGGATGGATGGATGGATGGATGGATGGATGGATGGATGGATGGATGGATGGATGGATGGATAGATAGATAGATAGATAGATAGATAGATAGATAGATAGATAGATAGATAGATAGATAGATAGATAGATAGACATATTTTATAATGCACTCTAAGCATCACTAAAACTCTGTCCTCTGTATTCTCTATCCTCTGTTTAATTTGTGTAGGACTTTGAGTTAATCAGACATGGCACACTCTCTTCCCTACCATCAGCATTGCTGCTTCTGAATAAAGAAATACATTAATGAATACATTAGTTCAGGCATGCTAGTTGCAAAGTTAATTAGGAAGGATGTTCAGACCTGTAGGTATATCTCTGATAAAGCAATAACAAAAACAGTTTTTTGTGTGTGTGGGAGTGTGACTCAGTATTCTTCCATTTCCTGCCTCAGTGAATGTAAAAAAAAAAAAAAGGATAATGGCAAGAATCTGAGTGCAGCATTTCAGTGCACCATCAAATGGAAATCACTATAATCCAAAATCATGAATTAGATTTTACATTATTTATTATAGTTATGTGCTTATGTTGTACCTATGTTATGTTGTACCCCTGCAAAGTTATAAGACTAATCCTTAACATGGCACACATGCAAAGTTAAAGGTGTGTGTTTATTTATGTTAAACGTGCATTATTGCAGATGAGTCACATTTTTTACAATTATTTTTTACCACTTATATTTACAATGAAATTTGTACTCCTTTAGAGTGCATCAAAATCTTGCCTATTTTGCAAAGCTCCACCTCTAAAAATCATGGTGTTCAATAGGAGTTAGCATTAGAGCACATCACGTGTTGATTTTCTAACAGGAAAATATTTTATCATGTATTTGCGCACAGATTTTGATGTTACTATCTTAATGTTGGCACCTGTATAGTGAAAATTGATTAAAAACTCCAGCACATCAAGTGACTAAATCGCATGCCTCACTGATCACTTGTACCTGTTCCTGTTATGCTTAATTAATATCACAGGATATTGTGTCTCATTGTCAAGCTTTTGTTGTGTGTTTGATGTGCTACATTATTTCTTTTAGTCTGTTTGGTCCTTAATTTATGTTCATAGTTTAGATTCACAGTCCTCGCCTTTTAACCTTGTTTGTTTCTGTTGTGTTTTCTGTAATAAAAACCACCTGCATTTGCATCCGCCTCCAATACCTGACAGTTACGCAATAAACCAATTCATGTCTCCTGTGTGTGGGCTTGCTGATGGCGTTAGCATTTTAGCCTGACCTGTTCTTTTGCCCACTTGGCCATTCAAATGCATGAAAGACAACTTATAACACCATAAACATATGAAATTCAGCACGTATTAATTTGCTGCTGGTAGACCGATCAAGTACACTACATTTACTGTCCTGTTTTTAGCAGTTTTTCAGCTAACACTAACTACTGGAGTTAGTTTCTTTGCATTGGTAGTTGCAAACAGTTTGATATCTGGTGCCACAAACATTTCTATGAAGGAGGACCATCCAAAGCATTGTCTTGCCTGGTCTCCAAGTTCTCACTCTATTGCATTCATTAAGGAGCAAAGTCGCCAAGTTATCCCATTGCTAAGCACTGCTGGTGTTTATTCTGGACTGATAGGAAATCCATGTAAACACTGACGAGCACTCTGATCCAGAGCACAGTTATTCCAAACAGGTTTTCTAAGCCATTTATAAAAGAACATTTAATGCAAAAATCAACTATTGCATCATTAATTGCCACGACAGTTGCTATGCTGTTTGATGAAAATATTTTTTTAATGGCTAAACCTAACCCTAACACTAGACTTTTTTATGCCTACAGAGGAATAGTTCAAAGTTCTTCAAAGTTCAAAGATAATGATAATAATGACAATTATAATCAAAATGATAATAACCCAAATTTACATTTATTGAAGCTACAATCACAGCTGTTATAATGCTCAAAATGAAAATTAAGTGCTCTTTCACTTTATACCATTCTTGCCATCATTGGTGGTCCTGTTGTACTTGGTTCTACACATTTTTCATAATAATTGATAGGACATCAATGTCAGAAATAAGATATTAAATTGGTATTTTAATCTTTAAAAGACAAAGGAAATCTCAGCTTTTCTAACCCATTTATTCCTGCCCTGACTGTGTTCTTGAAAGAGTACAAATAAACAATGCATTTGGCTTTGGAAAGCATGAGCCTGAGGTAAAGCACTGATTTTCAATCAGATTCACATCCTGGCTAACAATTAATCAGGGAAAATATCATTTAAATATACTGTGTGTCATTTCATTTTCTACATCGGCTCATTTTATTTTTCTGTGAGTATATTACAAGCCAAACATGCCACTGAATAAGATATTAAGATTTATAGACAAAATGCAATTTATATGAAAATTAAACGAATATGGTGGGAAACACCAAGTCGTTTCTATTAAAAAAGAACAAACATTTAGTGTTTGCTAATAGGCTTATAGTTTTCTACTGTAGAGGTTTAGTGCATTTTGGCTGTTATTTTAGACAATGTATTAAACATAAACGATATACAAATGTACCCTTAGACCAAGTGTACTTATAGTTTGTGTGTAAAAATACATAAAAAAAAATAAACATAGTAAACATGGAAATAGATTTTCTAACATATGCTCCAGAGAGTCTTTTACAGGAACAAAATTGTAAACCTTAATGAATACAGCAGCGTTTATATGTAAAAGAGGAAAAGATAAATTTTACATAAATTATATAGACAAAAGTTAATGGACGCCTGACCTATATGCTTTTTAAACACCCCATTCCGAATTTATGACCAATTTGCTATTATAATAACCTCCACACCTCTGGGACAATGTTCACTAGATTTTGGAGTGTTCTTGTGGAGAGTTGTGCTAATTCAGCTATAAGGGCGTTAGTAATGTCAGGTACAGATGAAGGGTGAGGAGGCCTTTTTTCCAATTCAGCCCAAAGGTGTTCAGTAGGGTTGAGGTCAGAGCTCTATAGCAGGCCACTTAAGATGTTCCACGTTAACCCATGTAAAGCATATCTTTCTGTAGTTGCACAGGGGCATTGCCATGCTGGAACAAGTTTGGTTTCCTTTCAGGAACTTGAGCTGCATAAACAATGCTTTGGGAATGATTCCGCGTAAAAAAGCACATGTGGTGGAGACGACGCTAGCTTTTGTTTGTTCAGGAAGCACTCCGTGTGTGTCTGTGTCATGGGTAAGTGGTACTATATATATATATATATATATATATATATATATATATATATATATATATATAAACAAAAATTAAGTGCAATCATGGGTATTGGCTGTGTGTTCCTCCTTGCCCCCACTTTATTAGGGCTTGTGTGTACTTTGCCTGGAAGCGCTCTTTGGTAAGGCTGCTCTCACGGTTCTGACCTCACTTTTGCTGAGGCGAAGTGGTGATCCACATCGTGGGGATCACAGGTGGATCTGGCAGAGGACTTGAAAACGAGCTTGTCCCTTTCTTCGGCTTCACCTGCCAGATCCAGTGCCTTCTCCCAGGGTTCTCTGTTTGAGGATCTTTTAGAGGTGGTGACTCGTGCTGTCGATAAGCTTGAAATTGCTTGGCCAGATGAAAACCAGAAGCAGCGCCCACAAATTAAGCTGGACGAATGCTTTCTGCAACCTAGGTAACTGCCTGCATGCCGGAGTCTGCCTTTTGTCCTGGAACTGGACACTAAGGTGTCTAGGTCCAGGAGCAGTCCATAGTCGGCCCACCTCTTCTGTTCCAATGTCTCTCTCTACGCTATTACTAGGGCTGACCAGGAGTATTCCAAAAGCTATGCCGTGCTATGGACCTGGCTCTCAGGGCCACCAAGGAGGCAGCTAGGGGCATTGGCCTGTCCATGTCAGCCCTTGTGGCCACAGAGAGGTATTTGTGGCTCATCCTGTCAGATATTCCTGACAGGGACAGAGCTCTTGACTTTTCTTCTGGTCGCCCCCGCATTATTAAGCCCTAAGGAGTGTGGAGAGAACCCAGGTTCCTGTGTCAGGGCCGCGTGTTGGGAGCTCCTTGTTGTCACTTAATGCTAACGATGGACGCCTCCCTCACGGGATTGGGGCAGTCAAGAGTGAAGCAGGCTCCATCTCAACTGCCTGGAGATAACAGCCGTGCTACTGGCTCTGAAGCACTTTCTCCCAACCTGCAAAGCCACCATGTGCTGATCCATATAGACAACACATCAGTGGTCTTCTATATCAACCATTAGGGGGGACTGCGATCTCGACCACTTAGGGAAGCTGCTCTTTGTGAGGGCAGCATATTCCCTAGGGTGCCTGAACCAGGGAGCAGACGCCCTCTTAAGGCTAGAGCCAAGGCCCAGGAAATGGAGGCTCCACCCAGATGTGATGGAGCAGATATTGAGGAAGTTTTACAGAGCACAAGTGGACCTGTTTGCAACTCGAGAGACATTGCACTGCTCCCTCTGGTTTTTCCTTACTCACAAAGGCCCTCTTGGGCTGGACACCATGGTAAAGGCATGGCCGAGGTTGCACCTGTATGCCTTTCCCCCTGTCGTGCTGCTCGCAGCCAGGAGTCCTAAAGAGAGTTCGCCAGGATAGAGTCCGTCCCCCAGGCAGTGGCTGTGCAGACCATGGGTTACAGACCTGGTAGTCCTTCTCTAAAAACCTCCTTTGAAGATTCCTCAAATAAGGTATCTTCTCTCTTTTAGGCAGGGTGCACTGTTGTTCACCCCTGCCCGGAGTTATGGAGGCTAATGGGGCACAGCTCTTAGCCGCTGATTTTTCTGCCAAGGTAGTGGAGACTATTCTCCAATTCAGAGGTCCATTCGCAAGGAGGTTGTATGCCGCAAAATGGGGCCTGTTCATGGTGTGTTGCGAGCACCACCAGTTGGACCCAGTTAAATGCACAGCCAGCAAGCACCATTAGTGACAAATTTCCTCTGTTCTCGGGTGTAACCTAGAGTGCCAGTATTGTACCTGGGCATCATTTTGGAGGCCCTCGGTTCCCCCTTGATCCGTCATGCTGCAGGAATTCTATTCTCTTGCCTTTCAGGCCCCTGACCAGGAGAAGCTTAACCGGCTATACGTCACAGAACGGAACTGTGGTAAAAGTGGGAGCAGCTGTTTGTCTACTATGGTCTCTATTAAAAAGGGGCTCCCTGCAAACAAGCAGACCCTCAGCAGGTAGATTGTGGATGCTACCTTATCCTCTTATAAATCTTCTGGTCTCCAAGCACCTTTCAGGGTGTTTACTCTCATTCCCAAAGCGTTGTTGAAGCAGCTTAAGTTCCTAAAAGGGAATGTCTCTAGGTTATGTATGCAACCTTGGTTCCCTAAAGGAATGAGACGCTACATCTCCAGTCCACACTCCCTGTGTGAGTGGCCAGGGAGTGTGGCCTGGAGATGCAGCGTTTTATTTTCTCACCGCATGTGCTTTTATAGCTTCTTGGTTGTGACGTCACCCCGCTGGTGATGTCGCACCTTTTTGTTGGACAGATTACACACGTGATTCAGACAATGGACATGCAGAAGCGTTCCCAAAGGGTTGTTGATGTAGCATCTTGTTCCCTCAGGGAACCAGGGTTACATACGTAACCTAGAAACGGTCTCCTAGATCAAGCTATGGGAAAATGTTATGCTACCAATTATAAAAATATCTTATACAATTGTGTGACTCCAACTTTGTGGTAACAGCTTGATGTTTGATCAGTTTAATGCCTCTGCCATAAGCACTTTATTAATAAATCCAATGATTTAATTTAATTTGTCACACACCACTACCATACACAAAACTACATACAGTGAAATGTATAATAAATAAATAAATAAATAAATAAATAAATAAATAAAGGAATATAACAGAATTTATCAGTGAAATGTAATTTGCCAATACAAATAAATTTTGTTAATAATAAAAATTAGATATATATGTAAATAGAGCATGGAGCATATACTTTACATTAACATTTTCCTTTATTAAAGGTGTAGAATAGGTTGAAAGTGCAGTTGTAAGTGCAACTGTACATATTGTGCAATTTGTAAATGAATGTGTGTGCAAAAAAAAAAAAGCAAGATGTGGTAGTGAGTATTGTGCAAAAAAAAAACAGGTTGTGTATGTTTTGTAGTTTATGCTACTGTGTGTGTGTGTGTGTGTGTGTGTGTGTGTGTGTGTGTGTGTGTGTGTGTGTGTGTGTGTGTTAATGAAGGTTTGCAGCTCATTTGCTTAGATTTTTCAACCTCATAATCTGCTTGACTGTCATTCTCTCATTTTTGCACCTCATATGAAGAGACAGCAACAACAGGCGCCAGTTGCCAATGTCATACCTAATCCATCAAGTTTAAAAATTGTGTTATTTCCACTGTGCTTGAATTAATGATGTAAGAAAATACAGCTGGCTAATTACTCTCAAATCAGGGCTTAGGCTATGTATTTTAACCTCATTATTTTATGTGTTGACTTACAGAACAACAACAATGGCTGTACGTGATGGTCCGGTTACTTATAGATTACAGAATATGTATAGACTAATACTGAGTTCATGTTACATATTTTACAATTTTACAATCATCAAAATAAAATGCTTTTTCTGTGCCTAATATTACCTCACATTCCTGTTATTGGCTAACAGGATAGCAACCCAATGTGTTCTGCTGTTGTAGGCAATAATCATAGGACAGATGTGTTGTGTGTTCTGTTGTGCTTTTCTGTTCATCATGTCTGTAAAGAGTGGTTATTTGAGTTAATGTAACCTTCCAGTCACACTGAATCAGCCTGAACAATTTCCTTTGAGCTCTCAAAAGAATGTATCATTTATGAGAGTGTGGTATGCCAAAATGCCAGGAGATCAGCAGTTTCTGAAATACTCAAAGCAGCGTATGTACATGATGAATTAACAACAGTGTGAATATATATATATATATATATATATATATATATATATATATATATATATATATATATATATATATATATATATATATATATATATATATATATATATATATTCAATTCAATTCGATTTTATTTGTATAGCGTTTTTAACAAAGAACATTGTCTCAAAGCAGCTTTACACAGTTAATGTGGTGATTAAAAGTTAATATGTGTATGTATATATATATATATATATATATGTGTATAGTAAAAAAACAAAGAAAAACCACTGAAAAAAAAATTTAATCATTAAACTTCATTTTCCTGATGTGCCAAGTCTCAAATCAAGCACCAAAATCAGCAATGCACACATCCCGCAATTAACCTTCTGGGGTCGGTCAATGCGCCGGCGAGTTTTGTGAAATAATTTCCTCATAACGCCAAAACGATCTTAAATTACTTTGCCTTTTTGATTGTATAGATAAGAGCAATACATCATTCGAATCTGTGAAGGCTTTACTTGTATTTGTATACACTCATAATAATGACAAAACGCTGTGCTTTTGTACAATAAAGAAAAAAGACAGGAACTGTCTCTGTCACAGACATAAAATTAAAACAGTCTAAATCTTAACAAATATTTGCCTCACAGATATAATAAATATGTGTATAGAAAGCTTGAAATTCACATCAAAAACAAATATTCTCTGATTATGAAATCCGTATGAAAGTTAGGAGAGGTACATTTTCTCCGATATCACCTCATTAACCATCCGTGTGGAAACGAAAAAAGTTCCTTTTGGTTTTCTGATGATTTACGTAATTTTAAACACCATAATTACTATAAAATATGTACAAGAACATTTTGTCTTAATACTCTATGTTGAGTCTGGTTTCACTAATAATAAAGTATTATGCAGTTGGTCATATAATGTTATGCCTAATCGGTGGATATATATAAATATATATATAAAACTGAAGCCTATCTAACCTATCCCAAATACTAACAATGTCATCATCAAAGCATATCAATGAGTGCAGATCGCATTGGAATGGTTCCTCTTGGTTCTTCGCAAAGTTTCCTCTTCATGCCATCTCAGGGAGTTTTTCTTGCCACAGTCACCACTGGCTTGCTCATTAAGGACAAATAACAGCATTGCTTTTAAACAGCAGGGTAGAAAAGCAAAACCTATTTCCTTGACTCTTTTTTCATGAATGAACCTGCTCAGCTACTGTTGCAAACTTATTAATTGCTTTTAGCAAAGGGTCAGTTAAGCACCTGCAACAGCTCATTTGCAGTTTTTTTGGAGAAATCAGCAGACACACAGAAGTGTGTGTTCTTACTAAATGTCTCTGTCTGAGTACTTATCAATTGTCAGTTGTAATTCTGTGGACAATGGGAGACCATTATTGTTGTAATTAAATCCCATTAGAATGAACAAGTTTACAATAACATAAGCATGATTAAAACACCAAACACTTTGGGCAATTACGTGTTAGGAATGTGGCGCTCCAAAATTACCACGTCATCATGTGCTGTAAAAGGGCAAACTGCAATTAACACATTCTGATAATCAAAAGGGAAGAAAAAAAAGCTGCTACACGCCAAGCTAATTAATTTCTTGAATGCTGATTATTCTGTTAAAGCACACAGATAGGGGCTGTTTTTAGTACATAAATGATTGGTTTTGTAATTTGAAATTCTATAAGAATATTTAAAAGAGATCTATGATAGATTTAAATAGAGGCTTAATTCCCAAAGTGCAGCTTGGCTTTATGCACCTTGCTATGGACATGATGTTCACTCCTGACAATTTCCATTTACTTTACTGAAGTACCACATTTAGATTCCTTTTTTCATCAAATCACAGCTGATTTCAGAAATTCCATCAGCGTCGAAATTGCAATGTTTCTGTGCACTAGTTAGCAACTCGGGGTGAACTTTGATTCAGAGATACTCTTGTTCCAAACTGAACCACTGATTGCCATTTTTCTATATTAAAAAAAAAGTTTCTAAAAACTTTTTTAGATATGTGAGTGTTAAATCTTTTACAGCTAATTACCATAATCTCACAGAACACCACTGCAACGGGAGGATAACTGAAGCACAGACATCTACATTATATTATGCTTAATGGGAGAGACCACATAATGTAAATACAATAAATGCAAAAAAAAAAAAAAGTTTACTTACAATAGACTACTCACAAGCCATCGATTTTTTTTTTTTTGCCTAATTACTGTATATTATCTACATAAATATAGCATTTCTGATTAAAACATTTTTATCTTCACCCTCTTGTCAGCTTCTTCCCTGCAAACCCTAAATCGGCTCTTCTGCATTGCAAGATCTGGCCTGTGGATGAAGCGGGTTCTTTTTCAGAATGAGCGGCACTTGTATGTTGGCTGGGATTTAAAATTTGATTTCCATACTTTCAGCAAGGCCTCTTAAAGTAATGCTTACTTCCAAGAAGTGCCCCGATGCATACTTTCATTCTCTGGCATTTTTTGACAGGCTCACTGCCGGTGGGCTCAAAACATGGCTCAAGTATAAATGTCTAATGCTTGAGAGCAGCGCTTGTCCAGCTGGAGTTGCCTAGAGCTATCACTCTAGCTTACGCATAGAAGGATTTATTATGTATTTATGCAGTGAAGAACAGATGCAGCATACATAAAGAACCACCAGTTTAAATGAAAAGGGAATTTTGGTCTATATAGTAATATAGTATTGATGGTGAGAATCACAAGGTTATGGTGTTTATTTCAAATAAACTTTTGTTTTATAACATGATGAAAAGTTGAACATATACCATATAGTGGCCATTGAATTGGTCAGTATTATACAATTAAGATACCTTTTTCTCAAAACAAAAGGAAGTTTATGGTCAGGGCACATGAACAACTGTCCCCAGTGTAGTAGTGAGACTTGTTCAAAGGGGGCAAGAATAGTAATACAGGAAAGCAGCACTTGCATGATTACAGCTACTGGCCTTCTCCTATAAGGCTCTTCCATTCCAGAGACTCAGATATTACATTTTTTGCTATGGGCCTTCAAATGACTGGAAAATGGAGGGAACTTTTTCTGCATTTTTTTAATCCATTCTAGAGTCTCTCTAATAATAATAATAAGTTGTTTGGATGGTTTTGGCATTGAAAATTACTTATTACCATAATAAAGTATGTATAACACCTTGTTACATAGCGTTAGCTAATTGAGTAAAAAAGGAAATAGCTATTGAACAGGAATGTAACAGTGACTTAGCAGTTAAGGTTATGATAGGATGACTGCACAGTAAATTCAAATTATAGAACTGTCCAAAAGACACTATAAGCACATGATCAACACTTTTATACTTTATATACTGTAAAGTTTGGCCATATGTGGGCCAAAATTAACCTCACTTTTAAGTCACCCTTAACTTGTGATTTAAGGAAACTCTTGCCTGCGGTTTACATGGGTTGATTCATCTACCCAAATCTAGCAAAAAACCTAGTGTTCAGAAGTGTCTTTGCATGGACCATGATAGTGCAGCTTGTCTGTGTGTACAGTACCTAGGAAATAGTTTTACACAATGCTATAATGAAAGAATGGAAGTATGGCCCATCAGAGTAGCATTTTAGACTGTAAAAGTGTTGATGTGGACTCTCAAAAAGGTTGTTTGTGGCTCTGTGGACTGACAATGGTGCAAAGGACTATCTGACTGTAATATGTTTGTATGTACCATGAAGCTGGAACAGTGAATAGTCAGAGTAATGTTTTATGCTATCAAAATATCACTGTGGACTGTGAGAGTACAATTCATAGACCATTAGAGTAACACTGTGAACTATCAGAGTGGTTTTGTGGCGCATCAGTCCGACAATAGAGACTATCAAATTGGCAGTTTGGGCAATGTGAGTACAGTTTCAGACCTGTGATGGTTCTGTGAATCATTAGAGCAATATGGACCATAACAGTGGTAGTAGGACCATGGGAATGGTTTTAGGGAGCATCAGTCAAGTGTAGTGGATTGGATTACTATATCAGATTGGAGATACGATATAGAATTGGTAAAGAGGCCAGTCAGGATAAGATTTGGACCATTTCAGTTGTGCAGTGGACCAAGAGAAGGGGAAAATGCACCATGAGAGTGGTAACAGGATGTACTCGGACCCATTGGTGTATTATTGTGGATCACCGAATAGATGTTGCAGAGCACCAGGGTGAAGATACAAACCATGGGCTTGTGAATATCAGAGTTGCAGTGTCGACTATGAAATTGGTAATATAGACTATTACAGTGCCACTGAAGGCAGTGTAACATTTTAGACAATCTAAAAATAAATGCAAAGAAACAAATATTTTAAATGTGTTAAAAAACTAATATTAGACAAATATTCTTAGACATTTAATTCAAAGACAGGTTCAAATTGTTGTGACCATGTAGTGTTGGGTATAGTATGGCAGTCGATGGCACATTTCCCAATTGCACGAAAATGCCATAGCCACCTAAGGGAGTCCAAAGCAGCAAAACTGGTTGTGATTTCAGAAACGGAGGGGGTCGTGCTCACTCTCTCCCCTAACAATCAGAACCGATAATAGAGGTATCTATGTGAATAAGATAGATAGTGTTGCATGAGCAGCATTTTAAAAATATGGGGTCAGATTTGATAGCCTTTGCTCTCCCTGGTTGGTAAGTGTCTTGTAACAAGACTAAATTAGGTAGAAGATCAGGAATAATCTACGGTAAGGAAACTAACATTGGGGTGAACAGGGAGAACTTGTCTCTACTTGTTATTTTGACCTTAATTAAACTTTGTAAAAGGGATTTTAATTATTGTAGGGTGAACAAGCTCACTGAATATCAGATATCGTGCTTTATAGGTCATAGTGTGTATGAATCTGCATGCAGGTCATGCTAGTAATCTGGGACAAAATAATTCATAGACATAGAAGCAAAGTGAGCATTGGCATGCAACAAATGATGAATCCAGCAGGGGCTTCTGCAGGCTCGAGTTGCTGCTGTGGCACTGTGGCATCGCCTGCGGCTGGCAACCTCCAGCTGAGGCCATGCTCAGACGTCTGCCTCATTAACTCATAAAGGGCAGACAGGAGCAAAGCCAATTAAACCTGCTGCGCTTTGGGAGGTATAGACCCAACAAGCTGGCGGATGCCACTCTGACATCAACATGCCATTTGCCATCACATGGAAATGTCATATCATTAAATAATAAGTCTAACCAACGAGGCCAGATGCACCTAGACACATTTACATGCATTAAGTTCCTTACTCTTTTCACAAAAATCTATCAATATTTATCAGCGTGTACTGCTAATAGAGAGTTTATATCCTTTTACTGTATATCAATATGCAGTTATGTTTATTCATGTGGAACATCAGATGAACAAGTTCATGTTATCAGGTGTTTAAACAGCTTAATAACATGTATTTACAGAATGTGGCAGATGTCCTTATTTTGAGCAATTTACAATTATCTCATTTCTATTTAAACTGAGCATATTGAGGGTTGTCAGCCTTGCTCAAGGCCCAGCAGTGAACATCATTGAACTCACCTTTCAATACAAAATTTGATCCAAAATGTATCTCTCAAACGACTTCAAGAATAAAGAAGGGTACCTGAAGGTAGTCACTTATATATATATATATATATATATATATATGAGGGTATAATGTATGTATTTTCATATGTCTTTTCAGGACATTTCTCACTCTTTTTATGCTGTTGTCTATGTCTGCCTCTCTGACATGCCTTATAAAACACCAATGTCTTTGCAACTCTGGATGTCCCAATGAATTGACCTTTCCCTTTGAGGAGAAACCTGCCCTAGAGAAGACCCATCTGGAATAAAAAGGCACCCTGAAACCATATTTGAAAAGGTTAGGTCACACCCAGAAAGCTATTTTTAGACCATCAGTTCCAGTTCCAGTAAAAAAAAAAGTAATCAGTGTATATAAAAATAGATTTGTTATACTGTATACAAAGACAAGCATACATTTTCTCTTTGAGACTAAACCAATAGTAAACAGGCAGACCTGAAGCAAAACCGCTATTGGACTTACAAATGATATGAGCGTTAGACTTATATATAAGTTTAATACAAATTAGGCTTAAGAAGAATCATGTGTGTAATTACTCAACCTGTAGCAATCTTTAACCATTTTATAAATGCCTGACATCTTTTTTCATACTTAAGCTAAGCCTATTTTTACTCATAAATAGTTTAACACTAAAATTGTGTTCAGCAGCAATCTCATTTTCAAAATCCAGCACTTGCTCACCATGTTTCTTTTACTGTACGAATTTTGTATTGCAATCCTGAAAGTCAACATTTATTCGTTCTTAACGTGTTGCAGTCTGACTATTTATGAACCTCGCTATGTAGATACACCCCACACACACATATGCTGGTTATATATATAAATATATTAGCGATCTAACACTTTATTATATAATATTTCTTCATGGTTGCACTATTAAAAAAAAATAAAGATTTCCTCTTTTCAGGTTTGGTGGCATGGCCATTAAGCACTATCAATGAGTAAAAATGGGCTTAGCTTAAGCATGAAAAGAGATGTCACAGGCATTTGGAAAAGGTTACAGATTGCTACGGGTTGATTAATTACGCACATGTTTTGATTAGTTCTGCTGGATACTTTCATTAGCAAAGTGGGCTGATTAACGAACAAGGGATCTTCCTGGCATGAAGGGCATGAAATAGAGAAGACAGTTTGAGTGTACGAAAAAATCACCTTCTTAGCAGACAACTACGTAAATGAGAGGGGAAACAAATAAATGGCTTAATTACAGAAAAGAAGAAAACCGAGGGCAGCATTTTTGCATTCATTACTGAACCTAATTTGACAGCTATAAAGAGCCAGAGCAGTAATTCAGCCATTTATCAATTAGCTAGTTAAAATAAGGTGGCCAAGGACACCATCTTAAATTATGCATGCTAAAAATTTACAACTAATGTATTGTATGTAATGTATTTTATCATTCATATATCACCTCGTGGAATCCTGTGCCATATTTCCAGTTAAAGTGTCTTATACTGCTGTACTTTGGAGACCAGCACTAATGATCTATTTGAAAAAGTTAGAATTAAAAATGAAATAAATCAGAAGGTACTGTAACAGGGAGGTGACATTTAGTTTTTTTATTATTGAAATGTATTTATTTTTTACTGGAAATAAAGATATATGTTCAACCTGCATTAAAATCATAAACGTGTACTGTAATACACAATGCTTGTATAGACTGAGTAAAATAATATTGACTATTAATGGAGAAAACTAATTTTATTGTAAAAAAAAAAAAAAAAAAACTAAGGTCACAAATCTACACAATTTAACATGATTTACAATAAATAAACTGGTTTGCGTTAATTGACCATGGAGACTAAGACATTAGAAAAAGATCTTTTAAGTGCTGTAAGAAGTAAAGTCTCCATAGATAGGATTTTTTTTGTCCCACGAGATATTTGATCAAATTAGGATCTCTTGAGCTATTTTTCATGTTCCTCAAACCATTCCTGGACAATTTTTATAGCGTGGAAGACAGCGTTTTCCTGCTGAAAGAAGCCATTGCCATGAAGGGGTGCACTTAGTCTGCAATAATATGAAGGTCGTTAGGTTACACTTTTTTTTCTCATACACTTTTTTCCTCATATATATCTATATATATTTTATATAGTTTCTACTCTTTACATTTTATTTATCTGCCTTCTTTTTTACTTGGTTTATTTTTCTCCCCATCCTATTCTCTCATGTCGGACCGTTGTACAAAGCATTTCGCGGCACGTCGTACTGCGTATGTATGTGTATGTGACAAATTAAATTCGATTTGATTCGATTTGAAATTTGATTTGATTTGAGGTTGTACTGTATGTGTCAAAGTGAAAGCCACATGAATGCTAAACATCACACTTCTTTCCATAGTGCATCCTTGTGCCATTTTTTTTTTTTTTTCAGGTAGGCGACACACACTAATTCAGCTGGAAACATGATGTGAAAGAACACAGGATTCATCAGACCAGTCCACCTTTTTTCCATTGTTCTATGATCCAGTTGCAGTGGTGGTGGGAGACTCCATATTAGGTAGGTACTAGCCACTGCATAATAGGAAGAACAAACAATACTTGCTCTGAACAAGTAATCAAGCCATCACAACTTAGCCCTTTGCCAATGTCATGCAGATCCATACACTTGCCCATTCTTCCTGCTTCCAAAATATGAACTTTTTTATACTGTATTATAAATTGTTTTAATATTATAGCTAATTGGTCTAAAAACAATCTTGATTTAAAACAAAAAGAAAAACCACAAAGCTGGATAGATTTGGATAAGGAGTTTGACTATTTAACATTCACAGAAGGAGCTGTTTGATTTAAAATATCTCTGCCATTTTTTCAAATCTTATTAACTTAACTGAATCCATTTTCCCCAAACAGCAGCTATCACAGAGAAAATAATAATGTAAGATGCCCACTGGAAAAACAGAAGACATAGGGTGGTTTTCGAATTGCCACTCAATCATTAAAACACACAAAACAAAAGAACAATGCACAGGCTCTCTGTACTCTCATCCTTCTTTTTGCAATGTAAATAATAAACTCCCGGTTTATAATTCAATTGTTTTCAGTGTGTTTGTGTCCTCATTACACCCAGGGGCCTTTACCAAATCACATCTGCTGTTTTGACACCTGTTTGCCCTAATAATATTCATCTGACGAGCTGTCAACTGCTCTCTAGAGAAAATCATCCTTTCAATAAAAGCTCAGGTTGTCAGTTGGTTTGTATTCCTACTGCAGTAATGGACTGCCTACAAATACTCTTTCACAAAAGCAAAACATCACAATAACGATGCTGGATATTTTGGGTGTTTCTACTCTTAGTGTGAATAATCAAGTCCATACCCAGGATTGATTAAGGTCTTATATTGAAAAGGACATTTTACCACAGGTTAGGTTTTACAGAGAAAAATATTCTTTCTAATTTAGACTAATCAGATAATTTAAAATGTGCTTTGAAATAAATCTTTTTTTTTTCAGACAGCAGGACAGCATCCCTTTATTGTCCATATTTATTTTTATTTTCTATTTTATTTCCATCACTCCTAAAGGCTTTAATCTAATTCTCTAATTCTTTATTCTAATTCTTATTCTAATCATTTTTCTATAACAGCTTTGCTCAGTTCATTTAATTCAAGCAGCAAGATGTGTTTTAAACAGTGGCAGGCCATGCATTTTACACCCAAGCCTTCAGTGGTGTCTTGCCTGAATCAATGCACCTCTTAATACCAGCATTATGACAACATGGCTATAGAAACCATCACTGTTATACAGAAATGCAGTAAAAAAAAATGAGCTGCTTTACATACATTCTAATACAGTGAGAATGTATGCCTTTACTAAGCAGGAAACCCAAATAACACAATTAAACAAGTCTCCTTTCACTGTAGTCACAGCTGAGCTTAATACATCATCACTAGCAGAAGCATTAATAACCCCATAAAATGATTCTGGAATTTTGGGCATTTTAATGCATTTTTTTTTTTGGCATTACAGTTTTCCTGGGGATTTGAAATGTGTTTTTGTGCAAATTCTACAGGGAATAAAACACAAAAGTATACATTTTCATGAAATAGCTTAACTACAGTTTTGAACTGTTTTGGCTACACTTTCCTCACCATGTCCAGCTTTTGTTAAAAAGTCCATCTTATAAATGTCCTTGTAAGTATATTTGTGACCAAATCCATTTCTTCTCCTCTGCCAGCCATTGTGGAATAAAATCCACACAAATATTTTTGAACTTGTGCTGTTTGCTACAGATGCGGTTTGTGAACTCTGACTAGTTGCAATATCTCTGACCAGCCCATTAAAGTACATGAAAATGCAGATGTGATTGAATCCCTTCACCTCCTGTCTTTTACTCAATGCCACTGTCTCAAACCAGACAACATCGCAGGTCTAACCACAGTCCTATAAGTCGCCATGGCTTGTTCATCAGGGATAAATGCACACCATTCACCTTAACTGTTAATTTCTGTAAAGCTGCTTTGTGACAATGTCTGTTGTGAAAAGCGCTATAGAAATAACCTGTCCATCACCACTGCAAACAGGAAAGGGGTCAGAGACGATCCTTGATGCAGTCTAACCTCCACCTTGAACCAATCTGTCATTCCTACTGTACACTTTACTGCTGTCACACTGTCCTCATACATGTCCTGCACCACCCTCACATACTTCTCTGACACACATGACTTCCTCATACAGTGCCACAATTCCTCACTTGGCACCCTGTCATATGCTTTCTCTAAATCCACAAACACACAATGCAACTCCTTCTGACCTTTATACTTTCTTCATCAACATTCTCAAAGAAAATACTACGTCTGTAGTGCTCTTCCTCGGCATAAAACCATACTGTTGCTCATAGATGGTCACCTCTTCCCTCAGCCTGGCTTCCACTACTCTTTCCCATAACTTCATGGTGTGACTGATCAACTTTATTCCCCTGTAGTTACTGCAGGTCTGCACATCTCCCTTATTCTTGAAGATCGGTATCAGCACACAACTTCTCCATTCCTCAGGCATCCTCTCACCTTCCAAAATTTTGTTAAACAATCTTGTTAAAAACTCCACTGCCATCTCTCCTAAACATCTCCACGCTTCTACCTGTATGTCATCTGGTCCAACCGACGTTCTACTCTTCATCCTCCTAATTGTTGCTCTCACTTCCTCCTTACTAATCCTATTCACTTCCTGCTTCACCATCTCCACACCATCCAACCTTCTCTCTTTTTCATTTTCCTCGTTCATTAGCTGGTCAAAATACTCCCTCCATCTTCTCAACACACTCTCCTCACTAGTCAACACATTTCCATCTCCAACCCTTTATTGCTCTAATTTGCAGCACATCCTTCCCAGCTCGGTCCCTCTGCCTGGCCAATCGGTACAAATCCATTTCTCTTTCCTTATTGTTCACTTTTCATACAGCTCCTAGAATGCCTTTTCCTTAGCTTTTGCCACATCCCTCTTTACCTGCTGCTGCATCTCCTTGTACCCCTGCCTACTTTTGTCATCACTCTGTCGATTCCAATTCTGTTTTGCCAACCTCTTTCTCCTCATGCTTTCCTGCATTTCTTCATTCCACCACCACGTCTCTTTATCTTCCTTTTTATTTCCAGATGTCACACCAAGTACTTTTCTAGCTGTCTCCCTTATCACTTCTGCAGTAGTTGCCCAATCATCCAGCACCTCTTCACCACCACTGAGCCCCTGTCTGACCTCTTCCCTGAATCTCACACTATACTCTTCTTGCTTTATTGTCCACCATCTTATTCTTCTTTCAGTCTTCATTTTCCTCCTCTTTTTCTTCACATACAAAACCATCCTACAGACCACAATCCGATGCTGTCTAGCTACACTGTCCCCTGCCAACACCTTACAGTCTCCAATCTCCTTCAGGTTGCATCTCCTACATAGAACATAGTCCACCTGTGTGCACCGTCCTCCGCTCTTATATGTCACCCTATGATCCTCCTTCTTCTTAAAATACGTATTCACCACTGCCATTTCCATCCTTTTAGCAAAATCTACCACCATCTGCCCTTCCCCATTTCTATTTCACAGAAGGCCATACCTACCATCACCTCCTCATCACCTCTGTTCCCTTTATCTACATGCCCATTGAAATCCACCTCACCAATCTTTTATTCCTAGGTATACCTTCTACCCCTTCATCTAACTCACTCCAAAAATTTTTTTTTCACCTCCATCTCACAACCCACTTGTGGAGCATAGCCACTGATTACATTTATCATTGCTCCTTCAACTTCCAGCTTCAGGTTTATCATCCTATCAGAAACTCTCCACCTCCACTACACACTTACTGTTCTCTTCCTACAGAATCACCCCTACACCATTTCTCTTTCCATCCAGACCATGAAAGAACAGTTTAAACCCACCTCCATTGTTCCTGGCCTTACTCCCTTTCAACTTTGTTTCCTGACCAAACAACATATCTACCTTTCTCCTCTCCATCATATCAGCTAACTTGCTCTCTTTACCAGTCATTGTACCAACATTTAAAATACCAACCCTAACGTCCACTCTCCTACACTTCTCCTTTCCCTGCCGTCTCTGTAGACGTCTTCCTCCTCCCCTTCTCCTCCTTCAGCCAATTAAATTAAACAAATAGACTACTGAGAATAATTTATCATTTTTTATGGACAAAAATATATTAAAGCTTATGCCAGTGATTCTGCCACGAGACGGCCTTGCTGGCCCTGATGGCCTACCACTCGTTCTAATTTGCAATACCTTATACTTGGACACTATATAACAACTAAACAAAAACACCTGTACAGTCATTCTGCAAAGTCAGCGCATTAAAATATTCAGAGCTAAACCTGGAGCAGGGTTTTTTTTTTTCTTTTTTTCAAATTGAGGGCTTTGGATGCTGCAGTTTTTTGGTAATGTGACCTGTTTTCTGGACTTCCCACAACATGGATGATGTGCATTAGCACAGTGAGTTTTAAGAGGGTGAAAAAGAAAAACACTTCCAGGCATGCTTTTATTGAAATGTCAGGGGATAATGATATTCTGCTTGAGATCATCATCACTCCACCCAAGTGTTGATTATTTCGCTACCAGCACTCCCATCAAGCTTTATATCAGATTCCAATCCAGATTAAGATATGTGCTGTACAAATTGAATAAGTACTTATTTACTTTTGTTTAGTCACCTGATGAAAGGTGATGGCAGATGCAAGTGGCAATAATAGTAAAACATATATATTGTAGATATTATTTTAATACCAAGGAAAATAATCTAAGGTAACAAAAAAGCATAACCTGGGCATGAAGATCATGAAAAGATAAATGTAAGACAGAGTGTGATGCAAGGTCAGTCTTCATGCAATTGATAGTTAACTGTACATATGAATCAAGAGCACAAGCTATCATTTTGCATGGTTCAGTGAGGTGCTGTGGCTGATGGAAAACAGTTTCTGTTCATAATCCTGACAATATCATCTAATGATATTTTTGCTGACTGGTCTTTTGGGTTACTCAGAGATCTAGGGCAGAGATCTGGGACAGAAAACACAATGTTTACATTTAACACTTACCAAACAAGGGTAAAACATCAGAAAGTGTGAAAGCACTGTTACAAAAGAGAAAATTAATGGTGAGTGCCATTTTTTTTATTTAAACATTGAATACAAGAAAACAAAGGCTTCAACATGTATAAAAAATCCAATTTAAATATTTTCCCATTCGGTTATCGCATATGTGCTGTATTTTATTTCGAAATCTTTAAACCATTCAAACATTTGCTATTCACTTCTTCTTTGTTGACTCACCTACACAGACTCTGCAAACTCTGATCTATCAGTGATCACAAAGACAACCTCTGCTGTGAAACCTTGAAGAATGAAAACGCCTCAAAGGTATGATTGTAAATCAGAGATTAAAAAGCAACAGCAATATGAAAAAAATAAAAATCTGTTTAATAATCAACACTTTTTTACAATGCATTTAAATATTACTAGACTAAGATCAAAGTTCACTTCATATATATACTGTATATGTTGGAACAGATATTTGCAAACCTATATTCAGCATCTAATGGCATTTTAGACTACTTTACATTTCACATATAACAATCTGGAGAATACAGAATACACTGGAAAAAAGCAAGACTTTTATTTGCACCCACAGCACAAGTAAACTTTAACTAACTTTTTTTTTTTTTTTACTCTTTTATCAATTACCATTTTCAAGTAATTGATAGCATGAGATGGAGGGGTTTAAAGAAGCTGATAAAGGCCTCTTTGTAAAGTGCCTCTGCCTTGAACAATAATTGAATCAGAGAAAAAGAAAGATTAATCAAAGTCCTAGAATAAATGCCATGTTCTTCAAATGCCCAGCTCTCAATGACACGTATTCAAGGACAGTAGAAAAGCTTTGCACCATTAATGCAGCCAGGATCCATCTTTTTTTTAATAATCAATAAAAGGATCGTTATTTAATTATAGATTGGTATGTGCTTCTCTACAATATATTTAATTATAAATGAGCCCATACCTAACAGCAAATTTATTTAGGGGCTACTAAAATTCTTTGATAAATGTTTTGCCTTTTTTTCCCTCCACAATATTTTATTGAATATTGTATTTATCATATTGATTTTGTATGCAAGTTTTATGAGATGCCCTAAACACTTACAAGGACTCCCCTCACATAAAGTGCATCAGCGAGGAACTAAGCTACTAGACAGTGAGTGGCATCTCATTACACAGGGAATGGCAGCGTAATAAGAAGCTATTTCTCATGGCAGTCACTTTACATTTTGCTTGCAGAAAGGATCTAGGAAATGAGAGTACAATTCATTTCTGCTCCACAAATAAGGTGGTATTCATAATCAACCAGATCAGTTCACCTGACATTAAATTTGTGTATGATAAAAGTAAATGTGGACATTTTAGAGAATCAGATTATACAGTAAATGTTGAAAAGTCTACACACCCCTGTTAAAATGTCAGTTTATTTCTGCACAAAATCTTTGAGAGTACGAATCTACCCGTTTAGCACATTCGGACGTGACTCTTCCTTACAGAAAAGCTCTAGATCTATTAAATTCTGAGTGGGATTTTATACTCCCTCAGCCCTCAAATCATTCCACATGTTTTCGATAGGATTTTGATTTAGGCCCTGACTGGGCATTTGTGGAATTGGTATTTGTGGATTCAATCATTATTTTGCTAGAAGGTGCACATTTTATTCA
Source organism: Silurus meridionalis (assembly GCF_014805685.1). NCBI lineage: Eukaryota > Metazoa > Chordata > Actinopteri > Siluriformes > Siluridae > Silurus > Silurus meridionalis. The sequence goes on along the minus strand of NC_060891.1, from coordinate 21,897,006 downwards.
CTTTTTCATTCACCTGCAGATTTTCTGCCAAAATCCAGAACCAAACATCCAACAGAAACCAATATAACATCTGTACAGTATGTGCTTCTACATCTTGGCAGTACAATATGCATATCAACCGAGGACAATAACACAAGTTTATGGACTTTCATGATCGATACGCATTATCAAGCATGACTGGAATCCCATGAAGGGCATTTTGTCTGAAGTTATTCAGATGAAAGGGCATGGCACTGAAACAAGGATCAACTGAAGCAGTATCCTTTTAGTGTGGACCTGCAGCTGGGTACAACCTTCTAGCCTTAAAATGGTTTTAAACCTATTTTAGTTTTCTCAAAAGTGTCTCCCAGTGGGACTAGGTGATAAAAGCATTGCTCCCCATTGCTCTGAGGGCTTTATGCCACTTCTTCTCATCTTTGCCTTATGAACTACCCACAAAAGACCTACAGAACTGCACACTGGGAGATTCAAGTGCTGAGAAACATTTCCTTCTGTTTCCTGCTGATTGCTGACTGTTGTTTCTACAGGTTCTTGCATACTGCTGTGCAGGGAAATGTTTTCTATTTAGTAGCGAGCATGGTGTCGTTGCAAGTTGCACTGCAAGGTCCCTGGTTCGATCCAGAGCATGGGATACACTGGGTATGGAATTGTTATGCATGTTCTGTGTCGTCTGGGTTCCAAATTCTTTTTGGCATTAAGTGTTTCCCAAACTGGTTTCAAATCTACCATGATGCCACCTTAGTATTTCCTAAAGATGCATAGAAAAAAAAGTTTTTTAAATAAATGATGTTAATTAAGGGGAATTGTTTATTTATTTATTTATATATATATATTTTTTACATAACCAAATTATTCGGCTGATCCTTTTATCCAAAGCAACTTACAACTGAAAGATTGTACATCTGAGAAGTTTGAATTTAAATGTCTAGCTCAACCTTTCAAAAATAGTATCTTGGTAGTGGAATTTGAGTTCAGGATCTTCCTATCAGCAACCACTGGCATTATTGTAACTCTTTCCAAAACAATATTCAATCCATCATTATGTAAATATGTCATGATTGTTGATTCCTCTTTCCATTCATACCATGTTTAACAACTTTACACATTTCTTTCGGCTTCTCCTATTAGGGGTCACCACAGCGGATCCTCCGCATGTTTGATTTGGCACATGTTTTTACGCTGGATGCCCTTCCTAACACAACCCTCCAGAATTTATACGGGCTTGGGGCCGCCACTAAAAGTGGCTGGGGTTGGTTCCCTGACCGGGGATCGAACCCGGGCCGCAGCGTTACACTAATGGTTTTTTTACTTTTCTTTTTTTAACTTATATAGTGTATTGGTTGAGGTCGTTCCAACGATAAAAAAAAAGGCTGTTTGGTTTGCAAAGAGGTCAAAGCCCAAGGTCAAGAAAAGTTCTCCTGCTTTCTCACAGTTTGAGCTTAAAATAACTAGATTCACTAGACTCAAAGGCTCAGTGTGTACCTTCTGACTTCTAAAAGAAGGAAGAGCTATAGAGTTTTTTCCAAACTTTTAAGGATCATTAAGGTTCTCATAAGTGAATATCGTTCAGTGGGTTCAGGTCCCTGTTACAGCAAGGGGCAGAATCTATTTTACTGTAATTAGGGCTTGTTTTAATCAAATTGCACAACAGATTTTAATTTGAATACTCCACTAAGTATAAAAGTCAGTTTAAACTGTCAAATTCATATTAATTAATTAATCAATTCATTCATTTATTCATTTATACATACATTCTTCAGTAGTCGTTTAATCCTGCTATGAGTTAAGACAGCTCTAAAGCCTTACATATGCACACATTCCCTAATTAATTCACACTTCAGGGCATGTTGTATACAATGTGTGAAAGACTAAATGACAAATGGGATGACAAAACTGAAAATGGAAAAGCAAATTCTTGACAGTTTAGGACAAGTGCAAAAATAAACATTTTTTGATGACTCAAGAGTGATACAGAAAGTGCTTCAGGAGAGGAAATAATCTACTATTTGGAAGCAAGTTAAATATCGCTGCTGCCTGAGAAGAAGAAGAATATCTAACATAACAGTAACAAGTACCCAGTTCTTAAAAAGAAGTGCTGGAAAAAAATTGCACAAAAGATTATATAAATAAACTTGCATAACAGTAAAATAATGCCATTCAAATGACAGTCAACCGCTTGATATAACGAGGAAACATTTGCAATGAAAAGTATATGTATATAGTATACACAAAGAGAAAGCTTTAGAAAGCTATTTTCAGGTGCACGCGAGTTGTGTCCTCAGGCATTTCTTGAAAGTATTGAGCAAATTTGCATAACTAACAAAGTGACAAGGAAGTGGTGTTAGACTGACAATGGCAAGTCAAACTCTATTAAATGACACAAAGAGAGAAGCAGATGCAAAAATTAATCCATTACTTGTCAGTAACAAGTGTACTGATCAGTATCAAGTGAATTTATCATGAGCATAGTCCAAATAATTTTAATAAGAGTCAAGCTGTGCATTTCTTACACAGGTCCTCCAGTGGCGTCCTACCTAAACCAATCCACCTCTTAAAACAATCATACATCATTTCTAGCAGAAGCCTTAATATTAACCTCAGAATTTAACCACATGTTTTCTGTGCATTTTTGTTCATTTTTTCTGTGCATTACGGCTTTGTTGGGAGGTTTGAAATTAAAGCAAATTGTATGCTTTTGTGCAAATTCTATGGGAAAGAAAAACACAAAAGTACGGATGGTTCATGAAAAAGCTTAACGACTGCTTTGGACCATTTTTGCTGACCTTTCCTCAGAATGTCCAGCTTTTTTTGTAAATGTCCTTGTAAGTGTGTCTGCAACCAAATCATTTTTTTGTAGGACAAAAAATCCACATAAATATTTGTTGACTTTTTTTTAAGTCTACAGTCTCCTGCCTCAATGACTATTTTCCTGTCACACTTACTGTAAACCCATCATAATGAAGTGCTTCAGGAGGCTCATCTTGAAGCACTTCAAGACCCAGCTTCCACCTTCACTGGACCCTATGCAGTTTGCATATCGTCCAAATTGTTCCACGGACATCTCGTCCTCACCCACCTGGAAAACAAGGACCCATACTTACGAATGCTGTTCATAGACTTCAGTTCAGCATTCAAAATAATTATTCCTGATTTAGAAGCTGAGTCTACTGCCCCTGAACACCTCCCTCTGCAACTGGATCCTGTACTTTCTAACTGGAAGACCTAAGACAGTCTGGATTGGGAACAACAGCACCACCACACTAAGCACTGGGGCCCCTCAGGGTGGTGTGCTTAGCCCATTGCTGTTCACACTGCTGACTCATGACTGTGTAGCAATACACAACTTGAATAACACCATCAAGTTTGCCGATGATACAACTGTTGTGGGTCTCATCAGCAAGAACTTCACCTGCTCCATCACTGAGAAAGCCCAGCAGCATCTCTACTTCCTGAGAAGGCTGGGGAAAGTCCATTTACATTTACATTTGTGGCATTTAACAGACGCCCTTATCCAGAGCGACGTACAAAAGTGCTTTGAGTCTCTAGTAATGAATAAATCTACACTGGTACGCAAGATTACAAACTTAATATAAATATAACTCGAATTCTACAAACTTGGAAAGTGCTAATGTAGGTATTTCAGGAAGAGGTAGGTTTTCAGTCGTCGTTTGAAGATAGTCAGGGACTCTGCTGTACGGACATCTAGGGGAAGTTCATTCCACCACCTCGGTGCCAGAACAGAGAAGAGCCTTGAAGTGTACTTACCTCTCATTCTGAGAGAAGGAGGTACCAGTCGAGCAGTGCTGGAGGATCTCAGACAGCGTGGTGCAGTGCGAGATGTGATGAGGTCACTGAGGTAAGATGGTGCTGGTCCATTTTTGGCCTTGTAGGCAAGCATCAGTGTTTTGAATCTGATACGTGCAGCTACTGAAAGCCAGTGAAGGGAGCGCAGCAGTGGGGTGGTGTGGGAAAACTTGGGCTGATTGAACACAAGTCGTGCAGCTGCGTTTTGGATCATTTGCAGTGGACGAATAGCGTTCAGGGGAAGACCTGCTAGCAGAGAGTTGCAGTAGTCAAGTCTTGAAATGACAAGAGACTGAACAAGCACCTGGGCAGCCTGTGTGGACAGAAATTGTCGAATCCTTCGGATGTTATAGAGAAGAAATCGACAAGAACGAGCAACATTAGCGACAAGTCCATCTCCCTACCCCCATCCTAACCATGTTCTACAGTCAAGTCAAGTCACAAAGCTTTCATTGTCATTTCAACCATATACAGCTGACGCAGTACATAGTAAAATGAAACAACGTTCCCCAGAAACCTGATGCTACATTAATCACAGAAACAGAAAACACAGGGCTAATGACTAGTAAGTGTCCTCGCCACATAAAGTGCATGTGTGCAACCTGGTGCAAACAGTGCAAAAACAACACAAGACAGTTCAAGACAACACAAGACAGTGCAGGACAAAACACAAAATAGCTCCGCCAAAGTAAACCTGTTATAACAAGACAAAGTGAACAAAATTGAACAGTAGCCAAATTGTAAACAAAATGTTGTACAAAAGAGCAATATAGCAGCAGTTCAGGAAAGATGTGCTAAAAACGTCATGTAAACAGTTTGTAGTACTGAGGGACTGAAGTACAGAGGGACTATCAAAAGCATCCTGAGCAGCTGCATCACTGCCTGGTTTGGAAACTGCACTGTCTCGAATTGCAAGACCCTACAGAGGTTAGTGAGGATGGCCGAGAAGATTATCGAGTCTCTCTCCCCACTATAACGGACATTTACACCTCATGCATTCATTTACACCTCACGCTGCATCTGAAAAGCCAACACCATTGTTGCCAACACACCCCTCACACACATTCTTCGCACTCTTACCATTAGGAAAGAGGTTCCGAAGCATTTGGGTCATTACATCCAGTCTGTGCAACAGTTTTTTCCCTCAAGCCATCAGGCTCCTCAACACACAGAACTGACCTGTACAAAACACACACTCACTCAACTGTGTGTTACTAAACTGTGCAACCTGAACTCAACACACACTCATTACTCATCTCAATCCAGTCCACCTCCCATATTATATTAATATTGAATCATATTATACTGTTTGCATGCTGTTTTGTACCTATCGACTGCTGCTATTGCTGTTTTTGCACAACGGTTGCATAGACTCTTGTTTTCAGTTCTCTCTTTTGCACATTACTGTATAACATTAGGTTTACTGGTCGGCACTATTATATGTTATGTGTATATGTCCCACACTGTCTTGTGTCGTCTGTCTAGGTCTGCACTAGGTTGTACATGATGCACTTTATGTGTGCACTTTAGTCCTTAGCTTTGTGTTCTGTTATGTAACTGTATGTTGTGTGTTGTAGCTCTATGTTGTTTTATGTAGCTCTGGAGGAACGTTGTCTCATTTCACTGTGTACTGTGTCAGCTATATATGGTAGAAATGACAATAAAAGCTTCTTGACTTGACTTGATTGAGCTTGTGCAGTTTGTAGCAGATGTGGGTTGCAAGCTCTGACTAGCACACTTTCTGACGATCCAAAGGATATGAAAATGCTGACATGACAGGATGCCCTTTATGGGCCTTGGAGTGGCTAAATCGCAGTCAGAATGGTTAAAGCAACAGCTTCAAGCAACATAGATTTTAATCTAACAAAAGCTTTCACTGTTCATTTCTGCAGTCCCTACAAAATGTGACAGCTGAAATCTGAAAACATACACTTGCAGCAGCAGCTAACCTGAGAGAAACGCGAGTAAATTAAAAGATGGACTATTGGGAATATAGAGTTAAGTCCAGCAGAGATGACCGTGCTAGCCCTGACAATCATCAATTGAGATATATGATTAGAGCAGCAGTGCTATGACACAGAGTTCGTATTTTAACCTGTTTTTTTTTTCTCACCGATAACAGCAGGTACTGACGTGTTTTTGTTTATTAAAAGTATTTTGTATCAGTTTCAGTGACTCTATTAACTCCAGAAAAGCAGATATATAAGTAGTGCTTTGGTTGATTGATTTGCTCACAAGCCTTGCTGCCTTGTATAATTTCCATTTCTATCACTAATTGCTTGTGCACATCTTTCTAGTTATTTTGCATGATGTTGAGACAACATCTAGCTGATCTATGTATCGTAATTCGCAATTTATCATTTAAAAAGTGTTTTACATAAAATACTTTCAGCACAAAATTGCTTTTACATCTAATATTTTTGTATGCTTAATGGAAGTCCATTAATCAGCAAATATTTTGTAAGATTAAATATTCATTCAAATAATCCTCTCAATTGTAATGGAGTGGGTTTCTAGGAACCCCAAATTAGGGTCAGTAAAACAGACCATGCAAATGATCCAGACACATGCTAATGCATTTCCAGGCAAATAATTTGATTATTCTATCATAATCACAATCAGGTTAATGAATTCATTCCAGACCAAAAAAAATGATCTAGAGGCACTATCTGCAGTTAAATAATTAAGTAAAATGCCTTTCTCTTCCATATTCACTCATGCGATTTTATATATTTATTATTTATATATAGATTTTTAGCTGGCACTGCATTATGCTGTCACAGTAAGCTATTTTTATCCAACAGGCATTTTAAAGTAAGCAATAGGAACGTTTACTTGGGCTTTAGACATAGCAGTTAAAATTAGCTTGGGACTGTAGTTACAGGTCCATTAGGAAGGGTGGAGAGAATTCTAAAATCATTGATTTTCACAGTTCTCGGTGTGGTTGAAAGGTTCATACATTTTGTCTTCATTACAAATTGAAATGCTTTGCTAAATATTTCATAAATCAATACTGAAGGATATACTACATGGAAAAATATTGGGACATCTGCCTTTTTCAGCCATATGTGGTTCTTCTCCAAACTTTAGTCCTTTACTCTGTGTTCTGTATGTAGCTTTATGTTGTGTGGTGTAGCAACAGGGTTCTGAAGGAACGTTACCTCAATTCACCGTGTAATAAATCAGCTATATATGGTAAAGATTAACAATAAAAGCTTCTTGATTCTTGACATTTACCAGAAGGTTGGAGGCAATTGTATTGAATGTCTTTGGCTGAATATCATTAAATTTTGTATTAATTTGAACTAGGAGACTCAAACCTGTTCCATCTTAACAATGTCTCTGGTTTGTATTGGTTTGAGTAGAAGATCTTGATTGGCCTGCATTAGAGCTCTGACCTCAACTCTACTGAACACTTTGGGATGAATTGAAGCACTGACTGTATTCTATGCCTCCTCACCTATATCAGTACCTGACTTTACTAAAGCCCTGTCTAGATTAACAGAAATCTCTACAGACACACATTTCAAAGCCTAGTAGAACATCTTCCCAAAAAAGTGAAGATTATTCAAAGCAAATGGGAACTAAATGTCAAATGTGATGTTCAAAAATCAGAAATGAATCTTATGTTCAGGTGTCAATAAACTTTTTTCCATATAGTGTATGCAGTTTATAGAAAAGCCTGTGAGATGATATAAAATATGTTTTTTTTATAAAGCATAGATTTTAAACTGTATAGATTTAGATCTTTAATGGGCAAGCCAGAGATGGGAATTCCAAGAAAAAATCCATGAGACCACACAAAGATGGTGTGCATTTATCCCTGATGAGCAAGCCAAAGCATATTTTGAATAATGAAGAATAAGAGTTCTGGGATGTGGAGGGGAAAGTCTTTATGATTACAGCAACAGTCCATAAGTAGAAATACATTATCAGGTTTATCTACTAAAGCAAGCCTGGGATTGGGAAATAAACTATTGTTGGGGAATGCACATCTTTAGGGTGTTTATGTGGGACGATCAGAGTGGCAGAAACTAAGACAAAAGTTTATTGGATTATAAGGTATACTCTAATTCTACAGCATTTTACATGAAATCAGTGGTTCCCAACCCCCGGGCCTGGACCGGCACAGGTCTGTGGGTCAATTGGTACCGGGCCGCACAAAAAGAATACATAACTTACATTATTTCCGTTTTATTTATTATCTGATTCTGAACGATGTTTTATTTTGGATAATTACCGGATTCTCTCCGCCACATCTGTCTATGACTCACTCTTGACGCATGTCAATATGCCTCGGTCACATGTCTTACCTAAATCATCTACCTTCTTAAAGAGGCTGCTCTGGCTGCTAACACATAATACATTACCACTAAATTTAACCCCTTAGCGAGCAAAATAAACAAAAAACAACACAGTGGATTCACGTTTATTATTATATTTAGAAAATACCAGTTTTTATGCTGGTCGTATCATTTTATTTTGTTCTATTTATCCGCCACACCTTAAAGGCCGGTCCGTGAAAATATTGTCTGACATTAAACCGGTCTGTGGCGCTAAAAAGGTTTGGGGACCGCTGCATTAGATAATGAGAACACCTGATCCCAGCTTGTCATAGTACTGTATAAAGTAGAACAAAACACATTTATTATACATTTCTAATAACATTAGCATCTGCTTTGAACTTACACTTATTTTTAATTCTTCAATAAATGTTAGTGTTTCATATTTTATTACAACAGGAATGTGCGTCACTCACGATTACTGAAGATACACTTAACTACATTGGATGAGAGATATTTGTCATTATACGTGTATGAATAGTGGTATGCCATTATAATGAATAGTGACACTTTGGGTACAACAAGGTTCTGATTTATCTAGGAATTATAGCACATTATTAGAGATTTATAAGGTCTTTTGAGAGTTTGCAGGAGTGCAAGGAAAATTACAACAAACCAAAAAAAATTATATGAAATATTTTGTGGGTTTGAAACTGTGCTGTGATTGTTGTGAAAGTATTTTTTTGTTCTTGTTTGTTTTTGTTTATGATTATATTATCATATCTAACTGTTCCTAAACTGGATGTGGATTACTTGCTTGCACTGAAATTGGCACAATATTCTTGGCCCCTTAATAATCAAGGCTGTAAGGATTGAGCCCCAATCCTGACTAAATAGCAATGTCCTCTGCAGATTACTAAAGTGTGTGCCCTTCTTTTGTCCAAGCAAAACATAATTGGCTATGCTAAATGAGGTCTGTGCATCAGTCTCTCTTTATATCTGCTTAGCTCAATTAGTAAATCACAGAGGGAGAGATGCTTCCTGCTGAGTGCTGCCAGGCTCCTGTGCAATCCTGGCATGGACACCTGTCACTGGGCACCACTGAGAAAAGTGATAGCTGGGAGGCCATTATTTGTCAACATCCACATGAGGTTTGATGTGAAGTGTCAAATCATCACTTTCTCTCTCTCTCTCTCTCTCTCTCTCTCTCTCTCTCTCTTACTCTCTCTCTCTGACTGTTCTTCAGTATCAGTACTTATTGTTTTTTAGTTAAACTGTATGTTTTATAAAGTTTACTAATGGCAAACTGGAAGCTGGAAAACCTCAGGTTTTAAAAAAAGCAGACAGCAGATTTTATACTGTATAAGCAAATTATCAGGGAACCATAAACCATATATATATTACCAAGACTGAATTCTAGAAAATAATATATTTCAAATCAAACATACTGACTGTTAAAATGGCTGTTAAATGTAATAGCAGAAGTAGCAATTTTTAGTAAAACATAGCCAATTATACTTCGAGTTATGCTTTGGTTTTATTTAATAAAGATGCAAACGAGAGGCAGAATTTAAAAAAACGTATCTCGTCCTAACAGACAAGTAATAAAATTATATGATTTGTATCTCTTAAACCAAATTGTTTTATTTGAAATGAAAAAACAACTTTTATGGTTGTTTATTGTCTGTGGAATTACAATGGAGTCTGTGAGGGAAAGTTAGCACAACAATTTCAATACCAAGAGACTTTTTGAAGACTATTTATTAAAAAGATTCAGATATAATATATAACGTAAAAAAAAATGAAAGCTATAACAAAGCCTAAGCTCAATATGCACCCCTAGATCAATCATCATTGTCCACTGTGATAAAATTGGAGGACACATTTTCTAATCCCCCCACCAAAAAAATGTAATTTTAATTTATTTTAATTCAAATAAACCTGCTAAATGAAACCTATATAAACAATATAACAGCTTTCTTTGAGTTATATATTTTTTATCTTAATTTATATGCATTTTAAAATATTTATTTATTTTTATTTTATTATTTATTTATTTTTACTAAAATAAGCATAGCTTCAAACATTTTCCTACATCCCATTTTCACCATATTTAAAACACAAGTAATAAGAAATATGAAATTCATAGACAGAAAAACCTGGACAAACCAGTCCAGAAAAATATGAAATCTAACACATGAATGAACATACAAGTTTAGCAAATGATTATAGAGTCGGGGCAAATCAGATGACAAATTAATGGTATATGCATGTAGCAATGCCACTGATTCCAGTACATCCTTCCAAGATCATCATTCCAAGATTCAAATTAAGTGTCATCATCTGCAAGCTTCATATCGTAGTCTCGCTCATTTAAAAAACCAGCAATTACCTTAATATATAATTTTATTGCCACACAAAGAAATAACTATATCGCTTCAGTGAATCTTTTCTCAAGCATGTACATTTACAGCATTTGGTGGATGGCCTTATCCATACAACTTACATTTATTTTGTTTATACAACTAAGCAATTGAGGGTTAATCGCTTTGCTCAAGTGCCCAGCAGTGGCAGTTTGGTGATGCTGGGATTTGAATCCACACCTTCTCAGATGTCCAACATCTTAACCCCTGATCTTTCACTTCCTTTGTATGTACAACATGTATGTACTGCCACTACCACTTCCTTTCAACATGTACAAGGTGGTATCAAAAAGTTCCAAAAAAGCTCTATTTAGAAGAGAAATCTTTATTTATCTATGTTTACCCACTACCACCTTCAAAATAGTCAGGGGGATCCCAGCCTCATAACGATAGCCACCAAGCAGGGTGACTGAGTGTGGGCGGGTGCTGGGGATGTGGCGGCAAGCGTGTGCACTTGGATGGACGCCAGGAATAGGTGTGCCGGTCTCCAAGGTAGAAAGTCAAAGAGTGCTGATATATATATATGTATATATGTATATGATAAGTGCCGGGTGGTCAGGGACAGCAAAGCCTTCTCTGCTGGCCTAAACACTATCAGAAGCACTGACCTACTGTTACAACCTAAATTCTAATATTTGTTCCATAAAATTGTATTAATTTATTCCCAACAGTTTATTCTCTTCATTTCGTAGCGTTTCTCTTGGCTGCACTGCTTCCAGTACGTGTATGTGGATGTTAGATTTTTTGTCCAATCAGATTTCAGCCTCTATGTGCTGCCATGTCGATCTAATCTGCCCAGGGCCTGCAAAGTCTGTACTGCTGGCTTTTTTTTTTACCATAGTCTCCCTAATAAATAGCTCTGTTTTCATGGCGATGATTGCCATGTGCTTTTGCTCCTGTTATAATCCTGTTTCTGTCCCTGTCTTGTAATTGGCTTGTTCCCTTGATTGCAGTCACCTGTTTCTTTTCTCTTCTTGATTTTACAAATTTTCACAAAATGTTCTTAATTGCTTCATTTCTAGTTACAAGTTCCTAGTGCCTTTTTTATTTTTGACCCTTCCCTCTGTTCACTCTGACTGTGAGTGTTTAGAATCTTGGATTACTCCCAGTATAGAAGCCCATGCCAATTAAACACATGAGTGACCTGCCTCTGCCCAAATGTTACAACAACCTTATGCACTAAGTGGCCTCTCTTTATGTTTTTGTGGCATAGTTATCTGTTCTTCATGCTTCTGAGCTGTTCTAAACAAAAATAAAATAATTCTGTCAATTATTATTTCTTTTCTTTGCAACAGGAAGGAATCAAGTCTAGAATTTCATTGTAAATGGAACGACCTTGAAAAGTACTAATTATATGCATATAATATAATATACCTTATCATATTTCCATGCCTTTCATTATCAAAACCTTTTACTCATTCTTTTTTTTTTTGGGTAATGAATATATTATAACCAATGCAAGTCAATCCTTTCTTTTATGACAGACTAATTAGACAGAACGGTCCCTTTAGGTCCTAATGATCTATGCTCATGTTCTTCAAACTTAAAGACTGATAGGAAACAATATGTCCATGTTTTGTTCTTAGGAACCTAGTAAAAGTGTATTATTTCTTTTTTTACATCATCTTGTAATAGTCATTTACTTTAGGCTGGAATCGTCAAGGCTGTGTAATGATAGTAATATTCTGATTGCCATACAGTGTGTACATGGAATTCACCACTTATTTTCCTAAATGTCAGAAAGATCTGGAGTTTACAAGTGTGAACATTGTTGTGAAGGGAAGTGACTAAAATAGCTGGCAGTGAGACCTCATAGGAAAAATCTGGACAGCTGAGCAGATGTGGAATCTTGGAATAAAATTATAACGCTTGGATACACATGCCATCTTAAGCTAAATAAAAAAAGAGACGATTTTTCTTAAGGTGTAAAAGAATATTAGTCCTTAATTAACTAACCAAAAAAATCAAACTAGTGCAGGGGTGTAAAAAAATCTGTTTGGGGCTCCAAATACACACATCTAAATCCAGATTAAGTGATTTCTCACTTTTTTGTGTTCAGATCAAATGTTATGTTCTATAACATGGCTACACTCAAATTTTCTTAGCTTGAATCTGGGTAAAACCGACATTCTGATAACTGGTCCCCCATCTCTAATAAAAAACAACTCTGTGGACTTTAGTCTTGATCTGGATGCTACTACGATTTTCCCCTCAGCTATTGTTAGAAATTTAGGTATTATACTTGACCCCTCACTATCCTTTGATGCCCATATTCGCAGCCTCTCTAAAACGTCTTTTTTTCACCTGCAACGCATTGTCAAACTTCGACCTTTTATCTGCAGAAATGATGCAGAAATATTAGTGCATGCTCTGATTACGTCCCGTCTCGACTACTGCAATTCACTCTTCTCTGGTTTATCAGCTCACTCAATCTCACGTTTACAGTACTTACAAAACTCGGCTGCCAGAATGTTAACCTCCAATAAAAAATCTGCCCACATTACCCCTATATTATTTGATCTTCACTGGCTTCCAGTCTCATCTCGCATAAAATATAAAATCATACTGCTCACTTATAAGGCACTAAATGCTCTTTCTCCCCCCTATCTTTCTGATCTTCTCTCATCCTATGTTCCTTCACGATCACTCCGGTCTTCAAATTCTGAACTTCTATGGGTTCCTAGATACCGTCTATCCTCTGCGGGTGGCAGATCCTTTTCTGTCATTGCTCCAATACTATGGAACTTCCTACCAATTGCACTCAGAACCATCACCACTTTGACTGAATTTAAATCAAGGCTTAAGACCCACCTTTTCAACCTCCACTATCAGTCAATGCATATGTGTTAGGAGTCCTTAATTTTCCTGAAATGTGGTGTATGTTTCATGTACTATGTAGTGTTCTTTCTCTTGTTCTGTATGTTTTTGTGTCTGTGTTGTCTCTGTTATTAACTCATGCAGCTGCATGTGATCCTTCGTCCTGGGCAAATGTCCGACGAATATGTTTATGTTCATGTATGTTCATTATATTTCATCTGCTTTAAAATATTGTACTCTGTAAAGCGTCCTTGAGCTTGGGAAAGGCGCTATATAAATTAAACTTATTATTATTATTATTATTATTATTATAAAAATTTGGTTTCCCCCAAAACCAAGTATTCTAATTAGAACAACTAAAATCCTTCCCAGGCAGTTACTAGAGATACATGTAATAAAGATGTGAATTAAGGGCATGTTGTAAAAAAATATGGTTTACCTTTGTCCCATGAGCTTTATATATCACCACATTTGTTTTGTGCACCATATTAGTTTATCTGTACAATAGTGTAAGACTTTTTTTTGGTTTTGCATTCCTTCCAATTCAGGGCTAATATTCTTTCATACCTTATGAGGAAATGTCTTGTTTTTGTTTATAATCTATTATAGCTAACATCCTACAATAATCTAATGATATCTACAGTATCTAACAGTCTCATGTTAGTTTGAAGTTTAAAGTGTTAGTGGGCTTTTGGACTCTACCTTTCGAAATCTCCTGCAATGCATCCTGTGCAGTTTCTCAGATATCCATGCACCGTGTCACATGGATGAATGACTCTACTCATGACTGCCAGCAGAAATGGCAGGTACATGGCATCTGAACATGCAGAGCATCACAAGACATCTTGATTATGTTCTGCTCTTTAGTAAATGTGAATAAATGGGTGGAATAAAGGATTAATGCTACCAACAGTTCTGTTTTTATGAAATGTGTGAAGGCTTTGTTTTCTTCTAAAGCATTAACATTTCCTGAATGACTAATAAATCTTATAATAAATTGAGTTTCTTTTTTTACACACTCCACAGACACATTTTTAAATGCTACAAATACTCTGTTACTTTTGGTTATCTTTTTAATATTTCAATGATTGTTTTGTTTGCTTGCTTGTTAATCTTAAGCATTCCAAAAAAAAGAAAAGAAAAAAGGTGAAGCCACACTATTGTATAGGATAATAAATAAGCAAACAAATTCACAAGTTCACTTTTGTAAAAATATTTACTACTTTATTTAAAAAGATAATGACTAAAAAGAGAGTTTGTAAATATTTCTAATAGATTTTGAGCAGCAAACAGGTCAGTGAATGACATAAAAGCAGTATTTTTTTAGTTTTTACAACATTGGGTCAGTTCACTAATGTTCTCTAAATGACAAGATCTTGTTTTCTAGTGAAAAATTAGAACTGTATTCAACAGATTTCTGAAAACAATGCAAACCATAAGTGCAGACTTGCCTTTAAATAAGTCTCTTAATGCAGTGTTTTCTTTTTACTTGTAAGATACATTGCAAAATGTCCTTCCATCTATGAAGGACAAAAAAAGTCTGAGGAATAAATCAGGGTAAAAAAAAAGAATAAAGTGTCTACTTTTATAAATCCTATACATCATGTATAAAACCCTCTTATTTGCTGAATTAATGTCTTGCTCAGAGATGGCAAAATACACACATCCTTCACTTAAGTAGAAGTATGCATAGTTATGTTTTAAAATACTCAGACTCTGACTTAAGTACTTAAGTAAAAAGTAAACACTACTACTACCTGTTTCAGTCTCATGCTGGTAACTGAACCTCACATAATATTAATATATTAATACATAAACATTTCAAATGTTGTTATCTGATGAATGTATCCCAGCTGAACATCCACCATACTGTATAGAACAGAATCAGAGAAAAGATGATGATGATCAGGTGATCAGGAATGTCTCTGTTCTCAGTCATGTTTTCATCGCCGACGCTTTCTGTCTCATTCATGTTAGCCCAATACTTCTTATTGCCTTCTGCCTTGCTTATTGTGAGCTTTGTAAACTGGCCTCTGTCTGTGGTGTGTGAGAGCCAGCAAATTATACACCAGTGGTAGATTGAAAAAGCCACCCATTAAAAAAAAAAAAGTTGATGGGCTGAAAACGACCAGGCAATTCACCAAATAGATTCAACCTAAAGTAACGAGTCTGGTTTGAAAATGTATGAAGTAGAAAGTAAAGATATTTGTGTAGAAATGTAATGAATGAAAGTAAAAAGTTGTCTAAAGTACAGTAAGTATTTGTACTTCATTAATTCCCATCTCTGTTCCTGCCCAATTTGAAATGGTCAAAAGCCACAGCTGCACATAAAACCTATACCAACACTCATTCATGGTTTTCTGAAACTGAGCATTTACTGAATATTCAACTGATGTCTGACATATAATGAATAAAAATGGTTTGTGGACTGGGGACATCCTGTACTACATGCCATTGTGTCTTAAAGTTGGACTGGATGGTGTTGAAAGTGCTAAAAAAAAAAGTCAAAGAACATGATTCATCTGATGTGAGATCAGGCTATGTGAAAGAGAAAAAAGAGGAAGAAGGCTACTCTGAACCTGCTAATTTGTTAACCTTAAGCCTCAACTTCTGTCCTACCTGTGATACAGTGATGGACAGAATGTTTCAGTAAGTGATAATGACCATGTCTATGATTCGCCTGGTCTCACTACCATTACATGGATTGAGCCAAAGGGATTATATTTGTTGCCAGTGGAAACTGTGGAGATGTGCTGCAGATATGTAGCTTGATACATAATAGGATTTGAGGTTGATGTTCAAACAGTGACAGTTGAGGTTGGTAGATGGACAGCAGCACTCAGGGAGGGGCATTAGATTTGTTAAGAAACAGGTTCAACTCATTTGCCTTAGCCTTTGTCTTTGCTCTCAAAGAGAGGTTTAAACCTTTCACTTAGTATTTAGTAAAAGATAGTCACATTGCTGTTGAGCATTAGTTTGTATTCATACAGTTGCTCTAATATTTGAAGGGTTATCTCAAAGCGCTGCTGTGTGAGAAAGGAAGTTAAAATAGTACTATGAGAAGTTGAAAGCCAGAATGGTACAATTATCTAGATGCTTTTTAATGTTATCATTTTGAGTCAGCGCTAGTACTCAAGGAAACCACCAGCTCTGGTTAGCATATTTTAATATTTACATCTACATTTATAGCATTTGACAATGTTATCCAGGGTGACCTAAGTCATGTCATTTATACAGCAGAGAAATTGAGAGTTAAGGGCTTTGTTCAAGGGCCCAACAGTGGCACCTTGGTGGAAGAGGGGTTTGAACATATGACCAAGATCTTATCCACTTAAGATGTATGCCATCTGTATATGTCTGAGTAGGACTACATTATTTGGACAGGTAACATCCTTTAATACAGACTTAAATACTAAGTAATTTTTTATTTTATTGTCAGTAGTTTTGATTCAGCAGTCTAACCTATACCCTGAGTTACTGACCACTAAAATAAAACCATATTTTGGCAATAGTTTTGTATACACTGGACTGAAATACTTACAAGAAATCTGATTTATTTATAGATCCATTCAATAGCTGATGTGGTTCACATGGGCACAGCACAGAGTCTCTCTCTGCTGGAGTCTCACAAACAATAATTGGAATATTTACAAATTTGTGCTTGTATGTTAATTCTGCATGTTTTGCATCATTCATAAATTAATGTTTTTGTAGGATAAAACTTTCCTAGAAAATCATCATTGCATAATAGTGAAAAAAAAATAACACCTTACATAATATTACACTGACAAATGTACAGAAAAGGGTTAAAGTTCAGATGAACTGTGTTTTGGGACTGTAAGTGTATTGAGCTAAACCAAGATGGTGTCTAGCTCCTCTCTCTTTTTTGTTGTCATCACTTTATTGTCTGTGAAAGCCTAATGGAATGAATGCCAGCTATTCAGAAGCCCTCTTTTCTTTTTTGACCCAGCTTTGTGAAAGGAAAATACTTGAAAGTATGAAAATTACCACTGAGCAAAAGAAAGTTTAGTGCACCCCAACCCTGAAGCTTTCAGAATCTCTCCTAAACAAGAAAGTTAATACTAGGTTGAAGTTCAACAAATACACCAAAAAGAGGAGTATTTTTCTCCTGCAATAATGCAAATATGGAATGATTTGCATGGGTGGTTTAAGCTCCATCCCAATTTCTGATCACATTCCTTGTATTCTGTTACTGTAAATGAAGAATGTTTTGAGTTCATTAATGGAAATTAATATACAGGTATATGAGTGTATGTTAAACATTAAACAAATATGTTTAACATCGATATATCATATTTATTTCATATGTTTAACATGTATGTGGATGGAAACAGAAAAATAACTGTTTAGTATTTTAGTAAAGTTAATAGTTATGATAAGTAGAAATCATTTTTATAAGTTCATAATATAATATTATCACACCTGGAGATGGATGGAAATGTTGTCTTTCTGGCTTTTTAGGAGTTTTGGCTGATTAAATCATTCATAGTTATATGAATATGTATATTTTGGTTTGTTATGTTCCAAAATTATACATACATACATACATACATACATACATACATACATACATAAATATATACATACATACATACATACATACATACATACATACATACATAAATATATACATACATACATACATACATAAATATATACATACATACATACTGTACATAACAAACCAAAATAAATTCCAATGAACTATTTTTAGGAGGCAGATCACTGACAACTATAATCATTCTCTGATTTGGTAATAACCTCTTGGTTTGGAAATATAATTCCCTGGTTCAATCAGTCACATTAGATGACAAGTTTTTCCAGAAGTTCCTGAGCACAGCTGCCTGAGACTTATGAATTTGATCACTGGAATTAACACATTTTCAATGTGTTGTTATATTTTAGGAATGGGGAAAAAAAAACTTTTCAGCAGCCTTGTTTTTTTCTCTAGTGATTTCCTCTTTTTTTTCATAGGTGAACCGGTAGGTTTATAATTACAAAAAAAAAAAAATGTGTATAATAATAATAACAACAACAACAACAACAACAACGTTCTGGCTATATCATGTCCTCTTCAAGATCAAAAAGAGATAGAACAACATACAGATACAAATAGTGTTACTTTGTTAATCTAAGAATAAAAGGAAACACCGATTATGACACTATTTATATGACACTATGACTATATGACTACTACAAATGTATGTTTTTTGTGCTCTCATGGGCCATTTACATGTCGTAATTCAAATAAATCAAACATTTCTCACTTAGACAAAAATACCTGATTTATACGCTCATGTAAAACTAGGGTTAAATTTGCATTCGCTGAAATGCAGAATTGCACAAACTGTACACAGTAGAAATTAACAAAGAGGTAGAAATAAAAGAAATGGGTAGATCCAGTGTTACCTCACCTAAGAAACCTAAGTCTGACTTGCTGTATTAATGCACAGCAGAGAAAAAACAAACAAAGCAAGCAATGGCCCAGAAAATAAGATTTTAACAACAACAGGAACGCACCTCCTCTTAGCATACCATTTAAATTTGCAATCAGTGCACAGCAAATGGAGCAAATGTTATTCTGATTTGCCTTTCAAAAAAAAAAAAAATGCATAAAATGGAAAGCTTCTGTTATTACAATTTCACATTTGCATTAAAAGCGTTTTGCTTTTTTATGCAGATTGCTTGCAGGATGATGGACCAAATTCATGAGCATACTTGCACTGGTCCATAACTTCCCTCATATGCATTGTTTTCCCTTTGGTTGACTTATAACCAATGATAAGAAAAATCGAAACCACAAAAAAAAAAACAATGTTCTTGTGAAACACACAACAAAATTATTTTATATAATTGCATATGTAAGCTATATATATATACACTTCTGGGTCCATTCTGAGACAGCTGTAATAGTCATTGGTGCAAAAGATTGAACTGATTATATTTCAAAGTGAATTGCAGCCAATTATTATATATAAAATTAAAAATAAATCAGATAGATAGATAGATAGATAGATAGATAGATAGATAGATAGATAGATAGATAGATAGATAGATAGATAGATAGATCCATAAATATATACTTAAATATATACATAAATGTTTTTAAAAGTTTCTCTGATAAACAAGGAAATTAGTAAATCAACAAATAAATAAACAGGTAATTAATAATGCATAGATATATTTGAAAATCTCACTGGGAAGTAGGGTGGTGGAGGCAAAAACACTTCTTTGTAATAGTTTCTAACAAGGCTGTTTGGGTTTAAAAGTTAAAGCCTTGCTTATTTGCGTGCACAAAATATGCACTCACAGATGAGCTTATTTGAGCATATTAGAAAGTGGTGATCTCCTGAGATTTTCACACAAGAGTCTCTAGAGTTTACACAGAATGGTGGGGAGAAAAAAAATATCTAATGAGTGGGAGTTTTGGGAGTTCTTGACGAGAGGGTTTAAAGAATAATAAGCAGACTGATTCAAGCTGACAAGAAGGGCTGAGGAACCTTAAACAACCACTCTTTGCAACCACAGTGAGAAGCTAAGGATTACAACGCACAACATGTCAATCCTTAAAGCAGACGGGCTACAGCAGCATTTAGATTCCACTCCTGCCAGCTTAGAACAGGCTCACCGGGGGGACATGAAAGTTAAGATCACCCAGGGATCCTTTAACTGCACCTCAGATAAAGTTATAGTAAGAATTTGATTGATGAATGAGATAAATGTATTATTTTTTTCATATTTGTTTTTCTTTGTCTTTTTTGTATACAGTAATTTCTCCCACACAAAATATCTGCTAACATCTGCTTATTTGCCTTATTACATAAAACTTTGTCCTGAAATGTTTGTTTTATCTATGATCATCAATACTTTACAATCCAACTCTGCCAGCAAAACATTGAGTTCAATAAAGCCTGCAAATATTTCTAATTTGGCAGCTAACCAAACATTACTTACTCTTTTAACATGCAAAATCCAGTAGCTGGGGATCCATATTTACTCTGTTTGATCATTATAATTTGCCATATGCCTACTTTGTATAGTACTTTTGCTGCTAGGTCTAAGCGGAACACTGAGCACAACAGCTGTCTGAGATGGTTTTTGAAAGGTGCGGGTGTATGCTAACGAAATAACAGAGGATATGAATTTACTGCATTGTTAGAAAAACAATCCCTTTTTAATAGCTACTACAATTCAAGTCTTTGAATATGTAGTAAATGTGCATTTTTTGTAAACACAGATTGCAAGTTGAATGCAACTTTCCAAAATCATTTCATGCAATGTCAGAAGGTTGGCATAAAACACTCAGAGGAAAACAATATTCCAGGTATCTCACAGATGCTCTTGATTGTCTAATATCGCTTTGATCGATTAGCAAAAAGAGAAATGCTATGCCTGCTACACTGAGAGCCAATTTTGGTCTCTTAAACTCATTCTCCTTATCTTAAACTCAAAGTAAAATACTACTCTGGATGTCATTAACTGCTTAAACCAAATGGCGACACGGAAAAATCAGAAAATTCTGCGTTGAAGTACAAAATTATAACATCAGCATGATAGCACTTTGCCTGGTCTATTTATCCATGTTTTTCTACTTTAAACCTGATGAAATAAAAACATAAGTATGCCCCAGGCTGTGAGGAAGGAAGTAACAGCAATTTCAATTCAATTATGGAAAAGTAGAACTCAGAAAAAAAAAAGTTATTTCCCTTATATGATATATATACATTTTCTCAGCAGGTACAATAAACATATAAGTACAACATGAATTATAATCATGTAGCTATTTGGTTAATAAAGGGATCCTGTGTAAGAGAGTCATTGTATTGTTGTTTGAAAGATATTTATATAGATTTACATTTACCAATGCTCCAAATATCTGTTTTTGGATTAAACTTGGGAAAGACAAAATCAAAATGCAAGTCTGTCTATCTATCTATCTATCTATCTATCTATCTATCTATCTATCTATCTATCTATCTATCTATCTATCTATCTATCTATCTATCTATCTATCTATCTATCTATCTATCTATCTATCTATTCATCTATCTATCTATCTATGCTTAACTGATCTTAAGATAAAAAAGTTACTTTTTATTTTTACTTGTTACTTTTTGTCCACTCTTAAAGTTTTCTAATGATTTTACTTTGTTATATTTCCCAAAAATAAACCCACTAGCCAAATGTAAACAAATGTTTGAACACAGATCATTCAGTGCTTTTGCCCCACAAGCTTAGTTCCCATGAAGCAGCATTAATAAAATAAATGCTTTATTTTTTATAGTTCTTCTTAGTTGTTCTGGAGCGTTTCTCAGATCAGAGATGAAATTCTTAAAATTACTTGTTCAACCACCACATCATTTAGTCATTTGTGCTCATCATAAGAATATTTCTTGTTGCTTTGATCAATTTATGAATGCTTTTGTACATTAATTTAATTGATTCTGTACAGTTGTCTGCTGTTTTCAAAATTATCACTTATGTCACGTTGATCAAAATATATTATACTTATTTCACCTAAATAGTCTTAACCTGAAAAACCACATCTTTGCATCAGTTCATTGCATAAGTCATTAAATGCAAAATGGTTAAACCAGTTGTCAGAATCTGTCATCTAAAATGTATATAAAACCTTTTTTTTTGTAAATGTGATTTGAATTGATGAATTGTGCAGATGAATTTCGATTGTCACTAATAAAGGAGAGTGTATGGCATCAGATCAACCAATGTTTAACTAGTTGCTTTAAATTGCTTACGTAAAGGTGAATCTTGTGAACCTTCAATTGGAGAGTGTATACTGACAGAGCAAAACACAGAATGATTAATTCTAAAAATGGATGAACAACCAAGAAATGAACAAACACTTGTATAGTACAGTAAAAGTCTAAATCCTGTCCGGTCTCTGGCAATCAATATAAATTAAACATGCAATCAAATAAATTAATTTGTGCTGCTGAAATTCATATATATATATATATATATATATATATATATATATATATATATATATATATATATATATATATATATATATACACACCAAACAGCAGGAATTATAATTGTGTGCAGTTTTGGTAATTGAAAACCAAACTGTGCAGCATCACATTCACTTCGTCCAGGCCTGCCTCTGGATAGTGTTCTCTTCGACTGGAGGCCACTCTGTGCAGCTTGGGACGGTTTCTCATCAACGCCTTGGGTGGCTCCATTAAATTCCGGAGTAAGAACGGGAGCTTTGAGGATGGATTGGACTGTAGTTAACGTCAACAGTCTCCTACACTGACTCAGGACTACTTTTCGCTTCTGATCATCATCACTGTACCCCCCAACATCGTATATCTGCTACAAATGGACATTTAGTGCAACCCAGATGAGGATAGATTCCCTCTTGAGTCTGGTTCCTCTCAAGGTTTCTTCCTTATGCCATCTCGGGGAGTTTTTCCTTGCCACAGTCGCCACCGGCTCGCTCATCAGGGACAAACTTACTTATAAAGAACATATTCATTTTTTATCACCACATTATCTGTGTAAAGCTGCTTTGAGACAATATTTCTTGTTAAAAGCGCTATACAAATAAAAATGAATTGAACTGAATACTGACAACATGCCTTCACATTTTAATGATTTTGTTTGTGAACAATGACAAAGGGACTTTCTGATGGGAATGATATGCTCATTGACACAAATACTTACTTTTGAGAGATCACCTAAGGATTTTGAGAAAAGTTTAGTCTTCTGCAAAAAAATCCAATGTATTGTGCTGTTTGTACAAATTGTTTTGAGAATGCATTTACTGGATTGCAAATATTAAGGATGATTTAAAAAATGCTCCAAAGCAACTGAGAAAAACTGTAAGCTACATCCAGACTTATGTAGCTAATGTTACTTCTGCTTATTAAAATTAATCTGTATTTAAATGTATCTGTATTTGGTTATATCCAAATACATACACACATACAATATAATAAACATATAAAATGTATAACTTCAGTCCATGGTGTTCTGAACATTTCACCTAGTGTGTATTCCTCTGTGATTGATTCATTTATAATTTACATGTCTAATGTATATCTATGCCTCTGATTTTCAGACCAGGTTCTATAATATATAAATTAACATGTAATATGTTTCAACACAATTCTAGTATAAAAATTCATTGTTTTCAATTAAAAAGACCAATAACGCTTTTCAGTTTTATTTTAATTAATTGGATATCGAATGAAACACCTATTTTAATTTCAACCGCTAAAAGCAGATGGCGCCTTTCCGTTCGTTTGATCTCACCATGACACGTCCTATGTAAATCTGCATGCTTTCTGGTGCAGATGACAGTCAGTGTTACAAATCAAGCCTGCCGTGCACAAAAGGGTAGAATTTAAAAATGTCACTCTGTTCACATCATTGTCTTCACCGAGTGTGTGCCTCACCACATGACGCCAATAAAACAGCCCGCTTATCTTTACAGCAGAAGAGGTTGTTTAAAGAAGTAGAAGTAGCAAAGTGCATCTCTTCAGACAAAGACTGTTGAAAGGAACACGTAAAGACATTTAAAAACCCCTAGTTTATCAATAGGGCAGCCAATCCCTTTTCTCCATTACTTCCGAGAGGGAAATCAGATGGTTCATTTGTACAAAGACTTATCTTAGACATAAGCCAAAGTGGGGCTATCACAAGCACCAGAAGGCAAACAGCTACCAATAATTACTGCATGCAAATTGCCTCATAAATTTTGCTTTAGCAACAGGGAATTACCTGAAATTATTCAATTATTAACTCACAAAGACTATTATGCAAATCACATATTACTCACATTTGGCTAATTAGTGAGGATTTTAACAGCCACATATTGATACAGAGGTACTAAGTGACAATGATATGGGAATTTAGAATATGAATGAAAAATGGACAGGCACAAGTGTAAGTTTAGCTTTTACTAAAACTTTTAAATTAAGCAAACCAAATGTAAAAAACAATAATAAAAAAAAGAAAATAGCCTGGTGCATAAGTATGTGCACATCCTTTAAAAAATTAGCCACAGGACTGTTCTCAGAATTAACCAATCACATTCAAACTCCTCATCATACACCTGTCATCAATGAAGTGATAGTGAACTCCAAATAAGGATCAGTTGTCTTTCTGTAGGACATTTCATCCAACTGCTAGAGCTGTCAAAGCATGCACAAGATCTCATGCATAAAAAGCATACAAATGAATTTCCAAAACATTAGATGTACCATGAGACACTCTGAAGGCCATAATCAACAAATAAAGAAAATGGAGCACCACAGTGATGTCCTTCAAAACTGATATTAGGGAGGCTGCCAAGAGGCCTAAAGCAACATTAAAGAAGCTGCAGGAATTTCTGGCAAGTACTTCTTACTCCCTGCATGTGACAACAAGCTCTTGTATTCTTCACATGGGGCATTGGGATAATGGGGGGAAAACATCCAAAACCACAATGGTAGAAATAGCCTGGTGGGACCAAAGCAGAACTTTTTTTGGCTATAATTTGGAAAGATATGTTTGGAACAACAAGGAGACAGCTAATCCGACTTCAACAATACTTTCAGTAGAAGATGATCATCATTTTCTAATGGTCCAGTCGGAGCTCAGATCTAAACACTATTAAAATCCTGCCAAAGAACTTGAAGCGGGTACTTTTCTGCTATATAAAAGCGAATTTCGCTAAAGAGGGTATAATTAAGGGGTGTGCACAGTCATGGATAAAGGTATTTTCAAGGAAAGTTTTTCCACCTCGCTAAATTGTTTGTAAATTTGTTATTCAATTTTCTTGGTGGCTGTATTCCTTGAAAAATTTGAAAATGTATTTGACGTTTTACCGGGGTGTGTAGAGTTTTTACCCCCACTGTGTGTATGTGTCATGTAAGATGCACCCAACAGATGCAGATGCAGGTTAGAAACAGGCTTAAGGTGAAAAAAAAATTAAATAAAAACAGACAGTAGGTCAGGTGACCAGCCAACAGGGTAAACAAGGCTATACTAGATACAAAACTGTGAGACAAAAGTAGGTCAAGATCACAAATACCGAGGGGCAACTGAGTTTATACTTTGCTATGAATGAACTTAATATCTTCTATAGTGTAATTGTGAGTGTGTAACTGTTTATCTATAGCATTTACAGGTCAACTTCACCTAAGGCTGATCTGACAATATTATAAGGCAAATGAAAGTCTCTTCTTTAAACTGTTTGAATGTCAAGAATAGTGACAGCTAGAATAATTCTACAGTCGTAATTCCAGATTTTTTGCAATATATAATCTAATAATAGCTAAGATTAATAACTAATAATAACTAGCATTAACAGGCTGGAATACAGGTTTGCCTTCTTTATCTGGGATATTAAAGCAAAAGTTGGAATCTTTTGATTCTTTTATGGGTGATATATACCTATTTATATATATATATATATATATATATATATATATATATATATATATATATATATATATATATATATATATATATATATATATATTCTCTTTATTCAGACAGGTATTACATGTATTATTTGTTATAATGTTAATAGATTACCAGTGAATTTATTTTCTTTTGTATATACTTAGATTGTGTATTTATGAATGTATCACACTTTTTTATTAAATGTTATTTGCTATAATAACTGCTCTTGTCTCTACATATCTGTACAAAGCAGACACTTTTATTTCTGATATATGATTAATCATTTTATGCTATTTTTTTCCTCGTAACTTCAATTGCTCCTGTTAGACAACACAGTTGCTATGGAGATGGTCGAGTCTGCCCATTTTTCCCTTCGTCTCTTGGATGGCTTTCTGCCTCACTAATCCAGTTACAGCACATGACTGCATTCTGTCAGAACCGAGACAAAGACACACAGTGGAGCGCCACTGCACTGATGAATAGTTCAAGGCTCACATGTGCATGCTGAAAACTTGAACAACGTCGCTGCCATATTTTCTTACCTTCATTCGTGAGATCAAAATAACGACCTCGGGGTGTTTTGGCAAGCATGAAAAGACACCAGCCATATCCACATGCGCACATTAACGAAAAACTGGGACACACATGTAGATGACAGAAACAGAAACAAAAAAAACACTTAACATCTCACTTTGGATTTAAAATTAAAGGCAGGTTCAATGTGGAAAATGTATGTTTTACAACTTTAACTTCAAGAGAATGCAGGTGAGAAAAAAATTGCCAGCTGCTTGGGTGGTACATAGCATCTGTTAATTTGGACACTGCTTATGTTTATATTTATTACATTATATAGAACTTAATTTTCATTCCCTTTTAACAGTTGGTAACTGAGTGACAGTCATGGTTAATTCACAAGTCAAGACTCTAACACATGAATCTGTGTGGAAGTTTTGTGACTGGAGAGTCAGGAAACAAACCCCTCTTGTATTACTGTACCCAAGCACTATATTTAAACAGAATAGAGGAGAGATTCATAAGATGCAAAAGGACACTAATACACATTAATCCACACAAATCAGAATGCTTTTTCCTTCTTCAACTGCACAGCTGATAAGTCAGTCATTCAGCAATGAGGGGCCTGGATGGATTGAATGCGTGGAAAGCAATCATAGCCATTTCACTTTATATTCCAATCACTTATTTGTTCATGAAGTAAAATAACTGAAGTTGATGTTCCTTTAAGTGTTGGGGAGAACCCAAAAAAGGTAATCTGAATGTATTACACTATTATGGTCAAAAGTCTTGATAAAAATATGTGTTTCAATATGCTGCAGCCTTAACAGTATATTTAAAGTATCCTCACTGTTTTTAGATTAGTTAGATTAGATTTAGATTTATTTTATGTTAAATGTCTTAGTTTTTCTTTGACTTTTTACCCACAATGTCATATTTCTACCCACTGATACTGGTATGAACTCTTGCTTTATATCAACCGAAACGAAAAAAAAAAAGTATTTTAGTCTTTTATTCGGTGCAGCTCTCTTACAGTCTCATCGGGTTTCAAAGTTTCAACTTTCATGGTAATACCCCCATCGACACCATTGTACCTTTCTGTTGGAGTTTTCCTTTAATGTCAAAGCACACCCATACTGAAACATCGGCCATGTGATCTAACATCTAAGTGGATACCCTCAGGGACCATGGTCTGTGTGATGTGGGGTGTGGAGGTGCTGTATGAATTCTCCTGAGAGGTTCTCTGTTACGTTATTACATTGGAGACAACCACCAAAGCAGACTGCCTGAGCACCATACCTTTCAGATTCCCTGTGGCACACTGGTATTGACTGTGCAATTTTTGCTGAATGATTAAGTGATAAATGGGTTTAAGGATGTGAAATGGGTTGGAGGATGAAATAAAAAGTGCAGAAAGAGCAAAAGAGAGAAGGATCACATTGATAGATAGATAGAGGGAAATTAAGGTTGGCTCGGTTGGGCAGTACTGATTGCTACACCTGTAATTTGGCCCTCCCATTGCAGACTCTTAGGGGTAACATGAATTCAGAATTCGATTACCCCACTGTGGTTATGCAAAAGTAAGCATACTTTATTTTAGGAAAGCATAGTTTCCAAAACTTTTTATAGTAGGAAATGTCCAAATTACAACATGTTGTAATTTTCTAATGCGTGCAATTTGCCAATCGCAAAGAAAGCTCTTAACCCCCCCCTTTATGCCGAGTTGTCAAATAAGGTAAAGATGACTTATGTTAAAAGGGAAATACCATACAAACATAAAATATCTCAAAAAAAAAACATAAATCATGATTTTGGTATGATATATTATTTGGAAAGTCAGAAACAAAAAATATAGAAATGTACCTAATGACACGAAACTGCTAGCTTTGCATGTAGTTATTTAAGGAAACAGATTATGTTGTATTGAAGAAGAGCTCCTAATGTTAATATTGGTCTCGCTAGTACTTGCTGTTTTTTGGTATGGGCCATACCCACATACCATCTCTAGGTTACGTATGTAACACTGGTTCCCAGAAAGAAAGAGACGCTGTGTCAGCAAAACTTTGGGAACGCCTCTGCGTGACCACACTCTGAACCACGTGCGTAATCAGTCCAACGGAAAAGGGCTTGATGTCATGACCAGGAAGTATAAAAGCACATGCCGTAAAGACAGCGCTAGTTTCAAAGGTGAATGAAGCGCTCGCAGGGATGCAGAGCATGTGGCACTGAGACGCAGCGTCGAGTTTCCTATTTGCAGGGAGACTCACGGATGCAGCTGCCATTAGACCTCAGGCCCTGGCGATGCCGGGTCGCCAAGTGCTTTGATCAATATTAACCAATCGTCGATATAGTTTAGTTTGCGGATGCCCCGGCGTATCAGAGAAGCCAAAACCGCATCCACACACTTTGTGAAGGTGCAGGGTGAGAGTGCAAGCCCAAACGGAAGGATCCGATATTGGTAAGTTTTGGCCCCAATAAGGATAGATAAAATAAGCGTCCTTCAAATCTATCATAACAAACCATTCTTCGGACCTGATTTGGGACACGACCTGTTTAGCGTGAGCATCTTGAACCTGAGTCTCAATAGAGAGTGGTTCAGCTGATGTAGATCTGAAATGGGACGCAGCCCCACACTATGAATTACCGGCTGTAGAACCCAGACTCTCTGTCAGGGGAGGGACCCATGGAGACTTATTTGAGTTTCCAGGCTGCCAGATAGTTTTTAAGAGAAGTGACCTCTGTTATGCCTAGAGCAGCTTGAGCAGTGCCCTGAAGCTGTTCTAGGACCCTCTGGGAGGCGGCAAGGCCCCCAAATCCGATACGTTTCCAAGCGGAAGCTGAGGGAGGCACTCACTGAAGAATTCTGTGGCATGAAGCACCAGAGGTGGCAGGGTTAACAGGCCGATCTATTAAGGGCACTGAGGAGAGGTGGGCGCCGTGTGCTGAGGCATACACTGAGAAGTCAGGACCTTTTCATCAAAGCCCTCTTGTTAAAGATGACGGCCTTCAGATCCGTCACCTCCCTGGGCGTCGACCTTGGGCGACAATGAGCTTCTGGACCTCCCGATGCCCACTCATACATCATATATTACTCGTATTGATTGTGACAGAGTAGTGCAATTACAGAAATACAACAAAAATACATTAAGGAGATGTGATTGAAAATGAAAACATTATAGAAAGGTGTCAGGGGTGGGGATTGGAGACTGGAAGGACCCAATTGCAGGACGCAGGCAGATATAAACTTAAAAAGTCTTGTTGAAGATTAATAAAGGCATGGGGCATAGCAAAAATTCCCCACTGTCCAAAAACTTATACACACCTCAAAAATCAAGCCTTGATTCCAAAATAAATAATAAATAAATTCAAACTTGGAGATCAGAAGAAGCAAAGAAAGAGCATAATCTTAGAACCAGTCCGAAATCTTAGACAAAGCAATGCAGGGAAATCAGAAATTAACAAACAGTCCAAAAACCCAAGAGCTGGCAAACAGAGCAAAATAGGGCAGAGCAAAAAAACACAAACCAAAGACCAAAGTCCAAAAGCCAAACCGAGGCAGGCAGAACAGGTATCAGGAACAGAAACAGGAACCAGAGCAGGCAGGGTGGCAATAATAATCTCATGAACCTGAAAAGACGGTGAGATAATCTGGTCCTGAGGATTTGTCTTTTGACACATTTGTCTTAAATACCAGGTGGCACAGGAAAAATGGCAAGATGGCCGCCCACAGCAGCACACGTTAGGTATGTTGTAGTGAATTTTGGTTAGTTTTTGCTTAACAGTGTGGGCAGGGATTATTAAAATATTTGATTACGTATATATTGTTAACATAAAGTTGTTAATTTTTTATGAGTTTCAGATACAAATTGTACCGTGTTTGTAATTATATAAACAGTGCACACTCATAAACCCAAATTTAGAAAAAATTATAATACACAATGCTAAACAGGTTCATTTAAAAAAAAAGTCTTCTTTTCACGATTCTATTTGAGCACTTCAAAATCGCATTTGATCTGCTGAGATAGATGAGAGCAGTCATCCAAGAAAAAGCCAGCACTCTCCTGAGATCTCAGAGCTATCAAAAACCTCCAGTCCAATAATATTTTATTCTAATTCTCTCTATTTCATATGTTTCTTCTCTTAGCGATGGTTTCACCTGCATTTAGATGATGGAACAGAGGATTCTTTTATTTCCATATCAATAACAAAATCAGTGGCTCTATTTTGGGGAATGGAAATAGCACTAGTTTGCAAAAACAAAATAATTCAAGAACGCTGTATTCTCAGATTCCTGTTTTTGGCTGACAGCAGTGGAACCTGACATGGCTTTCTACTGTGTTGTGCAATGTGGCTCGAAGTTTAATGTGTTGTGCATTTTGAGATACTTTTCCATTTAAAATGGCCTTTTCATATACACATAATGCAATAATCTTCTGACGAATAATTAAAAACTGTATATGCTAAGTGAGGTTTTCAAAGTTTCAATCTACTGACATAATCAAAACACATAACATGCATATACTGTGTGTTATAGTTATGTAGATGCTGTGAAAATTCCACATGGATAATCAGCCGATCGATCAATTAGTGTTGTAAGGAGGGAAATTTACTACAGTGGAACCCGGTTATGTCGATGTCCTAGGGGGTCGCCAAAAAGCATCGAGGTAACCGATGATCGAGATAAACGAAAATCAAAATGGCGGCAATATATTAACGTCCTTGAAATTTCTTTATGTACATGATGTGCGTTAATAAATGAGAATGTGCATGCACGTGTTTTTGAAGGTTTTTACACAACAGCGTTGCGCGATTTGTTTGATGAAGGCATGCTATAAAAATACATACAATACATGTTTATTTGTCAGGAATCCACCTGACACCCCCCTTCGGCCCCCTTCAGCGTGTCAGGTGCTTTCTCGGCCGCTTTCTCTGAAGCTCCCAGCTTCAATCGCGCACATATGGTGCTCGTTTATCATCATCACCAGCTCCTATTTAAACTTCCACACTCTCACTGTCCGTTATTGTTGGTATATGTTGGTTCACGGCGGTCGTTGTTATCGCTCATGTGTATCCCGGTACGTGCCTTCCCACCGGCACTCTCTCAACGGCTGCTCTTTTCTTCCCAAAGCGCACCGCGGATTCCCCCCGATCCTGCCGGTGGTCATTCTATGCTTTTGCTGCTCATCCCACGTTCCGCGCCGCCAAGCGAGGCTTTTGCCTCCCGTTCATCGCATAACATTTAACAACAAAAGGCATATGTGAGAATTTGCCGGTTCCACTTCAAAACGTCCACTTAATAGGGTTGTCGAGATAACCGAGGTCGAGATAAGCGGGTTCCACTGTATATACATACAACATTTGATCATTTTTCATCAGCAAAGTAGGTAAAATTCATTCCTTCAAACTGCCAAAAATGTCCACTAGGCCACATTTCCATATTTTAATAGCCCTTACACTCTGATAGTGAGAGGCTATTCAGCTGTGGAGAACAGGTGACAGCAATACAACAGACTCTGCTTTTTTGTCAAATCTCCAGAGAAAAAATAGACATAGTTTTTCAAAAAATGTCAGTTTAGCTGCCTGTCAAAATTGTAAATGTGTCAGCTTTCTAAAAATTTCTAAGAATTTATGTAATTTAAGAAGAGACCTATGGAATCATTGTTGCACTGCTGTACATTGTCAGTAGAATAGCCATCTATAGCATGCGCTAGAATGTTTAATAGAATGTATATTTAGCTGTTTTTGACATCAGCCACCACCATCAGCATCATGATAGAGATACTTTGGGAGCCAACAGTACAAAATTATTGTTCATTGTAAAAAGACAAGACTAAGACTGATGTTAGAAACAAGTGTAGGAGTTTATTTACAAGTGCTAACAAAATAAACGAAGGCAGCTTGAAAAGAAATTAGAGTTTATTACAGAACATCACAACAACTTGCGAACACAAAGTTCAAATACAAATGATAACTGGTTGCTAAAACTCAATCTTTTTTTTTGTCTAAATAACCTAAATATTTGAGTCTAGCTTTAACTATTTATGAAGCTCAAATTGAAATAAGAAAGGATAACATTGGAATATCAACAGAAATTAATTAAGCATCAACACAAAATGGACATTGGTTTGGAAATTAGACATCCTTATCTACAATAAGCTAGATAATCTAGGTGACAGTAGTGGAACCGTTAGAAGGTGGGTCCAGTCCAAAACATCCTCAACAGTGACCCAAGAATACTTCTTCAGACCATTTCCCTCCCACCCCTCAAGATGCTGGAATTGAATTGAATTTTGAGGACTGTTTGACCAAGAATCTTGGAGGTTGTTTTTATAATGGGATATCATTTTGCATGTTTCTGGAAACCACAGGCCAAAGGCGAGAAACATGAACGGATGCTGATACATAGATACGAGGTATTAACGGAAATTTTTGTCACCATGTTATGACTTTCAGCGGTCCAGAGAAACATGATAATAGGTTATTAGATAGAAATTACAACTGGATGTCTTGAGTGGAAAGCTCTCTTATTGCATGCATTTAGGCTTTTAGTCATCTGAGTTTTCTCTCTAAAAGAGCTATATCTCAACACTGCATCTAAACCTGTTATTGACCTCTGGGATCTCTCCTCATTGTGTTGTTCAAGGGACATATGGCAGCTGATTAGCCCTGGAAATTGTGCTAGAGGATTGGTGAGGTGTGAACCCTTGGCTTATCTATTACAAAGGACAAATTTAGAAGACAGTCTTGAAGACACCAGTCATACAGTAGCTTCTTCACCAGATGCCAAAAATACTCCATTCAGCTGCCTAGTAACATCCCTTTTGCATCAGATAACCATGTAAGTCAGTGTAAAAATGTTTTAAATAGAGAGTTTGAAAGTTTGGCCACAGTGCTGGATTGTCAGGATCTTGGAATTCTGGCAGGATTTTGTGTTAATATTGTCTTTTGTCTACCAGATGTTTCCATTGTTCCCCCATGTTGTTCTCTGCTGCTAGTTATATAATTATTGCCACCTGTGTTCAATTTCCCTGTTTGTAAGTTCCCACTGTTCAGTTCCGAATTTCTGACTTTTTCATTTAAATGTTCATGTTCATTCATGTTTGTTATAATAAAATATCTTGATTCAGTTAAATAATATTTTAAATGTTCTCTTTTTGAATCTGTGAAGTATTAAGTATTTTAAACTGTATCAAATAGACTTTACTGAGTTTCCATTCTTAGAATAATAAGCCCTAATTTGGTCTCCATAAGAAAAAACAGAGGAAGAGGTTTATCCAGGGATATATTCTTGTTTTTTATCTATGTGAATCTCCAGGCACATAAATGCTATCAAGTCATGCAACATTTGCTGAAGACCATTGCACAACCTTACTATGTAACATGGGAACTGGCTGTTGTCAGTTAGTTGGGATTGAACTAACTGACCCCTTGTTCTGGCCCAATGAGAATATAAACACCTTTCTGTTTGCAAAGAAATCAGGGAAGTATGACTAGATGAAAGAATAGAATTCTCACCAAAATGTAGTTGCCATGACAGTGGGCCTGTGCTACAAGTGCATGTGCATGCTCTGTGTCACTGCTGAACAACAAATATGGATATAATTGAACATTTTTGTGGTAATTATATAAAGCTGAGTTTAGTCAAAGAAGTTTTGAATAAGGATGCAGTCCAATGTGCATGCAGTCTTTTGTGATCTTGAACAATGTGAAACAAATTCTGCTAATGTAGGTTTTATTATTTTTACCTTTTTAAATAATCAATTATAAATATCCTGGTGCAGAATGCACATTTCAGTATAGGTCAAGGTGACTGTGTATACAGATATGAATGTCCTTAAAAAAAATTAAATCTTGTTTTGTGTGTGTGAGATGCATGTGCTGTTTAGAGTATAAGTGATGAGTTAGAACATTCCAGAAAAAAATTGATGTTGCATGCCAGAACGTTTTCAGGAGTGTGCTTGTAGAACAATGAGAGGAGACAAAAAACATTCAGGCATTTAGTCATCTGAAATTTCTTTCTAAATAACTATACCTCCACACTGCATCTAAACCCATAATTGGTCTCTGGCATGTCTTCTCATTTTGTCGTTCAAGGGATCTATGTTGGCTGGTTATTACTAGACCTGCCAGTAGGCTAGGTGAGGTGTGAATCCTTGGCTTATCTATTACAAAGGACAAATCTAAAAGAAAGTCTTAAAGAAACCAGTCATAGCTGCCTGAGATCGTGCTTCAACTTTTTCACCAGATGCCCAAAATTCTCCATTCTTCATTCAGATGATGGCCTCAGGTGTGTGTGTGTGTGTGTGTGTGTGTGTGTGTGTGTGTGTGTGTTGTGGAACCCCCTTAAAAAATGTGTGATGTTGCATGCTAGGATGTTAGGATGCTAGGATGTTTCCAGTGGTGCTCTTGTAGAACAAGTTGAGGAGACACACTGTAAGGACAATCTGAACATTTTTAGTCTGCAGAATATAAAGACTCAGCATTGCTTTCTTGAGAACCATCTCAGTGTATGCAGACTAATTAGAGTCATTGGTGATCTGTACTCTCAGATTTTTTAATTGTGGGAGAATCTCTACAGGTGACATTCTTTGAGAGCATGCTGCAGTTCATCCTCGACCACTTTTCCCCCAAAGTTAACCACCACTGTCTCTATGATAGTCCTCTCAGTTGGTCCATGGACACATTTTTAAATTAAAATCAAATTTCAAATTAAATCTGAAATCAATTTACAAAAAAACTTGTGGTGTTTTTTCTTACAGCCTAAACACAGTTATAAAATATGTATTATCCGATGTTTATTCAGTGACAGGTACTTTTTTTCAACCACAATGCCCCCCTGCTACCCTGTATGACAACAAGCGAAACTGAAAAAGAAATTTAAATGAAAAGTTGAAAAAACAGGTGTGGCCTTATCTGGGATATTTTTTCTTTTTCATTGTCATCTTTCAATGTGAGATAGAATTTGTCTGCAGGAAGAAATTGTAGAAACACCCAGAATGTATAAAAATGCATATGTATTTGTAATCCAGAAGTCAGAAAAGATGGAGGGATGTTAGTTCACTGGATTCAACATGCAGAAGGTAAAGGGAAAGAGGAACAATTTAGATTATTACTTTCAACCACATAGATTTTTTATTTATTTATTTATTTTTTTTATATAATAAATATTAGATTTTTTTTATCTAATATTTAGCCATAGGCAAACTTTATATTCCCTCCACCTTTCAGAATAAATAAAATGTGATTGAAACCAATACAATTTCTAACCTTTTCATTTATACAGATCTTGTTATCAGTACTTTTATCTATTTACTTAAATTTGTATGTTAATAAAATTTTAAAGTAAAAAAAAGTCTTCTTCTTCACTGTACTTGACATGGTTGCAACATAATTAAAATTCAGAAGGATACCAAATGTGTCCCTGACATTTTCCATGATCTGAAATCTTTCCTAAAGGAAATGAAGTACTACATCCACAACTGTGTTAAAAAAAATGTCACTTCCAGGTTTTTTAGTGCATCAGTCAGAAGCTCATCAGCAGCCTCGTAAGAGAACGGCTTCCTGGTGTTACGTAGTCTCTTCTGTTTAAGAACAAAAATAAAATAAAAAAATATAATATTTACATATAATGTTTTAAGTACAGCCTCAGTGTTCATTTCCTGACAGAGATCTTTTGCAGTTGGTGTGCTGCAGTAAAGCCCAAAGCTTTATACTGTAAGAGTGCTGTTTTGGTGGAAGTGATCAATTTTGAAGCAACATCCAGTTGCATAGAGGATGGCCGGAACATCTTATTGAACTGTTTAAGAACTTTCAGAATATCACACCACACAACAGAACAAATAAAAAAACTATAAGACCCCAATTATTCAGCAAAAGCTTGGGCCTAAACTTAAAAAAAAGGGTAAAACAAACTCTGCCGAACTTCTACAATTGCTTTCCTGATTTGGGCAACCTGGAACCTCACAGCCTGTACACTTTGTAATCTGCTCCCATACCTTGTGTCACTCCATGAATTAAGTGGAGTAAGGTCCACAAATGTTTTCAAAATAGACCATCTCTGAGTGGATCCTGAAAAAAAGCTGAATAGTTTCTGCAAGTGTGCAAAGAATCCAATGGCATAATTTGTTCTTAAAAAATTATCATAAAAAGTTCTTGCAGCATCTACCAGAACCAGGATTAACAAGGATTATCATTTTGAATGTCTTCACCCAAGTAGTGTGTATGTGTGTGTGTGTGTGTGTGTGTGTGTGTGTGTGTGTGTGTGTGTGTGCTCCATCTTTGATTTTAGCCAAGTGCTCCTGCATGACTGGATCAAACTTTGCCAGAAGTTCCACTTTCTTGAAGAATTGACCATTATCAGAAACATAAAGTTTTTCCGTGGATCCTCTAAATCCAAGATTCCTCTCAGCAAGAGACTGTATTAATTGCTAACAGTCTGGTGAGAACATTTCACCACCGCTGTCTTTCTTGCTTCAAAAGGGTCATCGCAAGTTTGCAGCTGTAGCAAAAGACTGCATCATTCACCTCCGACAACCATGTGACAACCATAACCTTTTAATCTTTCACCATTAGACATTTTTCTATAAAACAAACTATGTGAAAAGGATTGTCCATCTGTGTTTTTTGGAAAAACATAACTTTCTCTGACCTTAAATCGTCCTCTTCACACTGCCTCTGTTCTGAACTTTGTGAAATAGGCTGGATAGGGCATAAGGCTGGATCAATAGGCTGAGTTTTAGGTAATGTGTTTCCTATGTCACTTTTTGTTGATGTTTCAGGTGTGCCAGTGTCTAGTCCGGACTCAGTGACTTCTAGTCTCTCATTACTGTTGCCTTCAACCTCATGGATACCCCTTTGGTCCTTCACTCTCTCTGCTGAGTTCCTCACAAACACTCTCTGGCTCTTTGCCCTGTAGTTGGTCTTTCTCATAATCACGCTCTAGATCTTCACTTTCTTTGCCCTGTTGATTCTGTACCTCAAGGCTACTCTATTGCTCTTCTCTCTCTCTCTCTCTCTCTCTCTGCCCTGTTGTTCGTCTGACTCGCCACTTGTTTTTAAAAATCTCATCAGTGATCCTACAACAGGTTGTGTTTAACTCTCCTTTTTTTAGTAGTTTGTCTCTTTTACTTATACTGTTTATTTGGTTATAGTGCATATTTAAAGTTTCTAATTGCAATAGATAATACAACAATCTTTTAATAATATGCAGCCCATATTGCTTTAGTAGGAGGGGAAATTGGGTCCATATCCAGCCATAAAAATAGCATTTATTTACCCTCCATTTTAATGTATAGAGTAGGCAAAATGTTCATTATATTAGTGGTTAGTGGGTAACAAATTACTAAAAGTCCAGGGTGATTTGGTCAGTGAGAGTAATTTGTAATAAAATGATAATCTTAAATTAGCTAAAGTTAGCATTTTAAAGTAATGAAAAAAAAAAAAAAACATCTAAACAATT
The DNA here is from genome assembly GCF_014805685.1 of Silurus meridionalis. Classification (NCBI taxonomy): domain Eukaryota; kingdom Metazoa; phylum Chordata; class Actinopteri; order Siluriformes; family Siluridae; genus Silurus; species Silurus meridionalis. Next base: position 21,859,270 of record NC_060891.1, on the reverse strand, counting down.
GTATTATTTTATAGCGTAACCTTTGTATGCTTAAATTGTATTTAATCAGTAAATACAGCTGCACATTTTATTTGAAATATTATTTTTTTTTAATTGTAAACATGAAGTAGGTTATTATGATAATGTAAACATCACCAAAATTTATACAGATAGTTGAGGTAAGTTACTTTTTTGAAATGCACCTAGCTGCAATTGCTGTTTTTCTTAATTAACTTTTTATTTTTTTAAATATTTTGAAATTCACCTCCTGCAATATCAATGTACACTCGATCCGCTCAGATTCAAATCGTTATACATATGCAAATTTAAAGTCAAACTGCGTCATTGCGATCCAGCTGTTTTGAACTCCAGCAGCAAATATGATATGATATGAAATTGTAGAAACACCCAGAATGTATAAAATGCATATGTATTTGTAATCCAGAAGTCAGAAAAGATGGAGGGATGTTAGTTCACTGGATTCAACATGCAGAAGGTAAAGGGAAAGAGGAACAATTTAGATTATTACTTTCAACCACATAGATTTTTATATATATATATATATATATATATATATATATATATATATATATATATATATATATATATATATATATATATATAATAAATATTAGATTTTTTTATCTAATATTTAGCCATAGGCAAAATTTTTAGCCACCTTTCAGAATAAATAAAATGTGATTGAAACCAATATAATTTCTAACCTTTTCATTTATACAGATCTTGTTATCAGTACTTTTATTTATTTACTTAAATTTGTATGTTAATAAAATTTTAAAGTAAAAAAAGTCTTCTTCTTCACTGTACTTGACATGGTTGCAACATAATTAAAATTCAGAAGCATACCAAATGTGTCCCTGACATTTTCCATGATCCAATTTTAAAAGGCATTGATGTGAATTGGCAAAATAAGGCTCCTTTTTTTTTCATTATAGACATTACAATCATATGCAGAATGCAGTATGCAAAAAAGTTGGATTTCGTTCATAACTGTACACAGTCTCTTTATGCATTCAGGGGGTGGAGACCCACATTTAAACAGCAATATTAACTTGTTCCTTTTCAGGTAATAACAGTTATTTTATATACTCTGGTTATAGCCAGAGTGGGCCTTGTATTTAGCAATGCAAAATTAATTAATGGGAATGTGCATTTGTATTCTGTTGTGGACCAAACACCTGTTGTGCCACAAGCCACCAATTTTCTTTAATTTTCCTGATTTCAGGTCCTTTGTAGCAGGAGGCCCTATAAAGAAAGGCAACAAGCTTAATACAAAACAAACACAATATGGAGAATGAATTGGAAATAAGCACTTACCAGCAGTATCTACATTTTCCTCCAGTTTAAGCTTCTTCAGGGCTTTGAGGAAAATCTTGATCTTGGCATTTGTGCAAGAGAATCATTGGAATATTTCATGATGAGAAGCTAGCAGAGGCAGCTCTTTAGAGAGACACCAAATGCTTCCTCTTTCACGTGAGAAACCTGACCTACACACACATCCACAAAGATCATGCAGGGCATACTTTTGTCTGGAAGAACAGAGCACTTTGTAGACTTTTTAAGCCCTGATACAAAATCCTCTTTCTAAAAGTCAAATATTCAGCGTCTCATCATATCTTAGATTTTATATATTAGATTTTTTTTTAACAGTTTTTTTTTCCGTATAATTTTTTAATGTGAACATAACAGGTATAAGAAAAAAAGAGGGGAATCTCCTTTCCAGCATGAAATATGTAGTAGAGTTTAATGTTTCACCTAATAACATTTGCAGGAAGGTTGCTTAGCACACATTCTCTGAGCATTTGCTTTTCAGGCTGGGCTTTTCATCAGGAAATGTTGGACTTGCATTTAATGTTTCTGAAGCAGAAGACTCTGTAAAGCAGCGCACAAATGCAATATTGAGAATCATGCAGATAACTATGGGTTCCCTAGTTATTGAGGGCATTGAAAATCAGTGACATTTAGCTAATCTTTTCTTGGCTATTTACAGTTGGCTTCAAGAATCTCATGCTGCCTGAGAGTCTGTGGCTTCATCATGTCTCATGTCAGAATCTTGTTTTTGGCCTCGTTGGTTTTCCTGTGTGACAAAGTGAAGTGTTTTGTTGTGAAAAAAGTGAAAAAACACGACTATCTTAAAGACTGGTATAACTTTTAGAAAATATTAAGCAAATATATAAGCAGTCTGTGTCATCTCATCAGACTATACAGTTTGTACCTTTAGTACATTTCTTTAATATTGAAAGGTACTGTGCACATGGTACAGCTTTATATACATATGTTCCATGTAGAAGCACTATGTAGGTGTTTCAGTAGAACATGATGAGGAGACATAAGGACACATATGAACATCCTCAATCTGCAGGGATAGTAAATGCACTGTATTGCCTTCTTGACAACCATCTCAAAGTATGCAGACTAATTAGTTTTTGGTGGTTTTTACTGTCAGACATATAAATTGTGAGAGTCTCCACAAGGGACACCTTCTTTGAGAATGTGTGGCAGATCATCCTCAGCCGTTTTAGCTCCATCTCTGTCTCTATGAACAAACCTTTTCAGTTGGTTCATGATCACATCTTTAAAAATAATGCATTTGTGCTAATAAATAAAATGTATTTTTTTTTCATTAAGTAAAAAAATATAAATCTTATGTTTTGACAGTGACAGTTACTTGTTTCCCACAATGCCCTCTGTCACCCAGAATGTTTTTCTTATCTTTCTCTTTCTGCCTTATGTAAATGAAAGTTATAGAATTTATAATCACACTATCTGGTGTCACTATGAAATCAATACTTTACCTTTTTAATCTGATTCTTCTTTCTTATGTATGGTGTAAGGAAATGTTTTGCTGCTACTCTGATCTGCATTCTCAATATCAAACTAAATTCATATCTGGATTTCTGTAATCCTGCTTTGTGACAAAGTCTGTCTGTGTTTTTTTTTGTTATTTGACACAGCCTGAGCTGATGCTCTGGAACTTGTTTTGAGACAATACACCTACTTGCACCAATTTAATTCAATTCAATTCATTTTTATTTGTATAGCACATTTAACAATGAGCATTGTCTCAAAGCAGCTTTACACAGATAATGTAGTGATAAAAATTAATAAGATGTTCTTTATAAGTGTAAGTTTGTCCCTGATGAGCGATCCAGTGGCGACTGTGGCAAGGACAAACTTCCCGAGATGGCATAAGAAAGAAACCTTGAGAGGAACCAGACTCAAGAGGGAACCCATTCTCATCTGGGTTGCACCGAATGTCCATTTATAGCAGATATACGATGTTGCGGGGTACAGTGATGGTGATCAGAAGGAAAATGTAGTCCTGAGTCAATGTTATCAGTCTGTTGACATTAACTACAGTCCAATCCATCCTCAAAGCTCTCATTCTTACTCCAGAATTTCATTGAACAACTTAAGGCTTTGATAAGAAACCGTCCCAAGCTGCACAGAGTGGCCTCCAATCGAAGAGAACACCATCCAGAGGCAGGCCTGGACGAAGTGGGAAGATCCACGGAGGGGAGAGGGGCAGGAACAGTGGTCACTGGAACCTCAGGAGCATGTTTAACTTGACAGAGAGAGAGAGAGAGAAGAGGGGTGACAGAAAGAAAGAAATGGATTATTATGTGTCTTTATTGTTGTATGGAAGTTAATGTCACTGTGCAGTTTGGACTCTGGCAAGGCTCGCTATTGCAAGAGAGTCAAGAGTCAAGAAGAGTCAAGAGTCAAGAAGCTTTTATTGTCATTTCAACCATATATAGCTGATGCAGTACACAGTGAAATGAAACGAAATGAAACAACGTTCCTCCTGAACCCAGGTGCTACATAAAACAACAGTCACAAAACAGAAGAACACAGGGCCAAGAACTAAGATCCTCGCCACATAAAGTGCATGTGTGCAACTGGTGCAAACAGTGCAAAGGTAGTGCAGCATAGCTAAAAGGGAGAACCAGAAGGTAACACTGACATGAGGGATCTCTGGGATAAAAAACGACCCACCACACCACCGTCAACAAACCTGAGTGGAGGATCATACTGGTACAGAAGTTCACTCAGATACTGTGGCGCGAGACCGTTAAGTGCTTTATATGTCAGTAGCAGTATTTTATAATCAATGCGAGATTTGATTTGGAGCCAGTGTAGACTGATTAAAACAGGTGTGATGTGGTCATATTTTCTAGATCTAGTGAGGACTCTTGCTGCTGCATTCTGAAATAAACATAGTCACTCATTCAAAACCTCACATTTAAAGCCCTTTGTGTAAGTAGAATCAGAATTATTCAGTCTTAATTCTGTAAATTAATTATCACACATCTCAGATAGGAGAGATAAAAAGCTAAATGTTTTTTAATTTAACACTTTCACACTGAGGTTTTTCAGCATCAACCAAACAGATTTGCTGTACATGTTTTTTTTTTTTTTTTTCTGGCCAGGTTTTACATTGAAGGAGACTATAAAACAAAGCACAAATGTAATACTGCGAATGCATTGCAAGTAACTAAAGGCGTTTTTACACTGGGCCCAAATCCATTAGACTGCACCCAGGTCCGTCATTAATTTTTTGTTTACTACATTTGTAGTACTTCAACTTTTTACCTACAGGGCAATGAGAGCATTTCAAATTAGTAATATTTCTCTAATGTTCATTTGAATTTTTACATTTGGCCATGAGAACTCTATGCCATCTAAAGGTTTATGGCTTCTAATCTTTTTGCTGCCATTTTTATGCATGACAGAGAATTTTATTAGCGAGATAATATGAGATCATACCTGACTGGTTTAATGATTTTTAAGAATGAATTCCATTTTATTCCATACTATGTTGCATCACATGTTACTGGATGCAGAGTAAACCCTGGATTTTACCTATAGGGTGTACCCAGAAATATATGCATTCAATATGCATGAATACTATTTTTAAAGTTCTAATTTAGTAAAGGATCCAATTCTGTACCTTCAGTCATTATAAATAGCTATATACATTAAGTATGCTTGTACAGTGTATGTATATCCACTTCATTTTTACCTCATTGCTGAAAAATAGGACAAAAGCAGAACATTAACATGCAGCAAACACTTAATAATTTTGGTTTTGGCTGATTTAATACATTTCGACAAATTATGAAAATATTTCTGTAAAACAGTAGGACTTGTTTTACTGCAGAGTTTTTATATACAAGCAGAATGGTTTTCATGAGGCTGGCAAACTTTCCAAAGATGCGACCTCCTTTATTTTAGGCTAATTTCTTTTATGAATGTGTGGCCTATACTCTAGCACACACCTGATGAAATCCCAGAAAGACAGAATCTCCCAGGCAGCGGCTTCTGAAGCCATGGTGCTGCTTACTCTCCACTGTTTTCAATCAGAAACAAGTAACAAACATTGGAAAAAGATTTCCAGTTGTTTTTCAACACTCTGTGTAAGAAAGAGAGCAAAGGAGAGAGTTTTTTATATGCCTTTAATGTATCATTTTTGCATATTTACATATTTGCATTTACATGCCTATTCCCACCCTCCCACACATCTATTAATCCATAAGTCCACAGTACAGTTGGGAATGGAGCTATTCTTGCAGCAGATGTGCTTTTTTCTGTTTAAAACAACTGAACTACAAATCTCCGCAGTGAGACCACTTTCATTTTTTTTTTTTTTTCTTGGTCAACTACCTTGTCAGTGAGACATTAATTTTTTCTTTAATCAGATCTAAAAACAGTTGATCTGTCCTACAGTGAGCAAGTCCCCAGGATGTTCTGAACAGTCACAGAGACTTGGCTTATCTGAGCTAATCTCAGCCTTCTCTATGTTTGTGAAATGCATTTTGCCTGTAGCTCTGCACTGCACTCCAGGCCTTCATTCTCCTTCATCACTGCATTAACTGCTTAACTGTTGTGACACAATTTAAACAATTACATAACCTTAGTAAGATTATTTTTCCCTGATTTGAGCTCTACTACTATCCTTAACCTTGACAGTGTTTTGGTTGTCTGTGTGTTCCTGTTTATTGGTAAAAGCTCCAGTGTGGACACTAAGGAAAGGGTTGCTGCCAGTGCTAACACCTGCAGTTGTCCCAGGTTTAGCACTACCACTTGCTATGGTGTGTGTAACGTTAATTGCTATAACTTTGTTTGTTCAGACTTTGTCTTTTTAGGAACACCACTAGAAGATTCCTACAGGAGTATAATGTTTTCACACCTGACTTTATCTCCCACTGCAAACATCATGCCATCCACCTGCCAAATCAAATCAAATCAAATCAAATTTTATTCATCACATACACATACATACAGGGTACGACATGCAGTGAAATGCTTTATACGACGGTCCGGCAAGAGGGGAATAGGGTGGGGAGAAAGAAAAAAAGCAGATAAATAAAGTATAAAGTATAAAACTATATAAAATAAAATATAAGAATATAAGATATAAAGGATATATAAATATATGTATGTGAACAAAGAGAAAAATGTATATACAAAAAAAAAAATCCTTATGGCAGTAGACAGTGAAACAGTAAACAATATGTAACAAAGTGTAATCAATAGACAATTTTAGTGGTGGGTTGTCCATAAAGTGACCGTGTGCAGTATGGTGTGGTGTAAGGGTCCGTAAGTGTCCGTGTGCGGTATGGTGTGGTGTAAGGGTCTGTAAGTGTCCGTGTGCGGTATGGTGTGGTGTGAAGTGTCCATAAAGTGTCTGTGTGCAGAATGGTGTGGTATAAAATAAATAAATATAAAGTGCACTTTGCTGTGCAAGTCCAGAGTTTAAAGTGTCGTGGTGCGAAAGGTGAGATCTGTACAGAGAAGAAGTGTGATGATGGAGAGAGTGGACCAGCTTTTAGATCCTGGGTGTTTCCTGGTTTAAACACCGAATGGCCTGCGAGAGGAAGCTCCTCCTCATTCTCTCTGTGTTCGCTTTCAGGGAGCGGAAGCGTTTCCCTGAACGCAACAAAGAAAAGAGTCCATTGTTGGGATGGCTGAGGTCCTTCACAATCTTCCTGGCTCTGGTCCTGCACCGCGTGCTGTAGATGTCCTGCAGGTCAGGGAGCTCGGTGTGGATGGTACGTTCAGCTGAACGCACCACCCTCTGGAGGGTTTGTCTGTCCTGCATGGTGCTGTTCCCAAACCAGGAAGTGATGCTACCCGTCAGGACGCTCTTAATGGTTCAGAGAACCTGTCTTCCACTCTCCAGTACACTTAACACTATGCTGGAGAAAAAGTGTATGTCATGTTAATTCTTTATTGTGTTCTACTATTTAATATACTTAGACTTCATATCCAACTGTAGGTTTCACTGTTTAATTAAAGTAAAGCAAAGTAAAAGATGAACAATTACAAAGTTGGAAATGTGCCAGACAGCTCTGTACATGATACTGCCACATTCAGCTCATGCTTAGAGAGAGAGAGAGAGAGAGAGAGAGAGTGAGTGACATTTAAGATCACCTACTTTTATATATGTACATATTTATGTTTTAATAGCCTGTCAAACCCTTAACTACACCCCCTTGTTTACAGAATACTTTGTTTTTCGGTTTAGTTGAAATTCAGCAACGCGAAAATTTATTTTCTGTTTTAACATTTTCAGCTCTTCTATATTGCTCTCAAGCTCAAACTGTAATTGTGCTCTCTGGGTTCCATTGCAGTTCTTTTACCCTGTCAGAATCATCCTCAGTGTTAAAACATTAAGTCTGGGGTCACTGCTAGCCCCAATGCTTTTATCAACTTCCTACTTAGTGTAGGAAGTTGATAAAAGCATTGGGGCTAGCAGTGACCTCTCTTTAGATTTAGCAATTTTTTTTTTTTCAGTTTCTGCATCCACATGAGTGTTAGAATTTGTGTAAAGTACAGCTTTTCTCTTGATGTTGCTGTTCATTGTGTCATTCTCTCCAGGCTCTGGCCCTCACTGCTCTCCTGCTGACTGTCCCCAAGCTACTGCTGCTGCTGCTCTAACTTGTCCATTTAACTCGCTGTGCTTCTCACAGCTCTATATAAGCAGCTAAAATGTGTGTGATCAATGCCTCCACACTCAATACACCTTAGGCTTTTAGTGGCTGATTGGTAAAAACATAAAAAAGTGTATGGGAAATGACAGGACGGGTTTCACTATGGTCATCTTTTAGCCAAGTGAAATTATGTTTACTGCTTCAGAGAATTTCCTAAACTGAACCAAATTGGGCATTTCTTTAATAAATGGAAGCATTATTGTGGTCACTAATCAGGTTGCACTGGCAAATAAAGGAAAGCTGGTATCATTGCTTTTTTCATCCATATTCTGTTCTCAATCAATGGGTGTTGGTGGAGAGATCAGTGGCTATTAGCTGTGCCCCCTCAGTGGTCACAGCAACAGCCTCCACCGCTCTGGGCAGGGGTAAAATATTGTGACTTGACTTGACTGAGAGAGAAGATCTCTCCTGAAAGGAATCTCCCAGGGAGGGTGCTCTAGAAGGACTACCAGGTCCACAAACCATTGCCTGCCTGGCCACTGTGGGGCCACCAGAAGGAGACGGACTCCATCCTGGCAAACTCTCCAGAACTCCCGGGAGCAGCACAACAGGGCTGGCATCCAGTCCTAGAGGGGCTAGGGGAGTTAGGGAGAACAAAAGGGGACAGTGCAATGTATATTGAGTCACAAACAGGTCTACCGTGCTCTGTAAAATCTCTTTCAGATTTGCTCCACCACATCCATTCCCCGGGCCTCTGCCCTTGTCTTTAGAGGTTGTCTGCTCCCTTTTTTAAGTGGCCTGGGATATATGCTGCCCTCAAGGAGAGCAGCTTCCCCTGGGCCCACAGGCAGATCTGACATGCCAGCTGGCGAGATCGCAATCCCCCTGGTGGTTGATGTGGAAAACCACAGAGGTGTTGTCCATATGGACCAACCCATGGTGGCCTCTAAGGTCTGGGAGGAAATGCATCTAGGAGTTCAAAACATGACCAGCATCTCTAGACAATTGATATGCCACATTAGATGGGGCTTTTCCCAGAGATCTTGGGTGGAGTGGCCACTCATGACCGCCCCCCACCCTGTGAGGGATGCATCTGTCATAAGCATTACACAATGTATAGGAACTCCTAGCACAGCACCTTTGGACAGGAACCTGAGATCTCTTCATACATCTAAGGCACACAAAGCTCACTGTGTGATGGTATGGAGTGGAGCCACCAATAGAGGGGTCTTATATTTAGGAGGCCAAGTGGAAGCACATTGAATGCTGCCACCATCAGACCCAGCAGTCTCTAAAACTGCTTTACAGTGAGTGATTGACCTTCTCTCACTTTCTTAATGGCGGCGTGGATGGATTCGACACAAGCAGGTGACAACTGCGCCCACATAAGGATCCGCAGCGGCTGTTCCGAATCCAAAATGGTACTACTTTCTTTTTGTAGCCTGCCTTATGCAACATATGGACATTGAAGCAACCGGCATCCATGTGTACCATTGCCAATCACTCTAGGAACACAGAAACAACCCTAACAACAAAGTAAATGATGATCTGCGGCAGAAGCTACACGACTTTGGCTTGCTTCGAGGACCAGGCCTCCAGATCTTCGGCGCTGCCTGCGGCAGATGAAAGGATGAGAAGGAATAGAAAGCAGTGTGCAAGGAAGCAGAAAGCAAGCATGTGGCCAGTGCTAGGCTCCCTAAAATTTACCAGAATGTGGAGGAGAAAACATGCTGGATGTTGCTTACACAAACATCCCGGGCACATAACGGGCGACGCCCCACCCCCACCTCAGCTACGAAGACTACATCTCTGTATGCTGAGCCCTGCATACAGACCACTCAACAGGCGTTCAAGACCAGCTCGAAAGCAGGTGAAAACCTGGCCAGCATGGAAACGTACACATCATCAGTGACCAGCTACATTAGCAAGTGCATTGATGATATGACCATCTCCAAGACCATCACTACACGCTCCAACCAAAAACCGTGGATGACTGCTAAGGTGTGTGCACCTCTAAAATCAATAGACAACACCGGGGAAAAGACAGCCTTATGAACAGCAAGGGCAAAACTGTCCTGAGCTATCAGAGAGGTGAAGCGCACACATGCTTAGAGAATCAATGGCCACTTCCAGAACAGCGGAGACACCCAGCATATGTGGCAGGGCATCCAGGCGATCATGAACTACAAGACAACCTCACCTGCTTGATGCCTCCCTCCCATGTGCGCTGAACGACTTCTACGCCTACCACCATCACACCCATCGTGATGAAGTGCTTCGAGAGGCTGGTACTGAGGCACATTAAAACCCTGCCTCCACCCTCACTGGACCCCCTGCAGTTTGCATTTTGCAAACACTGCTGTTCACTCTACTGACCCACGACTGTGTAGCAATGCACAAATCAAACCATATTGTCTTATTCGCAGATGACACGATTGTGGTGGGTCTCATCAGCAAGAACGACAAGCCAGCTTACAGAGAGGAGGTGCATCAGTTAACAGATTGGTGTGGAGCCAACAACCTGTCTCTAAACATCACCAAGAAACCCCAGATACGAAACAGTACACTACAATAACAAACAAATATACACAATAGACCCCTCATGACTCGCCTTATAAAAAGACAGAGTAAAGTAATTATCTTTTACTGTTGGCTACAAAGATCAAGAAAAATATATTCTTTGAGTTTGCATCTTACAAGTTGTTTCAGCCATCTTTCTCATTCCATTAATCTTTGTTTAATATCTGATGAGAAAGGGCCAGCCTAACAAAGTGAAGCGAAGTCTGGTGCCAAGACAGCATTCTACTATCAGCAAATAATAAAGCTGCTGCTCATAATCCTGAACTTCGGATACCTCTTAACCCCGTTATTCACCCTGCACTCAACCACAGGGAAGGCTACGGTGGAACTCTAGACTCTAATCATCAAGTGAACAGTGAAGCATTTATGAAGCTATCTGATCAGTTGACTCTTGCCCTTTGTTATTGACCACACACCCCTTCTCTGAATGTCACAGGTGAATGGCATTAACCTCCAGTCAAATCATAGTGGTTTCTGAATCCCACATGACTTCTGTCGATGTGATTGATCTGTCCTGATATCCCTGGCTATTTTCAAATATCCATCAACCATGTGCAAATGAAGGTATTAGCCAAAAAATATATGTAAAATACAGTTTTGGTTTGCATATTTACATTAAACAAATATCAAGCTTATGCAAAATAATCCATATCCAGTGGCAAAGTATTCACATAAAGCAATTTTTGGGAACTATAAGGACAATTGTTCAACTTTTACCAGTAACTTTACAACCCTACTATTCTGTAGCAGCATATTTCTAAAGATAATAGAACTTTAATCCTTGCAAACCTATTTTCTAGTAGAAACTAATGTATTCCAGATTAATATATGGTTAGTTATGTAAGAGAGAATTCTTCAGCAAAAAAAGATAGTATAGTATAATAGTGTTCTGGAATTCTGGTTTAGAAATTATTATTTGCACTTCTGTTTTACTCATATGCATGAAAATTTACCCTTCATACATTTTCAGGTTTAATCCCCAAAGTAATGCAACTTTAGCAAACATGTGTTTCGATGGCAAGGACAGTTTATTGAAAAACTACAGACATAGGAAACACTTCTCACATCAATTGGCTCTTATGAATTGTTAATAAATCTTTTGGTAGCATCTGCAGAACATTCAGGCTTACTATTAGACCACACTAGCTCATTGCTACTGGAGGTTTGTGTGAGATACCATGAATCACAAAATATTAGATACAAGTACTAAATGAACTGTAAGTGTGCAACACCATAATATTTTTGTTTGTTTTCTGAGAATGAAGTCATTCTAGATAGATATTTCAACCAGTTATAATTTAATTGCATTAACTAATTCATCCTCAGTAACTGTATCTTGGTCAGGGTGGCACTAAGTCTATCTAGAATTACTGAAAACAATGTATTAGAAACCACCATTCACACAGTAATTTACAACAACTGTAAGCTTATAGATAATGGTAATGAGCTGTTTTTTCAAGAATTTTAGGCTAGGCTCCTTACTTGAAGTAGAAGAAACTCGATAAGTAGATCATTTTATTCATCCCAGAGAGAAATTCACTTTTTTAGATTAAAATGAATACTTCAGCATACAAAACATTTTGGACAATGTTATTCGAACTTCAAACTTTGCAAAAATGGTTGGGGAACTCCTTTTTTAAATCCAGCATGTGCACATAGGAAGGTTCATAAGAAAATTGTTGTATGAGTTTAGCATGAAATAATTTGTCTGGCTCACTCAGAGCCCTGACCTCAACCCTATGAAACACCTTTGGAATAAACTGAAACAGAGATTGGAAGCCAGGTCTTTGCATCCAATATCAGTGTCTGTCCTCACAAATGCTCTACTGGAAGAATTAACAAAAAAATCTAATAGAAACACTCCAGAATGCTGTGGAAGCCTTCTCAGAAGAATGAAAGCTGTTATAACTATAATAAGGGGACCAACACCATATTAATGTCAATGTATTGATAATATACAGTCCAGTGAAGGTGTCTCAAAACTTGTGTCCCGGTAACTATTTAAGAACAGATCAATTTGGAATGTAAAACTAGTTAATAATTATTATTCTATTATATGATTGTATGTTCAAGAGATATCCCCAGCCTAAAACTGAATACGCTGAAAATATCCAGCTTAAACTAAATAAGATAAAACAGGACCTATTGGCCTCACTGGCTAAAGTAATCTGCTAAACAAGAGAGGAGCAAATTGGTCATGACCAATAGACTTGCCGACTCAAAAACTGACCTGTTGAAAAAGAGAGCAGCAAATCTTGGTCGTGACCAAAGAATTCACTGAACCTTCTTCAGTTTATCAGATCGTAAGCCTTTGTTAAAGCAGAGACACCTGAAACTGTGTAAAGCAACTGATCCCTATAACTGCAGCTGAGCCTGTAGACTTTATATGTCTTGTTACACTCACCACAGGCCACAAAGGTTTCTCACACGTGGCAATTTTTTTTTACTGATTATTTTGCCAGTCACGTTGGATGCATCCTTTGAATTAGTCAGACAAAACACTATAATTGTTGGCCCATGGTATTTATTTATTGCATATTATATATTGTTTCTATTTGCTGATATTATACGTTATATTATATTGGGGTTACAGAACAAAAGGTGAGAGTTTTAAGCCCCTTGAACAAAACACTTAACTCTATCTGCTCCAGAGACTCTCCATCACAGATTAACCTCTGCTGTGTATATTATAAATAATTAGAATTACTTAAATAATGAATAGTTTAGAATCCAATCATATTCTATGACCTTTATATTCCTAATATATAAATGACCACCATCCCCTTCAGTTTTGCAAATCAAATTTCTAATGCAATAAATTTCAGTCACTTTTAACACTTTATTATAATGTAACATGGAGATAGAGGTCACAGCAATCACTTGGCTATGACTTTGCTATTAATATTTACAACCAATGCATCTTTCACTTGTGGGAATAATGTAAGCTGTGACGCAGAAATAGAATGGGCCAAAATAGCTCATTTGCAATTATTTCTTTCACCTTGTGATGTTTTTATGTATTTTCCTATTATTGTCTATGCATGACACATTGTATACTGCAAGTCGAACAATTGCAATTTTACCACCCGAATTGTAGTTTATAAGCATTTCCAGGCTAAAAAATGCAAAGATGCAAAGACTAGAGCCTTGATTAATGATATGCAATTGCATTTTAATTGAGAAATAAACCTTCACCCTGATGTTGACAAGACTACTTGCCATTCCTGCTGCTCAGCAGTGCATGCTGTGCTTGATTAAGCCTAGGCTCGTGTCCCAAATGACATGCTCTAGTAACACTTGCTCTATGCATAATAGCCTCAGTGCTGTTTTCTACACCTCTGAGCAGATCAGAGTTTATTCCCTGATTCCAGTAAAGCTGGCATGAAATACCATGAATAGCTGCATGCAACATGGTTTTTTTTTCATCCTTTTCTTTTTAATTCTCCAGTATCTACAAAGGACATCTAATTTTGCAGTATGTATGTTATAACTTTGGGGGAGGTATTCTCTGCACACTTCTTAACTTTGAATGCAAGGACTGAAGTTTGAGTCCCTTAGACTCTGCTGGCAATACACACTGGATCACAGCAGGCAGCAGAGGAGAAAAGTAAATGACTGCAGAGCCCCGTCAACGTATACAATGCCCCTACCTCTGTTCTCAATACCCCTGGCTGTTACTTCAACTCACTCACCAACAGCTGTCCATACACAGTAAGACCACCTTGGCACAGACACATTTATGCTCTCGTTTGCATTCTGGCTTGTGTTCAGCACATTTGTACTCATAGGTAAACCTTTCTTGAGCCCATACCAGCAGGGAGCCCTGTTCCATATTTTATGTGCTGAGTTTTGCCTACACATCTAATTCTGTCCTTGGAGTGTCACTCAAGGTCCAACACGCAATTTATCTTCAGGTCATTGGAGAAGCTCCACAGGAGTAGAGATGAATGAAGCTGTGTCTTCCATGCTTTTTGTGCATCCACTGAGCTTGAAATTTGAGCATATTTGAGATAAATAATTATTATACATCATTAAGGAAATTATGCATGCACTGACCAGCCATAACATTGAAACCACTGAAAGAAAATAACATTGATTATCTTGTTACAATCGCACCTGTCAAGAGATTTAATAAATTAGGCAATTGGAAAGTTCTTGAATTTGATTTACTGTTCAGGAATGGCTTAACAAATGTGAAAAAGTGTTAAAGGAGTTTATTCAGCCGAACATTTACAAGATAATCTGATCAAGCATCTGTGGGGTGTGCTGGACAAACAATTCAGTCATAGATGCTCTACCTCGCGTCTTACAGGAATGAAAGTATCTGCTGCTAACATGTTCATGCCAGATTCACCCTGCACAACTTCAGTGGGTTTGTTGTGGATCAGAGATTTGTTGGGGAGCACAAGAAGGACAATCCGGACCAGGCAAATGGTTTTAATGTTATGGATGATTGGTTCATTTTCTAATGTTTAGAGTTCATCTATTGCTTCAAGGTGACTTTTATCCTTGCACAGTTGGCATTATGCTACAGTTAACAAAGCTGTGTTATTACTTGCCAAAGATGTTCCAGTCTCAAGCAAGCTAAACATTAGTCATGTCCATGCTCCAACTTTATCAGGACTTGGCAGGACAATCAACTGACTGTATCCTGAAATGCACATTACTGGAGAAAAAAATACACTTCACAAGAAGTAAACGTTTATAAACCTATATAGTGATATTATTAATAACAGCCTCACACTGCTGCAAGTCAACACAAATAGTAGGCCTTGCTGTTCGAGTCAATAGTGAATATGAATAAATCGATAATATAGGTCTTGCAAAGTGCAGGTCAATGCACTCTCCTTCATGCTGCAGATTTCACCATAACAATTTTATGCAAGCTTTTACAAGAATGTCTGAGTGATTTCTTGGCACCTTATATCTTCTACTTTTATAGGCCATGTGTTTTCTTTAACTGCCTTTTTTTTGGACTTTTGCCTATCTCAATGAAAAGTGACGCTAAAACATTTAAAGTCTCATTACCTGCAAAAGTTAAACAAAAGAAGAAAATCACATTTTTGACGTTGAAATATATATATATATATATATATATATATATATATATATATATATATATATATATCAAAATGACTGTCTAAAAAACACAACTACAATGCAGTATATACAATTAATTTGCATCCAATAAACATGTAAAATGTAAAATGTAAATATACATATATTTATGATTTAAAATAAGTATTTAAACACCCTGCTATTTTGCAAGTTCTCCCACTTAGAAATCATGGAGGGGTCTGAAATTGTCATCGTATGTGCATGTCCACTGTGAGAGACATAATCTAAAAAAAAAATCCAGAAATCACAATGTATGATTTTTAAACTATTTATTTGTATGATACAGCTGCAAATAAGTATTTGAACACCTGTCTATCAGCTTGAATTCTGACCCTCAAAGACCTGTTAGTCTGCCTTTAAAATGTCCACCTCCACTAAATTTATTATCCTAAATTAGATGCACCTGTTTGAGGTCGTTAGCTGCATAAAGACACCTGTCCACCCCATACAATCAGTAAGAATCCAACTACTAACATGGCCAAGACCAAAGAGCTGTCCAAAGACACTAGAGACAAAATTGTACACCTCCGTTGAAATATATTGATTTCTAAGTGGGAGAACTTGCAAAATAGCAGGGTGTTCAAATACTTATTTTCCTCACTGTATATATAGTCTACGACTATAGATGACCTGGACTACCTGCCGCTCTTACTACCTGAGTTTCTATGCTCTTAGCTACGCTTTGGGTAAAGTACTCAGTTAAGTCTGCCATTTTCTGCAGTCTCGTTTCATACTCTCTTGTGTCAATGACAGATATATTCATAAATCATTATCCATACAAAAAATGCATAAAAATAACTCCTTCTTATGCATGAAGTAATGATGCACCTTGACAAGCCTTCGCTCATCGCTAAAGTTATTGTATAATATTATTGCAAAAACAAGAAAAACTAGATAGATAGATAGATAGATAGATAGATAGATAGATAGATAGATAGATAGATAGATAGATAGATAGATAGATAGATAGATAGATAGATAGATAGATAGAATGTGTGGCATATTTTGTTAATAAATGGATATGTAGAATTACCACCTAACTAGCACAGTACTGAACACTTCAACACAGTCACCATCCACTTTATTCAAAAGATCTGTACAAATGCACATTCATACAATTATCTCCAATAATCAGCCAAATGTGTGACATCAGCACAAGGAAAAAAATCATGCAGATACAGATCAAGAGCAATGTTAAATTAATGTTTACATGTTTGAACAATAAAATAAAGAAAACCTGTAATCCGTGGTTTTGTTTGCAACTTAAATGTTGGTACTAAATGTGCTGGTTGAAGTATTATATAATGTATAATAAAGCAACACAGTCACACAGCATTTTATGATTAGTCACGAACTTTAATATATTGATTTGTGTTTATGAACATGAATTTTTTTCCTTTTTTTTTTGGCTCCATCTACATAGCAACGGAGGCAGAGGATCATGGGTTATGCTGACAGAAATGCTAAAGGTTATATTTTTTCTTCATTTTTGTCAGAGAATAAGGCAGAAAATATACAGTTAGGGGTATGTTAAGGGTTATACTGTAATAAATGTGTGTCTCTAATTAACGCTGTCTTCTTACTTAACTGGGAGAGTATAGTTACTGTATTTTGACTGGAAGGAACCACTGACAATGTTTTATTATAATATTATAATTTGGTAGCTTACCAAATATAAAGCAAAAAAAACAAGGATAAAATTTCCTGCTCAAATGTTGTGTTATAGTGCTTAAATATAAAAAAAATAATAATAACAAACAAGAAAAAAAAATACAGTGTCTGTGGCATCCCGTGGCAGAAAGAAAACTTTGGCGAATGCACCATAAATACTTCTTATTGACATAAATTAAATAGAAAGGGGGGAAATAAAGAAAGAAATTTGTATCTATGAACACAAAATTCTGATACCACATGGCCACTGAGGGAAGGTGTTTTACCTAGTTCATAATGCTTGTGTCAAAAAGATATGTATACTGACATATTCTGTCATCTGTCTATAATATTCTGACATATTTGGGGACAAATGACAGAGGACAAGAAAGAATTATCTTATGAACCAGGACAGCATTATATAATAAATAAATAAATAAATAAATAAAAAAAATTAAGATAAAGCTGTCATCTTGCAGTGATCCTGAGAATTACGCATTATCATATTGTTTTACCTTCCAATGTGCATAAGCAATCATCTACGATCTATTCAATTTATGTATAGTGAAACAGAAGTGCAAATATTAATTATAATTCATGAGAGCTCTTCTGCAATAACTGGGCAAATCAAACAAAGTCTAACTGTACAAAGCAACTTGACACAAGGTCATTAAGTGATTGTCAAGGACACCAAAATAATTTCCTGTAATCTCAGTAGTCAAACCAGCAAGGCATTTCCCTTATGTTCTTTCTATGGAATTCAGCATGGTGGACTTTTCAGGCTGCTAAGGGACATTTTGTAATTACTCCACATCAACCATTCCAATGGAACATTTATGGGAATAGGGCTCAGAAAATAACAACAAAAAAATATACACTGCAAAAATGCAGTGAGAAATTTGATTTTGTCCTCAAGGGACAATGTCCGGACTCACAGATAAAGGCATCATTTTTTAAATGTATTTATACTGTAAGTCAGATATTGTCCGAGAGCCACCAGTCACGCCTCCCTCCAACACTCATCACTCTCGCTCAGCCTCTCCCTCCTACTAATCAACTACACCTGTCCTCCATTTACCTGTCCCCTTAATAAGGTGTTATAATACTTCTTCCCCTTCACTCACCGTCTGATCTACAGTCTACGACTATAGATGATCCGGACTACCTACCGCTCTTACTACCTGAGTTTCTATGCTTTAGCTACGCTTTGGGTGAAGTACTCAGTTAGGTCTGCCATTTCCTGCAGTCTCGTTTCATACTCTCTTGTGTCCGTGACAAATATATTCATAAATCAATGCATACACAAAATGCATAAAAATAACTCCTTCTTATGCATGAAGTAATGATGCACCTTGACAAGCCTTCGCTCATCGCTAAAGTTATTGTATAACATTATTGCAAAAACAAGAAAAACTGGATGGATGGATGGATGGATGGATGGATGGATGGATGGATGGATGGATGGATGGATAGATAGATAGATAGATAGATAGATAGATAGATAGATAGATAGATAGATAGATAGATAGATAGATAGATAGATAGATAGATAGATAGATAGATAGATAGATAGATAGATAGATATTGCAAAAGGTTCAATAACCAAACAACCATGCTTCACCTATTGATTAGACACCTATGGGAATGTCCTATTCCTTAATATCGTTATTCAATTCCCGGATCATGTTGCTTGTTAAGTGCAGCCTTCTGCAATAATTAAAGAGTGACCTGAAACAAAGCCATAATTGCAAGTTGATGAGAGTAGCACACCATTCGCCTCACAAATTCAGAGAGTTTGCTTCCACTTGATATTCCAAGCATGTTTGACTTTTAGCAGCTGGTGGAGGAGGAGCTCAGGGTCTCACCAGCACATATTCACCCCCGTTTCTACTGTTCCAACACAAAACACAGAAAATGTGCGTCTAATTTCTTATTCCCATTTATAGAACTTCTCAATGGATGGAATGTTTTTGAGAAATGTATTCCTGTCTGCTTTTAAATTAATGCAAATAACAGACAGAAACACCTTTTTTTTTTTATTTAAGAAAGATAGATAGATACTTCCTCCACAGACTCGTTCTGTGGACGTATATGTACAGAGCTCGCACAGCCGGTATAGTTTCCTGGTCTGGGGCCTGAAAAGAAAGAGGATAGAATGCCTGGAGCCTAACAGGTTGTGGAACACCACAGAGAGGGCCTGAAGATCCCCAACTCTGTAAAGAAAGGAAATGGCTAGGAGGAACATAGGCTTGATGGTGAGTAACCTCCAGGACTGTATAATGAGGTGAACTATGCCCTTTCCTGGTGGAATCCCCAGATCGTCCCGTGTCAGGACATCTTGGCCAAAGCCCTTTTATTGAAAATGACAGTCCTTAGATCTGTCATCTCACAGGGCTTAGGCCCAGTCACCGAGAGCAGAGCATCACAACTTGCACTCTCCCTGCTAGGGATCCTGTACAACGTTCTGCTTTTGAACCTTCCGGTGACAAGAGGTGCTGGGTTGTTCTTGGGGCTGCGCTCACCGAGCAGCCCCATGAGAGCAACGTGGGAGGAACTGCTAAAATGCTCCCGACTGTGTAGAGCAGCACGGCTCTGTCTCTGTCGGAAGGATCCAATATGGTGAGTCAGAGGACTCTCAGAGGTCTCTCAGAGGAGACTAGAGCGGCCATAGACTGGCCAACAGACACATCGGTCTCTTTTGTGGCCCTAAATGCCAAATCAAAATGTCTAGCTCTCACAGCAGGTCAGCTTAATACGCCTGTAACACCATCATCGTGTGCAGGCATGCAGCAGCTTGACCTGCTGAGGCATAAGCCTTACCCACCAGCGCCGACGTGTTACGAAGGGGTTTGGTGGGCAGTGTCATGTGCAGTTAAGTGACCATGCGACACCCAGGGAGAGATAGCTAGCCAGCGTCTCTACAACCTGGGGCATCAACCCATAACCACACTCTTTCAGTTCCCCTACGTCGGAGCACAACAATGATTGGAACTGAAGAGGCGGGCCGAATACAGCTTAGCTCAGGACCTGGACACCTCTTTGTGTAGATCCGTAAAGAAAAGCAGACCCTGATGCAGAGGTTGTGACATAGGTTGCAGAAAGCACTTGTCAAGCTACTAGACGGGGCAGCTTTTGCTCATCGGGCGGCCAATCTATATCAAGTTTGACTACAGCACAGTTTACAACCAGCAGAATATGCGCAGAATGTGCGCATCTGGCTCCCTCGGGAACCGACCTATCGTGCCCCACTCTCAAGCAAGCGACGCATTGGCTGTCTTTTGTGCACAGTTGGCACAATCGCTTGCTTATTCTTTTTTTCTGGACATTTACCATTTACCAAAAACCTGTAAGGGGACAAACACACAAACAGAGCGCTTCATGAACAAACAGAAGCTATTGTCGGCTTCACTTAATGTGCTTTTATAGCTATGAATAATGAATATGCAATCGTCTGCTTAGGCTCAGTTCATTTACATATTTCCTGTCCATATCTAAAGTAGAATTATTTATATTCTGTACAGAGAAACAGCAGAATCTAACATCATTGGGTTTTAAAGTCATACTGTTGGGCTAATGTTCGCTTGGGTGTTCATTTCTATGAATGGGTATGTGGAGATTTAGATGGTTCAGCAAAGAGGAAATTGGAGGCATGCGTCATGTTCCCACAGAAAAATGGCTTTATTTTTTTCCTATGTTCACTTTTCAGTAAACCATATTATAAGCACACACACAAACACCCACACACACACATATGGCTTTGTGTTCATATCTCTTTCTTTCTCAAGGCTCTCGTCTCTCTACCTTTTATTTCTTCAACACTAGTAAAAAACTTGTCAAACTTAGTACAGGTGTATGATATTTACCACTTACTTCCTTTGCCTCCACTGGCTCTTTATGCCATCACTTACACCCTATGTTTTCTTAATTTCTCACCCATAACAAAGCATATAGTCTGATGCCTTTCTCAAGCTTTGCAAGTGTTCTTACAAACAACATATGTTTAATAGCCCTTTTCACTGCAGTGTCTGTGTTTTTGTATTAGGGTTGGCGTTATGATTATCACCTACTGTATGTCTTACCTTAAAATAACTTTTCAATATACATTTTGTCTATGTGTCCTCACAATTGGTCAAGATTAAAAAAAAAATTCATTCTGTGGGCACAGTTAAATATTTCTCTACTCCCACTTTATATATCAAATCCTAATTTATAAGCCAGATAAGCATAAAAATACTGCTGAATATTCATTCACAGTTTGTCTTGGCACTGATTGATTTTTCCCCCAAGTCATTTTCTTTCCACTAACTAATTTCCCTATCACATGACAGCAACCAACTGTGCTGGGTGAAGGTTAATATGTGCTTCCACCAAGACATATAAAGCCAGCCACAGCATAATTTTAAACTGTTTGTGCATGCTGTGTCACAGAACAGCTGAACAGAGGAAAGTGCTGACTATACTACACTGCATCCAGGCACCTGTGCTTGGTTACTGTTGCTTTGATTGACAAGGCAAAGAGTACTGCCATCTCCCTTATCCAGAGATAAAGGGTCAGTGCAGCTGGAGGGGCCTCCCAGAGGTGCATACATTTTTGACACAAAATGGATGGGATAAATATTTTTCTGTTGTGTGACTCAGGAACCATGAGACAGTACCAACCTTATGTGAGGTTTTTTCCATAAGTTTTTTTTTGAAGACACTAGAAAGATTACTGGAAGATAGAGATTCTAATACTTACCCAACCAATTGTGGCTATCGAAGTGTGTTCTTTTAGTTCAGTTCTTTTAACTTTGCTTCTTAAATTTTTACTTCACAAAAAAATATATCAGATTTTAAATGTTTATGCAAATGCAAACAATGAAAGGTAGAAGAAATTATCATAAATATTAAAATCAGATTTACAGTACAGACACAAATCAAGAAGTGCATGCACAAATACAGCCATTACAAGGTAAATACTACAAAAGCTAAACAAAAAATAAGGAATAGGGAACTGAATTAAGTGCTTTTTAGGGAAAACACAACACAGGTGCAAGTGATTTACACGTTATGCGACTTGAGTCATGTGATTTATAAGGCTCCTGGAAAATTTTCATTTTTGGTAAGAGTGCCAATTACAAAGCTAACTACTTTTTAAATTGAGAGAAAATATGATTTCATCTCCAGGAGACCCATGTTCTCCAAGAGAACATGGTTACATTCAAATTAATTCAGTTTTATTTGTATAGTGCCTTTACAATGAACATTGGCCTAAAGCAGCTTTACAAAGAAAACGAGGTTATATAGTTGGAATGCATAGTTTTACTGTTTATAAAAAAATACCTTATACGTGTATCCCTAATGAGTGAGCCAGTGGACTGTGTACCCTGAGATGGTATGAGGAAGAAACCTTGAGAGAAAGCAGACTCAAAAGGGAACCCATCAATAACTGGTTGGTGCTTATAGTCCATTCATTATATCTCCATTATTGCTAAGGTGTATTGTTCAATGGTGTGCACTTAAATGCAAGACTGTTCATGCATGCAGCTTTTTTCATTCATAACGGAACTTTTGGTAAAATCTATCAATTTAATAATTTTGATTTAATTAAGTAATCAATCAAATTAGCACACATTCAACAGACATTGTCTCAAAGCAGAATTTTAGAGTTAAGGTGAATGGTGTGCGTTTATCTCTGATGAGCAGCCATGGTGACTGTGGCAAGGAAAAACTCTTTGTGTGTGTGTGTTTTACATAGTGACATTATTTACAGTTTAAATCTATCCTTATAGTTCTTAAGTTCTGCTGCTGCCTTGTTTTTTATATGGATTGTGCGATTTTTCTAGGGATAAACATTCCTGTGCACTGAAAGAATTTTGTGAATTTTGAGACAGCCAACTACTTGATCAGTGCCCAGACTAGAGAACTAGAGAACTGATTGATATGCAAAAAAGCCAGTTTGTGGCTAAAACTAGCACTGCATAATGAGTAGGCCATTTTATCAGTACTATTTTTCTTTTGAATATAAGAATGTGAGAATGAAAGAAAAAAAAAAACAGAAATAAATGCATGCTTACATATATGGAAAATTAACTTATAGAATCAGACCCCTGTCTTTTTCTGTGTCTATGTCAGTGACAAAGTTCTTACATTGATTAGCTCTTTTAGTTAATCATCGTTATTATCATTTAATTAAAAAATGTGTATCTTCTTCATACTCTTAGAGCTGATTTTGGGTTTGTACCAAGAAGAACTGCTAAGTTAAATATATAAACATTGCATTTATTTTTTAAGATGCAACTGACAGAAAGAGTAAAGGAAAGAGACAGATGTCTAAAGCAAGTGGTCTTATTGGAGCTTAGATAAAGGATACTTTTCCACTGCTGCAGCTCATTCAGGATAACAAGAAAAACCCCTATGGAGTAAATTGTAGCGTCTGGCACAGGTCATTTAGACTTCATGTCCCAGGCATTCCTTTTAACCTATGACATCTACATCTCAATCAAAAGGTGAAACTTTTATTGGGGTGGTGTATAAGTAAAGTGACACACCCCCCCCCTGGAAGACTGATAACACAAGCCAGTCTCTATACCACACACACACACACACACACACACACACACACACACACACACACACACATACACACACCACCCCGAAAACCAGATAACCCCCCTTGGCCTCTCTGGTTGAATTCACAGTAACCCTCAGACCATAAAACAATTCACTCTCGGAACTCGGCCCCAGTACGTCTGTTCGTGACACATACACATATGCAGACACACACACACCGAAAGGGAGCATTCTTTTATTAATTAAATGATAAATAGAATGTCCCATTTCACATGATACAAACATACATCTTGTTTGTATCTACTACTATAAATAAAGCAAGTGTTTAACTCTACATCAATAATATTCAAACCTTAAAATGTTTAGTAATATAACTCTGTGTTAAATGTTGTTTCTTTTCTTCTTAAGGCTTGATTGACTTATAATTATCTGTTCTTTACTTTCCTGACAACGGTGCATTTTATTTATCAGAATACAACATTGTATTAACATCAGTTAATTACTGATCTCTGTAAGTTAATGTACCTCTGCCTTATACTGTCATTCCCTTTCATGTTTAGTATCCAAATGACCGCAAAATTATCTGTTTCTTTATTTTTCAAATAATGGTACATTTTATCATGAAATGTACCATACCGTCTTAATGCACTTTGAATAAAACTTTAAAGTCCTCCAAAAGCAAGTATAGCCCGGAAACCATGCCCACAGATGCATGAACAAAGGAAGTTTTTCCCTCCAAAATTTCAGGCCATAGCATTGGCTATTTCCCCAAGGACCTTTAAAACATCTTGAACCCAACTAATCAGAGTCCAGTCAGAGTGCAGTCGGGTCCAGTCGGAGATCAGTCAAGAGAGCAACTCGCTCACTCGGCTCGACCGAAAGGCTCGGACCCCAGGGCCCGGGCCCAGGGGCCCGATGGTCTGGAGAGTCGGACGCTTCGAACAGCTCAGCAGCGATTCTTCGGGATGAGATCTCAAATCTCTTTTGAGATCTTCCAGCAAGCTTTATCTTCAAAACACCAACTGCTCTGATCTTCAGGAGAAGCTGGAAGAACATCTGACTCCATCCTAACCGACTCGTCCAAGATTCTTTTGTCCACCGCATCCAGACTCTTGTGCAACAAGTCAATGCAAGTAACCGGTTTACCAACTAATTTAGATTCGTGTTAAGTTTGAGCCCCTTAATATTAAGGCGAATTTAAATTTCCGTGACGATATCTCAGTTAGGATGTGATTAATTTGAAGTAAGCTGCCCTTTCCTCCTTTTACCTCCTTATTCCTTTCCCTTCCTCCTTTCATAATTTCAACTTTCATTTATTTTATTTTATTTTAATTTTATTTTCTTTATTTCTTTTTGTTTGTTTGTTTGTGTAGTTAGTTTTATGTTGTGTTTGTCTCATTCATTAAACGCCGTATTTTTCATAAGTGATCGTCTCTGAGTATGTTCCATAAATGCGAAGTTCCTGCAAACATTAGGTCTGAACTACATGCTCTATTTAATTAATTTAATTTACGGTATAAAGAAAAAGGGGGTTACGTCTTTCTTGGCCAGAGAGATACCTCTTTTATAGAATTAATATAAAATTATACTGTCTGTTTGCCGGACAGTTTAGTAAACTCGCTCTGGTCACCGTGTACAGACCCCCAGGACCCTACACTGATTTTCTTCAAGAGTTTGCTTGTTTTCTATCAGATCTCTTGATCAATTTTGATAAAGTGCTGCTTGTAGGAGATTTTAATATTCATGTAGATGATGTAAACGATGCTCTAGGATTATCATTTGTTGACTTATTAAACTCTTTTGGGGTTAAACAAAACGTCACCAGACCAACTCATCGCTTTAACCACACACTAGACTTAATAATATCCCACGGAGCAGACGTCACTGATATAGATATTTTACCTCAGAGTGATGACATCACAGACCATTACCTCATACTGTACACACTACCGGTAGAGCAGATTAGCCGTGTTGCACCACGTTATCGACCTGGTAGGACTATTGTTCCAACCACTAAGGACAGATTCGTAAATAACCTGCCTGATTTATCTCAATTTCTCACTAAACCCATAACTACTATTAATCTTGATGAGATAACTAAGAACATAGACCTTATCCTCACTAGCACATTAGACACCGTTGCCCCTATCCGGTTAAAAAAGGTTAGAGACCAAGCACCTGCATCTTGGTATAATAGTCATACACATGCCCTCAAGAGAACAGCACGTAATCTGGAGAGAAAATGGAGGAAAACTAAATTGGAGGTATTTAGAATCGCGTATAAAGACAGTATGCTCAGCTACAGACGGGCGCTAAAAGCTGCTAGAGCTGAACACCTGAGCAAACTTATAGAAAACAACAAAAACAATCCCAGGTTCCTTTTCAGTACAGTAGCTAAACTAACTACAAATCAGGGCTCTGAAAATTGTGTTCCATCACAGTTTAGTAGTGAGGACTTTATGATTTTCTTCACTGAAAAAATAGATAACATTAGAAAAACAATTGTGGCAGTTCAACCTCTTACAGCATCTCCTGAGACAGTGTTACCTTCAACTCCACAACTCCACTGTTTTACATGTATAGGACAGGAAGAGCTGTATAATGTTATTGCCAAAGCTAAATCGACAACATGTCAGTTAGATCCAATTCCTACTAAATTACTGAAGGAAGTGTTATATACAACTGGTGAGCCTCTTCTAAATATTATTAACTCCTCACTATCTTTAGGTCACGTCCTAAATCCCTCAAGTTAGCAGTTATTAAGCCCCTCATTAAAAACCTAATCTGGATCCAAACACGTTATCAAATTACAGACCAATTTCAAATCTCCCATTTATGTCTAAGATTTTAGAAAAGATTGTCGCTGCACAGTTATGTTCCTACCTGCAAGAGAACAATATCTTTGAAGAATTTCAGTCAGGTTTTAGGCCCCATCATAGCACAGAAACTGCTCTAGTTAAAATAACTAATGACCTGTTTTTAGCTTCAGACCAAGGCTTCATCTCGCTGTTGGTTTTACTAGATCTTAGTGCTGCATTCGACACTATAGACCATGATCTCCTCCTAGATCGCTTACAAAATTACATCGGCATTCAGGGACAGGCATTAAGCTGGTTTAAATCCTACCTGTCCGATCGTTACCATTTCGTAGATTTGAATGGAGAGCTATCCAGGCTAATGCAAGTAAATTATGGCGTGCCGCAAGGTTCAGTTCTAGGACCCTGCTCTTCACAATATACATGCTTCCGTTAGGAAATATTATTAGAAGGCATGGAATTAGCTTCCATTGTTATGCTGATGATACTCAGCTATATATTTCATCTAAACCAGGCGATACAGCTCAATTAACCCGGATGACTGAGTGTGTTAAGGAACTAAGAGATTGGATGACCCATAACTTTCTACTTTTAAATTCTGATAAGACTGAGATTTTGCTCATCGGCCCAAAACTGGTATACAGACGCTCCAGCATCTCAACCTGCATTTAGACGGATGTTCTGTAACCACTAGTTCAACGGTAAAAGACCTGGGTGTTATTTTAGACAGCGACTTGTCTTTCAAAAATCACATCAATCAGGTTACAAAACAGCCTTCTTTCACCTTAGAAATATTTCTAAGCTAAGAAATATGTTGTCTATATCCGATGCAGAGAAGCTCGTCCATGCGTTTATGACCTCCAGAATAGACTACTGTAATGCGTTACTAGGTGGATGTCCTGCTTCATTAATAAACAAGCTTCAGTTAGTCCAGAATGCAGCAGCCAGAGTTCTTACAAGGTCAAAAAAATATGATCACATAACCCCGATCTTATCGTCCCTACATTGGCTTCCTGTTAAGTTTCGAATAGACTACAAACTATTACTTCTCACTTATAAAGCACTAAATGGTTTGGCTCCGTGTATCTATCCAGTCTTTTAACACGCTACAATCCGCCACGCCCCTGAGATCTCAAAACTCTGGGCTTCTAGTAGTTCCTAGAATAGCAAAGTCCACTAAAGGTGGTAGAGCATTTTCACATTTAGCTCCTAAACTCTGGAATAGTCTTCCTGACGGTGTTCGGGGCTCAGACACACTCACCCAATTTAAGTGTAGATTAAAACGTATCTTTTAGCAAAGCCTACACATAACACACATCACATCATAACCTTGTGCTCCAGAACATCTGATCACATGCACATTATCAACTTGTGCTGTTAATATCATGAACAGCAGCTACGCTAATTCCTCTCCACTGCTTCTCTTTCTCTCCCCATCCCGAGGCATCCTGAGGTTGCTCCAGCTCCAGTCACCTCCCACCTCGTGATGATTACGGACCTTTAAAGAAGTAGATGCCGAACTCACAAACATCCTGAACCATCTAGAGACGTACCAGTGCCATTTGGATCCCGCTACATGTGTGGAGTTTTGACATTGGACCTCCTGGAGTGTTTAAAGGCTCTGGCATGGAGAAGCTGATGCTGGATCTGTGGTGATCACAAATGCTGAGCTTATAAAACTCGGAGCTACTAACCATATAGACTGTTTAAGACTGCAGAAAGAACATTACTTATAATCTTATACTCCAGTAATCATGTTAGTTCTCACTCTCCAGTGTTCTGTATTGTTGAAAGATTTATGATCAAACTCTTGATGTCACCCAGATGAGGATGGGTTCCCCTTTTGAGTCTGGTTCCTCTCAAGGTTTCTTCCTCATAACATCTAAGGGAGTTTTTCCTTGCCACAGTCGCCACGGCTTGCTCATCAGGGACAAATGCACACCATTCACCATCACTGTTGATTTGTGTAAAGCTGCTTTGAGACAATGTCTGTTGTGAAAAGCGCTATACAAATAAACTTGACTTGACTTGACAGACAAATAAGTGTAATGTTAATTCCATTACCGTCAATTCAACTTAATTTAAATATTTAGGAGTAACTATAACACGTTATAATTACTTATAAATATTCCCTTTTCTTTGTGAGCTAAATTCGCTACATATAATGGTGGAGGATGCGGGCAGACTGTGCTTCCAACTATATACTCAATTTATCTGTATTATAAGTTTGTCCCTCTTATCCCCCAGTCGCTACAAAATAATGCCCTATGGTTTTCCAGCATCTTTAATGAATTGGCTTTTTATTGTTGTGCTATGTTAATAATATTACAAATGTACAGAGAATGGTCCACTGTCATCCAAATAATGTCCTGTAGGAGTTTCTTACCTAATATACAACATTTTCAAGCTAGGGCCATCAAACTGTGTTTACTAAAGTTTAAAGTGATTAATTATGTATCTCTAAAATACACTTACATAATAAATGTCTTTAATAGAACTTACAGTGACTTTCCTTTTGCATAGATATTTTGCTTTCAGAAGGTTTCCAACACCTAAGGCAAGTTATTTAAAGCCTAGAAAATATCTTGTACACAAAACCAAAGAACTGCCTCACCTTATCAATGTTTTGTTTCATTTCTGGCATTATCAGCAGGAAGTGGTCTGTGAGCCTGGTCCTAATTTTTCATAAGAAATAACCTTTTGGGCTTACTTAACTTTTTAAGCGCAATGGAAGCAGCTTTGGCAGTTTTTTCATCCTGCATTTTAGTTCCAGTATTTAATTAATTCAGTGAAGACATCAGACTGTTCTATGTTTGGAGCAACCAGCGGTTAACATCAGGTACCATAAAAGAAATGTTCCCATTCATGTCAACAGTTGGTAAATTACAGCCTACCAAATAGGTCCTGGTCTCATGTCTTAAGTGATTTTATTACACGTTTATGACTTTCGAATGGCCATGCTAATATCTTTGTAGCAGTGAATAATTTCTACATTGGCCTGTATGTTAATTGCATTTCTATAATCTGTTTCTGCAAGGTTTTCCACAGGACATTTGCCCCTTTTGGGTTGCGCTTTAAGGTTGTTCACCTTTCTTTGCTTGCATTTTGTTAATTTCCTGGACTGTTGGTTTCCCATTTGTGTTGGCATTGTGGATAAATAAACGTTTTCCCGTTGTGTTCTTAGTCGATTGCTGAAGTTGCTCCTTCAGTTCAATACAGGAATTTAACAATTGCATGCAAAAATATGTCTTAACACTGTATAACTTACTACATTAACTAGACCTTCAATTTCCTGATTTATAATTTTGTTAGAATTATGCTTTGAAAATGGCTAGATAGATTTGTAATAGCAGGACAAAATTACAGAGATGTCGAATTGCACACATGCCGGGTCAGTAAACAAATCACTACCAATGGCTATGCTCATGTGGCAATTTTACAAAAAAAAAAAGCTGCCACTGTCTGAATGACAAATAGGCTTTCACCATCTCCTGGGCTTTTATCTTTTCTCACATATCTGCTCCTAGTGACTTGTTAAATGTGCTGATGGCTGTGGCAACACAGCCTTCTCTCAACTTCCTCCTTGTTAAGATTCATGATCTGTAGCAAACCGGCACCAAAGAAGTCCCTTGAACTACTGTGTATCAGCTTGTGGAACAAGATCTTTAGAGGGAAAAGGGGACCACAGCCAACCTTTTCTGTGCCTAATGGGTTTATCAGTGATTGCAACACAAAATCCCAAATCAATAAAGCAATTAGCATATCTTGGCAATGGAGATTAATGAGTGATGCCACAGCCTAGAATCTGAACTAAAGGTTTTTGTTAAGGTTCTGGCCACATTCTGCAATCCTCTGATGTGGTACTCTAGCTACGTGATTAAGATGATAGACTTCTGATCAGCAGGCCATGAGTCCATATCCCAACACCACCAAACTTCCCCCTGCTGGGCCCTTAAACAAGACCCTTAACCCTCAAATGCTCAGGTAAATAAATCAAATAATTGTAAGTTCCTTTAGATAAACACGTCTGCTAAATGTCGTAAATTAAATATAAATACTATTCCTACAGTATA
This sequence comes from Silurus meridionalis, assembly GCF_014805685.1. Lineage (NCBI taxonomy): Eukaryota > Metazoa > Chordata > Actinopteri > Siluriformes > Siluridae > Silurus > Silurus meridionalis. The sequence continues at coordinate 21,828,547 of NC_060891.1, read as the reverse complement.
CTGCTTCTTTAGCTTCTCCAATTTAAATGACCTTAAGAATTTTTTTATATTGCAGTGGTGTATTGCTGTAGTATTGTCAATACCACTAAATTGCATACAACTTTTTTTTGCAGTTTACTTACTTATAATACTAAATAGGAATATATTTTTTAATTTAAATGAATTTGAATACATATTAAGGCATGGTGGTGCAATTGCCACCACACAGTTTCCTGGTCCCTGGTTTAATCATGAGTTCAGGTCAGAATGCGTGGAGTGTGTGTATAGGATTCCTTCCTACATTTGTATTACCTGGATGAATAGCAGATCTAAATAAATGCTCTGACATTTCTGGTACAACAATGACACTTTTAACACTTTCAGATATTGATTCATGGAAGCAGTTTTGGAAGTTATCAGTTTTTTAAGGTAACATCGAGGTTATACTTGCCCATGGCTAAAGCATTTAGGATACAATGTAATGCTCAAAATTATGTGACAGAGAGTGATGAAATATACTGTTAGAATTTTGAAAATATGTAAATGCTGTTTCCATTGAATGGCACCATGCAAACATACATTAAATCCAATCCACCAACCAGCTTGTCAGTGTGACTTTGGAAGCTGAATAAACATAAATATGTAAAACTCCAAAGGAAATCATTTTGTTTAGAAAGTCACTCTGGAGGAAATAATGGCTTCTTGGATCTTTGGTGCACAAAGTTATATGCACTAGTTCCGCTCATAGTCCACATGAAAGCAATGCATATTTGGATGCAATGACCATAGTCAAAGCGGGACCTGAATCTTAGGTACTCAAACATCTTGTTCAACTTCACTCAGTCAATAGCTGTGATTTTTATTTTTCCAACTAAGGAACTCCTGCTGACTCCTTTCATTGCAACCCATCTAGAATGACTGTCCATCCTTTCAGCTTTCTACTGATATTTTATTTTTGATGGACAATGCAAAGCTAGATCATACAATTTTGCACAGAGTAATAAACTCCTGCTGTAAAATTATTTCCTTTTCAAAAACTGCAATGGCAGGCCAAACAAAGTTGGACAATTTGCCTATTTGAAACTTTAAAACTCACAAATATAATCAAGGAGTCAGGCGAAAGAACGTGCCGGAAAACCAAAGTGCAATCCACAAAGGTTTTTAATGAAAAAAAAAGAGCAAGGCAGAAAACGGCAAAACCGCAACGAAACTCCAGGTTCAATAATCCTGGTGAAAACTATGGTCAGACAAAACACACAGAGTCCTGTAACCAATAATAATCCTAAACAGAGTGCTAGGATAGTCCAACAGTGTTCCTTAGCCTAAGCTGTAGAACCGACAAAGAACTGGTGGAGGAACGGGGTTTAAGTAGCATGCAAACTGATAAGGGCCAGATGTAGCTGATTACTATGTGGGAGAGCTGCTTGGAGTGATATGTGGAGGTGTGGCTGGTGGATCCCTGACACAAGGCCATGAATATGTCTAAATCTAAATTTACAAATGACAGAAGGTAATGTTTTGTCAATAACTATAGACTTGAGTAAATCTTCAGACACTCTAAGATAACATTGATGTAAAAGTCTTTATAAATTAACATTCACTTATCAGTCTCACTTCACTGCTTAGTGAGTGGGTCATACTAATCTAGTTTACATATGTTTTTATAAATTTATATAAGGCAGTTTTTTATTGTATTTAGGTGCTACAATAATGAGTGTCTGACTTATTACATCCTATATCTTCTCTCTGAATGCAGTAAGCGTCATGTCTACATTTCTAGCCTAAACTCCAACATTGGGGGTCAGACTCAAGGGTGTATCATATCTCTGCTGTTGTTTGTGGATTTTATGAGCAAGCTATAAAGCATAGGCTGGAGAGTTGCCCGGTATTTGCGGCTAGAGGTACCATCCCTGTTGTTTTTTGATGATGAAGTTCTCTTTGGCGCAGTCTGAAGTAGACCTTTGACATGGATTTGAATGTTTTGCTGATGAGTGTGAAGTAGAGAGGATGAGACTCATGTCTGAGGGGAGAGGACTTGCCTCTGGTAGAAGAGTTTTGAGGATATTGGAATCTTATTCACAAGTGATGAAAAAAGTGAGTGTGAGATTGTAATTTAAACTAAGGTCAGCAGCAGTGTTACACACTGCACTGGTCTTGCCAGTGAGTTTACCATTCTACATTCCTTTCCGCATATGTTGTCATGCTCTGTGGATAATGCATGAAAGAATAAGGTTGTGAGTACAGGTAGCAGAATGAGATTGCTTTGCATGGTTGTTGGATAGGGTAAGGATCTTAATAATCCAGGAGAATCTTACACTCCAAATTGAAAGAAAACAGTTGAAGTGGTTAGGGTTCCTTTAAGGATGCCCCTGGTTTGTTTCCAGTAGAACTTTATTAGGCATGTCTCAGGCATGGAGACCCTGGGTTAACACACAAGACCTGTTGGAGAGATTGTTGGCTGCTGAAAGTCTGTGGTAAGAGATTTTCTTCTAGTAAGAGGTGAAATCTGTGGCTGGAGATAAAGAACTTTGGATTGACCTTCACAGCCCATAGCCACCCGAACCCCCATTAACAAACATAGAATAAAGTGAACAAATGAATGAATGAATGAAAAATGCACATATGTATTGAATGCCTACAAACATCATAAAAGATTTTTAGTATTCTGTCTTTAATTGTATTTTTAGAGCTTGTCATTAGATAACTTCCCTCCAACTGGTGATTTTTGTCTGACACAGCCTGCAGGTGACTGTAATTAGCCCCACATCGGTTTCATGTTCAACCTACAACTGAGACAGGTCTGTAGACAAACCCAGAGGGAGGTTGTGTGTAAAGGAACACCTTAGAACAAACAGCATGGCTTCTTTCTTAAAATATCAAAATCTAAAAAGGTGGCTCACATGTGTATGCGGTATTCTATAGTGATTCTCAAAAAATAAAGTTGTTGGCAAGATCTATGAGTTCCAAGATAGAACGAATGAATGATGTTGCAGCTTTGTAAAAAACGCAGTCATCCATTAAAAAGTTTCTGTGAATTAAATGATAGCTAGTTCATCTATACACACATGAGTGTAAGAAATGCTTTAACAAATGCAATTGTCTCAGATAAAATTCACAATTATATAATTGTAAATTCTTAGTTTATAATAGACTATCTTACCTGTACAGCATTTTGGAAGATGCCTTTATCCAGATTGACATATATTTATCTCATTCATACAACTGAGAAGCTAAAGGGGTTAAAGGTTTTGTTCATGGGCCCTAGGAGTGGCAGCTTAGTGCGGCTGGGATTTGAACTCATGACCTTCAGATCTGAAGGTAAAATATATGTGTGTGTGTGTGTGTGTGTGTGTGTGTGTGTGTGTGTGTGTGTGTGTGTGTGTGTGAGACATAAAGACTGCTTCTTTGCTGAAGTAACTTGTAGTGTTGTCAGAAGAATTCATTTAGAAATCTATAAAAACACAATGTCTGAAATTGATCCAAAACACATTGCTAACAAAATAAAAAACCTCACTTAAAGGAAAAAAGTAGAACGCTTTAGCCTGGCCAAATCAACTGGGGCTTAACCCAGTTTACCGTTTCATGCATGGCATCTCTCGGTATATAAGAAATATTATAGGTCAATTCTGGTGGTCTGCCACTAAATGGTCCACACTCTTATATACTCTTAAATTTCATCAATATAATCAAAAATGCACATAACAATGTATTTGATTGTATTAAATAATTGTTCATTAAATGAATTACATTCAACAAATGAACAAGAATGTTTTCTAAATGTAATTATGTCTATACTGGCAGCAGGAGCCTACAAGCCATGAGGGCATCTACTGACTGAGCATCTTTTACCATTCACTGCCTAAGTCTCATATCAGTTATCGGTGGGCAAACCTGGAAAGCTTAATTAAAAAATCTATAATAACCATGATTCTGAATTCCTTATGCCTCTAAATATTGATAATTTCAAATTATACATAATGTCAAGCAACAGCAAAATAATGTTTAAAATGATGGACACAAACTAAATTTTCCATCATCTGCTGAAGTTTTTTAATGTGTACTGGATTCACGTTTACATTATTTAGCTCCTGTAAAGAGTAGTCTTACCATTTATTGCATTTTTGTATCAAATAATTATCTATTATGTACAACTCATAGTTGGTCTTGTATTGTGTTTTAGGTTTTTTTACTCATGTTTGCTTATTCATGTGTTTGTCTTAATTATTTTGTGTTGTGTTTGTTTTTTGTTTGTGCACTCTTATAAAACTTTTTTTTTGCTTGCATCCACTTTATGTATCATACATGACAAATAGACTTACATATCTGATTCTGAAACTTTGTCAATATGCTTATTTATTACAGACGTTCCCCACTTTACGACATTCACTTTACGGACTTCTGCGGATACGAACAAACCTGTCCTCAAATTGAAATTTGTTTGGAGTCGAACAAATTTTGTTCGTCAACCGTAACGAGTCTACATAATGCACTGGACTAGGGCGAATTAATTTTGTGCCATTATTTTCAACAAGAATGAGTCAATCATCTGTAATGTAATACAAACAAAACATGGATAGATGCTAATTTAATTAGACATAGGGTACATGCTTGAAGGTCAGCCCTTTGTGCTTCTATAAATGCAACCTAACACATCAGTCTGATGCAAAGGTGTAGAAAGAATCTGACCAGGTATGACATCAGCCACCAAAGTGAAACAATGCACAATATATTCTGATTAATACAATGACGGGTTGGTCTTCTGTAGTGGTTACAGCTGTATTCGTTACAGAGAGAATATTTCTTACCAAAAAAAAAAAACACATATTGTAGGTGAGCAAGCAAATATTCTAGCAAACAAGGTGAAGCAACATTAAAAAAAATAATAATTCTTGATCACATTTCTGTAAATGTGCAATGTAAATATACTATATAAATGGAAGTTTGTGTAAACCTGATGATAAGATTTGTATGTGGTTTTTGAACAACCCATTCCAATTTTAGTCAAGATTTGCTTTTATATGAATCTCCACTATTTTGGGAGAAACTAGTGTGCTTGTGGAGAATTGCTTGTGCTCATTGCGTAAATAAAGTCAGGTGCTGATGTAGGGTGAGGAGGCCTGGGGTGCTATCAACATTCCAATTCATCCACAAGATATTCAATAGGGTTAAGGTCAGAGCTGTATAGAAGACCATTCTAGAAAGTCCACCCCTTTGTATAAGGCATCAAATACAGTTGTGTAAACCTTGTAAAAGTAGTAGCTAATTAGTTAAGACGTTGGATTTTTAATGAGAGGACATGTGTGTATATATATATATATATATATATATATATATATATATATATATATATATATATATATATATATATATATATATATATATACACGTCCTCTTATTGAAAATCCATATATAATATGTTGTAACGCTTCTCTGTGAGGTATTTATCTGAATAATAGCATGCTACTGTGATGTTTCATTTCATCCTTGACAGAAATAAACGTATTTTATCAACTTAACGGCTAAGTCATTAACTTTGCTTTTAAGGTAGTATTATCAAGCATACATTTTTTTAAATGCATTTCACTCTTGTCTCATTATATTAGTAGTTTTAGAAACTTTAAAATAGCAGTCTTTATCCAAAACACAATTGACATGAATAGATTCAGGCATGTGGGCAATTATTTTTGAAGTAACTTTGAATGCTTAGGTTTTGCAGTTGCAGTGAGCATTTTAAAGTGCTATACAAGTTAAAAGAAAGATTTTTAAAAAAGAAGAGACGCTGCTACAAATACTGAACTACTTACAATATCTAACTTTAAATCTAAAAAAACAAAAGAATAGAAGGATGTTTCCAATGCCAAACAAAAGAGTCCTCTGTTTATTCAAATTGCCCTTTTTGTTTTCAACCAATTACAAAATCAAGGTACATGACAACATCTTTCTGAGAAAACAGAGTCGCCCAGATCAATAAAACAGATGCTTTCCACAGTGAAAAGTCTGCCGAGATGAAACCCTCTTAACATTTCATCTTGTAACACACTCATTTTCACAAAAGGGAGAATTTTGTTTATAAATTTACAGCTTTCCACTGATAGATGAAGTGTTTCTGACAGTCACCTGCAGCAGAGTATCAAAGCTGTGACAGGAAAACATACTATATCCAAAAATTCAAAGCATAAAAACTAAATAAAGCATTTGTGTATGATGAGGAAAATTTATCATCAACTCTTGTTAAGTGTAAAGAAAGAAAAAGTAGGAAAAAACAGTTATTAGTTTGATTAAATAACAGTATGTTTTAAGATATTTTAGATGTGGACACCTGTGCCTTATATGATTTTTTTGTTTTGTTTAGTGCATTACAATGCTTTAGGAAAAGTGCAAATCCTAGATTTTAACATATATCAGAGGTGTCCAAACTGCAGATACCAGAGTTTTTTTCCAAGTAATTTTTTGTACAGTAACTCTTCTGTTGGATTGGACCACCAGTTGTCCTTTCCTGGACCACTTTATGCAGGTAAAAAGCATTGTATACTGGGAAAACTGTGAAACATCTGTAATTTTGGAAATGCCCTGACTAAGCCATCAGTATTTGGACCTTGTTACCTAGAGCTTTATCCTTGCCCATTATTTCCTGCTTACAACACATCAAGTTTAAAAACTGTTTTTTAAAAAAATCATCTGGTGCCTAATATATTCTATCCTGTTACAGTTGCTACTGTAATGAGACAGCTAGAAATAAAGAGAGAGAGAGAGAGAAAGAAAGAAAGAAAGAAAGAAAGAAAGAAAGAAAGAAAGAAAGAAAGAAAGAAAGAAAGAAAGAAAGAAAGAATGAGAGCTATCAAACTATCAATTCTTTCTTTGTCTGTACTAAGTAAGTTTTCTTATATTGAGTCAAATTAAGCTGCAGGCTCCACTTCTGGCGATGCCCTACTGTCAGTTCATCCCATAGAAAACAAAGACTCTGTGGTTAATTATTTAAGCTAATTAACATCTGTACATTTGCAGTATTTGGCCTTGGGGCTAGATTTTGAACACCTCTGCCTTAGATATTGATTTTTATTTTTTATTTTTTTGCATTACACATTTGTAGGAAAGGTGTAAATGCTGGAATCACTAACAACCAAGTTACAAAGGAGATACATGCAGTCAATGACATCTCCAAGATGAATGCATTTTTAGATTAATTTTTATGTATCTAACGCTTCTGAACACCAACTCCACTGCTACTAATGAACCAGATCTTACAAAATCATCACACCCACTTGCTTTTTAAATGGCAAATGAAAAACCACAGATCTATCATCCAGGCCTGATTAATGTTAACCACTAAAGAAATCCTTGAAGCCTGCCCTACATGTGCCTTAAAAATCATTGTTAAATGTTCAGTGATTCCCCAGAGCCTATCATTTAGTCATTAGATAAATGGCATCCCTGAGGTCCATACAAATCTATTATTTAAGTCTTGCTAGTTTGGAACTACTTTTTTTTTTTTCCTATTCACTAAGCTGTACTCAACACAGTTTCATATTTCATATTTCATATCATAAAATGTATATGGAAAAGTCAATAGGATGATATCTGTGTCTGAAATACAGGTGCATTTTTTAGCTCTTTATGCAAAGGTTTGATTAAATAGATACATCACTATGAAAGTGAATTAAATACATTTTAAAGGGTAAAGGCTCAAGGTCAAAACTAGCTAATGTTCATGCACAATATTGTGGCCAAGGTCAGCAGAAGAAAACCAAATAATGGATTTATGCAAGCAATGCAAGGAATGCATACAGAAGAAATCCTATGAAGTAGCAGGGTTGGAAAAAGATATATCAAAATGTATGTTAAAATAAAATACAACTTTAAGTGTATCAAAATAAATATCTCGAGGTTACGTATGTAACCCTAGTTCCATGAGGGAATGAGACGCTGTGTCGAAACGCTTTGGGAACGCGCCCGAGTGTTCATCAGTCAAAAATTGGATGCTGGCCATCACCGGCGAGGTGATGTCACGACCAGGAAGTATAAAACGCACATGGAGTGAGGCGAGCATTAGCTTTTGTAAGGGAGAAGGAAGCACTGCAGGGATGTTGGCAGTGTGGCTTAGAGACGCAGCATCTTGTTCCCTCAGGGAACCAGGGTTACATACGTAACCTAGAGACGTTCCCTTTCAGGAACTCGAGCTGTGTCTAAATGCTTTGGGAACGAGTTGTCCAATCATGCCAGATTTAACAGTCCCTGACTAGTGTGTATAAGCAAAGGTAGGTTGAAGGACAGAAGGGCCAGGAGTGGCACTGCAGTCCAGGTTTTAGAACTGGAAGGACAGCAGAGTGGACCAGCCTGCAGCATTGCAGATGTCATGGATGGAAACTCTATAGGACCAACCCTTAGAGGCTGCCACACTCCGGGTTGAGTGCACTTTGACCCCGAAGGAAGTGGGGCAACCAGAGGACTCGTAGAAGGATGCGATTGCATCAGCAATCCACCTGCCATGCGTCTGATTGTTTGCAAAGAGTTCTCTCTTAGGAGGGCCATAGCAGATAAATAGATGTTCCGACTTTTCCACAACCTCACACCGGATACAGCCAGGTTAGTTTTTCCTGATCTGAGGCTTGAAAAGGAGGAGGATAGAATGCTTGGAGCCGGTCGTGGAACGACCAAGGGCACCTTAGGGATGTAACCCATTCGAGGGTAGGGGATGCCACTGGCAATGCCTGGAGTCAACTCCAGAAAAGAGGGGGCCACATTGAGGGCCTGAAGATCCCCTACTCTCTTAAGAGAGGAAATGGCTAGGGGAAACACAGTCTTAAATGTGCTCAGATAGAGCCTCGAACACAATGGCGAAATCCCACACAGGCACTCTAGGTCGCACTGAAGTGAGCTATGGCGTCAAGCCCTAGGGGGGCTGAGGGTGTAAGAGAGAACCAGAGGGGACAGTGCAATGTCTCTTGAGTCGCAAACAAGTCTAACTGAGCCTTGCTGAATCTCCACCAGATTTGCTCCACCTCGAAGGCCTCCTTCCTCAGGAGAGTGTTTACCTCTTGTTCCATGAACAGAGCCTGCTTGGGTTCCACCAAAGTGGGACACACCCCATATGAATCATAAAGCCTCTGTCTACAGTACGCAGCCTCAAAGGAGGCTGTTAGTTCTCTAGGTCCGCTATGATTGAGGAGGGTACTTGCTGGAGCTGGCCGTGCCCTAAACCACTAATTGTGGCAGGGTTGACGAACCAGGATCATGGGGTGCTGGGGCGGGCACTGTGTGATAAGGGGCACCACGCCCTTACCCGACAGGATCCCCAGAATGTCCCATGTCAGGATATCTTGGCCGCAGAGCATTGCACAGGATCTCTAGCAGGGGAGTGCAAGTCACGACGCTCTGTTCCTGGGGCTGCGCCCACTGAGCCGCTGAAGGAACTGCTGAAATTCCGCTGCCAGTAGAGGGGCATCCAGCAGCATGGCCCTGTTCCTATCAGAAAGATAGGTGGAGGCTAGGGCGGCCAGCCCTATATATATATATATATATATTTTCTTGATGCCTACTTTGAAGAACCTACAATATGACATATTTTCAGTTCACTTTTTTGTTATGTATATAATTCCACGTAGTAATTCATAGTTTTGATGCCTTCAGTGTGACTCTACAATTTTCATAGTCATGAAAAAAAAGAAAACTCTTTGAATGAGCAGGTGTGTCCAAACTTTTGGTCTGTACTGTATATATAATATATATATAAACTTTTGGTCTGTACTGTATATATATATATATATATATATATATATATATATATATATATATATATATCTCGGACACATAGAGCGCTTTATGAACAAACAGAAGCTTTCACTCCATGTGCTTAATAGCTTCCTGGTCGTGACGGCGTGCTTTTCATCGAACGGATTACACATGTGATTCAGAGCGTGGACAACCCGGAAGTGTTCCCAAAGCATTGTTGACAAAGCTTGAGTTCTTGAAAGGGAATCTAAACTTTCCTTCATTCACTACACGGATTGCACAAGTTCATACCGAATCCCTTCTGTCCTGGTTCTATATGTGTTCTGTGTCTCCTTAGAGGAAAAAAGAGAAGAAGGAAGAAAGTTCAGCAAGGAAAGGTAAGATAAAAAGAAAACAAAAAAATTTTAAATGATGCACAAGTAAAACTTAGAAATAATCTCTGGTGGACAGGATACTTTATTTAGGGGAGCTGGCATAAGGTTCATAGAATCCAGTAAGTACAGTCCTGTGGATTCTTTAAAGGATAAAAGCTATCTAACTGAAATTTGTTTTGCTTGTTTCATTTCCTATAAAACTTTTATACTTTTGTATTTGATTTTGTGCTTTTTATTGTTTCCCTAGAAAATATTGGTTATTTTAGGAGCCACTTGAGGATAATTATCTGACCAAGCTCTGAGGAAACTATGAAGAAACAACAGCTGCCTGTTCAAACAGAATGGGTGTTTATTAGAAAAAGCAGTGGGGGTTAGATATCAGCAGGCTATATATCATAAGGGAAGTATACTGAACACCTGTAATGATGTACTGTTGCTACACACTGTCTTGGGTTGTTAATGGGAACAATGGCATTAATGCCCTGGCTGCCAGTGCACACTGACTGCTGAGAACACAAAGCTGATTGTTAATTACTGTAGGTAGCATGTGAGTACATGTAACATTTAAATATTAAATCTGTCTCCCCATGTTTACTTATACAATCACTGTATAGATACAGTAAAATTGAGATTTAGAGATTAGGGGTGTAACAGTAAGACCAACATTTGACCAACATTTTTTTTTTGGTACAGGGCTTTCAGTTCAGTACACTTTGAGGGCAATTTTTTAATTGTTAATTATTAAACTTGACAAAATACACAAAAATGCCAAGGGTATAAAATAGAAACTTAAATTAATGCAGTTTCACTGTGGCTTCTCAATAAGTAACAGAAATAGCATTTGTTTAGCTCATGCATTAAAACGCTAAAGAATCGATAGCGCTAGCGTTAGCTGCTAAACAAGCAGTGGCTAGCAGCTAACAATGGAACTATGGATTCTTAAGCATTTTATGTACAGCTTCAAGAAAAGGAGAAAAGTATTTTCTCTTAAAAGGAGAAAGTCCTGACAATTCCACATATCGGGGAAGTGAATAAATAAAGGTTGGAAGAAATAAAGACATTTGTTTAAGTATGCTGAAATAAGTAAAATAGTTAAGTAGAATGTAGATTAGATATAACACACACACACACACACACACACACACACACACACACACACACACTTATATACACATGTATTACCTGTATGAAATGGGATCTAACAAATGTAAACTATTTAATTTAATTTTTCCATTTATTTAATTTAATTTATTTATTGTTATTTAATCAATCACTCAATTTTATCAATACAATAAAAATTTAAATTTAAACTTTTCATTACATATTATAAAATATTATTTTATATATTATTTAACCAAGCAGCCTTTTTATTTAAAAGTTTTTTTATTTTTTATTTTTTTTTATAAACTATTAACTGTTGATGCTCACAAATATTAATAGTAATACAGTGGAACCTCGGGTTACGAACGCCCCGGCATACGTATAATTCAGGTTACGAATTGCAGTTCATCAAAATTTTTGCCCCTGGTTACGAACAATATATCGGGATACGAACGTCGCTCACCAAAAAATCGCAGGCAAGTTGGTTGTTTTTGCTCTATCCACGCAGCTCGTCACATCAGTTAGCGTCCTGTGTCCCTAGCGAGAGCATCGTGTTACTTATCCGCTTGAACTTTTCCCGGCAGCAGCGTAACAACTCGTTAGTTGATGCTCGTGGAATGATGAGATGGACAACATTAGCCGATGCATAACCACTTTACTTGTTTTTATGAAGATAGATTAGCAGGGTTACAGTCTTTTCCAAGTACAATACCCATAATGAATTTCACTCTGGACTTCAATACCAACTGATAGTAGCCTTAAAGAAACAGCTCTCATTTTCCTCTAATGCAACAATTGTCTCAGCGTCGTGTTAATAACACTGTCTTTAATATTCTATAATATAATATATAATAATATATAATAATATAATATAATAAGATTCTCCTTCCAAACAATAACTCTCCTCCTCCCCTTCTACGAACGCCGCCTCCTGCAGCGAGTCTTCTCAAAGGAAAGTACCCGTAAAGATCTTTTCCTCTTTTGTATGTTTTTATGTGGTATAATTTTAATATAACATGTTAAAAGTAAATAATATTAGTGAATATTGGCTTTATTTTTATTTAAGTAATATTTTTGGTTGTCCAGAACGAATTACCGAAGTTTCTGTTCATTATTATGGGGAAATTTGTATCGGGATACGAACTTTTCAGGTTACGAATAAAGTACCGGAACGAATTAAATTCGTAACCCGAGGTTCCACTGTATACTGCATTAATAAAAACAACAAAAATTTAATGTTTAGCTTTTTTCCCCCAACAGTACCGAAATTGAACCAGACCGTGACTCAAAAACCGAGGTATTTACTGATCTGTGAATTTTGGATAATTACACCCCTAGTAGAGATGCATTTTTAAGATCTGAAGTTCAGAATGAGTGATTTTCCCCTTAAAAAGTGGAACAAAATGTAATAACAAAGAAACAGAGAATGTCTTATAATGCAGTTTGTTTAATAAGTTGTTAGGTTGATAATTTGTTGAAGTCGCTTGTTCATAACAATACAAGCTGCTACTATTTAAAAATATATGGAAGACATAATGATTTTAGAACTCTTTTCCTGCCTACAGTACACTCCGGAATTCACTTTTCCCATTAAAAGAACTTTACTATGCTTACACTCTTGAAAAAAATAAATAAATCACTGGTTCTTCAAGGGTTCATTACATCATTAATGGTTCTCAGACTACTAAAAGGGTTTTATGATCTCTTTCTGTTCACACTTTTCATAGAACCCTGAGGGACTACTGAGGAACCATTATGGGTTTTAAAGATGTTCTGTATGGTCATGGTACTTTTAATGCAGCCTATTATGCTGTTCTAACATAAAGAATTATTCAGTAATCATCTGAGCATTTTCTATTGTGTTTAATACTAAATATTTGATAGTTTTTATTAAATAGTATGAAAATGATATATGTTTATATATTGCATATATAAACATATAGAGATGATGCTTCAGAAAACTAAATCCAACCTACCAATTAACAGCTTGAAGACATGGACTCATGGTTATCATGGTTAAAGTATCATGGATAGAGTCATTAAGCTAATCCACAGTTCACTGGTTTTGTATTTATTCATAAAAAAAAAAATATTTTCATCCTGCCAAACTGATCTAAATTTCGTATTATTCGATTATCATGTGTAAATCACATTTGTTATTTGGTCATTTTGTCTTTGCTTAGTAGCAATAACATTTAAATGTATCTACAATTCATTGGTAAATGTTGCTTAGTTTAAAAAACTCAATATTTGGTATTCTTATCTTATAATCGTAATTACTGAATAGATTTTATGAATATGCAAAATATTTTTGCTTGCTAATATGTGGCACTTTTAGTAAAATCAGTTTACCATTTTTAAAGTAATTATGAATATGAATAATGAATAAACATCAAGTTGTACTAAATTACTATTAATATAATATAATATAATATAATATAATATAATATAATATAGTTTAATATAAGAATAACATTTTTCTTGTGTTTTAGAATTTCTGGGTTCTTGACTGTAAAACCCTTTAGCAACAACCAGATATTCCCCTACAATTAAAAGTGTATTCCTTTTTTTACTTTAATTCCATTGTTAACAATAGTTAAATAATGTATATTAAAACATTTTATAATTATGTTGCCAGTAGTATTTTGTAGTATGATGAGTAATGAAATCTATCCTCTGTAATTTGGACCATATACAGTACTGTTAATGATAGTGATTCATTAGATGTAGTCTTTACATTGCTAGGCAACAGCATGTAAGAAAGTAAACCCCTCGATATTGTGCTTTCTGCTTGTAGATGAAAGCATCAGTGTCAAGATGTTTTAAATCTAACAATGGTTACACGATAAATATCTCCAGGAAAAAAGAGAAAAGCAGGCTTAACATGACCAAATCAACAAAAAGTATAAGGAAGCAATGTACACGGGAAGGTTGAACTACTTTTTGAAATAACATTAAAGATAAAGTGACAGCTGGAGAACATGCGACTTTGTGACTAAATAAATGGTTTTGCTTCTTTCAAGTGTGTTAAAGAGATTGTTGAAGCCAGCACAACATTTATAATGCTTTTTCTTCAAGCAGCTGCTAATCACAGAATGGTTCATTTCTTTGCTACGCAAAAGGAAAGTTTTGCCAGGTATGTCGCACTGTCAAGGAGTCTTTTGCAATTTTAGGGTTCCCAAATAATTGCCTCTCTTTCAAGGTCTTTATTTTTGATAACCAAGACTTGCAGAGCATATTAAGACAAATCTTACTGGAAGGATAGCCAAGTGTAAAAAAGTTTTTTTACTAGTAGTTTAACCATGAAACACTTATATGTAGTCAATGTCAACCAAAAACTTTCTATGCTGTAATTATTTTTTTTTACTCAGGGTCACTTGAGTTACTTAACAATAAAAAGCAATCATGGCAGTATTTAGCTAATTATATTCATCTTTTTCTAAAATTTAAATTTTCTCTATATTCATGAAACATATGGAATATCTTAGTTACACCGATCAGGCATAACATAATGAACCTAGTGCCTGATATTTAATTGGTCCCCCTTTTGCTGCCAAAACAGTACTGACCGCAATTTGAGCTATAGTAATTAGCAATTTGAACTATAGCAATTAGCAATTTGAGCTATAGTAGCTTGTTCGTTGGTTCAGCCTCCCAACGTGCATCAATGAGCCTCGGCCACCAATGACCCTGTTCCTTACTTGGACCACTTTTGAAAGATACTGACCACTGCAGACCAGGAACACCCCAAAAAAGCTATAGTTTTGGAGATGTTCTGACCCAGTCATCTAGCCATCACAATTTGGCCCTTGTCAGACTCACTAAAATCCTTTTGCTTGTCCATTTTTTCTGCTTCTAATACATCAAATTCCAGGACAAAATGTTCAGTTGCTGCCTAATATATTCCCCACTAACAGGTACCATGATATAGAGATAATCAGTGTTATTTACTTTACCTATCGGAGGTCATAGGGTTATGCCTGATTGGTGTATTCTAATGTTTGCAACAAAATACTACAACCAGAAACAACCAAAAGACTCAAGATGAAATGTTATATTAGATCCTACAATTTGTATTTTTTTATACATGCTTATGTTCTAAGGTCAAATTGCTTACAGTGCTGTTCACTCATGTTTGTCTCAAACAAAAACGCAAGTGCCCAAAGCTAAATTTAATAAACTTTTTCATTAACTATACAGAAGGTATTAGCTGGCCAGTTGAAGTTCAGGACAAATATTGCTGTAGCATTTGTTGGCTTCTGGTTTGTGTTTCTTAAATTACTATATATATAGGCCAAGTTAATATACATCCCTGATCATTTGGATGTGCATGTGTATGTTTATATGTGAGAACGACCAAAAGCTGGCATTGGCAGGTCATTTTCATTAACTTTGTTGGGCCAGAGTTTTAAACACTTTCTATTTTCTGTACATCCACAAACACACAATGCCTCTCCTTCTGACCTTCTTCATACTTCTCTATCAACATTCTCAAAGCAAATTTTGCATCCGTAATGCTCTTCCTCAGCAATAAACCAAACTGCTCCTCACAGATGGTCACCTCTTCTATCAGCCTGGCTTCCACTACTCTTTGATATAACTTCATAGTGTGGCTGACCTCCACTGCCATCTCTTATATACATCTCCACGCTTCTGTTGGTATGACATCTGGGCCAACTGACTTTCCACTCTTCATTCCTTTTAATAGCTGTTCTCAGTTCCCCCTTACTAATCCTATGCACTTCCTGCTTCACCATCTCCAAATCATCCAACCTTCTTCCTCTCTCAATTTCCTCATTCATCAGCTGCTCAAAATATTCCCTCCACCTTCTCAAAACACTCTCCTCACTAGTCATTGAAGATCCATTTACTAAATCATTGTATTTAACAAACCCATCATGAGCCCGACAGCGATATTGGACCCCTGGGAATCTTCTCTGTCCTCGCAATTACTTACTCTGGACTTGTTACTTTGTCATCAACCTGCAGCAAAAAGCTTTGAGGCATGGAAGATCCGGAGTTCACCTTCACAGTTGAGCTGTCATCCCCTTTGAAACATGTCACCAACCATTAACCAAAGTTGTCTTTTAAATTCACTCAGCCATCAATTTTCCCTGAAAAGAAGTAAAAATATCATTAACTATTCTGTGTGTCTGGATTAAACATGCATAGGAGGGACAAATAAATGGTTTTGCTTCTTTCAAGTGTGTTAAAGAGATTGTTGAAGCCAGCACAACATTTATAATGCTTTTTCTTCAAGCAGCTGCTAATCACAGAATGGTTCATTTCTTTGCTACGCAAAAGGAAAGTTTTGCCAGGTATGTCGCACTGTCAAGGAGTCTTTTGCAATTTTAGGGTTCCCAAATAATTGCCTCTCTTTCAAGGTCTTTATTTTTGATAACCAAGACTTGCAGAGCATATTAAGACAAATCTTACTGGAAGGATAGCCAAGTGTAAAAAAGTTTTTTTACTAGTAGTTTAACCATGAAACACTTATATGTAGTCAATGTCAACCAAAAACTTTCTATGCTGTAATTATTTTTTTTTACTCAGGGTCACTTGAGTTACTTAACAATAAAAAGCAATCATGGCAGTATTTAGCTAATTATATTCATCTTTTTCTAAAATTTAAATTTTCTCTATATTCATGAAACATATGGAATATCTTAGTTACACCGATCAGGCATAACATAATGAACCTAGTGCCTGATATTTAATTGGTCCCCCTTTTGCTGCCAAAACAGTACTGACCGCAATTTGAGCTATAGTAATTAGCAATTTGAACTATAGCAATTAGCAATTTGAGCTATAGTAGCTTGTTCGTTGGTTCAGCCTCCCAACGTGCATCAATGAGCCTCGGCCACCAATGACCCTGTTCCTTACTTGGACCACTTTTGAAAGATACTGACCACTGCAGACCAGGAACACCCCAAAAAAGCTATAGTTTTGGAGATGTTCTGACCCAGTCATCTAGCCATCACAATTTGGCCCTTGTCAGACTCACTAAAATCCTTTTGCTTGTCCATTTTTTCTGCTTCTAATACATCAAATTCCAGGACAAAATGTTCAGTTGCTGCCTAATATATTCCCCACTAACAGGTACCATGATATAGAGATAATCAGTGTTATTTACTTTACCTATCGGAGGTCATAGGGTTATGCCTGATTGGTGTATTCTAATGTTTGCAACAAAATACTACAACCAGAAACAACCAAAAGACTCAAGATGAAATGTTATATTAGATCCTACAATTTGTATTTTTTTATACATGCTTATGTTCTAAGGTCAAATTGCTTACAGTGCTGTTCACTCATGTTTGTCTCAAACAAAAACGCAAATGCCCAAAGCTAAATTTAATAAACTTTTTCATTAACTATACAGAAGGTATTAGCTGGCCAGTTGAAGTTCAGGACAAATATTGCTGTAGCATTTGTTGGCTTCTGGTTTGTGTTTCTTAAATTACTATATATATAGGCCAAGTTAATATACATCCCTGATCATTTGGATGTGCATGTGTATGTTTATATGTGAGAACGACCAAAAGCTGGCATTGGCAGGCCATTTTCATTAACTTTGTTGGGCCAGAGTTTTAAACACTTTCTATTTTCTGTACATCCACAAACACACAATGCCTCTCCTTCTGACCTTCTTTATACTTCTCTATCAACATTCTCAAAGCAAATTTTGCATCCGTAATGCTCTTCCTCAGCAATAAACCAAACTGCTCCTCACAGATGGTCACCTCTTCTATCAGCCTGGCTTCCACTACTCTTTGATATAACTTCATAGTGTGGCTGACCTCCACTGCCATCTCTTATATACATCTCCACGCTTCTGTTGGTATGACATCTGGGCCAACTGACTTTCCACTCTTCATTCCTTTTAATAGCTGTTCTCAGTTCCCCCTTACTAATCCTATGCACTTCCTGCTTCACCATCTCCAAATCATCCAACCTTCTTCCTCTCTCAAATTCCTCATTCATCAGCTGCTCAAAATATTCCCTCCACCTTCTCAAAACACTCTCCTCACTAGTCATTGAAGATCCATTTACTAAATCATTGTATTTAACAAACCCATCATGAGCCCGACAGCGATATTGGACCCCCTGGGAATCTTCTCTGTCCTCGCAATTACTTACTCTGGACTTGTTACTTTGTCATCAACCTGCAGCAAAAAGCTTTGAGGCATGGAAGATCCGGAGTTCACCTTCACAGTTGAGCTGTCATCCCCTTTGAAACATGTCACCAACCATTAACCAAAGTTGTCTTTTAAATTCACTCAGCCATCAATTTTCCCTGAAAAGAAGTAAAAAAATATCATTAACTATTCTGTGTGTCTGGATTAAACATGCATAGGAGGGGACAAATAATTAAGTTAGACCACGATGTGTTCTGCTCAATGTTTTGGGTGCCTGGCAACTAAAGGCTATACAATAGGAGTGAACATAATGTACTATAATATGTACTCCAAGCTAGTTAGCTAGTTACAGTAAGTTATTTCATGCAGACAATGATGAATGAGGAAGTATAAAGCCACCATAATGTTAAAACTATTTACAGTTGAACGAATTGACATTGTCATTATAATAGAACTTGTCAAATGTTATATCAGCAACAATCAAAGAGTCAGTTTTTAAAGTTGATGCATTGATAGCAAAAAAAAAAAGATCAAGAGTAAAGATCTGAGCTACTTTGACAAATGTCGAATTGTGATGGCTAGATGACTGGATTAGAGAAACTCCAAAATAGTAGGTGTTTCTGGTTTTGTAGTGGTTAGTAATTACTAAAAGTGAACTCAGGAAAGACAACTGGTGACACACATAAAAGAAAGTTGGTGGAAATACAATAGCATGATGTTATCTTTTGAAATCTGGGATTCACATCTACAGTAGTACACCTTTTTATTGCAACAGAACACTCTAATGGCAGTGACTTTATTTTCATCAAGCAACTGTATGATCTGCTTGACAAACAAATTCAGTTCATCCTTGTTAACATCTTAAGACACCATAGCACACCTTCAGAGGTTTTGGTGGCACAATGGGAACCTACACAATACTTAGGCAGGTGGTTTTAATGTTATGGCTGATTGTTTTATAAGCTTTAAATGTGCACTCTTGCTACAAAAAAAAGAAGAAGAAAGCTGCTAGCCAAACTTTTGGCTCTGAACTGCAGAGCTATGTCCTTGAATTATATATAAAAATGTATTATTTGGGTCTGAGTATCATCTTTATTTGTTCCTGATATATTAAAACCCACAAGGTGACTGTTTGTTGTGCTAGATAATAGCTTTGGTTCTTTTTCAAGATGCTTTTTTTACTTTCCAACTAGGAATAAAAGAATTGATAGCCCAGACATGAAATCTGCTTGTCCCAGGTGTCCCTGGCTACTGATCCTTATGCTCAGATGAAACATTTCCATGTATTTAAAACTTGTTTTAATCCTTTGTCCTTGCAGCCAAAATGCAGCTTGACAATAATGATAAAAAATGCACTGATAATTGTCCTAATTGAAAATTAATGGTTAACACAGGATATTTGTGTATGTTGATGGATGCTTAGCCTCAGAGGCATTTCTTGTGCAGGTGGCTTGCACACAGTAGCCTGACAAATGGAAATATGAAAACATTTCCCAAAATGATCTGACTATTTAATATGCAAAATTATGCATGTTGTAATTAATTTGTCATTACGTCCTTGATTGATGTACCTGTGTGTTACGATGCAGACGTTGAGCTATAATTACTTCCCATTTTCTGTATCTGTATCGTTTCAATAAACAGTATAATACACAGATTATTATTCCACAGACACTTGAATCCCGGTTTTCCTCATTTATCTTTCAGCTTTTATCTCTACCAGCAGCTCTAGGATCTTCACCAAACTGTTTCCTGCTGCACCTGATTACAAGCAATATACAGAATATCATCCTATGAGTATGCATTTTCCTGGGTTTTGGCAAATTCCTCTGGGCACTCTGTTTCCTCCATGAGTCTAAATACATGCTTGTTGGCTGGCTGGTATTTCCAAATTGTCTGTAGTGTGTGTAAGCGTGTGTGTAAAATTGTGCCCTGCAATGGGTTGGCACCCCAGCCTGGGTGTCAACTTCCTAGTTTCTCCAAAGTTCCCTGAGATAGGCTCCCGGCTTGCCCACAGCCCTGTGTAGGATAATTGAAAATGCATTGGTACTGTGAGCAGTTAGCTGACCAGATCTATGGCTATGCATAATAGGAAAGAAAACTTGCTCTGAATTACTGTTATGTCATATCTAGACTACCGTATGCTTGCACACATTTGACTTGGTTTCGTTGCATAGCAACATGACAATGTTTTAAATCATGTGAACATGGTGCAGGTTTCAAGGACAGCTGCACACACATTTCAATAATAACATTGGCTTATGTCAGAGGAAAACAATTTTATACCAGCAATGTCGTATCTGTAATGCACAAATCTTGTGGAAGATGACCTGAGTCAACTAATGATTCATGTTTTTTTTTTTTGTAGAACTGTAGGTGTACAGGGTACAGACTCAGAGTGTAGAGATGTTTTTTTCCTAATGTATTAATTCATTCATTCATTTTAAACTTCATTTTCAATGACTAATGTTTAGTCAGAGTTCAGCTTGTATATCGGCAAAATCCTAGATGTTAAGGTTTCTGCTGTACATCATACTATAGTTAGAATAAAAAGGCATGTTTTGTCATTGTGTTTTCATTGTGCTTTATTTATCTGCACACTACAGATATGCCTGAAATATCTATTAAATAATAGATAGATAGATAGATAGATAGATAGATAGATAGATAGATAGATAGATAGATAGACAGACAGACAGACAGACAGACAGACAGACAGACAGACAGACAGACCGACCGACCGACCGACCGACCGACCGACAGACAGACTATGTGCCAGCAAAGCTCACAGTTAAAAGCTTAAGGTCCTATGCTGTCTCCACTCTTGAATAACTATAAACCTTAATTAGTTTATTTATCATCTAATTTACATATAAATAGGGTTGCACTGCTCAGTTTATCCATTTATAAATACTGTAGTGTTACTAATGCATAAAGCAGAATAGATAGTTTAAATAGTACTATTTCTATTAGATGCAGGAAAGTTTACCCGTTTAAGTCGGTCATCTGCATACACAGTTCACTTGAACACTAATGGAGTGATAATTTTTTATAGAAAAATCATTGTCTGGCTGTGCCTTAATTGCGACATGGGAACAGTCACTTGTGCTGATTGCATGTGGAGAAAAATCACAAATGCAATCACTTCAAATTACCTTTTTGTTCCTGGCCACTTGCCACTGTGTGTAAGGAAATCCTGTATATCAGGGTTACCTTCTAATTGTACCATCTCTTACAGCTGTTATAAAACAGCTAGAAGATGGAAAAAAATGACTAAATATAAATGGTGCCGCTCATAACTAAGACTGGATATGAAACCAGTTTCTTCACAAAAATATGCCAAAAATATATCAAAAGACATACAAAATGAGCTCATGAACAAAATGTAAGATATTATCCAGTCAAAAATATCCAGTCTTAAAGAAAATCTTTACTTACCATTGTTGCTGCACTCAAAAAATAAAACACTAGAAGGCATCCATTATCCCTTGCTCTGAAACACCAATAGCCCAAAGCACACTTCAGACGTTTTATTGGAAAGTGCTTCACGAATATTGAGCAAAGAATTACGCCTGGCCTGTATGCATGGAGTGGCAGAACACTAATTTCTGTGCAGTTTCTTACAATACAGCCTAATACTATATAGAGCATCTCTGAGGATATGCTTAAGAAGATGCATTATATATGCTGGTCTATAAACTGAAAATGTTGCACATTTTATGTGTTTCACAAAGTTCATAAATCAGGTCCCAGGTTTTATGAACACACCAGAAGACAGATAAACAATCTTTTCTTAGCGAAGCACATAAACAACCTAATATGCACTGAAATTTTTATAAGCAAGTGGGATTTAGTGTGTTGCTTCAGTAATAATTAAGATATACTGTAAAAAAGTTTCCAGGAGTGTTAGAGTTTATTGAATCACAATCCAAAAGTTGAAGTCATTAGCAGGAACTGGTCTATCACAGTATTGACATCCATCAACAAAACAAAGGTTAAATGCAAAGCATGATCAAAAGCACCATATAATAATGGTCATGGAACAGAAAAACAGTAGCGAGCACAAAAAACCCATCTCACGTTATTAGGAATAACGAATTGCTAGAGTAACTCGAATAGAAAAAATTATCAAGGCAAATTATATGTTAAATTAATTAAACTACACCCGTAGCACTGTGTTTCACAGCGGACCATTTTTATTGACGCACCATCCGCTATACTCTGGAGTGCTCTAGACATGTAAACATAGAAGACTGAAAAAAATGAAGGAACGGGGAGAAAACAGAGAGGGGCGAGGAGAAGATTCATATGGAAGTCTGTTTCCGGCATTTAAAAAAATTCGTAATATTCTGACTTCATTTCTGGCAATTGCAACTTTATTTCCCGCCTTTATTTTTCACAATTCCAATTTTTTTTCTCGCAATTCTGACGTTTTTTCTGTAGTGCCAGAAAACTTTATTTATTGAAAATGAAATAGGCTACAATCAATACATTTGCATGGTATCAAATTAAGCCTCCAATCTCAGAAGAGAACTCTAAAAATCAGTTCTGGAGGAGACTGAACAAGACAGATGAAGCAAAAAATAATGATGCAAACTTTTTTTTTTTATGTGACGGACTTTAAGAGACCCGTCTTATTTTCTCTTGTATATTTAGTATTGCCCTTTAATAAAGAAAAAAATATTTCTTATCTGATTATCCGATTAATCGTTGGAATAACCAGAAGAATACTCGATTACTAAAATAATCGATAGCTATGGCCC
This sequence comes from Silurus meridionalis, assembly GCF_014805685.1. Taxonomy (NCBI): domain Eukaryota; kingdom Metazoa; phylum Chordata; class Actinopteri; order Siluriformes; family Siluridae; genus Silurus; species Silurus meridionalis. The sequence goes on along the minus strand of NC_060891.1, from coordinate 21,805,462 downwards.
CTGCATGTTATACAACTGGGATAAATGGCAAGACTTCACTAAAGGTAACATAAAACCACAAACTTATATGTGAGCAATATGACAAGTGTGCACGAAACTAAAAATGAGCAACTGACATGGATTATTTATCACCATGGATCATTGTGGACCTTGGAAACACTGGGTGTGGGTTGGAAATACACCCTGAATAAAACATAGTCCATCATATTTACACACATTCACACAAGGGAACCCAGAGGAAACTTACATATATTGAGCTATCATGCAAAACTCAACAGAAAACTTGAGCCTGAACAGAAGCTTAACCTGAGGTGGCAACACTGACCACTGTGCCACAATTTTTTCTTTATAAATAAATATAAAAAATTACAAAATAATCAATGGGAGAAACAAATGTGGTAAATTAGCGGAGTCCTAACAGCTTGAGCAATGCAGCGATATTGGAATGCATCTCAGCTGAGCATTTACTTAGAAAACTATTGTTGCTGAAAGCATTGATGACAATTTGATACAGCCAAACTGATATAGCCAACATTGTCTGTGCTTTGTCATTTCTTTGGGCTGTAAGATGCTTGCAAACTTAATCCACTTATTGAATTCTCTTCACAGATAACAATGCTAATACTAGAATCAACCTACTGTTATCAAACTTACTTCGCTTTAATTCCGCCAAGTAATCCAGTTCATCTGAAGCGTCAAAGATTAAGGTCCTTAATTCTGAAAGTGCAGTGTAAATCTCCCCACCTGAGCACATTTTTCAAGCCGAATGATCAAAGATTCTACTTGCTTTGTTGTCGAGGAATAGCACTTTAGATGAAGTAACATGGGCAGACCTTCTTACACTCCATTACTCACTTAATCGCAAAGAGACACAAAGGGCCCCAGACTTCAGACTCTCTATAGCCAATTGTACACTCCTGTCTATACGAATCGACCAGGACAACCAAAACAGATTAGCCACTGCCTCACTATCCAGGAACATTTTACAAGTGCAGTAATATCAGCATTACAGAGCAGGCTTGGGGAAAAACTTCATTGTCATTTGGATACTCTATTTTTACACACATACTTTAGAATACATATCATTTAATCCATATTCATAAATTTTTTTGTGGCCATGTGGGCAAACCCTTCACAGGGTCAAATATGGGCATTTTATACTGAAAACTTCCAAGTATTTCTTGAGGGAGAAAGAAACATTTTTGTCTGTCACTATATTAGACAATAAAATAATAAAATGCATTAGCATCATACCAGTTGTGCAGATTGCAAATACATTAAAGACAATTGAAAAGGCAATTATCTAAAACTGTACAGCCTTCTTCTTCTTTTTCTTCTTCTTCTCTCTCTCTCTCTCTCTCTCTCTCTCTCTCTCTCTCTCTCTCTCTCTCTCTCTCTCTCTCTCTCTCTCTCTCTCTCTCTCTCTCTTTTGAGTTAAACATGCTCCTGAGGTACCAGTGACCAGTGTTCCTGTCCCAATACATCCCTATACCATACTGTATCTCAACTGTACTGTAAAGACTATAATTACACTCTTGATATCACCCAAATGAGGATGGGTTCCCCTTTTGAGACTGGTTCCTCTCAAGGTTTCGTCCTCATAATATCTTAGGGAGTTTTTCCACGCCACAGTCACCATGGCTGATCATCAAGGATAAATATACATTGTTCACTTTAACTGTTAAAGTCTGTAAAGCTGCTTTGAGACAACATCTGTTGTGAAAAGTGTTATAGAAATAAACTTGACTTGACTTGTTCCTCTTGACAGAGTTCTCTTCAGTTGAAAACCAGCGGCTTCATGAACAGTTTTGCATTTAAGCTCCTGTCATTGCACACTTCAACAATGATGAAACTGTAAGAAATGGACATACAGTGACAACCAGATGAGGCTGTCTTCATTATAGAGTCTTAAGGTTTCTTCCTCATACCATCTCAGGGAGTTTTGCCACAGTTACCACTTCCTCACTCATTAGGAATAAACTATTAAGAAATAAACGTATAGGCACTAAACATATCCATTCTTTATACAGCTTTATGATCACTTTAGCTCTGTAAAACTGCTCTGATACAATGTTCATTACTAAAAGCACTCTACAAATAAAAAAGGATTGAATTGAAAATTAATATATATGATGTGATAACAGTATGGTGAATAAAGCATCAGTAGTTTAAACTGCATTAAGATGAAATCATACAAATAAAACATATTGCAGTAGGTTGTGGTCGAGGTAACAATACAGTACTATGTATGAAATATGATAAAAATGTGTACATGGCAATCCAATATAAATGCTTAGATTCAATGTTAAACACTTATTTACTAATGTAAAGAGTGACTTTCAATTCCCCAAAAAATTACCTCTACATTTATAACCCAAGCCACATAAGAAAAAACAACATTATTTCAATTGTAGTAAAAGTGAAAACCACAATTTAAAGTGAGTGGATGTAGAGAGAGATTTTTAGAGCAAGAGAGAGAGAGAGAGAGAGAGAGACAGAGAGAGAGAGAGAGAGAGAGAGAGAGAAAGGGAAAGGGAGAGAGAGAATGTTCTTGGGCTTGTCAGCAGGTAATTAAACATAATGCTGTATGATGTTAAGATGCTTAATGCTGTTCATTTTAGTACTGTTGGCTGTGTATCTTTAGCATCTGTCTGGATGTAAACATTCACATTTCCACTGATGTGCAACATTACGACTTCCTTTTCAGCGAAAATCATGAAAGGATTTATTCAACATGAATGGATGTTTTTTATCAGTCTCAGCATAATGGATCACTGCAAAAACAACAAAAAATTTTAATATTCACCGTTTTGTCAGGACAACCCAAACTGCAATGTCTCTCCAGTGTTAGCACTTATATAGAAAGTATATAGTAAATATAGGAAGTAAACATTTTTTTGTTTGTTTCAGATGATGACAAGTTTTGTAGTATGAAAGTAATGGGAGATTAGTATTTTCTGTAATATGAACAACAAGAGAGAGAGGCTAATGTTGTGCCCTCCCCAAATTTTATTTATTTTCCCAAATAAATGTATTTCTAATCCTGTTTATCCTTGTCAATCCCAACAAAAACCTCGAGATCTTCAGCTCTGCTACGTCAAGCTCCACCCCCTGTCTTTTAGTCAATGCCACTGTCTCTAATCCATACAACATCGCAGGTCTCACCACAGTCCTATAAACTTTCCCTTTTACTCTTGCAGATACCCTTCTATTACAAATCACTCCTGTCACTCTTCTCCACCCACTCCACCCTGCCTGCACTCTGTTCTTCAATTCTCTAACACACTCTCCATTACTTTGCACTGTTGACCCCAGCTACCTAAACTCCTCCACCTTCTCCACCTCTTCTCCCTGTAACCGCACCACTCCACTGCCCTCCCTCTCATTTCACTTGTACTCTGTATTACTCCTACTGATTTTCATTCCCCTTCTATTCAGCGCGTTCCTCCACCTCTGCAGGCTCTTCTTAAACTGCTCCCTACACTCACCACAAATCACAGTATCATCCGCAAACATCATAGTCCACTGAGACTTCTGTCCGACCTCGCCTGTCAACCTGTCCATCACCACTGCAAACAGGGTAAAAGGGCTCAGAGCTGATCCTTGATGCAATCCAACCTCCACCTTGAACCAGTCTGTCGTTCCTACTGCACACTTCACTGGTGTCAAACTGCCCTCATACATGTCCTGCACCACCACATACTTCTCTGACACACCTGACTTCCTCATACAATACCACGAATCTTCTCCCGGCACCCTGTCATATGCTTTCTCTAAATCCACAAACACACAGTGCAACTCCTTCTGACCTTCTCTACTCCATCAACATTAACCCATACTGCTGCTCACAGACGGTCACCACTTTTATCAGCCTGGCTTCCACTACTCTTTCCCATAACTTCATAGAGTGACTGATCAACTTTATTCCTCTGTAATTACTGCAGGTCTGCATATCTCCCTTATATTTAAAAACCGGTATCAGCACAGTCCTTCTCTATTCCTCAGGCATCCTCTCACATTCCAAAATCATTGTTAAAAATTACACTGTATGTCATCAGGTCCTACCGACTTTCCACTCTTCATATTCTTAATCGCTGTTCTCATGTCCTCCTTACTAACCGTATCCACTTTCTGCTTCACCATCTCCATACCATCCAACCTTCTCTCTCTCCTTTTTTTCCTCATTCATCAGCTGCTCAAAATACTCCGTCCATCTTCTCAACACACTCCCCTCACTAGTCAACACACCTCCACCTCTAACCTTTATTGCTCTAACTTGCAGGACATCTTTCTCGCACAGTCCTTCTGCCTGGCTAATCGATATAAATCCTTTTCTCCTTCTTTAGTGTCCAACTTCACATACAGTTACTTAAATGCTTTTTCCTTGGCTTCTTCCCTTAATCTTGCACTACTGTCTCCCTCCTTCAGTTTCAACTATCCTAATCTTTTCAGTCCTCACTCTCCTCCTCTTCTTCTTCACCTCCAAAACCATCCTACAGACCACCATCCGATGCTGTCTAGCTACACTGTCCCCTGACAACACCTCACAGTCCCCAATCTCCTTCAGGTTGTATCTCTTATATAGAACATAGTCCAGCTGTGTGCACATTCCTCCAATCTTATACATCAATATACTTATACATTCTTCTTAAAATAAGTATTCAGCCTGCAGTGGACACTAATGATGTAATTTTACCTCTTTACCTTACATAAGTATGTTTTTCAAGTATCCACATTATATTCAATTCTTTGTTGTTTGTTTCTTTTTGGGAACTTTAACTTCAGTACATTTTAATGCATAATATTTTACTTTTTACTTTACTACATTTTAGAAAAAAACATGCCATTCCTCACTACTTGGAAGTGAATACATACATTTTGTTAAATGAAAACCTGTCACGAGAGCAGTTCTGTAAGAGTGTGTGGGGATTAAAGGGTTTGCTCACTGTGTGTCTGCAACCATAGAAAGCTCTCTCTTTATGATTCCCAGGAGACTAGATAATTGATTTGCATAAATTATTGAAATTTAGTTCTTATATAGGAGTACTTTTACTTGTTATATGTATGTACGTTCAAAAACAACTACTACTTTACTCTTACTTATAATCAGAGGTGGCAAAAGTACACACATCCATTACCTAAGTAGAAGTACAGATACTCATGTTTTAAAATACTCAGGTAAAAGTTGAAGTACTGATTATACATTTTTACTTAAGTGAAAGTAAAGAAGTCTTGGCTCCGACATGTACTTAAGTAAAAAGTAGTTATTACTTCTACCTGTTTTAGCTGTTAACTGGACCTCACATCATATTAATATTTGATAGATAGATAGATAGATAGATAGATAGATAGATAGATAGATAGATAGATAGATAGATAGATAGATAGATAGATAGATAGATAGATAGATAGATAGATAGATAGAACTTTATTGTCATTGCATAGTACAGGTACACAGCAACAAAATGCAGTTTGGCATCTACCAGAAGTGCAAAAAGTAGCAATCGTGCAAATAGTGCAGATAAACATGTAACATATTTACAGCATGTGATATATATGTAAGCATATGTACAGTAATCAAATATAAAGGCTATAACAGTGCAGAGATGTGTGGACATCATTAAGAGCCTTTGCTACATTTCCACACAGACAGTTAATGAGGTGATATCGGAGAAGTGCACCTCTTCAAGTCAAGAAGCTTTTGTATATATAATCATAGACATTTTACAGATTTTAATGATGTTTTGTTTTTATCTGTACGATTGTCAGGGATCCCCCTGCCACGCCTCCCTCGGCCGCTGTCAGGGATTCCCCTGCCATGCCTCCCTCGGCCGCTGTCAGAGATTCACCCTGCCACGCCCCCCTCGGTAGCTGTCACGCTGCCTCATTATCCCTTGCCGGCCATAATTACCGACAGCTGTGGCTCGTTATGGACTAGACTATATAAACTCACGTTCTCGAGTCACAGGCTGTCGGTTCTTGAAGGTCATTAAAATATTTTTCGGTGGAGTTTATTTATTTATTTTATATCTAAGTAAAGAAAGGACGTCGAGAATAAGTGTATGTTTTGCTGGAGGTTTTAATTTCGCCTCTTTTATATTTAGCTATTTATTTATGTATTTACATTTTTTTTTTTCATAAAAATGGTAAAAACAGAAATGCATGCTAAATTGATAGCGTGTTAATAACATTTAGTGCCGTTTAAAATAATTAGAATTTTTACAGTCAAATATATATATATTAATACAAAATGAATTAAAAATGTTATTACCTAATGAATGTATCCAGACTGAACATCCACATATAGAACACAAGCAGAGAAAAGATGATGATCATCATGAACGTGTCTGTTCTCAGTCATGTTTACATCACTGACTCCCTCTGTCTCATCCACGTTAACTCCAAACTTCTTACTGCCTTCTGGCTGCTGATTCTTATCTTCGTAAAGAGTGAGAGTCAGGATTTTTATACACCAGCGGATTGAAAAAGACGCGCAGTAACAGGAAATCGGTTGTTCGGCTGAAATCGGCGCGCAGTGAAAAAAAAAATTTGATATTTCACCAAATCAATGGATTAAAACTAAAGTAACAAGCCTGTTTTGAAAATGTAAGAAGTAGAAAGTACAGATATTTGTGTAAAAATGTAATGAGTAAAAGTAAAAAGTTGTCTGAAAAATAAATAGTGGAGTAAAGTACTGATACCAGAAAAATCTACTTAAGTACAGTAACAAAGTATTTGTACTCCGTTACTTCCCACCTCTGCTTATAATATATGAAAGGAGGAGCTTTACTGGAATAGTATGTAAGCAGAGTACTTATATTTCCGTTTCATGAACTCAAGCTGCATCACAACGCTATGGGAATGGGACCGTGTTGTCCACGCACACTGAGGTGTCCAGGTCCTGGGCTCAACCTTTTTTCTGCCCACCCCTTGAGCCCCAGGTAGATGTTGTACTCCCATGTCATTTGGCTGAAAGAACAGGGGTATGGAGCGATGCCACAGGTTAAAGAGGCACTAGCTATCTATCCCCGGAGTACGCTTCCGCCCTCAAGACCCCGACATTACCCATGAAGCCCCTTTATAATACTTCGGTGCTTGTAGGTAAGGCTTACACCTCAGCCGGTCAAGCCGCTGCATCCCTGCACACCATCGCGGTGCTGCAGGCATATCATGCTGACCCGCTGCACAAGCTGGATGTGGGACGTGCCTCAAGCGACCAAATTCTAAAGCTCTGCCTTACGTCAGACCTGGCTCTCACAGCCACGAAAGAGGCCACTAAGGCCATTGGCCGGTCCATGGCCACCCTTGTCTCCACATTGAGGCACCTTGTCTCAGCCTCTCTGACATGTCTGACAGGGACAAGGCCATGCTGCTGGATGCCTCACTCATGCCCTCTGGCCTCTTCAGCAATTCTATTAATGCGGTGGTTTCAGGAAAGCAAGAAACAAGCGGCGGCATTCCAGCGGTACCTCCCATGCCGCTCTAATGGAGCTGCTCAGTGGTCACGTTCCCAATGCATCTCCCATAGCGTCTCGTTCCCTCAGGGAACTAGGGTTATATACATAACCTAGAGACATTTTATTCAAGTACAGGAATGGTATCTTTTATCTTTTTCAGGCCAAAGAGGGAAGTGGTAGCTCACTGGTTATGTAATTGGACTTTGGCCCATAAGGTCATGATTTCAAATCTCAGCACCACCAAAACGAGCTGCCACTCCTAGGCCCTTGAGCAAGACTTTGACTCTAAACCGCTCAGTTGTAATTGAAAGTCACTCCTGATAAGAGTGTCTAGCAAATGCCATAAATGTAAATTCTTTCCTCTATAATTCTGAAATTAAATACTTTTTAAAACTACAATATATGGAATCCGTTCCATAGTTCAGAGACGCATAGAGTTAGAATGCAGGTTTACACTTTTTAGCAACAACATGGAATATTCATATAGGTTTTGAATTGGTGTGCACTGAACATTGTGTACTTCACTTGAGTGATCTCCTTGAAACACCTGCCGAACCTCTGGAGCATAAAAGAGCAGAGATGTGAAGGGTGGCAGATAACTCATGCTTAACATAAACATGTGAGTGACAGACAGTATGACAACCAAGAAGCAGAAGCACCACAGCCTCACGGCCTGCAATGTGTTTCTTGAAATAAAATACCAAAAAATCTAATTGCTATCAGATCAGATATTTTAAGTGAAACATTTTTTAAAGTTTTCATGAGATTTAGGGAAGTGGTCAGACTAGGTGATGGTGAAGAGGTGCTGGATGTTTGGGCAACTACTGCAGAAGTGATAAGGGAGACAGCTAGGAAGGTACTTGGTGTGACATCTGAATAGAGAAAGAAAGACAAAGAGATGTGGTTGTGGAATGAAGAAGTACAGGAAAGCATAAGGAGAAAGAGGTTGGGATCAGCAGAGAGATGAGAAAAGGAGGCAGGAGTATTAGAAGATGTGGAAGGAGTTAAAGACCGATTTGGCAAAAACAAAGAAAAAGGCACATGAAGAGCTTTATGAGATACTAAGAAAAAAGAAGGTGATTTTTACTGATTGGCCAGGTATAGGGACTGAGCTGGGAAGGATAAGCTTGTTGCAAGTTAGAGCAATCAAGTATGCAGATAGAAATGCATTGACAATTGAGGATAGTGCATTGAGTAGATGAAGGGAGTATTGTGAGCAGCTGATGCATGAGGAAAATGAAAGATAGAGAAGGTTGGATGATGTGGAGATGGTGAAGCAGAAAGTGGATGGGATTAGTAAGGATAAAGTGAGAGCATCTATTAAGAGGATGAAGAGTGGAAAGTCTGTTGGATCAGATGACATACCAGTAGATGCATGGAGTGGAGTTTGAGATGGCAGTGGAGTTTTAACAAGATTGTTTAACAAGGAAGGTGAGAGGATGCCTGAGGAATGGAGAAGGAGTGTGCTGGTACCAGTTTTAAAGAATAATGGATATGTGCAGACCTGCAGTAACTACAGGGAAATAAAGTTGATCAGTCATACCATGAAGTTATGGGAAAGAGTAGTGGAAGCCAGGCTGAGAGAAGAGGTAACCATCTGTGAGCAACAATATGGTTTCATGCCAAGGAAGAGCACTACCGATGCATTATTTTCTTTGAGAATGTTGATGGAGAAGTATAGAGAAGGTCAGAAGGAGATGCATTGTGTGTTTGTGGATTTAGCGAAAGCGTATGACAGGCTGTTGAGAGGAGTTATGGTATTGTATGAGAAAGACAGGTGTGTAAGAAAAGTATGTGAGGGTGGTGCAGGACATGTATGAGGACAGTGTGACAGCAGTGAAGTGTGCAGTAGGAACGACAGACTGGTTCAAGGTGGAGGTGAGACTGCATCAAGGATGGGCTCTGAGCCCTTTCCTGTTTGCAGTGGTAATGGACAGATTGACAGACAAGGTCAGACAGGAGTCTCCATGGACTATGATGTTTGCAGATGATATTGTGATTTGTGGTGAAAGTAGGGAGCAGGTTAAGATGAGCCTGGAGAGGTGGAGGTAAGCGCTGAAGAGAAAGGGAATGAAAGTCAGTAGGAGTAAGACAGAGTACATGAGTGAATGAAAGAGAGGGCAGTGGAGTGGTGTGGTTGCAGGGAGAAGAGGTGGTGAAGGTGGAAGAGTTCAGGTACCTGGGGTCAACAGTGCAGAGTAATGTAGAGTGTGATAGAGAAGTGAAGGAAAGAGTGCAGGCAGGGTGGAGTGGGTGGAGAAGAGTGACAGGAGTGATTTGTAATAGAAGGGTATCTGCAAGAGTAAAAGGGAAAGTTTATAGGACTGTGGTGAGACCTGCAATGTTGTATGGTTTAGAGACAATGGCATTGACTAAAAGACAGGAGGTGGAGCTGGAGGTAGCAGAGCTGAAGATGCAGAGATTTTTATTAGGAGTGACAAGAATAGACAGGATTACAAATGAGTTTATTAGAGGGACCTCGAATGTAGGACGTTTTGGAAACAAGGTGAGGGAGGCATTGAGGGATTGAGATGGTTTGGGCATGGGCAGAGGTAGAAGTCAATAGATGAATTCTGCAGATGGAGATGCCAGAAAGGAGAAAAAGAGGAAAGCCAAGGAGGAGGATTATGGAGGTGGTAAGGGAAGACATGCAGGTTGTTGGTTTGAAAGAGGCAGATGTAGAAAACAGAGTAGTGTGAGGACGGATGATCTGCTGTGGCGACCCCTAGCGGGAGCAGGCAAAAGGAGAAGAAGAAGATTTTTTAAATCTTGACTTCATTGTAATGAAAAAGTTTTTTGTAGCCATTATACCTTTGTGGTTCATATGTTCCAGATCATTTTTTTAAGTTAATGGACCAGCATCAAATTATACATGTATTATTTTTTAAATAGACAGGCTGCTATATAATACAAAGTTGTTGTCGTTACACCGAACCATTGACCTATGTATATACACATCCTGTAGACTAGTTATGTAATGAACAGTCAAGTTTGCCAACAATTTAATTGCTAATTGATTTGAATTAAATGTTAATTACAGTTTTTTCTGAATGCTTAAGCGCTAATCGTGATTCTTGTAGCACAATTTCTAAAACTATTAATACGTATAGCAAAACCACTCACTGAGTTTGCAAAACTAAAAGCACAAACACTGCTTTGCACTCAGTTTGCAATTTTGTAACACACACTTTGCAAAACTGTAGGCACAATTCACTGCACAACACTCTCTTTGCAGAACTTTAAACACAACTCACTGCTTACACTCAATTACCAAATTTCCAACACACTCCTAGCAAAATTATACACATGTATGGCTATCATTAACACTATTTTGCCAACTGTCTGGCACACTTTCACATGTGAAAACTGTTTTAGATAATTAGTTCACTTTGCAATCAGCCTAAGCACTATAAATAAACAGGTAAGCTGTCTGTGTGGAGTACAATGGAAGGAGCAGTAAGAGTGAGAAGAGTGAGAATCAGAGGAGGCTGTGGAGGCCGAGGGAGAGGACGTGAAGGTGAAGAAGTTGGAGGAAGAGGACGTGGAGGTAAAGAAGCGAGAGGGTTAGAGGAAGTTAGAGGAAGAGGACAAGGAGGAGCAAGAAGAGGCCGAGGAGGCCGAGGGAGAGGACGTGGAGGTAAAGAAGCGAGAGGGTTAGAGGAAGTTAGAGGAAGAGGACAAGGAGGAGCAAGAAGAGGCCGAGGAGGCCGAGGGAGAGGACGTGGAGGTGAAGAAGCGAGAGGGTTAGAGGAAGTTAGAGGAAGAGGACAAGGATGAGCAAGAAGAGGACGAGGAGGGGAAAGAGGAAGGGTAAGAAGAGTAAGAAATAGAATAACTGATGACATCAGAGCTACAATAGTGGACCATATCATCAACCATGGGATGACCCTGAGGGAAGCTGGCCAACGGGTTCAGCCTAATTTGAGCCGCTACACTGTGGCAAGCATCATTAGGACATTTCGAAATGAGAATCGGTAAGTACTTTGTAGCACTGCCATACTCTAATGAGAAACACAACAGTACCATACATGCAAAAATACTGAAATTGTTACTTTACAGAGGAAGAATGTTCACTCCAGAGCAAGAGACCCATATAGTGAACATGGTGATTGCCAATAATGCAATAAGACTGCGCGAAATACAGCAGCACATAATTGAAAATGACACCATCTTTCAAAATATACACAGTGTAAGCATTTCTGCACTAAGTCGTGTACTTGCGCGCCACAGAATAAGAATGAAGCAAATTTACAGAGTTCCTTTCGAGAGAAACACAGAACGTGTAAAGCAACTGCAATATGACTATGTGCAGGTAAGCTATAGTGTCATTGGTTCTGAATTTGGAAGTGCATACTGTAGTGCTGTGCATGGGCCTGATGTGTTGCATTTGTTTTGTCTTGTCCAGAGAGTAATGGAACTAGAAGCAGATGCAATGGGACATGAGCTACTTTTTGTAGATGAGGCCGGTTTTAACCTCAGTAAAACCAGGAGACTTGGCAGGAACATTACTGGACACCGTGCCATCATCAATGTCCCAGGACAACGTGGTGGTAACATAACCATGTGTGCAGCTATAAGCCAAAATGGTGTTGTTCACCATCATGCAACCATAGGCCCATACAACACTGCACACATTATTGCATTCCTGGACACCTTACATGACATGCTAAGTGTTCAGAGACCAGAGCATACCCGATATGTCATCATATGGGACAATGTTAGTTTCCATAGGGCTGCTTTGGTCTGCAACTGGTTTACAGACCACCCATCCTTCATGGCACTCAACCTCCCTCCATACTCTCCATTCTTAAATCCCATCGAGGAGTTCTTCTCTGCCTGGCGCTGGAAAGTGTACGACCATCATCCTCATCAACAGGTAGCCCTTTTACAGGCAATGGAGGAGGCATGTGGAGGTATTGACCAGGCATCATGTCAGGCCTGGATACGGCATTCAAGGAGATATTTTCCCCGGTGCCTTGAACTGGAGGATATTGCATGCGATGTGGACGAAATTTTGTGGCCGGACCCAGAAAGACGACATGATGTAGGCTGTCTTTTTTTTTTCTTTTTTTTTGTGAAATTACTATTTTGTGTCCTGACTTTGTCTTGGTTTTGTTGAGTGTGAATAAACACCAATACTTGAAGTTTGGATCCTTGTATGTTTACATGACACTATGACAAAAGTATGACCTCAAATTGACATCTGTACACAGAGAAAGAAAAGCCAGATGTGTTTTGTATTCATACTATCAGTGTGTAGTTGGCACATTGTGTGCTTAGTAGATGATGACTTGTGTTTACAGTTTGATACGAAAACACCATTTTTACGAAGGTGTGAAGAGTTAATCTAGCTGTGTTCGCTTTTGCAAGAGAACTACAATGTTTTGATAATTGGGTGAAAGGTTTTCTTATTTGTGTGTAGAGTTTTGCAAAAATAGCCAATAGTTACAAAAAATGTGCTTAAGCATTTAGAAAAAACTGTAAATGGTGGTGTGTATGTAATTAGGATATTGTTCAATGCTATTTTGTCATGCAATAATTATGGTCTAGCCCAGTGGTCCCCAACCCTCGGGCCGCAGACCAGCGCCGGTCCGTGGGTCAATTGGTACTGGGCCGCAGAGAAAGAAAACATAACTTACATTATTTCTGCTCTATTTTTTTATCTGATTCTGAACGATGTTTTATTTTGGAAAATTACCGGATTCTCTCTGCCACATCTCTCCATGACTCACTCTTGATGCTTGCCTTGGTAACATGTCTTACCTACATCCGCTACCTTCTTAAAGGGGCTGCTCCGGCTGGTAACACGTAATACATTACCGCTAAATTGAAACCTCCAAGCTAGCAAAATGAACAAAAAACAAAACAGTGGATTCACGTTTATTATTATATTTAGAAAATACCATGAAAATATTTTGGTGGGAGGATGGCATCAATAGGGGGGATAGAAGCATCCTGAATCCCAGCACCACCAAGCTGCCACTGCTGGACCCTTAAGTGAGGCCCTTAACCCACAATTCACCAGCTGTATAATTGAGATAACTGGATACGGTGTCTGCCAAATGTACAATAATTTTTTCTATAGTAGTTATAGTGGTTCTACTACTATGTGGACTGCTTTTATTTTAATATTTTAAGTTTACTTTTATCCATATGTGAAATTATAATTTTTTGTCATTACTATTCAGCCAGTTATTATTTAAAAATCAGGAGGTATAAAAAAAAAAAAGGTCACACATGGCCACAAAACAGCCTGACTTCCACAAGCACAGTGTTAACTGCTCTACATGGACTAATTAGTGACCTGTACTGCATCTGTTGCGACTCTCTCTAGGAATGTATTACTCACAATTAGCATTATTATCTGTCTCTATTAGCTGACTCTATCATCTGACTTTTGCCCTGGGATCATAGGCCTAGTTAATTTGAGTATGTTAGAAACCTCACACAGTTATTCAGTTGCAGTTGTCCTAATGAACTTTCTCCACATGAATGAATAGTGAATGGGTTGTATTTTTAGTACCATATACCTAAAGTAATTTATTTAATGAACAAAGCCCAGGTATGTATAGCTGTTTTGTGTGTGTGTGTGTGTGTGTGTGTGTGTGTGTGTGTGTGTGTGTGTGTGTGTGTGTGTAAGATTACACAACCTGGGTCACAGTTTTACAATTACAGCTACAGTCTATTTCTATTTCACTCTCATCTTTGAGAGATCCTAGCCCACAATGGAAGTTCTCTCATTTAGTCCTACAGCCACCCCCTCACCCAGGTTCTGCTCTTATCAGAAAGTACCAGACATCAGCTAAGCACTTGCTTCCTACACAGTGCCTGCAGAGAGGCCTCAACATGAAGAGTCTGTATCTGTTTGAGAACATGGTGGAGACAAATCACTGAAATCAGCAGAAGAACGCTAGAGCAGCACTCGCAGAAAGAGGCAGTGTTCAGTATAGAAAGATTAAGTACATTCTAGGTTTAATATTTTGAAAAAGCTAACAGAAAGCGCTAGTGGAAAGCACTGGCTTGCTTTAAGAGAATGCGATGCACCGTAAAACAGTTGGATTTGTGGCTGACACCTGAACACAAGAGCACCTCTTTATGCAGATCAGCCAGTTTTAACACATTCCATTCATCACTTTTTGTATGCTTATAACATTCAACACCTTCATCATCGGTGTGATTTATAAACAGTACATATATTACATATATATGTATATATTACTTCCAACTGTGTGTGTGTGTGTGTGTGTGTGTGTGTGTGTGTGTGTGTGTGTGTGTGTGTGCACGCGTGTGTTCGCAAAAAGGTGTGTTACCATGCATGCTGCAAAAACCTTTCAGGGTTATCAACATAAAGATGTATTTAGAGTTGATGACTGTGCGGTGATAGAGCTTATTAGATCCATTTTTGTTCTCCATCAGTAATTGATCCAGGACATCATTTTATTAAGCTTTTTTTGTATTGCATATATATATTGCACATATAGTGCCAATTATTCTTGTGTGAAATTACAAAGCCAAACGTTTGTAAATCAATATCACTTTCTTTCCTTTTTAACTTATTACATTTATTATTACTTATTACTACATTTGCTTGCACAAAATTGGCTTTATAGCTTATCACTTGTATCAAACACATTGTGATCTCTGGATCTTACTGCAGCACAATTAACTGCAAAGGTGCCACAGAACACATACATAACATGATGTATATACATGTAGGATTTCATTATTTGAAAGTAATTTTTCGATTTTGTTTCAGCAACCAAATGTTTCCTGAAGGTTTTTCAAGCCGGTGCATTTTTAGTGTACTAGTTCCACATTAACGGTTTTGTCATGTTGATTTTTAAAGCCAGGAAACTTAAGCAGCTTTTTGCTAGATCAGTGCTGCTTCGTGCTCTGGATATTTTATTTTATTTTCTATTTTTTTGCATTGAGCACAGTGCAGTGTAAAAAGGTTTTCTACATTTGCAACTTGCATAGGCATTCAAATAGCATAAGCTTCGTTTAAAAAGGATTTAAAATAGTGGAGCTTCTATAAGTGATTAATTGTCACCTAAATCCTTCAAACATACTATGCAATTCCCCAGTAATGATCGATGAAATCCTACCGAGGTATGACAGAGGCACTTCAATGTCTTCTTTCCATTCTAATGAATCAAAATCCTGTTACAGGAAAAATCCAATCTGCGATTTGTAATAAAATCCAAGCTTAAAAATAATACACGGGTGGAAATGGCTAATCTTTAAATAATGCAGAGGATTTAGATATTCATTCATGTACCAAAATGAAATGAATCCTAATGGACTTTATGAATTGATCTCATTACAGCCTAAATGTAGCTTGAACAATTTCTTTTACAGAGTATAAACTGGAAAAAGGGATGAACAAAGAACAACATAGTGCTTCATTAAGCTCTGAATATGCATGTTTTATAAGACAGCTTTTAATTAACATATATTTGTAAATAGCAAATGTAAAGATGTGCAGATTTAAGTGCCGTTGGGAGGAGTTGCACCGGGATCAATTGAGGTGAAGACCATTCTCAGCAAATGATACTAACAAGAAGAAGATTATAGTACTGACAAACACATCTGTTACAAAATATGTTATGCAGTGTGGCCATGAACTAACAACGACAGAGTGTAGATGAAAAACAGACTTCTGAGATAATGAGTTTATAAGGGTTATCTGAGATGTATGTTTTTATTGATTTTCAAAAATTCAATAGTATTTTGAATCCTTGGTAATGTTTCTGTCATCCTGATGCCAATAAATTGTCAGGTCACAACATAACATAGACTACACTTCCCCTGCAAACACTGCAGGCTGTCAAACATAGCCACCATGGACTCTATTTCCCAAAAAGCTACAACATTCTCAATCACAAAACTACTAATTAGGAACACATGGTCCCAATTATAAACAACCACACCTACATTCACACTATAAAAAGATTTTGTAAAGAATACACTAATTGCTTCTTGTTTCTGTATTTATACAAAGTCTAGACCAGGGGTCACCAACCTTTTTGAAACTGAGAGCTACTTCCTGGGTACTGATTAATGTGAAGGGCTACCAGTTTGATACACACAGTTTTCAGTTTGATCTGAAATAACAAATTTACCTTTTATTATATGTAAATATAAATAATTAATGATATTCATCTATGTGAAGACACTGATCATGTTAATGATTTCTCATTATAAGTATCAACAATATAGGAAACTGCTATTTTTAGAAAAGGCCCGCGGGCTACTTATGTGGGTCTTGCGGGTGGTTGCGTTGGTGACCCCTGGTCTAGATCACCTGACTTATTGCCCGCATTTGACTTTGACTATGATCCATATTTTTTTCCTTTGTTTTTTATTGACATTATTAAAGCTACCTAAACCTGCACCTGCATCTGCCTAGCACTGTTTTCATCACAAGAACAATGCAATAAAAGAAATGCAGTTGTGAACATTCACCCATGACCAAGTTTATTTTTCTCAGAAAGCTCAAACACATGGAGATCGCTACCTCACGGGTAAACCTAAAAAGTCAATATACACATGCAATACACCGCTATACTCAAGCTGCTATATACACAATAAGCCTCCATACAAATCTAGGACAACAGAACCTGAAATGACTTGCACACTCACAAAACAAATATCCAGGTAAATAAAGTAGGACAGCATTATACCATATGTGGCATGCCATTCCATTGAGTACACCAAAACACAACTCATTTAATACCTCAGGTTTGAACATATTGGATTTTTTTGTATGTGTCATGTAGTATGTGGCTGTTAGATATTATTATTGATTCTTTCACTCCTTCAGTACATTCTCACATGAGGAGTCAAGGGAAATGTACACAAAAAGACATTCTTTAATTTACTTGATGTTTATTTAATTTCCTGAAGGGTAAACAGCAAGATGAGTGAACATGGTTTGCCATACATTGCTAATTGGTTGACCTTTTGAAATACTGTAGAGCAACTTTACTTTAAAGGCTAGAGTGAAAAAATAAAATGAGCAATTACACACACACACACACACACACACACACACACACACACACACACAGTATATATATATATATATATATATATATATATATATATATATATATATATATATATATAGTGAGAGGGTTCATTTTTCGTCAACTCAATGCAAGAATTGGCGAGGAATAGCTAGTTGGCATGACGGTAAATGTGAAATCTCTAAATTTTTCCTATTGCAAATATCTCTGTTTGCTTCCAAGTCATACCGCAGAGCTACTGTGCAGACACACACAGATGGGTGACAAATAAAAGGAAAAGCCACCTTAAAGAGAAAAAATTACTTTTCTACCTTAACCCAGTCGCAGAATACTTAAACGGTTTAACTTCTCAGACAGGCAAATGAATGACATCATAATAAGACAGAATTTTAGATCAGATATGAGATCAGTCCCATTTTATATGACTTTCTTCATCCCCCTGGTTCTCACCCCTCACTATTCTTTTATAATACACATGCTTGTGTATAGCTCTAATAAAAAGTGGTTTATACACTCTACAAATCCATCTGCCATGAATCAGCTGCTTCCCATTATGTCAAATGATGTTTAACTAGGTTTTATATTACTTTAAAGCTGTCGATAGAGACCACATTAACCAGATTTGATAATGTGATAGGACTAGATGTTAGTCTATAGATGATAGATGAAAAAAATAAAAACCAAATGTTAAACGGTAGGCTAGCCTTTCATTATTTCCCTCAACTTGGCAAAGTGATATGAAACTATTAACCAATCAGAATAAATTATTTAACTTTGTGCTATAATTGAAAGACAATTAACCAACACCTGACCAATCTAAATCAATCAATTAACATTACAGTGGTAAACTCTTTATAAATTCTGATGGTAAATGACACATTTGACTCGAGGCTAGCATGTGACGTTTATGCAAATGAAGCTATCAGTCCTTATTCCTATTGGAAATCGTTAAATATGTGATATTAAAAGAATCATGTACGTTTACGCCATTCAGCAGACGCCAATATCCAAAGCGACTAACAATTATTTAATTAATTCTGAAAACAGAGCATTTGAGGGTTGAGGGCCTTGCTCAAGGGTGGAGCAGTGGCAGCTTAGTGGTGCTGAGATTTGAAGTCATGACCTTCTGATAAGCAGTCAAACATCTTCACCACTGAGATACACCTTCCCAACATCCTATCATCATGTGATATTGAATAAACTTTTATCTGGAGAAATATTGGAATATATTTGCAGAACTGTATAAAATAAAACCAAAGTAAATATGTCATTCCCTAAAATGTTTATGAATGAAGATAAATGTGTATAGATGAATAAACAGATTACTGCTAGAAGTGAGAGGACTAAAAGAATCTAATCTATTTGAGAACACTGACCTTTTTAACGACTCAGCAGAGATAAAAGAGCATAATTTCTTTTCTTTTTTTTACTGGCAGTCAGTGACATTTGAATTTTAGATAAACAAACACCAGGTCTGTGGGGAATGAAGGCCTCACATAAAAGCTCAGTGGTTAAGCCTTGGAAGAACTAAGAAAGGAACTGAATAAATTACTGGCACACATATAAATGAGTGATAGATGGATATTGCAAGACCTGCTCTTTTAAAAGATACCCAATGTAGTACAAACATCCAATTGAGGAGAATATCCTGAACTGGATTTAAAAAAATGGTCATCAAATATACTCAATCCCATCATGTCTGAGCAAGCATGTTATTTGAGTCTAAACTTCTGTAGCTTGATGTGCACTGAGATTTGAACAATGTGAAAGACTCTACACAAACATTAAGCTTTTATCAGCAAGAGAATCTGAGCTGACTCTGTGTCAACTCAATTTCTTCTGACTGAATTGGGGAAAGGGAGCTGTCTTAACTTTCACACCCAGCCAAATAGTAGGTAAAAAAAATAAAAGTGATTTTAAAAATTTCTGAAGGGTATTTCTTCTGCAATGTGCAAAGTGCACTGTGGCCTACTTTGCTAACAAAACACACTCTAAGGCAAGCACTCAAACCATACCAAAAGTCCCACCTCAGTGATGTTCATTAGTCAAAACTAATTAATCAAAAGGTATGAATTATTTTTCTATAAAAGTAAGGCACAAATAATAGTAAGAACTTCTTGCTTTGGAACAGTCAGCAAGTTCTGTTGAAGGAAAGAGATTCTTGGAAATAATATGCTGTATGTTCACTAATCAAGCATAACATTTTGACCACTGACAGGTGAAGTGAATAACACTGATTATCTATTCATCATGGCACCTGTTTAGTGGGTGGGATATATTAGGCAGCAAGTGAACATTTTGTCATCAGAGTTTTGTCGTGACCACCTACCTAAGCATTGTTGAAGACCATGTACACCCTTTCATGGAAACAGTATTTCCTCAGAGGTATGACCTTTTTTTTTTTAGCAAAAATGTTTCAGGAATGGTATGAGGAGCACATTAATGAGTTTAAAGTGTTGACTTGGCTTCCATATTTCCTAAATCTCAATCCAATTGAGCATCTGTGGGATGTGCTGGACAAATGCAAACTGATCCATGAAAGGCCCACCTTGCAATTTTTTAGGATCTGCTGCTAACAACTTGGTGCCAGATACCACAGCACACCGTCAGGGGTCTAGTGGAGTCCATGCCTTAACAGTCAGGGCAAAAAAAAGGGGGACCAACACAGTCTGTGTATTTATTTATTTGTTTGTTTGTATTATTTTTGTTGTTTGCTGTTTTTATTTTTATAGTTATGCAGAAAAAGAAAAAAGAGAATTAGAAGGGAAAAAAAATTTATAGCTGCTATAAGTGATAACAGGATCTGGTTTTAAATATAACTGTAAATGCACAAAAATTGTCATATTGCTGTTTAATAAATGTGGAAAATGAAGAAAAATGACAACAGTGATAATGACAATAACAATAATACTAATAATCTTGTAATTATTTGAAATAATACTGAGCATATTTTTTAATCATTCATTATTTTAGGTAACTAATAGTTTCAGGAATGAACACTTCTGTATGTGTTGTTACAGGAAAATATTAGATAGATAGATAGATAGATAGATAGATAGATAGATAGATAGATAGATAGATAGATAGATAGATAGATAGATAGATAGATAGATAGATGCATGCGTTTCCTGGTAAAACTCTATTGGTTGTAAAATTATTAAGGACACAGTAGAGAAACAATAAATTAGTAATTTATTTATAAAGTTAGCTCGCATGTACTTAATAAAATTGATACAGACTTTAATACAGGCATCTTCCACTATATGGGCACAAACTCTATATATGTACATTCTATGCATTACTAATAAGTGAGGTGTTCCCACTCATTAACCACTTCCCTGCAGTTCCACCTCCCATTCACAGTCAGTACTGGACCATGTCCCTGCTGCCACAATCACTTAGCTATGATTCTCACAAGATACTCAAAAAAGTTTCTCTAGAATGATCTCTTTAAGCATGTTTCAGCAACGAGATTTAAATTAGATGTGTTGTATTAGACTGCTTCACCTCTGTGATTCATCCTGAGGAGATGTGTAATTTGTAATTATAACTTTAATAGGAACAGCTCAAGTATCCGAAGATAAATGCTTATCATATTTCTCCATGTGGCTTTCATGTGATCCTTGCTCTGCGGTTCAACACCTGGCCACTTATCAGGTCCTTGCAAATGAAGAGGGTTTGATGTGTTAAACACCTCTTCTATCTCCGCTTCTATTGAGATGTGTCTGTAAAATGTTTTTTTTTTTTTTTTGCTGAAGTAAGAGGTGTGTTAATACTGCAGGTATCTACACAGATATAGTTTCGAATGTTTAAATAAAGGTCAAAAGTGAGTTTTAGGAAATGATGGATATTTACTGATATACATTATTAAGCGAATGCAAGGAAACATAATAGTAGATTTGTGAGAGCCGGTAGTGATGGCATATACTGTAGCATAAAATACCATGTAACAGTTTTCTTTGCTAGCAACATTATATCTAGTATAGAGTATGGACAACCTCCATTCAAACAATAAAGACTTAAATATCTTATATTTTAAAACAGAGCAAAGCAATGCCTTTACATTACTTACATCTCATGTTGCTATTAACAAATTAAGCTCTATAGTTATTTAGTCTGTCTAAGCACACATCTACATTAATTCAGATCAATTTAGTTTCTTGATGTTTTTGTCTAGCAAAACCTAAGGTTTTAAGGGAAATAAATGTAGTTTCCTTTCAGGGAACAAAACTGCGTTGTCTATGCTCTGAGTAATTACTCTAATCAGTCAAAATTGAAGACAGGCTGTCACTGGTGGGGTGACCTAATGACCAGGGAGTATAAAGCGCACCTGGAGAGAAGACTGCTTCAGCTTCTGTTTTGTTCATTTGTCCTTTTTCGGCAACGCCGTTGATTCGGCAGTTCAAGAGACAATCTGCGGCATTCCAACGGTATCTCCCACCCAACCCATCACTTCGTACCGCCAAGTGCAGAGACAGAGCGTCGCGACGCGCTCTCCACCTGTGCGAGATCCCACGCGGGCCCTCACACAGGTGGAGAGCTGAATACCGGGAACAGTGTGCTTTCTCCATCACAGAGCACCACCTATCTCGGCATCATTTGGGATTAGATAACTATGGGCATGCAGTTTTTCCCTGCCCGCATAGTGTCTATCCTCACAGCAGTCAGGAAGGTCAGAGAAAGGCATTTACTCACTGTCAAGCAGTTCCAGAGACTGCTTGGGCTCATGGCAGCAGCGTCCAGTGTCATTCCATTTGGCCTCCTGTACATGAGACCCCTTTAGTGGTGGCTCAGAGCTAAGGGGTTCTTTCGAAAGGGCAATCCCCTCTGCATGATCAAAGTCACATTGTGTTGCCTAATCCAAGGCCTGCTGTTGGAAGTTCCCGGTCATGTGCTTACGTGGTCATGAGTGGCCGCTCTGCACAAGCTCTTTGGGACAGTATCCATCTGAGGTGGCACATCAATTGCCTAGAAACGCTGGCATGCTTCTGGCTTTGAAGCACTTCCTCCCAAAACTTAGAGGCCATCACGTGTTGTTCCACTCGGACAACACCTCGGTGGTCTTGTATATTAACCACCAGGGGGGTCTGCGTTCGCACTCCTGTACAGGCTGGTGCACCAGATCCTCCTGTGGGCCCAGGGGAAGCTCCTTTCCTTCAGAGCAGCTTAAATCCCGGGCCATTCGAATAAGGCAGCAGACACCCTGTTGAGACAGGGGTCCAAGCCTGGGGAGTGGCGCCTCCACCCCCAGGTGGTGGAGCATTTTTTGGAGATTTCAGCAAAAGCTCTATGGTTCTCCCTATATCCACCAGCCCCATTGAGACTGGATGCTGTGGCACAACCGTGGCCGAAGCTGCGTCGTGACGCCCACCCCCATCAAGCTGCTTCCGGGAGTTTTGGAGAGAATTCGCCGGGACGCCAGTCCATCTTCTCCTGGTAGCCCTGCAGGGGTCTCTCCACTTAGCCGGTAGAGACCTTTCTCCAATCCAGAGCTCCCTCCACGATGCTGGGAGATAGCATTCAGGATCAGAGTTTACTCGACCCGGAGTGTGGCAGCCTCTAAGGCTTGATCCTCTGGAGTGTCCCTCCAAGACTTCTGTGACGCTGCGGGGTGGTCCACCCCGCTCACTTTTAATGGTTTTTACAACCATGACCTTTGTGCCACTCCTGCCACCTCTGTCCTTTGACACGGTGTGGTGTTATTGGACTCTCATTCACACAGCATTCTGACACAACTCGAGTTCCTCTCTAGGTTACGTATGTAACCCTAGTTCCCTGAGGGTACAAAACGCTGTGTCTCTAGCCAGACCTCTGGCGCCCCTTCAGCGCTTCCTTCACGGTTACAGAAGCTCCTGGTGCACTTTATACTCCCTAGTCTTGACATCACCGCGCCGGTAACAGTCTGTCGTTTCGAGGATGGGTTAAAAAACGTATGAGTAAAAATAGAAGATGTTCAAAAAAGGTATTTAAACATATATTTTTTGGTCATAATACTTAATATTTAACCTGCAACAATGGAAGGAGGTGGGTTGTACTGCAGATGTTGTGCCTGTTATCCAGTTTGACAACAATTTTGAAGATAAATGTCACTTTGTACAACCTTTAGATTGCATTTCTCAGAGAGGACAGAATTTTCATTCGCAACAACTCCACCTCTTCATCTGTCCTTTTAAAAGGTGCTTTTCCTCGATATAAATGCAAAGCGGAAACGATGCAAGCCAAAGCTTCTTATGTTTGCATGATGCACAGTATAGAAATGTAAGCATTTTCTGACAATACAATGTGGAGGAGCAAGTATTGGAAAAACACCATTGTGGATGGAAAGCGTGTTAAAATGAAACTGCCATTTTCAGATCTATCTACATTTACATTTGTGGCATTTTGGCAGACGGCCCTATCCAGAGCAGCCTGGTTATTTCATTTCACACAACTGAGCTGTTTGCTCAATGGCCCAGCAGTAAAAGATTGGTTGGGTTTTTATGAATTTATGACCTACTGATCAGAAGTTCAACCACTTAACCAACAACCAATTACCTTGTTAATTTCACCCCTGATATATTAATCTGGATGTAGACTTAAAAGTTTTCCCTTTTTTTTACATTGCTTGCTAACTGTGATGTTGTCATGAGACATGATAAAAAAAGTGAATTGTTTTCCCAAACTTCCTTAAATAATGTTATATGTAATGATATTATCGTCTCAACATCAATTGGCACTCCTGGAGACCTTATTTGTTCAGAATCAGAATAAAAAGTTAGAGCAAAGGTACAGCAAAGGGTTCAGCAATAAGCATTTTAAAGTACTAGGAATTGGAGTCTTGGTGTCAGGTGCAAGCAAATAAACAGATGTTAAATGTGTACACAGTTTTTAAATAAACTGTAATAATTAAATTAAATATACTGTATACTGTATTTTTTGTATTCTTTTTTTATTACTTAGCTGCCTGCATAATTTTCAGTTTATAATTCACCATCATACACTAGAGTCTATAACCCTTAGAAGTATTCAGGAAAAATGGCATAGTTCAAATGTACAAATGAAAATTTAGATATTAGACATTAGATATTGACATGATATGGAAAATTGGCTAACCTCTGTATTTATATTTGTCTGAAGGCAACAAGCAAAAGAAATCATGTCAAAGTACGAGCAAAGATAGGACTTGTGTTTTTGTCGCATGTAACATTAGACATTTATGAAATGTGGTTTCTTTTAACAAATCCTTTTCAAGTCTATTAGCCCCCTTCTAACACACATCAACACACTTCTACCAATCCTGTATAAACCTTTTAAAGCTTAAAAGATGGCGTGCAGTGAATCATCTCATTCCAGCACGGAGGCCAGCATGGAGGCAAGATTATTGATAGGAATGTTACGCGCTTTATTTTCGAAACCCCTGCTATTCCACTGTCTAATGCTCTACTGCTGAACTCGCACCAGAACAGAGAGTATAACAGCATTTCAAGCTGCACAGTTCATCTCCTGCTCCTGCAGTGTCTTCGGAACACATCTATTTGTGCAATGTATAAATATGTGCTGAAAAAATAAATAAATGTCTCATCTTATTACTCAAACCATATTTGGAGAACATTTTTATAACCTTCCTTAGCATTTTGATTGCTTGTCCCGATGAATTACTGCCCAATTTTCTTCACTTTCTGTGCCACTATTGAGAATTCCATCTTTGCATGTCCCTGCAGCTTATAGATAAAGATAGCAAATTTGACATTTTCACCAAACCTATGGATGAGCTCCTGACACATGTCTTTGTGCGAGCTAAAGCTCCAGAAATATCAAACATGGGTATGTAAAGCAGGCGCTGGAGAGAGAAAACAGCAAACTGATTCTTGACATGAAATCAAAGAGAGCCTTTCACTCGCAACCTTCAATGAGAGAGAAGGGGTCTTGAGAGTGGCAAGGAATTATTTCTCCGTGTCGTGTTGCGGATGTGAAGTGAGCAGGTGCAGCTGGCGTCGCTCTGATTGCCAGCGTCATCTTGCCCGAATTGTAATTATCTCACTGCTTGAATTCTTGGCATGCCAAAATGGCTATCGGGGAAATTATTTTGAAGGAGAATCTGGGCAAATGCATAGGCACAATGTGAGTGTATGACTTGCATGATGATTGGAGTGTATACTCAAATCTACACCAGGAGCAAAACATCTTTTTTTTTTTTTTTTTTTTTTTCACAGCAACAATACAAGAAGCATTAACAAGTAACAGTTTTATTATGAGACTAGCATTAGTCCATGATATACGATAGACATTGATGTCTTTAGAGCATAATCTATATCAAGGACCGCATGTCTATCATCATTTTAGCATTGTTTGATGCTCCCTTATGCCTAGTCTCACCTTGGTACTAAAAACTCTGCATGTATTGAGTATCCTATTCGGTGACAAGTACTTTGATGTGAGGAGGAAAAAGTATTATGGATGTTTGAACATTTGCAAGCAGGAAGCTTTTTATAACATAATGACCTTAATCCAGGTAAATTAAAAGTCTGGAATGTAAGGAGCTTGACTTAAACATTCTTTGCACTATAGAAAATTATTTCAACTATGGTAGATGAAAGGAATGACTATATAAAGGGAATTTGACTGTGAGATGAATATTACATCGCATGTATGCGATGTAATATGTTTGTGACAAATAAACATCTTTAAACCTTGAACTTTGAGCATGCAGGCTTAGCAGTCTGCTTCAAACATTTGCAAATAATGCCTTTTCAAATGGGGACTGCATTTAAGATTTTAGATATGTGGGTTTATATGTACAGCAGCAGCAACAACAACAATAAAGGCAAGAGTTTTAAAACTTACTTAGGTGTTTGTTGAAGAGGTAGATGTTTATCTAAAGATAGCCAGTGACTCAGCTGTTTGACCACCCAGGCTATTAAGGCAGAGAAGAACATGAATGTCTTCCTTGTACAATGAAAGATGTTGGGTTAAGTTGAGCAAGGCTAGAGGCTTAAAGAAAAGGTGGTGCAAACATCTCTTTGCTTTTTAGGCAAGCAAAAGTGTTTCAGTCTTGATGCCGGCACTGCAGGAAGCCAGTGCATGAAACGCAGCAGTAGGTGGAGAGCTTGGAGAAATTAAAAATAAAGTTGCACAGCTATATTCTTGATTTTGGGCTGCTCAGGTTGCTCATGTTATCCTTTGAGTGATATTGCATGAAATTAATTTTAATAGATATTACTTGTGCAATTTAGGAGAAATACATCTCCTGAGGCTTCTCCTTCTTGCTATAATTTACTATAAATTTCCATCTCCTCCACTGGTAGTTTCCACACTCACTATTTCCTCATCTCGCCTCATCTCACTATTTAACACCTCTTACTCAAAACTCTTTAGAATATATGGCACAAAAGCAAAAGCTACCCAGAAGTCCTCTGATTGTTAAAGTGTCCCCACTTTTTCAATTCCATAATCATACATCATGCATTTGTTGGTTTGTGTTTTATTCTTTTTATGTGTAATAGATTTATGTTAAAAAAAGAATCATAATGGTATCATAATATATCATTATGTTATGTCACAATGCTGTGATAGAAGCAGTTAGATAAACAATTCTGCATTTATATCTCATCTTTAGTAACTATTTATTCATGCACTAATTCCCATCTAAACATAAACATAAACATAGCCATTTGACCTACCTGTATGTTTTTGGGCATCAGGAGGAAACCAATATGAAGATGAGAACACTCTGGGAGAACTCACAGTAACCCAAGCTAAGGATCAAACTTGGAACCTCACACTGACTTCAGGCTTCTTATTGTTTAAACAAGGAATGTTTGTAGAGTCAGATTCATTAAATATTTTTATACTATATAATATAACTAAAAAATCATTTCAGTGTCTTCTTTGTACATTCTTCATAAATTTCAGACATCAGTAAATACACAGCTGCAGTACAATGGACACCTGTGTGTGAAATGTCAGACACTGAGCGAGACATTAGAATATAAACACTACCCTCCAGCAAGTTCAAGGAAACCAAATATCTGGCTGCTACCAAGAAATGCATCTTTTTCCCGAAAATGGTAAGATGATTTCTTCTTTCATGCACTGCAACATCCTTATAGTGAGTGAGATGAATAGCTTTACTCCAGCATTGTTTTCTCTTGTCATAAAACATCCCATCACTGTTATCCTCTGAACATTTTTCAGGGTCATCAGCCTGCACTCACACCTCAAATTCCCACCAGGCGATTTACAATAATAGCAATCTAGATGGATTGATAGATACAACTTTATTGTCATCGCATAGTACAGGTACACAGCAGCAAAATGCCATTAAGCATATATATATATATATATATATATATATATATATATATATATATATATATATATATATAACAAGTAAATAGTTATAAGGCTATGGCATTGAAAAAAAAGGTGCAAATTAGAAAAAAAAAGGTGCAAATGCTAAATTATCTCCCAACCATTCTAAGAGATTATCACGACATTTAAGCTTCTGGGCTAAAGGAAAGTGCCAGTATTTCAGTGCTCAAATCATAACTATCATAAAGAATTAGTGTAATATAATTTTTTTTATAATTTACAATATTTATGGTGATGATGAAAGCATCCGTTTTGCTCTGCAATGGCAGCTTTATTCCCAAAGTTTCTGTGCCAGAGGTATAACACCAGTGAAAGTGAGCCAGTACAACCCCAAACTAGCTGATTGAACATGTGAGCATAGACTGCTTTTTGTCTGTGGAGCCAATATCTAAGATTTAACACTTTAAATAATAATTGCATTGTAATTCAGTGTAATCCCATTCGGTCCACTGCACTCCTGATGATCAATAAGTCAATCAATTTCACTTTCATTGCAACAGCATTACAAATAGACATACAGGAATGCAATTATCTATTTATTATAGTTATGTTTATAATATTTCTTCCCTTTTCAACATCCATTAATTTTCCTGAGGGTATGTGGAATTTATTCAGCCTTGTATCAATCTTCAAAAGGTTAATTTATCTCCTCCTAACAACTATTAGTAATTTTTTTAATGTCTTAAAATCTGGCATGAAAATTATAATAGCTTTGTTCTGTTCAGCGGTAGCTTTATTCTATAAAATGTATTTCCATTTACTAAAATGTTATTTGTAAGTGACATTTTCACAAAGCATAATTAGAGAAATATATCAATTCAGGACTATAATTTCTTTCAGTTATAAAATGTATTCCTAATGAGCAAGCCAAATGCTTGGTTGTGTCAACTCCCTGAGAAGATGCAAGGCAGAAAACAAGAGAATAAACATAGAACCTGTCTCAAGCTGGGTGGCATTCTAATACAATTCCTTTTTCTAAATGTATATTATATGGGCCAGAAGACATCATATCATTGTTTTAACATTTTGTCTATTTTGGTTCTCAAAGGTCCACTGATGGTCCACTGATGGAGAGTTGAGTGAGTACTGTTCATGGTAATTGCAGTCCTAAACTTGTCAGAGAAACTGTGGTCCTAAACCATTGTACCAATTGCAGTCCAAACCCATCATGTTTTTTCTTCGAATGGTACCATTCATAGAAATCTCATGGATGTTTAGGGACCATTTTTAGCAGCATTAAGTGTTTCCACGTTATAAGAACACCACCCAAAAGTAGATCATTGGGCAGGTCTAAAGAGCAGAATCAGTAGTATCTCAGGAGTAGTAGCTTGTGTAGTGTGTGTGTGTGTGTGTGTGTGTGAGAGAGAGAGAGAATAACCAACCAAACCATCACAAGAGGTGATTGGAGAAATTATTGTGACCAACGTTAAAAATCTTTATATTGTGTCTCACCATTTTTTTCATGCTAATCACCTTTTTGTCATGTGCGCCACACAGCTACATTTTGAAAATAAAAAGTGTTGAGATGTATTGGTGATACAGTTTATATTTATGACAATAACTAATGCATCAACAAAAAACTGAGGGTTGAACTAACCAATCTGCCAAACTCAAGCAATGCCACCAGTAGTTCATGAGGCATATGAGTTACCCAGCTGCCATTTTTTTCTTCCTTAACCTCACCCGATGGTCAGTCAAAGTCATTAAGTATTTCAAACAAAATATCCTTAAAGCTTACATAGCAAAATATTTTTTCCCTCATTACATATATTTATCATGCAGAGATCAGCTTAAACATATTTCCTTTACATCCTAGTTGTATAAAATCGCTATTAAAAATTGGTATAAAAATAATAGACATGTCATTTGTTTAAAAACACAGACAAACCTTGCTCTGCTTACTTATGGTTAGCCTTATTTAATCTGTTTGATTTTGAGAAGCGAAGAACTTGGTATGCTGGTGAATTGTCCTCGGAGATAGTAGCATCATGTTGCACTGGTGCTTTGTTAAAAAAGCAACTGGTGGAGTCAAAATATAGATGTATCATGAAGAAGAAAGATCTCAAAATAGCATCACCCCAAGAGTGAAAACCTGAATTCAACTGGATCTTCCAGCAGGACAGTGATCTTAAGCATATCTATAAAGTCGACTTAAAGACAACAAAGTAAAGGTATTTTAGTGGCCATCAATAAGCCCTGACCTAAATCCCAGAGACAACCTGTTGACTGAAGCAATAAAAACATGGCTTAAAAGATTCTGGTACTGTGAAAAGAGTTTTATCCAATTTCAAGCAATTAAAAAGCAAAGACAAGTGTGTGTAAACTTTTGACTGACTGAAAATCTATAATTCTGAATGAAATCTGAAATAAGTGTTTTTTTTGTTCTTTTTTAATCTATTATTTTTTTTTTTTCAAGACTTCACTTTTGAAAACAGACACAAAGTAATTTTAATTTTTTGCTGTCAGTCCTGAATGTAGCCAAGCATTTCTTCTTGTGCCAGTCTTTTGCTTTATGACTTTAGCTTGCCTACTAAAGCTCTTTCCTTTTTGTACATCCTTTTTGTACATCAACTGATTCTCATCTGTGTTTTGACCTTGTCTTTGCTTACCATTTTAATTATATCTGCTTTAATCTTAATTAAAACATTTAAACTGCATTTGCATCTGTCTCAACTCACCATCTGTAAAAAGAAAATACCTCCTATTGAAAAAAATTCAAAACCTTTCTTGACCTTTTTGAACACAGGAAATGTTTGGTAACATGCATTAAAAGTACTTATAAAAACTTAAGCCACAACTGTATCACTACTAGGCTACTGTATATTTAGATATAACAATACAGACAGTAAAGCATGAGGAAAACTTAGACTCCATCGGAGAAAAATCACTTCTGCATGAAAAGAGACAGTGTGTGGTGTTTGATGCTTGTTGTTTAACTGAATAAAAGACAGGTCACAATTTCACTTTCACGTATGCCACCCGAAGAGGTGAAATAAACACCATAGTTCAGAAAAAGTTCAACAACTCAGGAGGAATTCAGGAAAAACATCCCAAAATGCATTGAAGCAAAGGCATCAAATACAGTCTCAGCAGAATCTGCAGGCACAGCACTCTTAAGGTGCCTGTTTACAAAGGCCTATAGCTGCTTTTATTATTGGAATGCAGTATGAATTCTTTGAAATTCAATACATAATTCTAAAAATCGCATTCATATCTAAGATGACAAGAGAATCGCTTATTCTAAAAAGGCATTATAATGTGATCTAGTGTTAGGCGGCAGTGATAGAGGCGGAAGCCGAAAGCACCAGCAAACAGAGTTTATTCTAGGTTCACAGAGTTACACACAGAATCCAGAACCTCCCTCCAGCGCCGGGCTGGTCCATGACCTCCGGCTGGGCGGGCGCAGCAGGGCCACCTGGGGGGCGAGAGACAGGAGAGGCACAAGGTTTAAGCAAGGACACATGGAAGGTAGGGTGGATACGGTACCTCTGCGGCAGTTCTAGCCGGTAGGACACGTCGTTGACCTAGTCGGCGATTCTGAAGAGCCCAATGAACCGGGGCAAAGCTTGCAGCAGGGCAGCTTCAGCTTCAGGTCCTTGGTCGACAGCCACACCAGGTCCCCGGACGGAAGCGCGGAGAGTCCAGCCGCCTTGCATCAGCGTGTCGGCGGGTATGGTGGAGGGCCCGACGCAGCTGGGTGTGTGCCAACTCCCAAACTCTGCTGCTCTCCCGGGACCAGGAATCCACTGCAGGCACATTGCTGGATTTGTCCGACCAGGGGAACAGGGGCGTCTGGAACCGTAGCACGCACTGGAACGGGGTCCCGTAGTGTCCTGGCGGAGCGAGTTTTGCGCAGACTCGGCCCATGGCAGAAACCGACACCATTCCCCTTGATCCTGGCCGCAGTAGGTCCTCAAGTAACAGCTTAACTCCTGGATCTTTCACTCGGCCTGGCCATTGGACTGCAGGTGGTATCCCGACTTCAGGTTAACCGACACCCCCAGGAGTTTGAAGAACGCTTTCCAGACCCGAGACGTAAACTGAGGACCCCTGTCTGAGACAATCTCTTCCGGGAGTCCGAAGTTCCGGAAGACGTGATAGAACAGGGCTTCTGCTGTCTCGAGGGCGGTAGGCAGGCTCTTCATGGGAACGAAGCGGCAGGTTTTAGAAAATCGGTCCATCACCACGAGGATGCAGGTGTGGCCTTCCGACCGGGGCAGATCCGTCACAAAGTCGATTCCCAGGTGGGACCAGGGGCGCTAAGGGATGGGGAGCGGCATCAGGCAGGTGGCGCGGGACCTTGGATATGGCGCAGGTGGAACATTCCTGCACGTACCGTGTGACCTCCTCCATCATTCTTGGCCACCAGTATCGCGCTTGGATGAGCTAGACCGTCCTCCTCTCACCCGGGTGGCCCGTGCCTGGTCCCCAAAGACACGTCCTTCCAGGCACCCCGCAGGCGTGGCCTCATGGAGAGACGCTGTGCGTATCTCACTGTTGATATTCCAGACGATAGGCCCCAAGATGAGAGCAGGAGGAAGAATGGGTTCCGGGTCGCTGGGTTCGTCCGGCCCGTACATCCGGGATAGGGCATCTACCTTGCCGTTCAGTGCACCAGCCCGGTAGGTGATGTGGAACCGGAACCTGATGCAAAAGAGGGTCCATCGTGCCTGGCGGGGGTTGAACGTCCGCACCTCCGTAGGTACTAGAGGTTCTTGTGATCGGTGACCACTGTAAAGGGGTGCTCAGCTCCCTCCAGCCAGTGGCTACACTCTTCCAGGGCCAGCTTGATGGCCAGGAGCGGTTGCCGATGTCGTAGTTCTGCTCGGCGGCGGAGAGCTTGTGGGAGAAGAAGGCACATGGGTGGAGCCAAGGAGGGGTTCCCGATCGCTGGGAGAGAGTGGCCCCCACCCCGGTTGAGGAGGCGTCGACCTCGACCACGAAAGGCTCCTGGGGTCTGTGTGACGCAGAATAGGGGCGCTACAGAAACACCAGCGAAGCTTGTGGAATGGCCTTACCCCTGAGGAGCGAGGTGAAGGGGGCAGTGATCCGGCTGTAACCCTGGATGAAACAACGATAGAAATTCGCAAAACCCAGGAAACGCTGGAGCTCCTTAATTGACTCAGGAATGGGCCACTCCCTTACCGCCCTCACCTTCTTCTCGTCCATCTGGATCCCCTCCGCACTGATGATGTACCTCAGGAAGTAGATCGTTGGGCGGTGGAACTCGCACTTTGAGAGGTTCAAGTAGAGCCGGTGTGAACAAAGTACCTTCAGGACGGCACACACGTGTCTCAGGTGTACCTCCAGGTTCTGTGAGTAGATAAAGATATTTTGTAGCCAAGGTCTCCCCAGGATCACGCTGACCGTTGGATTCTCCAGGACCAGAAACCGAATCTCCTCTCGATGAAATAGCCCCACTTATAGTGTCACAAACCGCGTGCAGTACTTCACCCAGCCCCTACCCAATAGGCATCCTTGGATGGTCTGCACCGCTAGGTCCTTGGAGCCCCTCTCTCTGGGAAGGCGAAGGCAGTCGAGGCAGGCCTGGGAGATGAAGTTCCCTGCTGAGCCGGAGTCGACTAGGGCACATACAGAGATAGAGAGAGCGGGGGTTAGGAGAGTCACGGATAGCTTGGATAGGGGTAAGATGTTGGTGGAAACTCAACAGTACTCTTCGCAGCTCGAGCAGGGTGCGTGGGGCACCTAGTGACGGAGTGTCCCGGTGACCCGCAGTATTTCAGCGACCAGGCGGCAGTTTCTCTCTCTCCGGGACAGTCTCTGTGAGCCCCACTGCATTTGCTCGACGTCCAGGGCAGCTGATGCACCTTGCAGAGCTGGAATAATAAAGCTCTTCAACCCCACTGTGTCGTCATACACAGCCATTATCTGTTTAATCCCTGGATTTAAACCCAGCCGATAGACACTGAGCAGCGCTGACTCATTCCAGCCATGAGATGCCGCCAGGGTGCAGAAACGGAGGCTATAGTCTGTGATGCTTTCATTCCCCTGACGTAAGCTGAGCAGCTGGTCGGCTGTGGTAAGGATTCCTAAAGAGGCGCAAAATCTTATAGGAAGTGCGCGGTAAACTGAGCGTAGGAGTGTGTGGCTGGGCTGGCGGCCTCCCCCTGCGCCCAAGCCAGTGCTCTCCCGGCGAGGAGGGAGATAAAAAAAGCCACCTTTGAGCGTTCGGTAGGGAATCGCTGTGGTTGCATCTTAATATGTAAATTCACCTGAAGCAGGAAACCGCGGCTTTCGGAAGCTACTCCTGAAAAGGTAGCCGGGAGCGCCCTGGAACTGCCTGTGAAAGCGGGGGGGTTTTGCCAAACCGCTGCAGAAGGGAAAGCTGCCGGGAGCATGGCGATGAGATCCCAAACCGAATCGGATGCCGTGCTGGGTTGCTGATCCATCGCGAGGTGAGAGCCGGTTAAATCCTTTCTCTCCTGTCGTACTTTTCTTTCGGTCCATTATTCTGTTAGGCGACAGTGACAGAGGCGGAAGCCGAAAGCACCTGCAAACAGAGTTTAATGATAGTTTCGCAGAGTTACACACAGAGTCCAAACTGAAACAATACCGGATGCTGGAGTGAAGTGAGTGAAGTGTTTATATAGGTGTGTTTAACGAGAGACAGGTGTGCGAAATCAGTATGATGGTGATAAGCTCCGTGCGGGCGGGGCGCACACGGGAGAAGAAGCAGGGTGCTCCCTGACACCTAGCATGCATGCATAATCATGAGCGCATCTCATTCTATAGGGAGAGGCCATTACTTCAGGAGAGTGTGTTCTTCCAAAGGCTTAGATTAGATTTAGATTATTGTTGCACTGGAAACCAAATGCAAATGTGCAGTATGTTAAATTTAAGTGTATAAAAGTTGTTGTAAAGCAGCCCAATATAGACCCTTTAAAAACTAACAATGAATGAAACATTAAAATGAATATGAAAAGCAAGTTCCTTACTAAAGAGACAATTATGATAAATAATTAATACATTCTAAACCATTAAAAAAGTCAAAAGCATATTGACAATTGACAAATCCATATACCCATGCACTAAAAACTAGGAAAGCCTTCTCAAAAGAGGCTGTGGAGTCTGTTATAGCTGCAAAGACGGGAAAAAACTTTTTGTTATTGACCATAGGCTTGCAATGGAATGTTCAACAAATACATTATCAATTATGCACATGCCAGTGCATGATGTGACTTTAATAATGCAGCTCTTTTACCCTGATTTAAAAAAAAAAACCTAATACCTTAAGATACTGGTCATGCTGGTCTGATGAATAATCATGCCATAAATCTACACCTTGTTTTGGAAAATAAAGAAAATAAATCAAGTCAGTTCTTTATTGTCATCCAAGTCATGTACAATGTTCAGTGAACAGTAAAATAAAGATACATGTACAGTATATACAGTGATGCAAGATCATAAATAAATTCCATCACATCACTGGCCATGATATAAGGTTTTCAGAAAAATATAATATAATATAATATAATATAATATAATATAATATAATATAATATAATATAATTGTAAAAATGTAAGATTGATAATAATAAACAAACAAAAATCCTTAAAAAAAAACCCTCATTATTCCTTTTAAGTTAATTCACTGCTGAGTAGAAATAAGTAGACATTCACCAGCATGATTTTGTACTATATAAGACAAAGTATATTTGGATACATGTTCTCTCTTTTGTTAAATAGATAAAGCCCCCTTCCTACATGTATACATTTCCATATTCCTAATGTCTTTCAAGAAAGAAAGAAAGAAAGAAAGAAACGTAGCGCATATACATCCCAGCATTTGTCAATTAAAATCAGTGGCATGTGGTCAGGGACAGCAAAGCCTTCTCTGCTGGCCTAAACTCTATCAGAAGCACTGACCTACATTTACAACCTAAATTCTAATATTTGTTCCATGAAATTTTATATAATTATTCCGAACAGTTTATTCTCTTCATTTCGTAGTGTTTCTCTTGGCTGCAGTGCTTCCAGTACGTGTATGTGGATGATAGATTTTTTTTGTCCAATCAGATTTCAGCCTCTATGTGCTGCCATGCCAATCTAATCTGCCCTGGGCCTTCAAAGTCAGTACTGCTGGCCTTTTTTACCATAGTCTCCTTAAGAAATAGCTCTTTTTCTTTAACAGATCAGATTTCATATTCAACTCACAGTGCAGCTAGCTGTCCCAGAATAGCGTCAGCATTTTTCCGTCCTCTGATTGGTTGGTCAGAGGGGAAACTGTTACAGCCAAGTTCGACTGGCAAAACACAGGTGTAGTCGACTGCATACAGTTAGACTTTTTTAATGCCTACAGAGGAAGATACATTTATTTGGTCGTGGACATACATAAAAATTCATTTTCAAGAAAATCTAGACATAGTGAGGAGGTCGGCTAACCCCGACGCTAGCTAGTTAGTCTCAGCCTGGAAAAGGGTTTGTTCTCTACTCCCAGACCAGTGAAAACGAGCAGAACCACTGGCTTACAGCCTCTGGGGAGTGCTGCAAATTATGAGTCTGCATTTCTGGTGAGTAGGTTGTATTTTATTTACATTTTAATGTTTTTGTCATGTTATAAGACAAATATTGATTCTGAACTGCTCCAGATGATGTAGGTGCACGGTTGCGGTTGTAGTATAGAGTGTTTGGAGTTGTCTTCACTGGGTTTCTTGCTGTAGTAAAATGGTATTCACCCTCCAGATGTGAAATGCCTCTCTCTCTGTAATGCCATGCATTGTTATATTGCGTTTTTGTATAGTTTTGATGGTTTATATAATTGCGACGTGATAGTGGTGGTATTAAGAGGTGGATTAAGTCGGGTAAGTCCCCACTGAAGGCCCAGGTACCAAATGCATGGCCCGACTCTGATTAAAGTTATCAAATGTCCACTGATGGAGACTTGAGTGATTACTGTTCTTGGTATTCATAGTCACAGTGTTAAACCATACCAATATGCATGGTTTCTTCTTCAAGTAGTACCATCCACAGAATCATCTCATGCATCTTTAGGCTTGAGTTATAAAAACACAAGACATGTTCAGTAGTATCTCAGGAGAAGAAGTAGCATGTGGGGAGAGAGAGAGAGAGAGAGAGAGAGAGAGAGAGAGAAAGAAAGAAGGTTTAGTGACTGGGCGAGAGAATAGGAGTCTGTAATTTATGAAGTGACTCTCAATGCATTCTTAAACAAGTGAAGGTCTGACAGAAAGTATAGTTTCTTACAAACCTAAAATAGAATTCAGCATTTCTGCAGGCTCGAGTGTGCACACTGTTTCAGGTTGATTCATATCCTTCAGACCCTGAGGACTGTCGGCATGACGGCGTGTTGTAAAGCATTCAGTAATGGCCTTTGCTAAAGGAATGAGAAATGGAAACACTGGTTAGTTGACTGACTTGGGAGAGATGGCTTTGGGGGAATTTCTTTTAAATGCCCCTTGAAATTGGGTCGGAAATATGCTGTGGGAGGCTATTTCAGAGAGCAGAGGTACCGTTTATTATAAGCCTGTGGAGGCAAAGGAGTTAATATCATCTTCTTCATCATTAGCTCAATAGCTGCACACTGAGCTAAAACATTCCCCTGTCTATCTGAACGAGTGGCCTGACTATGCACAGGGCTGTGCATATATTTCAGTAACATACATTTATTGTGTCTTATTAATCTGCATCAAGCATGGTGGTGATCCCACTTTACCTTGTTATTCCCCTCCAAATAGCTCAGTATTTACTACACAGCTATTCAAATAGCTGTCTCTGTCGATTCACCAAAACAAGCTATTAATTATTTAACCATCTGGATAAATTAAAAAAAGACACATGCATGTTTACAAATTTCTCTAGATATGTCCATATTTTGTAAGTGCTACAACACTAAAACCAAAAACTAAAAACATGTTAAAGCACAAATCATAATTTGATTTAACTAATCCAACAGCACACACAGTTATTCCAGCATATCAGACCTCTTGACAATCTGTCCATCATTAAAATATGTTTTTGTAATATTTAAATACATTTTGCAGAAAGCTAGCAGTAACTGAACCCTGACCAAACCTAGCAAGCCAGATCCTTCTGGCTATAATACTTTTTATTCAATTAAATCATGTTGTGACCATCTGTTCACATCTGTGTACAATGGCAGAGTGCTGGATATTCTCACCAACTGTGAATAAGCAACTGATCAACCCAAACACCACACATGAAGAATTAAGCTGTGTAATTAATTTTGACTTGACTATGATAAACAGTTATCCTGACAGAGTATCCTGTCAGCCCTACAGGCATCAGTATTGTTGCCAGCCCAGGCATTTTCAACAGTGTCCTTCAACCATGTGTTACTACACTATACTAATATTCGATACTAAACAACAATGCTTTGATATATATATATATATATATATATATATATATATATATATATATATATATATATATATATATACAGATAGCTTACCAATATCGAGTCCTTCCGTTTGGTCTTGACCTCTCACCCCGCACCTTAACAAAATGTGTGGATGCAGCACTGGCCCCACTAAGGCTTTGGAGCATCCACATTCTAAATTATATCGATAGTTGGTTTACATTGGCTCAATCAGAGCATCTAGCGGTCTGGCATTGAGATGTCTTTTTTGCCCACATGAAGGAAAAATGGGTTCCTCTTGGCCATCTCCTCTCTTAAGAAAGTAGAGGACCTTCAGGACCTCTCTGTGGCCCATTCTTTCCTGGAATTCACTCCAGGCTTAGCCAGTGCCTTTCTCTACCCTAGATCAGGGTATTCCCACAACCTGTTATGATCCAGCATTCTCTCCTCCTCCATTTTAGGCCCCAGACCATGTAAGCACTGGACATATACGTCCACAGAACAGACGCTCAGCAGATAGATTGTTGATGCTGCCTCTATGGCATTGTCCTCTGGAGTTTTCCGCTAGGACATTTGCAACACTGCGAGCTGGTCCAACCAGCTGACTTTTGTCAGGTTCTATAGCCTTGACCTCAGTGCTACGCCTGGCCCCTCTGTCCTTTGCCCCAGCTGTGTCCATCCACACTGGGCAGGGATTGGTCCATCCTTCCTTCTCTTTTTAGAAGCCAGTGCTGGTTTCACTTCATGTGCTTTTATGCTTCCTGATCGTGACGTCATTCCGCCGGTGATGCCACGCCTTCCACTGGATAATTATACACATGATTCAGAGTGTGGACAATGCGGAAGTGTTTCCAAAGATTTTTTAAGGCAGTGTCTAATTTTCTCTGGTAACATGGTTTTATACGTAACCTGGAGAAGTTATTTTATGACATTAAATAATAAATGTAAATATCAGTATACAATTCTGTAATATATTTAGAAGTTAATTCAGATTATAATTAAATTACTCATGCTTTCTCAAACACTATTTCAGAGATGTGACTAATTCTCAAATTAGACCTCACAGTAGGCTAGTTGTTTCAGGAGATCAGCACAATATTCTAAGATATAAATACAGTAGCACCAGCAAGACGTTGCTGTGTATATATATTTTATATATATTTTATATATATATATATATATATATATATATATATATATATATATATATATATATATATATATATATATATATATATAAAATGGACATGTAGCTGAATTACTGCTACTAATGCAAATATTAGAGTAAGGACTAAGTTGTTTTAAAGAAAAACACTGAACAGCATGAAAAGTAGAAACTAAATTTAAGCATTTTAGTCATGTATCAATGTAATCCAACATAATAAGGAGGCTGGAAATTTGACCAACTGGCAAAGATGGTCCACCAGTTTAATCAGCTTTGCCTATGCTTTGACAGCTGGTAGTTGCTCATACCAAGCTGGTATTTTCAGCCAGAGTAAACATCTACAGTTTACAGCCAATAAATCTAATACATCATTGGTGTGTTCAAGTGATGTGATTTTTTTAAAGTAATTCTAAAATATAGTTTAAAATTGTCTAAAAAAAAAAGTCCTAGGACATTTTTCTTTTCGGGCATTTTAGACAAAAACTGAATCAGTAAATCGATAGCAAATTCTAATTTAATTTATGTTCACACAAATTTAAGAAGCAGGACAAGTGACTGAGATCGATGTAATACACTTATGTATTGTTTCTCATGGTGTAAACCATGTGCAGGTTATGACGGCTCATGGAAGAGTTCAAACCTTACAGGATATTGTATAAACCTGCATGCACACACAAGGAATACTAAACTGTTTCCATAGTTACCAAGGCATCGTTCTCACCTGTTTGGAATTTGCCTTCATTAGTGTTAACCTTTATAATGTGAGAAAGCTAGTTGTATTTAAAGAGTGTACTTATATACTTATTGTTTTTGATATTTGAATGTTTGGGCTGTCATTTTTGAGTTTATATTTTGACTCTTGATTGAAAATCAAAGTGAATTCATAGAACTATGCCATATTCTATTATGGGTGTAAATTAGCCTTCTGAAAGGGATAAAGATGTGAGGATGCAGCACACGTCCATGCTTTCAGCTCAGCTCTGATTGAAGCTCTGGTAGTGCCAAGCTCCTTCCATGCCTCTGAATTCAAATAACTGATGCCTCAAAATAACCTCCCAATAGTCACTATATGCTATAGTGAGTGATCTTACAAACAAAGTCCCATTAATGTGGATCTGAAAAAGTCATCAAAATGCACACTTTATGGAAGGCCCTATATTATATTTAATTAGATCATGGATTTGGATTTCAATTAAATTTTATTTTATTTGTATAGCACTTTTAACAAATGAACATTAACACAACAGCTTTACAGAAATAAATGTAAAATTCCTAAATTGTATCTCTAATAAGTAGTCAGAAGCAGCAGTGGCAAAGATCGACTGTTTGAGATGATATGAGAAAGAAACCTAAATTAAAAAAGAATCTATCTTCATCAGGGATGCCCTGGGCATTCATTCACTATAATTTCATCATTTTTGAGGTCATCATCTGTTCACTAATGGAGACTTGAGTGCAAAACACATTGCAAAAGAACTGTTTATATTATGGCAGTCAAATATCAATGAAGAAATCTTAATGTATACTAAGTGGTACCATCCACAGTAAACAGAAAAAGTTTTTTTTTCAGCTTTCGATGTGGAGACATCCTCAGCAGCAGCAAGTGGTTTTCAAGTGATGAGAACTCCAACTCCATAAATATGCACATTAAGACACCAGGCAAAAACAACATTATTTAAAATATCAGCTAGTTTCCAACAGATCTAACATTAACAGAGGTTATACAGCCAGCACCAAAAAAAGCTGATTGCAAAAGATCTGAATATTAGCTCTATTTTTTCAATTACACATATAAGTTGTTGTTTTTTCTATTTCCAGAGTAATAGTTATGTTCCAGGTTTTGCATTTTGTAAATATTTTATATAAAACACCAGAAATATGAAAATTTTCATGAATATGAAACTTTTTTAATTAAAAATATACATAACTTTGTCACACTATGTAGTCCTTCTAAGAATTTATAATCGCCATAAAGCACTTAAGTAAACAAAGCTGATTTTGGCATAGTTTAATGTTTGAATATCGAAAATGTCAAATATCAATAAAAAAAAATCTATTTGCTTAAATCATAAAACGGCATATGTCATGTTTGTGTACACAGCTTCGCAAAACACTATGTTTGTTAATTTATTTAGATTGTTTTGTTGTAATTTTGTTTGTGTGTTTGATTTTTTGTCTGTGGTACAATCACTCAAACAGCATAAAAAATCCTTCTTAGATGCAAGGCATCTCTAAAAAGTTATTAGTCATGCAAGCTGACACATGTACATACCTTTCAGTATTCTTAACACAAGCTTTCTCACCACATAAATCCACAAATTACAGAGCTTAAGTCCTAGGACATTCTTTTAGGTTATT
This sequence comes from Silurus meridionalis, assembly GCF_014805685.1. Lineage (NCBI taxonomy): Eukaryota > Metazoa > Chordata > Actinopteri > Siluriformes > Siluridae > Silurus > Silurus meridionalis. The sequence goes on along the minus strand of NC_060891.1, from coordinate 21,763,747 downwards.
TTCAACATAAACACAGTTTTTAATCTAGATCTAAAATGTTTCTCTTAAATGCATATAAATTGGTATATGAGCAAAAATGTAATGAATGCTTAATTAGAAAATGATTTTTTCAAGTGATGTATTATTCGTTCATGACCTATTGAACCAGTATCAGGATATGTTTAATGATAGCTTTATAACACCTCTGCATGCAGGTGGAATTTCAGCCAAATGCCATTAAGATAAACTTTAGGAACTCAAATATCTTTGGTTTTGGGGGAAAAAATAAAAAATATATAAAAATAAATATAAGTACAGTAAAAATAAAAATACAGTATGGTGAATAGCTTCAGTTAGTGTAGTTTACAAGGATTCTTAAAGAAACTGAGCTCTGGGTTTTACCTGTGAAGACTGCATTTGATGTTAAGGATAAACCAACATGAGGGCCAGAGAGCTGTCTATAAAAGAAAACAAAGCTACTTTAAAGCCAAGAAAGCTTGTATAGTAAAATGCACATTGAAATAGATTTTATATGTATTTAGAGCTGAACTAGAATGGTGAACACCATATTTTAACATAAGATAGTTACCTAAAATCGTGTTTTGCTGATATTGGTCAAGAGTGCTGTCTAGAAAATCATTTAAAAACCTTGTATAGATGTTTAAGTAACTGGACACACCCTTCATAGCATTGCCAGGATGCCTGGGACAGTAGTTTACTGTTAAATTTGTGACCCGTCTGTATATAAGTGAAACAAAAACATCCTCTAATCAGGAATGCGCCTCATTGTTTGTTCAACAGCTATTTTCCCATACACTTTAATGATCGAAAAAGAAGACATACAGTGCGAAAGAGGCAGCGGGTGCTATGGTTGAAGAAATACTAGTTATGTGTACTGAACATTGCTGTGTTTGCTGACTGGATGTTGATGCATTATTTATTTGGTCTGAGTATAAACACAAAATCATGAACCCTCCAACAAACCCTAACCCCATTCTGTTCACAGTGGCACACCAGATCCTGAATTCAGCCTGTTCTTTTTTCTGTGTGGAGTTGTGCATCGCCCATCCCAAAAACATGGTGAATAGGCCACTCTAAAGCCCCTGGGTACATTTAATTACCTTTTGTGTATTCTTGCTTTATGCCCAGTGTTCCAGAGATAGACTTTAGATCCACCACAACCCTGACTAAGATAAAATGCTTCAGGCAATGAGTGAGAATGAGATGTAATGGCACTTTTGGTAAGTAGACAGTGATATACAGTGTGTATGGTCAGTACTTATATCTATTTAAGATAACTGTGGTACTACCCATTTGTCAAGAAATGCACAGCACATGCTTTATATACAATGAAAATAAAGCAGTTAGTTTTTATTCCCTGACTGACATTTTAGCTAAGAGTTTGATGCAACCCAATGGTGCAGGATCTGGGGTTTGATTATAAACTAATGTCATTTTTTCCCCCATGTACTCCAGTGAATAGATTGGTTGCAGTCTTGGTTTTGGTGGAATGTCTTCCTGGGCTTTTTATATACAGTAATTAGGAGCTCTTCACTACTTCCATGATTTATACTTGAAAGCATTTCTAACAGGTACACGCTTAGTCGAGGGGATCTAATTCACAACTTTTATGTAGTGCACGTTTTTATATTTAGGCATTTTTTTCTGGGTATACTCGAAATTGCCCCTAAATGAAAAAAAGATGTGTGAGCTGGTTTGTGTGGTGCTTCTAATGGTGTCCTTATCCTGAGTAAATTCCAGCCTTGGGCTTGTGGGTGATTTTTAGGACCCACTGTGACCCTGAGTAAAATAAAGCGGTTACTGAAGATGGATGATTAGATGAAGAGATGAATAAACAAAGGACTTTAATCAAAACAAGACTATATACTAATGAAATAAGCGTACAAATTTAAAAGCAAGACCAGAAGACTCTGTGTCCCACTGAAAGTAAAGCATTTTTGTCTGACCCCAGGTTTTTTTTTTTTTGTGATACTGTGTTAATGACTAATGAGGTACAAATCTAGGGTTAGGCCACACAGAGTAACTAGTTTAGGGTTCAAGAGAATGAACACCTTCATAAAAAATAATACAAATCACACACAAGGTATATTGAAACTGTTGGTATATTAATAAGACAAGTGGGATTATTACAGATATACACACAGACACACACACAACTGTACAATGGCTTGTATTTAGTATGGGCCAAGGTCAAAATAATAAACAAAACATTAGTTTAGAAGTTTCCTTACCTGAAAGAAAATAAACAAAATTACAATAAATTAAAATTACAACAAAACACAGATCATTAATCCCCACCCTAAAGGAAATGGCAGCCACACCCCTACTGCCAGTTAACTCATTGATATACAAACAGTGGAAACGGAAACCAAGTCCATAAGGGCAAACCAAGCTCATGGTCAAAATACAGGCCAAACTCAAAAACCAGAACAAACTTATATAACTAAGCCAAACAAAACCCACTACTACTACACCACAACACCTAATACCACCAAACACCGCCACATCTACCAATGCCACCGCCGCCACAACAACAACCCTGTCCCGGGGCTTCTCTTCCTTAAATAGAGGCATCAGCTATGATTTCACTTATTGGAGGTGGGACCAAGGCAGGCTTGGGCAGGCTGGAAACTCTGGGTCTCATATACAACAGAATACAGGCACAGAAGCATAAGAGTTGTAACACATGTTTGCCAAATTATATAATTATTTAGTTTAAAATGGCAATAGAGCAATTTATCAGAAAGCCTGTAATATCCTTATGTATACCAATATAAAGCTAACCATGCTTTGGGCATTTGCTATCTTTGGGCATTTATTATACATTTTTAAGCTAATTGTTGTCAAAGAAACCTAAAAATAAAACTTTTCTAAAATACTGTAGGTTAAGACATAGTCATTTAATTGTGCTGGGTTGTGCAATGCAAAATTGTACAGTAGTGATTTTAAAGGCTAGCACATTGTGGCTCTTTTTAAAAATGCATTTGTGAATATCAGAGATAACTCTTGATGCATCTCATGAATATGAGCTTGTCCTCTTCAAGTGCTGCATTAAATTTTCAAGCTCAACCAGACTGCTAGAGTTCAAAAGACATATTAGAAAAAAATTAGAGTATTTTCTGTTATTTTATCTGAACTCAGCTGAAGCATTAACCTCAAATACAGAGCAAAAATGATACATGGATCATATATACCTTTTAAATTGTGACCACAATAAATTTCTTAGACAAATAAGACAATGTCATTATTAACTCAATATTCCTTGATTACTACAAAACAAAATCCTTTTTTTTTTTTTTTACACTTTAATGGCAATTCTTATAACGTGAAGTCAAACTATACTCTTTCCATTTAATACTTTGAGACATCATACATGCTCATTTTAAATGCTTTACTTATTTTTCGGCTAAGATTTGGCCCAGGTATTTTAGTTAACTGGAATATGCAGCCTTAAGGGATGTCTTATTTCAGATAAAATTGATGAGATTGCTTCTGTGAGCATGCCAATGAAGCAAAAAAAATTCATTTCAGTCTCCAGTGGTCAGGTTCGAACTATAGGTTCAGAGCAAGTTGAAGCAATGCAATGCCTTTCTAACAAGATGGGATGACACAACTGTTAACAAGGCACAGTTTTTTTTCGCATCATGTGGCCTTAAGGCATCACGCAGGATAACATGTCACTGGAGAGAGACAGTGTACCACCACCTACACCTCCCTGTTACCACTGTTCCCCCAGGTAGAGACTTTGCTTTAGTCTCTCCTGAACTCAGAATTCTAGCTGAACATCACATCCAAAAAATCTCTCTAGTAGAAGAAAATGGTTTCTCGGTTTATGTAGTACTGAATGCAAGTAAAGAAAACAACCCAGCTGATGTCTAATAGTACAGAAGCTGCATTAGAAATCGGGAATAGATCCAAACCCATCATTAGACATAACAAATGAGAATAGCCCGATTAGGTTTAGAAGGGATGGTTTTGATCAGAGAACCAAGATAACAGATAATCACCTATATCAACTTGTCCTTTTCTTATGCTCTTCTACATGATTACATGATACATACTGTATGGACTGTAAGGAAGTGTTTGAGGGATGCTTCAAGTCTTCTTCTTCTTCTTCTTTCGGCTGCTCCCATTAGGGGTTGCCACAGCGGATCATCCGTCTCCATACCACCCTGTCCTCTACATTTGCCTCTTTTACACCAACTACCTGCATGTCTTCCCTCACCACATCCATGAACCTCCTTCTTGGCCTTCCTCTTTTCCTCCTACCTGGTGGCTCCATCCTCAGCATTCTTCTACCAATATAATTCATGTCCCTCCTCTGCACATGTCCAAACCATCTCAATCTCGCCTCCCTCACCTTGTCACCAAAACATCCTACATGCGCTGTCCCTCTAATAAACTAATTTCTAATCTTATCCATCCTCGTCACTCCCAACGAAAACCTCAACATCTTCAGCTCTGCTACCTCCAGCTCCACCTCCTGTCTTTTACTCAATGCCACTGTCTCTAATCCATACAACATCGCAGGTCTCACCACAGTCCTATAAACTTTCCCTTTCATTTTTGCAGATACCCTACTATCACAAATCACTCCTGTCACTCTTCTCCACCCACTCCACCCTGCCTGCACTCTTTTCTTCACTTCTCTAACACACTCTCCATTACTTTGCACTGTTGACCCCAGGTACCTGAATTCCTCCACCTTCTGAAGCTCTTCTCCTGCAACCGCACCACTCCACTGCCCTCCCTCTCATTCACACACATGTATTCTGTCTTACTCCTACTGAGTTTCATTCCCCTTCTCTCCAGCACATATCTCCACCTCTCCAGGCTCTTCTCAACCTGCTCCCTACTCTCACAACAAATCACAATATCATCCGCAAACATCATAGTCCAGGAGACTCCTGTCTGACCTCGTCCGTCAACCTGTCCATCACCACTGCAAACAGAAAGGGCTCAGGGCCGATCCTTGATGCAGTCCAACCTTCACCCTAAACCAGTCTGTCGTACCTACTGCACACTTCACTGCTGTCACACTGTCCTCATACATGTCCTGCACCACCCTTACATACTTCTCTGACACACCTGACTTCCTCATACAATACCACAACTCCTCTCTTGGCACCCTGTCGTAGGCTTTCTCTAAATCCACAAATACACAATGCAATTCCTTCTGTCCTTCTCTATACTTCTCCATCAACATTCTCAAAGCAAATAAGGCATCTGTGGTGCTCTTCCTCGGCATGAAACCATACTGTTGCTCACAGATGGTCACCTCTTCTCTCAACCTGGCTTCCACTACTCTTTCCCATAACTTCATGGTGTGACTGATCAACTTAATTCCCCTGTAGTTACTGCAGGTCTGCACATCTCCTTTATGCTTAAAGATCGGTACCAGCACACTCCTTCTCCATTCCTCAGGCATCTTCTCACCTTCCAAAATCCTGTTAAACAATCTGGTCAAAACTCCACTGCCATCTCTCCTAAACATCTCACGCTTCTACCGGTATGTCATCTGGTCCAACCGACTTTCCACTCTTCATCCTCTTAATCGCTGCTCTCACTTCCTCCTTACTAATCCTATCTACATCCTGCTTCACCAACTCCACATCATCCAACCTTCTCTCTCTCTGATTTTCCTCATTCATCAGCTGCTCAAAATACTCCCTCCACCTTCTCAACACACTCTCCTCACTAGTCAACACATTTCCTCTCCATCCTTTACTGCTCTAACTTGCAGTACATCCTTTCCAGCTCGGTCCCTCTGCCTGGCCAATCTGTATAAATCCTTTTCTCCTTCCTTAGTGTCCAACCTCTCATACAGCTCCTCATATGCCTTTTCCTTGGCTTTCGCCACATCCTCTTAACCTGCTGCCGCATCTCCTTGTACTCCTGCCTACTTTTCTCATCACTCTGTCTATCCCACTTCTGTTTTGCCAACCTCTTTCTCCTTATGCTCTCCTGCACTTCCTCATTCCACCACCACGTCTCCTTGTCTTCCTTTCTATTTCCAGATGTCACACCAAGTACTTTTCTAGCTGCCTCCCTCATCACTCCTGCAGTAGTTGCCCAATCATCCAACACCTCCTTAACACCACTGAGCCTCTCTCTGACCTCTTCCCTGAACCTCACACTACACTCTTCCTCCTTCAGTTTCCACCATCTTATTCTTCTTTCAGTCCTCACTCTCCTCCTCTTCTTCTTCGCCTCCAAAACCATCCTACAGACCACCATCCGATGCTGTCTAGCTACACTGTCCCCTGCCAACACCTTACAGTCTCCAATCTCCTTCAGGTTGCATCTCCTGCATAGCACATAGTCCACCTGTGTGCACCTTCCTCCACTTTTATACGTCACCCTATGATCCTCCTTCTTCTTAAAATAAGTGTTCACCACTGCCATTTCCATCCTTTTAGCAAAATCTACCACCATCTGCCCTTCCACATTCCTCTCCTTAAAACCATACCTACCCATCACCTCCTCATCACCTCTGTTCCCTTCACCTACATGCCCATTAAAATCTGCCCCAATCACCAACCGTTCTTTCCTAGGTACACCATCTACCACTTCATCTAATTCACTCCAGAATCTTTCCTTCTCCTCCATCTCACAGCCAACTTGTGGAGCATAGGCACTGATGACATTTATCATCATCCTTCAACTTCCACCTTCACGATCATCACCCTATCAGAAACTCTCTTCACCTCCACTACACTCTTACTGTACTCTTCCTTCAGAATCACCCCTACACCATTTCTCTTTCCATCCACACCATGATAAAACAGTTTAAATCCACCTCCAGTGTTCCTGGCCTTACTCCCTTTCCACTTGGTCTCCTGAACACACAGCATATCTACCTTTCTCCTCTCCATCATATCAGCTATCTCTCCCTTTACCCGTCATAGTACCAACATTTAAAGTACCAACCCTAACCTCCACTCTCCTACACTGCTCCTTTTCCTGCCGTCTCTGTAGACGTCTTCCTCCTCTCCTTCTCCTCCTTCGGCCAACAGTAGCCCAATTTCCACCGGTACCCTGTCGGCTAACGATACCTGTGGCGGTCGTTGTTAACCCGGGCCTCGACCGATCCGGTATGAAATTCTCATTTGTGATCCGCATATTTGATTTGGCACGTTTTACGCTGGATGCCCTTCCTAACGCAACCCTCCCCATTTACCCGGGCTTGGGACCGGCACTAAGAATGCACTGGCTTGTGCCTCCCTAATGGCTGGGTGATGGCTGAGGGATGCTTCAAGTGTTAAAGGAAATAATTTGTATATTCCTGAACATCGTACGCTGTGCTTTTTTTTCCTTTCACACAAAGAGTACACTTTCTAATTAACTAAAAATCCAGTAGTTGGAGCGTAATTATCATTTGTATCTGTTCTCTGACTCTGCTTTTTGTGCTTTGGTATGCAGATTACATTCCATTCTTCCATTTTCAGCACATTATTATTGTTTTTAGATCAGTAAACTTTAATTTTCCTGCACATTAGCAGCCCTTTCTTGTGTGTAATGAATTATTGTTGGAGTGCCAAAATCTATAGAACAATAAAACTTATTCTTATTTTGAAATGGACAAGAGTATTGAAAACCTGACTTTTCTAGCCATTCTAGCATTTTTCCAGATTTTTTCCCAATGAATTGCACAGATGAAAGCACACTATTGTACAAGATGTCTTTGTAAGTTGAAGCATTACATTTTCCCTTCACTTGAGCTAGGAAACTTAAACCTGTTCCAGCAAGACAGTGCCTTTGGACATTAAGTCAGCTTAATGAAGAAATGGTGTACATGGTTTGGAGTGTAAGATCTTGAATGGCCTGCTATAGAGGTCTAAACTCACCCCAATTATACACCTTTGGGATAATTTAGAATGCTGATTGCATCCCAGGCCTCCTCACCCTACATCAGTTCTTTACTTTACTAAGACACCTGTGATTTAATGAGCACAAATCTCCACAAACACACTCCAACATATATTGGAACATCTTCCCAAACAAGTGAATGCTATTAAAACAGCAACCTGGTGACTAAATGTGGAATAGGATGTTTAAAAAGCACACACTTGTACATTGTCTATACAGTGTACATGCTTAAGGCTTTTAAAAAATAGCTTTTTAAATAGCATTATTATCTATTGTGTAACTAATGTGTTTATCTGGTAAACAAACTGCTAAAAATAAACCTGGGAGTTATAGGTATCAATATTAAGTTAGAAGCTTCTGTGTTTAAGCTCTAATAGACCAAGATATTTAATGTCTAAATGTCTAAAAGAAAAGTCATATAAATAATTTAACAAGTTTGAGCACATTGATAATGAGACCAATTACAGATCAGCATTCTCATTTACATAAGTTACTAAACAGGTCAACCAGAATGATGATTTAGATTATTGCAAACAGTATCTGTTTGTTATAAGACCTTTTTATGTAGTTTAAGTTTGTGTATTTTTGAATGTCAAAAGCATACTCTACTGCTGTATTTTTATTAGTAAAAAAATGTATAATGTTTAGACTATAATTTAGTGTTAACACGTGTACTCCTTATTACATTCCAGTTTTTTGTTTGTTTGTTTGTGTAACAATTGGCTTTTTTGTATTTATATTTTGTATGTGATTTAAAGTTTAAACATCTAAACAAATTCATCAACGTAAAAAAAGAAAAATCCACGAATAATATGCTCTGACCTGCTTACATCGAATTTACTTTAGCTCCTTTTCCACACCTGAAGATTACAAATAATAACTGATCCCTACAGGGTAGTAGGTATTAACTCCCACCTAATTACTTAAATCACATCTAATGCTGGTAGTATTATGAACTTTTTTTTTTTTTATCTGATTTGTGCAAGTGAGAGGGTTCTTGATCTAAAGAGAGCTTGCTGACACGTGTAGTGCCAAAACATTTCTTTTTATGACCTCATGCTCACCTCTTATTACGGACAAATAGCACATTATTTTGTTATTATTAAATTGACTTACAGCAGCATCACCTTCCGCTTTTCTTTGGAAGCTTTGTCAGATAAGAAATGTACAAAAATACAGTACAAAAGTACTAAGAACAGTAATTGACCACAACTGTAATAGAGATCATTTGGATGTCATTTTGTTTATATTGTTTATCATTTTGTCTCTTTTTCATGATGTTCATTGTATCTAAGTCTATTTATGGTTAGTTTGATGTTGACACAGTAGGTTTCTTTTTTTATTTCGTTCTTTAAGTTGTAGGTGTATCCGGCTTTTATTATAGTATACATTTTTACAGAAATGCATTTATAGAGGTTGAAGCACCCTGGCTGACAGCAGAGTGTAAAATTACACTCAGTGGTTAGTTATGTATATAAAGTAAGATCCTTGACATATTGCATGTATATTAAAGATATACTAAGATGAGCACACTGTAAATGGGAGTTTTGAGATCAGTTCCTAGGTGGTGCAAATCTCCTGGGTATCCAGGGAAAGCAAATCGCTGCAGCAGGAAGGTGAATCATAAGCATAAGCATTTTTCCGGAAGTACAATTCTCCAAGGTATCCAGCTGAGATGACCCTCTTCAGCAGGAAGCTGTAGAGGAGAAAACAGCAGGAGGAACAGACGCAGGAGCTTTAGGTAGAACATTAGGTGTAAATAGGAATCACGGCAGATGTGCATCAGGATATTTTACTAGCATCGCCGCAGGGAGCAGGCAAGCATGTAACATCTGGGCACATCTATCCAGCACTGACACAAAATTAATAGAAGCCTTAGCCTCAACCTAAGCATGGTATCAGTTCAAATTGTTTAATCTTGATGTGCTGATATCAGTCATTGTACCACCAGCTGTACTTAATGACCATTTTTTTTGTTTTCCTATTTTATACATTGGAGTGAAGCCACCATGGCGGTGTTAGAGGCGTATCAGGCTGACCTGCTGCATGAGCTGGATGTGGGAGGTGCCCCAGGCAGGCATGTTCACGAGCCCCACTGCATGGCAGATCTTGCTCTTAGATCCACCGAAGAGACTGCTAGGTTTATTGGACGGTCTATGGCTGCCCTGCTGTCTACAAAGAGGCACCTGTGGCTCACTCTGTCAGAAATGTCTGATAGAGTTAGGGCCATACTGCTGGACGCCCCACTAGCTACTTCTGGCCTCTTCGGTGATTCCGTAAGCATGGTGGTCAAGAGGTTTCAGGAAAATAAGAAACAGGCAGCGACATTTCAGCGGTACCTTTCACGCCGCTCACATGGTGCTATTTGTTGCGATGCGTGCCTTAGATGTTTGGAGAGATCCCGGGTTCCTATGTCTAGGCCCCATGCTTGGAGTCCCTGGTTATCGCCTAACACTAATGACAGATCCCTCACGGAGTTGGGAGCGATCATAAGTGGTCACTCTGCCCAATGTCTATGGGAAGTACTTTGGCAGATACTTCAAACACTGAAGCATTTCCTCCCAGACCTCAGAGATCACCATGTGCTGATCCATATGGACAACACCGTGATGGTCTTCTACATCAACCATCAAGGAGGTCTGCACTCATGCTCCCTGTACAGGCTGGTGCAACAGATCCTCCTTTGGGCCCAGGGGAAGATCCTACCATTGAGAGCAGTTCACATCCTGGGTCGGTTAAACTAAGCAGCAGACATGCACTGTCTCCCTTACTCCTCTAGGCCCACATCCAACCATGGTTTGTGGACCTGGTAGCTCTCCTCGAGCACCCTCTATGGGAGATTTGTCTATGGGAGATTCTGGCCTCTCCACTGAGGTGGTAAAGACCATTCTCCACTCCAGAGCTCCCTTCACGAGGAGGTTGTATGCCACCAGATAGCATCTGTTCTGCTCATAGTGTGAGCACCACCAGCTGGATCCAGTCCACTGACAGGTTAGCTCAGTGCTGGAGTTCCTCCAAGGACAGTTCGCCAAGGGGTTGGCTCCATCCACTCTGAAAGTGTACGTGTCCGCCATTTTGGCATATCATGCCCCCTTAGCTCTCTGGGCAGAGACTCCTTGTGATGCATTTACTTTGTGGCATCCGGAGGCTAGGGCGTCCGGTACAACCTAGAGAGCCTGGGTGGGACCTGGCAGTCATTTTTGGGGCTCCGTCTAAACCCCCTTTTGTGCTTTTAGCCAATGCATCTTGGAGGCACCTTTCCATCAAGACTGTGTTCTTGTTGGCCATTTGCTCTATCAAGAGAGTAGGAGACCTGTATGCCCATTCTCCTTCCTGGATTTCACCCCAGGTATGGCTAGTGCCTTTCTGTACCACTAAATGGGTTACATCCCCAAGGTGCCCTAGGTCGTCCCATAACCTGCATTGAACACTTACGTCCACAGGACGGGTCCTAGGAGGAAAACTGATCAGCTGCTTGTCTGCTACGGCCTTCCCAGGAGAAGCTTCCCTGCTAATAAGCAGACACTAAGCAGATGGATCATTGATGCTATCTCATAATCTTATGAGTCCTCTGGTCTCCCCGCTCCTTTCAGGGTCAGAGCTCACTCCACCCTGAGTGTGGCTGCTTCAAAAGCTTGGTGCTCTGGTCAAGTTTAACATGCTCCTGAGGTTCCAGTGACCACTGTTCATGCCCCTCCTCCCACTTCATCCAGGCCTGCCTCTGGATAGTGTCCTCTTCGATTGTGCATCTGGGGACGGTGTCTCATCAACGCCTCGGGTGGTTTCATGAAATTCTGGAGTAAGAACGGGAGCTTTGAGGATGGATTTGGATTGTAGTTAATGTCACCAGTCTGCTACAATGACTCAGGACTACAGTTTGCTTCTGATACCCCACAACATCATTTATCTGTGATAAATGGACATTCAGTGCCACCCAGATGAGGACGGGTTCCCTCTTGCATCTGGTTTCTCTCAATGTTTCTTTCTTATGCCATCTCTGGGAGTTTTTCCTTGCCACAGTCGCCATCGACTTGCTCATCAGGGACAAACTTACACTTATAAAGAACATCTTATTTATTTTATCACCACATTTGCTGTGTAAAGCTGCTTTGAGACAATGTTCATTGTTAAAAGCACTATACAAATAAAAATGAATTGAATTAAGTACCCATTTTAGTCATAGAAATAGACCACTTTGGGATGTTACAACATACTCATCATTTACTTACATTCATCTTTCAAAATATTATAAATCATAAATTATTCTGGTCAGCTGCCCAAAGATCGGTCTCTCTGATCATTTCTAAACAAAGTATTCCCTATTCTCACTTTTTCTTGATCCAGAGTAAAATCGTTTGCCATGTGTGTGATGGTAGAGTGTGACTAATCCTCTTCCTCGTGTAAGAAGCAAAACAGGCCAGATGGCACAGCAAAAGAAAATAAGAAAAGTGTCAAGTAGTGGACTGACAGTGCACTAAGCGCTCACTGACTGCCTGTCAGCATGGCCACATGTGGTCATGCCAGAAGGTCATTGAATTTATGCAAAAGCATTTTCCACAACATTTGGTGTCATGGAATAGACTGCACTCTTCAATATGCCACTGTGCATAATATGTATTTCATATTTAGCCCCATCACATCTTAGACACTACTAACAAAACTGACATACTGCAAATGACTATTCTGTGAAAAAAAAATATAGAGAGAAAGCTGGCCGTAAGTTCACCAAATAGTCCCATTGTACACAATTAGCCTATTTTCTTAGTGATTCAGGAATCTGTGGGGAAGCAATTACAAATCCAGAGCGTCTTGTTATATGTCGACTTTTTAGAAACCTTGAGTTTAAACCCTGATGAAAGAGCATAACATAAACCCTTGTTGGGCCTTGTATAAAACCACTGTAAGCCAGACAGGTGAATGTATTTGGTGTCCGCATTAATGATGGTTAGAACAACAGAAAAGGCTGATAGTATGACTCGCTACAGTACCCCAGAGGAAATATAACCCTTAATATTAGTTTTTTTTTTTTCAAGTTAAATGCTCTAAAGTAAGTAAATCACTAGATCAATTCTGGCATATGATGAATGCTGCAAACATTAAAAGCAAATATTACATTCATAGATTTTTTTGTTTTGGCTAGCAGTCCACACGGCAATGTTTGATTTGACAGTGTTCTTTCTGAAGATAAATCATACAGCTAAGGAAAGGCATCAAAGAACAGTCAAAGACAATGAGCAGCAAGCAAAGTGCCACAACAGTAACAGAAAAGTGAACTTCCAGCCTCCCAACATATGTATGTCTGTATCTTTCTCTCCCAGTGTCTCTCCCCATCTCTCTTTTCTCCTTCTTATCTCTTACCTCTCTCTGTTTCAGTACACTGACAAGGTAACACTCCTTTGGGTCATTGTTTCATCTGCTAGACAGGCAGAATAAGGGTTTACAGAGCTGCACTTATCCATGTCACACAAAAAAAGACACTGAACTTCAAGTCCCCCAAGTCGGGGTGTCAGTTTTTAAAATGATTCCGTAATGCAGCTGCTGAGAAGGCTGACTCTGACTCCTACTCTAGTTTGATCCTCGCTGTTTCCAAAATAATAACACATCCACTGGTAGTGAGGTTATAAAACCCAAACTTATTACATAACGCTATCATCCAAGTCATTTTCCCCACATTTGCCGCACTCTCTCACCCTGAAAGATATAACAGTATTATCCAACCGCTTCTAATGTGGTTATATGTTTTATTCCAATTTCACTAAAAGACACCCTGCTTAAATCTTCATTTATAACCTAATGTACTAAGAAAATTAAAAAATGTTTATCATGTGAAACAAGTCCTCACTTTGATTAGCAGCAGCATCCACATCACTCACTGTCTCATCAGCATACAGTATTAAAACACAGTAATCAGCAATCTAAAGCTTCAGTAAATAAACTTTTAATAAAAAATCTAAATCTGTACACAAGTTGAAGTTCAGAATTTAACCTCAAACCCATGTTGCTATGATGCCCTAATGCTGCCATGCCAAGCCACAAAAATCTTATAATAGATTAAGGTACAGCACAGTGTCAAGTAAAACTAAATACATACATACATACATACATACATACATACATACACACATACACACAAATATATACAGGGAGTGCAGAATTATTAGGCAAATGAGTATTTTGACCACATCATCCTCGTTATGCATGTTGTCTTACTCCAAGCTGTATAGGCTGGAAAGCCTACTACCAATTAAGCATATTAGGTGATGTGCATCTCTGTAATGAGAAGGGGTGTGGTCTAATGACATCAACACCCTATATCAGGTGTGCATAATTATTAGGCAACTTCCTTTCCTTTGGCAAAATGGGTCAAAAGAAGGACTTGACAGGCTCAGAAAAGTCAAAAATAGTGAGATATATTGCAGAGGATGCAGCAGTCTTAAAATAGCCAAGCTTCTGAGCGTGATCATCGAACAATCAAGCGTTTCATTCAAAATAGTCGACAGGGTCGCAAGAAGCGTGTGGAAAAACCAAGGCGCAAAATAACTGCCCGTGAACTGAGAAAAGTCAAGCGTGCAGCTGCCAAGATGCCACTTGCCACCAGTTTGGCCATATTTCAGAGCTGCAACATCACTGGGTGCCCAAAAGCACAAGGTGTGCAATACTCAGAGACATGGCCAAGGTAAGAAAGGCAGAAAGTCGACCACCACTGAACAAGACACACAAGCTGAAACGTCAAGACTGGGCCAAGAAATATCTCAAGACTGATTTTCTAAGGTTTTATGGACTGATGAAATGAGTGAGTCTTGATGGGCCAGATGGATGGGCCCGTGGCTGGATTGGTAAAGGGCAGAGAGCTCCAGTCCGACTCAGGCGCCAGCAAGGTGGAGGTGGAGTACTGGTTTGGGCTGGTATCATCAAAGATGAGCTTGTGGGGCCTTTTCGGGTTGAGGATGGAGTCAAGCTGAACTCCCAGTCCTACTGCCAGTTTCTGGAAGACACCTTCTTCAAGCAGTGGTACAGGAAGAAGTCTGCATCCTTCAAGAAAAACATGATTTTCATGCAGGACAATGCTCCATCACACACGTCCAAGTACTCCACAGCGTGGCTGGCAAGAAAGGGTATAAAGAAGAAAATCTAATGATATGGCCTCCTTGTTCACCTGATCTGAACCCCATTGAGAACCTGTGGTCCATCATCAAATGTGCGATTTACAAGGAGGAAAACAGTACACCTCTCTGAACAGTGTCTGGGAGGCTGTGGTTGCTGCTGCACGCAATGTTGATGGTGAACAGATCAAAACACTGACAGAATCCATGGATGGCAGGCTTTTGAGTGTCCTTGCAAAGAAAGGTGGCTATATTGGTCACTGATTTGTTTTGTTTGGTTTTGAATGTCAGACATGTATATTTGTGAATGTTGAGATGTTATATTGGTTTCACTGGTAAAAATAAATAATTGAAATGGGTATGAATTTGTTTTTTGTTAAGTTGCCTAATAATTATGCACAGTAATAGTCACCTGCACACACAGATATCCCCTAAAATAGCTAAAACTAAAACTACTTCCAAAAATATTCAGCTTTGATATTAATGAGTTTTTTGTGTTCATTGAGAACATGGTTGTTGTTCAAATTAAATCCTCAAATAAAATTAATCCTCAAAAATACAACTTGCCTAATAATTCTGCACTCCTGTATATATATATATATATATATATATATATATATATATATATATATATATATATATATATATATATATATATATAGTATATAATACCCAGAACAAATGTGCAAATTTGACTAAATCCTGTAATTAAAAGAAGCTGATTTTTAATTAGGACAAAAACAAAGAAACCCCTACCAACTTGGAGTTCTTTCAGTATATGACATCAAATCATCATGGCTTTTCACAGCATTAACAGTAAATAAGTTGCAGTTCTTACTCTAAATTGATACTTCTTTATATACATACATTTATTATTTACATTAGATCAGTCAACATCAGTGGTGGTCTAAGTACGCAAACCATATACTTGAATTGAAGTAGAGATACAGTAGGTAAAATATTTTACCAATAAAAGTAAAAATGCTCCCTACAGACTTTTACTTGAGTACAAGTACAAAGTTATTTGGATATTTATTACAATTATAAAAACCTTTTTTAACTACTTAAAAATAAATAATAAAACACGCAAATAAGGTTAGAGTCAGACTCAGGAGTCTATTTTTTATTCCTCTCAAAATGTTCTTGAACTGATGATGAACTGTATGTTGGTGATAAGTAGAAACCACCAATTACCAAACAAAACAAGTTCAAAATAGAGCACACGCTCGACCCTAATTGGTGGTTTGCCACATGTTTGACCAGTTAAGTTTTTATTCACTCATAAATGAAAAGGAACAACTTCTTCTTCTACTTCCGGCTTCTCCCATTATTGGTCGCCACAGCGGATTATCCGTCTCCATACCCCCCTGTCTTTTACATCTGCCTCTTTCAAGTCAACAACCTGCATGTCTTCCCTCACCACATCCATAAACCGCCTCTTTGGCCTTCCTCTTTTCCTCCTTCCTGGTGACTCTATTCTCAGCATTCTCCTACCGATATACCCATGTCTCTCCTCTGCACATGTCCAAACCATCTTAATCTCGCCTCCCTCACCTTGTCCACGAAACGTCCTACATGCACTGTCCCTCTAATAAACTCATTTCTAATCCTGTCCATTGTCATCACTCCCAACGAAAACCTCAACATCTTCAGCTCTGCTACCTCCAGCTCCACCTTCTGTCTTTTACTCAAAGCCACTGTCTCTAAACCATACAACATCGCAGGTCGCGCCACAGTCCTATACACTTTCCCTTTCACTTTTGCAGATACCCTTTTATCACAAATCACTCCTGTCACTCACACACTCTATTACTTTGCACTGTTGACCCCAGGTACCTGAACTCCTCCACCTTCTCCACCTCTTCTCCCTGCAACTGCACCACTCCACTGCCCTCCATCTCATTCACACATTTACTTTGTCTTACTCCTACTGACTTTCATTCCCTTCCTCTCCAGCGTGTCCCTCCACCTCTCCAGGCTCTTCTCAACCTGCTCCCTACTCTCACCACAAATACCAATATAATCCGCAAACATCATAGTCCATGGAGTCTCCTGTCTGACCTCGTCCGTCAACCTGTCCATCACCACTGCAAACAGGAAAGGGCTCAGAGCCGATCTTTCATGCAGTCCAACCTTCACCAGTCTGTCGTTCCTACTGCACACGTTACTGCTGTCACACTGTCCTCTTCCAGCACACTCCTTCTCCATTCCTCAGGCATCTTTTCACATTCCAAAATCCTGTTAAACAATCTTGTTAAAAACTCCACTGCCACCTCTCCTAAACATCTCCACGCTTCTACCGGTATGTTGTCTGGTCCAACAGACTTTCCACTCTTAATCCTCTTAATCCCTGCTCTCACTTCCTCCTTACTAATCCTATCCACTTCCTGCTTCACCATCTCCACACCATCCAACCTTCTCTCTTTTATTTTCCTCATTCATCAGCTGCTCAAAATACTCCCTCCATCTTCTTAACACACTCTCCTCACTAGTCAAAATGAAAAGGAACAACTGATTTCCTAAAATGTAGTTGAGTAAAAAAAAGATATTTGACTTTACTTTTACTTCACTACATTTTTAAAATTCTCCCCAAATGGAAATACTTTTAATACAATTACATCAATGAACTTTTAAGGACAGTAATAAATTACATTTACTTTGTTACTGTCCACTGATAATCAACATACTGAACTTGTTAGTTCCATAATATTAGCTTTTTATTTTGCTGTTTTAAGAAGGTTAATATACATCGCTCATCAAATGTACTATAGGACTTCTCCCTCTGTCTCACTTTTCCTTTGCTGCACAATTATTTTTGCACTATTGTATATGTCACTTTAACTCTGGACTGTCACTTTAATTGGGGACTGGCACAGCACAGTGTCATGTCACCTTATACCAGCACATAGACACTTTGAGGACAGATCACACTGGATCACTTTAATCTGTACTTCTGTCAATTTCTGTCATACACATCCATTGTGCTATTTGTGTATATATATATATATATATATATAACATTATATGGCAGAGGACAGTGTAGCTAGACAGCATCGGATGGTGGTCTGTAGCATGGTTTTGAAGGTCGAGAAGATGAGGAGGAGAGTGAAGACTGATAAAAGAATAAGATGGTGGAAGCTGAAAGAGGAAGACTGTAGTGTGAGATTCAGGGAAGAGGTCAGACAGGGGCTCGGTGGTTGGGATGATTGGATGATTGGGAACTACTGCAGAAGTGATAAGGGAGACACCTAGAAAGGTACTTGATGTGACATCTGAAACAGAAAGGAAGACAAAGAGACGTGGTGGTGGAATGAGGAAGTGCAGGAAATCGTAAGGAAAAAGAGGTTGACTAAACATAATTGGGAGAGAGATAAGAAAAGAAACAGGAGTACAAGGAGATGCAGAAGCAGGTGAAGATGGATGTGGCTAAAGCAAAGAAAAAGTAATATGAGGAGCTGTATGAGAAGTTGGACACTAAGGAAAGAGAAAAGGATTTGTACCGACTGGCCAGTCAGAGGGACCGAGCTGGTAACGATGTGCTACAAGTTAGAGCAATATAGGATAAAGATGGAAACGTGTTGACTAGTGAGGAGAGTGTGTTGAGAAGGTAAAGGGAGTATTTTGAACAGTTGATGAATTAAGAAAGTGAGATAGAGAAAGAAGGTTGGATGGTGTGGGGATGGTGAAGCAGGAGGTGGAGAAGTGTGGGTGGAGAAGAGTGGCAGGAGTGATTTGTGATAGAAGGGTATCTGCGAGTGAAAGGGAAAGTTTATAGGACTGTGGTGAGACCTGCGATGTTGTATAGTTTAGAGACAGTGGCATTGAATAAAAGACAGGAGGTGGAGCTGGAGGTAGCAGAGCTGAAGATGCTGAGATTTTCATTGGAAGTGGCAAAGATGGACAGGATTAGAAATTAGTTCATTAAATGGACAGCGCATGTAGGATGTTTTGGAGACAAGGTGAGGGAGGCGAGATTGAGATGGTTTGGTCATGTGCAGAGGAGGGACATGGGGTATATCAGTAGAGGAATGCTGAGAGGAAGACCAAGGAGGAGGAGGTTTATGGACATGGTGAGGAAAGACATGCAGGTAGTTGGTTTGAAAGAGGCAGATATAGACGACAGAGTAGTATGAAGATGGATGATCTGCTTTGGTGACCTCTAATGGGCGCAGCCGAAAGAAGAAGAAGAGGAAGACTTTGGTATTACTGGAACTTATACTGTGCTTTAATAGGAAAATAATTAACTTTGGGGTGTTGAAATCAAGCTGTTGATTATTTTTCCACAACAGCATGCCCCTTAGAGTGAAACATTTGCCGATATGTTACACATATGTTAACATTAACACATGTTTAATAGGAGAAAAAAGGAGAAACAAGTTCCTTAATTACCTGATATTAAGACACAGTATTAGGTAACTCATTTTGCTCCAAATTCTCAATATAACCTGTTTTACCTATTTCTTATTCATCAACTCAATGAGAGACTCTTTATGCTTTCTCAACAGTATGAAAGCAGTGATTTATAGGATCAGCTGAGAACCAGCACCCATCCTCTTAGTCTCAAGTCTCTTAGTGGTGGCAATATTTATTTTATATGCTCAGTGCATACATGGGGAAATACAACTATGCCTTCACTTACTTGCCAGTGCAAATTTCTGTGCAAAATGTCTTTCCAAAAGCTGCTAAAGCTCCTGTATGATTGGACCATTTAGCGAGGAAAAGACCAGAAAGCCGAAGCGTAGGAGAGAAACTTAAGCTCCCCGAGGTTAAATCTTTGATGTACTGTTACTTCGGTGCTCCTGGCAGGTAGTCAGGATTAGATGACATTATGATCACACAGTCCCCACTCATCATTCCCTGAGCAAGGGACAGTGAGTATCAGTCGAGCAGACGATGTGGCTCTACAAGGAGTTTTTAGACTCCTAATTTGCATTCTGTCCCACAGTTTCCATTGCATTCATTTCTTGCCAGTGCACCTGCTGTTTTGCTTGCTCACAGATGTAGTGGATTGGTGTAGCTCTAAGACGTGGAAATTAATCCAAATCACATCACTGGCATACATAATGCATGACCCTAATCATGATCGTTATCCTATATTGTTAAGAGAATAATAAATAAAGAATGAATATTTAAATGAAGTAAATTATTTATTTTATTTATTTGTTCATTTTAATCAATGCCTTCTATTGACTGATTATTTATGTAGCTAATTAAAATGAACTCTTCACCTAAATCCAACTCCAAACTTGATTTCAGTATTCAGAAGGCACAAAAAAAAAATGCTCTTCGTGGAGACCAGCCAAATGTTCCTACTAGAGCAAACTGTCAGATGTTCATATGCCTGTGGAGATCTTGTAATTTAAAGGAAAGTTTTGCATAAATACATATCTAGACTATGAAAGATTACTTAACTTACTCCTAGACCATGTGTTCTTTTTAAGACAAGCCTGTGTGTGTTTGTGTGTGTTTGTTTGTTTCTTACCTCTTTAAATGTATGATTTAGTTTGTGCTATACTTACACATTTTTTACCAATTAACAAAGTGGATAATAAATAAACAGAAAATAAATTCAATTCAAATCAATAGTAAATGTGACCACACTTTGCCTGATAAACAGAAATGTTTCTATTTACACTGGCACAGTTTTAGAAGGACACCAATTACCCTGACTAAAACTCCAACTCCATTGCCGAAATGCAGCCCCAAACTTGCATAGAACCTCCATCATGCCTCACTGCATGAGTGCCTGCAGACACTCATGATGCTCTAAAGCCTTTCAGCAAACAACTTGCCTCCTGCTAGAGGCAAATATCATCAATCCAGAGCACTTGCTATCATTTTCTGGCAGCCCAATTACTAAGTTTTCATGTATAGTTGTCCCTAATCCTTGTTTCCATAACAGCATTTTTGGAGACAATCCTTCCAAGAAGACCATGTCTGGCCAGACTTCTCTAGATAGTAGATAGGTGTAACTAGGTCCCACTGGTTTTTACTATTTCTTTGCTGATGGCACTGCTGGACATCTTCCAATGTTGTAGGTAAATAAGCATGATGTGTCTCTTACTTTTAAGCCTCCTGCACAGCTATTTCTGTTCTGCTCCTGTGTTTTAGCCTACATATGAAATTAATGATCATTAGCATCTGCTTGATCTAATTGGTTAATCATACACCTGACTCAGATTCTATAAAAATAAAAAGCAGCTGTTACTGTGCAAGTGTACAATGTGATCACACCAAATCTCCGAATCACTAAGTTTCTTCCTTTTGATTAAATTTTGTAAATAAATAAACAATTAATATATACTTTTTAAAAGCATTTCTTCGGACCTGCCTAAAACCTTTGCACAATACTGCATATAGAAAATCTTTTGTCAGGGCAGGCATATCTTATCCTAAAAGGATATGTCTATGTATGTACAAGTGTGGTGAATTCTCTAACTCTATGTAAAAAGCATTATGCAACAAAAACTGTTGTTTAAGAATCTTTTTTATTTTGTAATGCTAAATTGAATATAAAAAAAAACACTATTTGCTGTGCAGAAATAATTAGCCACATCACCCACGATCAATGCCTAAAACTAAAAATAATATTTCTATAATACAGTTTAATACAGATAATTAATTGACTTGTGAAAAGGAAACAAGAACAAATCATTATGACAGAGTAAGTAATGTGTAGATCTAGAGCTCCACTAATTCTATTGTTAACTTGAATATCTTACCGGTCTTACAGACATGAGCTTACGTAGATAATAGATTCTGTCACAGAATTTAGAGCTTCATCCAATGTACTGAGCATTTATTAACTGAAAACACATGTAGTAATAAAAAGAGGAACAAAAGCTTGACAGTACACACTGAGAGACTAGCAAGACTTAGCAATGACTGGCAGGCAGAACAGGTGGGAAGTTATTAGCTGGACCAGTGGTTAAAAATTGGTGTGGAAAAGCACTGAAAAGCCCAGATAAGTATGCTGATGTGATGAATAAAATAGTTGAGCAGATGTTGCTTGTGAAGATGATATTAATAAATAGTATTCAAGTCAAACTTTCTTGTCATACACATCATGAAAACAAACAGGAGCTCTTCCCTAGACAAAACCAGCACAATGAACAAATTTTACCTAGTCATATGTTTTTTTGACCTGAATCTGAATATGAGGCAGAAATAAAGTGACATTCTGTGATAAAACTAAATGTCTATATAATTGTTTCTTGACAATCATTGTGTTTATATATTGTTGTGGCTATCTTATCGCTTGTTTTGTCCAGCGCAGCCCTCCGCTCACGAACCACTGTTACAATTGTATCTACACCCTTGACGAAAATGTCAGCAAGACGTTTAAATTTGGCTATGAGATGCAGTGTTTAGTCTATATGTTGAGTATTTATTTTTATTTAACAAGTTTAACTTCAGAGTAATTGTGTCTACAGTATATGACAGCTTTAACGCTGAAACTGGACCAAAGTGTCCAGTTTTTTTTTGTCTTTTTTGACAAACCTGTATGTACCAGATCAAGGAAAGCTTGTCCGTCATCTGTGCACGCTAATTAATCTGCTTAGGAAAAGAAATGTTCAAAGGACAACCAGATTTGGCTCCTCAGCTGATGAGCGTAGTCCAGCAGGTGCTTGGATTAGAAATGAGTAGCACACATTACTGATACAACAACAGTGTGAGTCACATAAGTGTTAACTAAATGCGTTTCTAAACTTAGCTAAATACAACACATATATATTTATAAAGTTTTTTCCACAACATGCCACTGGTTTATACACTCTTTTACTGATCTATACACTTTAACATACACAATAAAAATAAAAAAATAAAAAATAAATTGATTATAAGCTTAGAATTATTTCTAGGGAAAAATAAATTTGCCAAACCTTTTCAAAAAAAAAAAAAAAAAAATATATATATATATATATATATATATATATATATATATATATATAAACATTTTTGAGATTTTCCAACGAAACATTTCACTCATTAATGCAAGAAATGATTATTGCTACTATTAAATCTTTTGCTGTTTGTGTGTAATAACGAGTTTCTTGGTAAAAATAGTAGTAAAACTGAAAGTGACTTAAAATCCCACAGAGAAAACCTTTTAGAAGATATACTACTACATACACGAATACACTAAT